>NC_064012.1:10623000-11238500 GCF_932276165.1 Plutella xylostella
TATAATACTTACGAGGACTAATATCAATTCGTATAACATACATTACGTATATCGTTTAAAATATATACTATCATTTAGTATACAGTTCATAAAACATACTAACATACAATAACATAATCTGTGTTTAATTACCAAACACCGTCAAACCCCTTAGCACCAAAACCTAAAGATAGGTGCGACGGCGAGCAAAGCGAGGAGGAGCGTGTTAGGTGCACATGTTCGTCGAAACCAAAGCGGAGCGCAGCGAAGCCGAGCGGAGCGTCTCCCCACATAGCGTCAATAATAATAATAATGTCAAAACCCCTTAGCACCAAAACCTAAAGATAGGTGCGACGACGAGCAAAGCGAGAAGGAGCGTGTTAGGTGCACATGTTCGTCGAAACCATAGCGGAGCGCAGCGAAGCGGAGCGGAGCGTCTCCCCACACAGCGTCAATAATAATAATAATGTCAAAACCCCTAGTACCAAAACCTAAAGATAGGTGCGACGACGAGCAAAGCGAGGAGGAGCGTGTTAGGTGCACATGTTCGTCGAAACCAAAGCGGAGCGCAGCGAAGCGGAGCGGAGCGTCTCCCCACATAGCGTCAATAATAATAATAATGCCAAAACCCCTAGTACCAAAACCTAAAGATAGGTGCGACGACGAGCAAAGCGAGGAGGAGCGTGTTAGGTGCACATGTTCGTCGAAACCAAAGCGGAGCGCAGCGAAGCGGAGCGGAGCGTCTCCCCACATAGCGTCAATAATAATAATAATGCCAAAACCCCTAGTACCAAAACCTAAAGATAGGTGCGACGACGAGCAAAGCGAGGAGGAGCGTGTTAGGTGCACATGTTCGTCGAAACCAAAGCAGAGCGCAGCGAAGCGGAGCGGAGCGGAGCGGAGCGGAGCGGAGCGTTCCCTCCACATAACATCAATGATAATGAAAATACGATACGACAATCTTCTATACTTTTTGTGCATTATACATTATGATAATTATATCCGTTGTAGAATATATGTTATAAACGTTATATATTATAAACGTTATGCATTTTAATCGTTATATCAATTGAAATTATACTTTTTGAACGTTATTCTTTACGAAATTATGTATTTAGTAATTATGCCTTTCGTTTGTTATGCACAGTGATCGTTATACTTAATAAATTTATATCATATGGGCGTATACCTTGTGAATGTTATACCATTCGTTTTTATACCTCGTATTACTTACCCGTTTGCAAAACTCTCATTGGCTTATTCAAAATCAGTCAACCAATGAGAGATTCCGTAACTACACTACCCTTTTGAACATTCATACCTGTCATATTTTTTTTTATTGCTCATTGAGACGATGGAAAAGTCCTAGAGTCCGTAGAATCCCCGTTTTGTGAAACTTGAAATGTCTTTATTTTTATAAAATTACTAGCGCATAGAAAAAATCAGACATGTTTTTAGGATGATACGGAGGGTTATTCCTATCATCAGAAAAATTATGAGCGTTGTCGATTTTTTTCGGACATTGCCCATTACCTAAAGCCGATCATGTAACATTTTGTTTCATTTTATTTTGTCCTTTTCGTGCTAATAGAATTCGGAAGGGACAACGACATGTAAAATTTTGACGGCCCGTTGTCCCCGTTCACTATTGCCCGCAAAGGGGACAACGGAACGAAAATATAATGACGTCCCGTTGTCCCCGTAACGGGGACACAGTTACGGGGACAACGGGACTACAGGGGTTTTTTATTTTTCTATATTATTTTTTTATTTTTTTAAAGTTTATTTGCAATTATAAATTGTCACTCAAAAGTAAGATGCAAATGATACCATTACGTCCTACTAGTCAATACGAATCATTCAAGCCTAAGCACGAGGTAGTTGCTATATACCGTTGAGGAGTTCCCTTGACTGCCTTCCGTTTCCATCATCAGATCAGGTCAAGGTCACCATCATATTTTTTAATGATAAGAACTATATTAACGTTCTAAATTTCATTAGAATCGGATAGGTGCCCAAAATGGAAATTCATACCCTGTTTTTACCCTTTTACCCACCCTTGGGGGTGAAACAAAATTCTGAAAAAAATGGGACCACCTGGGAGCTCAACCCAATACATCAAAAAAAGAATTTTCAATATCGGTCCATAAACGGCGGAGTAATCGGTGAACATACATAAAAAATATATATATATATATAAAAGATCCCGACGAATTGAGAACCTCCTCCTTTTTTGAAGTCGGTTAAAAACAAAGAAAAAGTAGCAAAATAAAAAAGAAAATCATGAAAACAAAATTATTTTATTAATTAATAATTACAATAAAAAGCTAAGAAAGGAAGTAAGAAAACTAAAAATAACTGACAACACTCTCGCATATTGTGCTGCAAATGAGCCATTAGGCGTAAAATTATATTTTATTAATTCAATTGAGTATCCTATTATCAATTGCTACACGACACATACACAAACAACTTAAAATATAAAAAAAACAATGCCTTGATTGGAACGAACCATCTTAATTTATTATTCAGATAAAATGAATACTATTGTCTAAAACTTAATCATTTCCATGGAACACACGTTGTTTACATTAAATATTATTGGATATTATTAATGCCAAAATAGGTGGCATCGATAATTATGATTAAAATAAGCCCTCTCACTGAAGCCAAACGGTTTATTTCGTTCGGGGCCAGTCTGAGGCAGTCTGGCCTCGCGGCGATCTCTCTGGCGCCTACCACCATGGTGATGGAGTAAGGAATCACAATGACCAAGTCCAACAGAACAGCAGTTTCACCATCGAAGACAGTCATCTCGGAACACGATAAAACAGTTTGGCAGAAGAGGTTACACACTATACGGCGAAATAAATACAAATTCCAAATACGGTCTTACAGGCTAAATTACCATGTTCGGGAAAAACCAATCATTATTACAAGATGAATTTAGTGGCCCGCCTACACATGCTTCTTTTGGATTCTATTCCATCAGTAATCTCAAAAATAAACCGAAACAAACTATAAACAAAACAATTACACCGAAACTTACAATCAATTATCATACATATCAATTAATTCAAGTGGCATTTTAATGAGAAACGTAATATTACAATTTACCTAATGAGACTAATTGCATAAAATACCTAACTAACACTAACGCTAATAAAAAATACACGTGGCACTTATAACCACAAACAATTAAAATATAACAGTTTTCCGTCTTACATTGATATGTAACTTCACTTAAAACGTATTGCATCGTTTATTCACAATTACATCAGGCATTTTTTACGAACACATATGTAGGTACCAGTAGAGGGTTATGGAAGGCTTATGGCAAAATTATGAATACCCGTGAAAATATCCGTCCGAACCTTATAGTTCCATATCAATGGACATAATACTTGTTACATAATATAAACGAGGACTACCAACATCCTACTACCATCCACTAGAGGTCTTGACCAAATCAAAACGTACTTCCGAAAGTACTGTAGGACTGGTGTTGTGGGCCACCACAATGTCATAGTAAACACAAATGAATTTCAAATTGTGACGAATAGTAATACACAGGAGTAGCTACATACATATTTAAAGTATTACACTAAAACTATGCTTCAGTCTTTGTTTAATTATTAGGTCGTAGCTATTTAGAGGAGGGCCTCCCGACCAGAAAATAATATATACACAATGTAGTAGATACTGAAATACAGCATACCCCATCACACGCGAGTGAGAACACTCGCCGCCAACTGTGTCCCTTCATTCATTATCATTATCAACATGTTCACAATTCATTTCAATCATTACATTAATA
Source organism: Plutella xylostella (assembly GCF_932276165.1). Taxonomy (NCBI): domain Eukaryota; kingdom Metazoa; phylum Arthropoda; class Insecta; order Lepidoptera; family Plutellidae; genus Plutella; species Plutella xylostella. The sequence goes on from NC_064012.1 coordinate 10,626,797, forward strand.
CCGACTTACATTTTATTTGAATTAAATTTTATATAATAGTGATTATGATAGTGGCTATACTAACACATACATAAGAGTATATAAACACATAAAATAAACGAAATATAATAAAGTTTAAATACGGAAAGGTGTGTTCGCCATTCAAACTAAAATATAGTTTTAGTATTTTCGGATCGAACATTAAATTAAAAAGAATACAAACGTTACATAGAAAATCCTATAACATTACCATTGATTAATATGCGTTGATTATATTGGAATACATTGCTTTATTATGATATTGTAAGTTATTATTATTGAATCCTTAAAGTCGATGATACATACATACTTAGAGTATTAGTATGCGGGAGTATATTAAATACCTTGTACTCCCTAATAATATTGCATAATCATTATATCAAGATAATATAAACGACTACAAGTTGTTGTGTATGTAACACATACATACTATGAATATAGACACAAAGTAGACACGAACTGCAGATCTGACTCAGACAACGACTATGCATATGGTTTGGCAGGCTATACGAAATGCTGAACTGTTACGTTACTTATAGACATACATATTATGGTTTTGCTTTATCATATCTATTATAAACTATAGTTAGACATTATTGAAAATAGTTACTGAATCGGTACAATTATAATTATTTAAAATACGACATCATAATTATTACAAAAATGACAGATAAGTAATTGAAAATAATACCATTATAATGAATAAAATTAATTAATTATTTAATATGTCAGAAGATTATGATTGAATTAATATGTCAGAAGTTAAAATAAGAATTAAAAGATCAATAAAACTATTATGAATGTATAAATTAATTGAATAAAAAATAATTACGCATTATAATTCAAATCAGAATTGAAATCAGTTTTCATTAAATGGGCCTTAGACATACTAAACCTTACAACTATCATCCACATTTTCAGTAAATTCTTTGGGATCGGGATGATGAATGAAATTACAAATAGTTAGGGTTTGGCGTACGCTAGTGACCCTCAGCTGAAATCCACTGAACACTTCCAGTTATGCTAAATTGGAGTAAATTGAAATTGTTCACCGTACTGAGTATGTTAAACTTAATCTCAGTACGTATCATAAAGGTAAAGTTACACTTAACTATCAATTGTTCATATGTTCCATGTGAGCCCATAATGCCGGGTAGACATCTGACGTCATCGCCAGGCAGCGGTGGGTGGTCTGCTGGACTCACACGTCAACCCACGCCGCCACACTGCCACCGAACCGCGCGCCGAAGCCAACACTGACCAAAAACCGTACAACTCGTACGCTGATTGCGAAAACCTACTTACCAACTACAAACCGTACTAGCCGAGTAAACGCGACGGCCAAAAACACGATAAGAACTACAAGTAAGTAAGCAAATTGATTTCGCATAAAGACTAGGTTTCGGCGCATCCGTCGGGTTAACTTAACAGTGCCACGGCGCGTAGAGGTTGACGTAGCGGCGCAACAGGCGCCGGTTGAGTCGATGCTAATCATCGCACTTGCGGCACGCCCCGGGCACGTCGAAGTCGAGCACCAGCAGCTTGGTCTCCTCGGTGCCGTTGCGACTGCCGACGGCGCAGATCAGCTTGGTGGCGGAGGCCCGGATGCGCCACACCACGCCGCCCGAGCCGCCCGAGCTCAGCTCCACCAGGTTGCGGATGAACTCGCCGGTGCGCACGTCCCACAGCTTCACCGTGCCGTCGTCTGATGAGGTGATCACGAAGCGGTTGCTGGATTGCAGGCAGGTTACGGCTGATTGGTGCTTGTTCGGTCCTGGAATAAAAAATGTTTCAATTTTAGACACAATATTAGTTTGGTTTGGAGATTTTTAGATTGCCGATAGTGAAGTAATACATACACGCGACAGGATAGTTCTACAAGGTCATGCAAAAGTGGTACAGTTATAAAATTAAAGTTGTTCCGAATGGCCCAAATCAACTCCTAATTATGCCCTTTTTCCAAAACCGTGTATGATAAATATTCAATTACATAAATTATGCACATATCATGAAGGAAATTTACGGTTAACCTTAGAGATAGGCGATCGATTGTTTATTGGAATCGAAAATTTATAATCAGGTGCTGATGTCCCACACCTTCACAGTTGAATCAGCATTCCCAGATACCAGAATGTTAGCTCCATGCCGGATGTGAGCGATACAACCCTACAACACAGTCATCAACATACCAGACAGCGTGTGCAGGCAGTTCCCGGTGCTGATGTCCCACACCTTCACAGTTGAATCAGCATTCCCAGATACCAGAATGTTAGCTCCATGCCGGATGTGAGCGATACAACCCTACAACACAGTCATCAACATACCAGACAGCGTGTGCAGGCAGTTCCCGGTGCTGATGTCCCACACCTTCACAGTTGAATCAGCATTCCCAGATACCAGAATGTTAGCTCCATGCCGGATGTGAGCGATACAACCCTACAACACAGTCATCAACATACCAGACAGCGTGTGCAGGCAGTTCCCGGTGCTGATGTCCCACACCTTCACAGTTGAATCAGCATTCCCAGATACCAGAATGTTAGCTCCATGCCGGATGTGAGTGATACAACCCTACAACACAGTCATCAACATACCAGACAGCGTGTGCAGGCAGTTCCCGGTGCTGATGTCCCACACCTTCACCGTTGAATCAGCGTTCCCCGACACCAGTATGTTGGAGTGAAGCTCCATGCCGGACGTGAGCGACTGGTGGCCGATGAGCGTGTGCTTCAGCTGGCCCGACTCCACGTCCCAGACGCGGATGGATGTGTCTAGAGAGCCGCTGACTACGTGCACTCCGTCGAACTGGGGAAATGAGCGGTAAGGTTAGTATGAGGTACGGGATAGATAGTCTTGTTTGAAGCAATGCGAACTGAAAGAATGTATATAATGGTTTTTGCTATGTGGATGTTTACTTGTGTAATGTACACACAATCAAAGTATGGAATCCATATCACCGATAATTATTTCAAAAAATTGTTGAATTCAAACTGTAACCAGTACAAGCATTTAGACTTTTGTATATTATTATTTCAAACTTTGATTTCTTTATTACAAACGTTTTTCGTCGCACAGTGCACACTCCGTACCAACAAATATACACTAGAATCCAAATTCAAAATCTACTCACCTGCAAGCTGTAAACGCGGTTGGTATGCCCAGCCAGCGTATGCAGACACTCGCCGGTCTCGGGGTTCCACACCTTGACGAAGTAGTCATAGGCGCCCGACACGACCACCTTGAAAATGAAAATGACTTCATTGTAAGAAAGTGCATTACATTGTGTCCAGGCACCCCAGGATACCCAGTACTATGGATAGCCAGGTTTTTTACTCGGTAAAAACTAATAGGTAAATGTGTGATAGATACCCTATTCTATTCTGATAGGCGGAAAAGTTCTTGTACATGGATATATTATCTTATTATTATCCCCTTAATTTCAGCTCAACCAGCAGCGTAGCTCCCGAGTAAACTGGAGCAGCGAGCCTAGGTGTATACTATCTTATTCTTCTTAAATTGAAGAGCCTTGCTCTTGTTGGTGCTGTTCGCACCACCGCTGTCTGTCACAAGTCAGTTCTTTCATTTCTTTATACGACACGATCTTTGCATTGCTCTTAAGTTTGGTCTACATGCTATAATATCTTAAAAGTATGTAACACATGATCACAGTCGTCGTACCTTCCCGTCATACTGCACGCAGCGCACTGCGGCGAGATGGCCGACCAGCACGCGCAGACAGCGGCCGTCCGGGATCGACCACACGCGCAGAGTCGCGTCGCGGGAGCCGGACACCACTCTGAGGAGATGTAGGAGATGGTTAAGGAGTAGAATAGAATTTTATTACAACGTAAAATTTTACAATTATTTGTAGATTAACTGTACTACCACAAAAAACTTTAAACACTGTTTAACAAGTATTTAAAACGAAATTCGACAGATTTTGTAGGCGTTTGACAGCGCTACACCTGTTAAATACTGTCTAGGTTTTTGTGGTAAAGCCCTGAGAATCTATCACTATTTCTCAAAGGCTCACGCTGCGTGGCAGAAATAGACTTTATGCTAATATCGACGTTAAATGTATAGCTGCCTTGCTTTGACAGTATACGAATAGAGGGAGGACGGACATAGATTTAATTTCGACATTAGCTAAGTGTCAGTTACTGAAGAAGGAGACAATATAATTAGTGAAGGGTGGAGATTTAGAGATGCCATTCGATGGCTGATGTTGATGACAATGCGATGATATACAGTGAATTACAGTGCTATCGTCACCAGCCGTCGGTCAACGACACTAAAATAGTAAGTCACGGAATAGTATCTAAATAAATTTCCACACTAGATGCGTTCTACGGTCAGGTCAAACCATTCCATTCAGATCAGGTTCTAAGGAATAGCGTACAAAAATAGATTGATGGTTTTTTTGATATGTTGGCCTGATTGATTGAACTCATCCAGTGAGGAACCCAAAGGCATTCGCAATGCTGTGTTGTGGAAACCAATGAATCGCGAAATCTGGATATTATCGGCATTAGGATGTTAATACGAAGCACGTGACCTGAGGCATTCGCATTGCTGAATAGTCGCGCCGGCTGTACAGAATCCTTTTTTTTAACCTATTTCCTGTATTGACATTCCTTTTTCGAATAATAATAATTTCTGAAACCTCTCACTTACAATATTGATGTATGATATACTAACACAAAAAAAAACAAGATAATGCTCAAGTTTAGACGAGTTCTCAAGAGATGTTTGAAGATGTAAACTTGCCTTATACGCCTTTCAGCTAGCTTGCTGGACTGACGATCCTCAAAAAGGGTTATTGTTGTCTGGCCACTGAACAAAATCGACCAATGAAACGGCATAAAAACTCCGATTGGTGGGTTTGCTCCGCCACACCACAGATAGCCTAATATAAGGTGGGCCAAAAGTAATCACGCTATTGGAAGTTGCTCTCATTTGAACAAATGGGCGCCAATTTCAAATTTGTTTTGATATTGGTGGACTAGACAAACGCAAAATACAAGTTCAGAAGCCATGGAGTGTTATAATCCCCAAGAATGCTGTTTAATTGTGTATATTCAGTTTTTGGGTTGCCTTTTTTTCGTTCTATCTGTAATTTTTCCGATATCATCTTCTAGATTTTACCAATAAAATTGTAAAGGTTCAAATAAACATAATCTAAACTCAGAATCGACGTTTTTCATTTAAAAAAAAATTAGAGCCCAACAACATTGGATGACTTCTTTTGGTCCACTTTGTACTTTGATGAGAATGACCACTGACAGACTCTTGTGACGTTCCTTGGGAGTGAATATAGTCCTCTCCAGCTGTATTCCTGGATGGGAACTGCTATATGAACCGAAAAAAACACAGTTTCTCCAGTATAATTACTAAATCAGTTCATGTGCCAAAAATCTTGTATACTTACTATAAATTCGCATGGACAAAAAAAAATCATTCAAATTCGCAGCACTATAAATGTCATGAATATCAATTTATTATGAACTACTTTAGTCTCTCCAGCCAAAAGCACAGATACATACTAAATTAGCCAAAGGTGTATGTGTTTTATGTGAATGTTATACCTATTCGCGAACGTATAAATCCAAACTCAAAGCATATCAAATCAGAAGAAAATTCCGATAAAAACACGACCGGAAATAGAAATGGATTGGTATGAAAAATGAATGATGAGCCCAACCTAGTATTTATAGGTAAAGCTCGGGCATAGGCAAAAATAATAAAACCGAATTAAAATTAAACCAAAAAAATAGTTGTCAGAGCTATAAATTTAAAATTTGTGCCTTCTAAATTACTACCATTGTTGTGCATAAAAATGCCTTACATATTTACTTAAACTGAAATGAAGCAGCTGTGTAATCTTTAATGCATATCGGTAGATTATTTCTGGAAAATTATTGATTGTGCAATATGCATACAATAGGATAATGATAAATGATTACGCTTGAACAAAACTGATCTACGTCATAGAATGGTTATGTAAATGAATGCATTTATTCTGCACTCTCTGGATAAACTAAAACAATATCAAATTACTTTTAGTTATAAGCATTAAATTTCGTAACTACTTAAAATTACAACGCAATAGGTACATAAAATGCAATGTTGTATATTTTAGGTAAACAAAAGTACCCAATTATTATAAATCGTAGATTTTGAGTTGTCAAGTCTGTTTTTAACCGCCGACAAAAAAATATGGAGGGTAAAAATGTTATACAAATTTTGTTAATTGGAAAGTTTAAATACTAAAGACAGGATTCGATAGATTTTTTATTACCTATAATTCGCAAGCTAATTTTATGAGAGATCTAAGTCCATTCACACATAACGTTACGCAATTTCTTATTCCCGACGACTTATGTGACGGTGTCCATGTCCATATCAATTTATAATAGTTAAAAAGAATTCCATGACTCTGATTCTAAATACAATGCATCAAGGACATTCAAGGACTATACTATACTACTGAGAAACACCCCTTAAACATAGCTCAGCTTTTTGTGTTACTGAGTTCACTTCCAAACAGCAGAGCCAATATATAATTTACCATTCGTACAATCTTCCAACCTTCGCATTATGATCAGTTACAAACATACAGATTTTCAGTAAAAAAATCAAAAGTCGCAACCGTAGAACCATACCAAGCCACCATAAGCTTAATAAATTATAACCAACCATAGCACAGCAAGGACATTTACCTGTTCTGGAAGAGATGCATGCAGCGAACAGTCGAAGTGTGTCCGGCTAAGACCTTCAGACACTGGCCCGTCTTGGCGTTCCATACGCGGAGCGTGCGGTCCGTGGAGCCGCTGATCACGAGGTCTCCCACCATCTGGGACGACCAGACGCCGCCGGAGTGACCGACTAGGGTGCGCAGACACTGTGGAGGGGGAATAGGGGTTGGTGAGTATGGCGTGAAATGTCTAAAGTACTTATCAAAATGTGTTTTATTGTATACAAGGTAAGACCACACAAGTGCTCGAATGACAATCGCGCTTGGTAGCATTTTAATTCTGTGAAATTATAAGTCGTTGTGTTGGCCAATACAGTAACATAACGCGAGGCAAATAATATGTATAAATAATATGTCAAAACTGGGAATTACCAACATCTTCTGTTTTAGCAAAGAGCTTCTTGTATTTTTACATATTCATATCATTATGATAGATAAAAATTAGGACCAAAACAAAAGAAAACCACCAACCTTCCCAGTGATAGCCGACCAGACCTTCAGCGTAGTATCGTCCGACCCACTCAGAATCCTGTTCCCGTAGAACTGGAGGCACGTGATGACGTGGTCGTCGTGGCCTCTCATGACGGTCGGGTGGACCACCGACTTGTGCAGCCAGTTGTTCTCTATGAGGTATTGGCGCATGTAAGCTGCTTTCCAAGGGCTGGCGGTGCGAGGGAGGGCTCGCGGCATCTTCTTGAGCTTGGTGATGCCGATGCGCCGGCACTGCTCCTTCCATAGCAGGTTGTCGTCGGCTAGGAATCTGGAATAATTAATTATATTTATTTTCAGACCTTACACAGGTACATTTAAAATATGTATATAACAACAAAGAATTATAATAATAGTTTACACACAAACAATGTATAATGGTGGTAGATGGTGATTGCCCTTATTGTTTGTCATGCCCAGAAGCGAAGAACTGCTTTGTAATAAGGTATGAATCCTTTCGGATTACTCCATACATTTTGGATAAGTATTTAATTTCACGAATATAAAACAATTTATCTTTCGCGATTCCAAAGTATATCCTACAATGAAAGTGCAACGTGGTGTGTTGACCTGCAAATACCTATAAAATTTTGCGGGATTAAAATTTTTCATTTGGCGGGCGAATAAAATGATTGTTATGTAAAATACAAGGAATTTAACGATAAATTTGTGCATAATGTCTCACCTCCAATATCGGCAAGTTTGTGCGGCGCGCAGCAGGTCCTTCGGTCCGAGATACCCCAGAACTGACAGGGCCAACTCCTTAGGAAGCAGCGAGATGAAGTCGCGTTGGAAGAGCGGCTCTATGGCCTTCATCATATGGCGCACGTGGCCGGCGGCGCAGCGGCTGATGAGAGCGTCTATAGCCTGGATCTTCTCCGAGTTGGACCACGATTGGAACCTGAAATTGACGGGACACTTTTAGAGTACTAGCTCATCTGCTGCCGCTGCACGGGTTCGTAATCGACGTAGATAAACGTCACTATTAAGCGATTCGTCATAAATACGGCGCTGTGAGTGGTGGAACGCACATTAAACGATTTTTTCGACGACGATAACAAACCCGTGTAGCGGCCGCTAGGAGACAAAGGGATTATCTTAATGACAACCAATTAGGGAGACAAAAGCATTGTAATATGATCACAAGTGACCATCAATAGGGAAAAGTGGTTTTATTGTTGTCTGGATCGGTGTCCACTCTATCGGGATCGGGTGTCAGGTAAATTAATGAACAAAGAACTCTACTTATGTACGGTAAAAGTATCAATAAAAGCAAAATAATAATTCTCCCTAATAAGACGTGGTGGTAACTTAACATGAAATAACCAAACTAATCATTTGTAATGTTTATGCTGAAATACGAGAATCTTTATTCAAAAAGACATGCCTTGCATTTTCCATTTCGAACTAATTTTCGTAACGAAAATATTTATCGCAACAGTTACAATCTATTAGCATGGCTGCGATTTTTAAATCAAATCCCGTTCCTATTCAAATTGTAGCATCCAAATCACGAACATGACACAACAGATGCATTCATTACATATAACATGAGCCTGTATCGATCTGTGCTTCGTTACGGGAGAGGGCCAACCATTGGTGCAAACATTCGTTTCGCGTTCCGTTTTTCTGCAGTACGCGTCCAAAGTTGGCGCAAACATTGGTTTAGGACGCACCTTTCTGTGCCTAGGTCGGCAACAGGTAGAGGTGAGATGGTGAGGCTACGGGAGCGCAGCGGGGAGCCTCCCCACGGCCCGGGCTTGCATTATTGATCGCCTGGGACCGCCCCCCCGCCACTCAATCGTACATCAAAATAACTACAACAACCAACTGACTATAACTACTCATAGAGTCTGCCCGGGGACCGATGTCGCGCTCGCTATTCAAACACTAATATCCGATGCAAATTGTACACGTAGTTATAGGCACAGACTTGCTGGGGCTCAATCGCTGTAGAATATTTTTATGATGCCGTTTTGACTATCCGATTGAGCGTTACGTAAACTGAAAGACAGTACGTTATGCTTTCGTGGAAAGTTTTAGTAGCTACATGGGAACTGCACACTTTGGAAAATGTTTTACAAAAATTACACCATCATAAACTACGAAAATTATCTAAAAACAAAGAAGACATGGCTGAATCTAGAAGTCATGTAGGTATATTTTAAACTTTTGATGGGTTAGGAAATTATCTTCTCAGAATATCATTGAATAATGGTCCTAGGGGGTCTAATCTGCCTGTTTTTACACAATAAACTCTTTTCAAACGAAAAGACACGGTGGTGTGTACAAAACCTGTCAAAGTATCGAGGAGGAACTGTCAAGAGAAAGTTTGCGATCAAAAGTGGTAAAACTACTGACCTGTTGAGCCAGTTCTTCATCTCGGGGGGTCCCTGGAAGGCGCCGGCTGAGCTGCAGCTGGGCAGGTTCCAGTCCGCGTCCCTCATGCTCGAGGACCCCTCCCCGCAGAACTTCTTGGCCAGCTGTGGGGTCGCCGGGGGGTCGTAGCGCCTCTTCCTCTGAAAGGAAAGAAGATTTTAGACATATTTCAAGGGACTTGTTGTATTGAAATATTATATGTAAATGTGGTGTGTCCTTACCCATAGCCGCTCATCGTTCAGGTCTTCCTCGGTTTCGTCGTCATCCTAAAAAACAGGTTTTAGTCAGTTACATTGCAATAGAAATAGGATTGTAACTAGAACAAATATATGTAATGAAACATGACCAATTACCTCGTGAGATGAGAGGCAAGTGCACCAGGCGTCTTCGTGGACCTCCTCGTCAGACTCTTCATCATCGTCATATCGAGAGTAGCTCTGTAAAATTAACACATAGTAAAGACCACATTCTTATTAAAGCAAAAGATTCAAATTAATCACTTAAGTTTTATTACTAACCGGTGACCTATGAGTTTGTGAGCTGCTGCTCCCATTGAGCCCCAACAGTCTTTCAGCATTGGAAGTGGATGGCACTGTGAATGTGTCCTTCAAACCTTCGGAACTGCCGCTACCCATACTAGATGCATTGGAGTTTGTTCTACCGCTGCCATCCATATCACAATTTCCCATATCATCTCCTTTGTACAATTTACCTTTGGGATAGTCTTTTATTTCTTGTGCTGATGGGCCACTGGCCAAAAGTGTTTTCATGAAATCGTTTTTAAATACTGGCTCCTGCTTAATTCCAAGATCAGCTTCAGCATTGTTTGAATAATGAATAGTCCGAGAGTGTATCATTCTTTTAATTGTACTATTGCTGTCTTCGCATTCATCTGATTTACTACACCCCGGTAAACTATAATCATTGTTTATATTTGAGAGTGTGGAAATGGTTTCTGAACTAGAGGCTAAGCTAGAGTTGGCACTAGAAAGATTCCCAGAGAAATGTGCTGCTGCTCCTATCTTGGCGGCATCAACGACCATGCCGGAGCAGTTTAATATACGATTTTCTTGTTCAAAATCCTCCCTCTCTAAATCATCAATCATTTCTTGTTTAACGATCACATTGCACTTGTGATCGTCACTCTCCTGGCTCATGTCTTCATCATCAGTCTTGCTCTCATCATTGCTATCATATTCAATTTTAATGTTCCCTTCATATAGTTCACTTCTAGAATGAGAACATGATGGCTCCATTCTATTGTTTTTAATCCTGTTGAACATTTAAACATATAAATAAGAATTTTATTTGATAAAAATTATATGCAATGTTATAATGGGATTGAAGTGTTTTACTTACTGTAAAGACAGATTTTTTTCTTAATTAATACATGAGCTGCAGCTGAATTTTATCTGTTAAACAAAGAAAAAAATAAATTCTAAAGCTGTGAGAATTATACTCAAACACTTATTGCACCTGGTGAACAAATGGAGCTTCCACAATTATAACATATTTATGTTCCACTAGGAAATAGGTGACTCCTACTACTCCAACTGAATTATAATTTCATGACAGTGAGAAACCGTACACCTCTATTATTTGTCATTGAGAGCAAATTAAGAACAACAATTTTCTATCTACCAATGTTATAACATTACAGGATATGAAGCACTGGTTTAGTCAGTTAGATAAAATACTTAATGAACATGTACAAAAAAAAACCAAAGAATTGAATACTATGTCGCACCCACAGTAAAGGAAAGTAAGCACCATCCAGTTGCCACAGTGCACCACCAGGGTTTTAAAATATGTAGATCACTCCAATTATATATGAGAAAACACAAATAATCCGTAAATGTTCAATCAGTTATTACTACAACAAGCTAACAAAGGCAATGGTACCGAGAAATATAACCTAAAAATTGTGCTGACTGTACATAATGTATCAAATTTAAAACATGATCCAATATTGCTGAGCTAAGTTCCACTGATGTTTATAGTTACATATAGATCAAATTACAATATTGATGTAATTGCAACATTATTATGTGAAAGTATTTATTTGATGCAATTCTCCTCTTCCATTGATTGAGATACCAATTTGATGATGATTTCTATGCCATTTATTATTATTTTCTGCAAGCTACATCTAATAGAAGTTCCATTAACACTTTAATATTATAATAATGTGCAAGGGAAACATGTAGATATCAAAACTCTATGTAGAGTTTAAAAACTAAGAAAACAGTCAAGGTCAAAACAAGTAGACAAATCATCTGTTGTTTGTAGCCACTGAGAAACTGAACTTATTTTTTACTACATAATTTGTCTTACCTTCTAGAAGTAGATAGGTAATCGTGATAATACACCTCACAATTTTTAACACACGAATTGAAAAACTACTGCATCACTTTTGGGTGAGCAGTGCACTGAGAGTACAGGAAGCTAATCACATGTCATGAATTCAGTAAAAAAGGACGTCGCCTTCAATGACTATAACCGTGAGAAAGTTTTTTTTTCAATACGCACAAGATGCACATGCATCTGGACACACAAAAACCCGTCGAGCGCACAAATAGGACACCAGGGACTTAGGTTAAACTGTATTGACCTTCGTGCGACGCGATCGGTAGCATCCTAGGTTCTGAGCTAAAATTCCCAGGGTTTGTTGCATGCGCAGAAACGCATCCTGCACCTAGCTGCTAGGGGCAGGGGGCAGGGCTCTGAAAGGATATCTCTACATATAAAAAAAACATAATTGCTAGCCGTTGACGTTCCCGTGCACAGTAAAAACTCACCCGTAGATGCCTGAATCCCAGGTTTGCTGAGTGTAATCTCACCGGGTTGTCTTGTAAGAGGGGAACATTTTTATCATTTGTGAGAAGGAAACAAAACAAACACTAAGCAATTTATAACGTGCACACTATAAAAATTATTTAATATTTCATTTCATCGAGTCTAAAAATTAAAAACTAAAGGGATGATTTCAGTGTTGCCACAACACAAAAATATATTTTAAAGTTTTGTTTGTCCGCGAATATCAGACATAGTCACAGAGTAGCATAGAAATTATGCAGTCATTATTTTAAGCTTAATTGAATTTTCAGCATCAGCAGCTTTTTTGTGGATGGTAGGTAAGTTGTTTTTAAATACATAAATAGGTAGGAAGTTAACAGGCAAAATTTCAAGTATGTTTCGCTATACAGGGTTGCTACATGAAAGATAGCAGTGCCCTGAGCCCTCATTTAATTTCAGGACTTTATAGTTTCACTGTACTATCCTCTAACGAGAATATATAATAAACTTTAAGCTAATATCGACCTTAAATGTATTGCTCTGATCATTGAGTATGAATGGTCTGGAGACGAAATAGGCAGACGTTCCCCTCTGCCGGGGTCGGTGGTAGGCCAGAAAGGCCCACCGATTTATAAAAACTAGTTGCAGTATCAATTTTCACTAGACTCAATCTAGTTGGCAAAGCGTTCGTTTCATAAAAAATGATTTGTTTACATCATTGACATATAATATTACTAGCGTAAGGACAGGGCCTACCACTCAATAAAATGGCACCCGCGCGTTGGCCCTAAAATCGACATTTTAGGGCCAACGCTCCTCAGTCGACAGTTGTCTGTGGCCGAGAGATGGTCTTGTGAATCTTGTCATAAATATGTAGTTGTGTTGTGAAAGGCTGCAAAAACCATGATACGAAGGCCAAAAAGAAACATGGAATATCGTATCATCGGTAATTATCATTAAATTAAGTAATAAACATATTATAAAGCGATAATTATTTTACTACCAAAGTCTACAATGGCCGCGCGCTGTAACCTTGTACGGACGTAATGTTGACTATCTTCCGAGAATATTTTCTTGTTGCACACACGTACGTTTTGGAGCGTGATGTAGTTATGTAGTCCATTTGTACAGGACGCTCTACAGGGTGTTGCAAAATTGGTATACTAAGCCGAAACCTACATGTGCAGCATGGTATATCTAAGCCCGAAACTGAAATCATCGCGAATTTTCAAATTCTGATTTCAGTTTCAGGCTTAGATATACCATGCTGCACATGTAGGTTTCGGCATAGTATACCCTTTTTGCAACACCCTGTATAGCCCAAAACGCTTGGCGGATTTTAATTTTAGTAGTTGGATTTGTCTTAAATTGTAGTAGTGACACAAGCTATATAACTCTTAAATATGGCGCCTGCAAATGATAAAACAATGTCCGGTGACAGTAAATTTTGAACGCACGTACAAGGTTACGTCGTCAAGATAGTTGCTCGGCACCAACTCGGCACTGACATAGTTCAAACAAATTATGACAGATGACAGTTATTTTGCTTGTACAGTGCCACAAACTTATCTGTTCCGGTGACAGCTCACATAAATGTGTAATATTTCTTAATTCTATAAAATTTTAAGTTTGCTCGTATTGTTAATTCGCTCTTGCGGTGTTAATAAACCCATCTAATCTTTTACAATATACAATTCATTAGTAATTAATGAGATATGGATCAATTTAGTTCGCTCTCACCGGAACAGATAAGTTTGTGGCACTGTATGAAGAAGGTTTGAGTAAAATGTTCTGAGAGGCCTATCCTTCCTTTTGAAATCATTGGTTTACATACTGAAATTACAGTTTCAATTCATAGAATATCCGGATTCCGGATTTGATCACAGATTTTGTCATAGAGAAAAGAACACTACGTTTTAAGAGATGGGAGTACAAGGGAAAAAAAGAAAAAATACCTACTTGTATTTTTTTTTATACACGCGTACTAACACAGTGTACCAACAAAAATTATGACGTACAAAACTGCCAACATAGCCCCGCTGAAATAGTGATGTGCTTCTTATGGATATTTTTTATCGATACTTAGTAAAAAAAAAAGTGCGAGTGTGTGTACCTATTACTTTAATTTCAGTTTTACACAATAAGATTTCAGTGTTACACATTGACACCAACGTTAAGTCTCGGTTCAACGTTATGTTATGTTCCTATTTGAACACAAAAATATAATCCATAAAATAAACTCGAGATTTTCCGTTGACGTAAGTGCTGATACTGCTGATATAATGTTGAAATAAAATAAAAGTGGAAAAATATAATTATATTTATTTATTATAAAATAAAGTGTCTGCAGTAAGTCCCACACATGAAAATGTTTTTTTTTTCAATTGTGTTCTTAAAATGTTGTGTTAGAAAATGATTGCCACTAATTCGTTTAAGTTGATGTAGCTTTTCAATAGGCACTTAAACCAGATCCTCCTTACCGGTCATCTTAACCCACTGTTTACACATGCAAACAACATTTTTATAATTATTATTAAACAATTAAATATTATTTAAGTAGGTATACTTAATAAAAGCCACTGGTAATTTTTGTATGAAGATCCGAATTTGATTTTCGCTAATTTCCAAAACTAGTAGACAAAAGTTGTTCTGATTGATGAGCTGTGGGAACTAATGAGAAATAAAAATAACGATATCGATAAAAAAAAAACATTCATGCACTATTGTTGGTTGTGCTGACCCTCCAGTTATTTTATTAGCATTTAACTTTTTTATACGTATAAATAATCTAAATCATATGCTTTAGCCTTTAATTGTAGCTTACCTTTCCTCATCCAGTGGAAATTTGGCCATAAAAATTATCTTTTGGCCATCTATACGACCGGCTAGCGGCTCTTAAACCACATATTGCACAAGTTTTATAAAACATAATTATTATCAATAATATCAAGCAACACTAATAGTTAGGTACCTCCACACAAACACTGCACTTATCCACAGTAATAATAATATATAAATAACTGTTAAATCTTAATTTATTTATAATTTAACATTATTTTTCAAACTAAACGATTGACTGACTGACACTGACAGATGACAAAAGCCAAAGATGTCTATGATAGCGTACAAAGTACTCTGTGAGCGGTGCTCGCTAGGGCATGCAATACCGTAATACCGGTATTGAGTAATACCGGGATCCCGGAGAAAATCCACGTTTTTTCAATACCGGTATTGAAAGTTAATACCGGTATTGATGTAATACCGGAATCGGACATTTTTTAGGCTATAAATCAAGCGATTAAGATATAGTTAGCCTTGTGCTCCTATATACTATAAAGGTTCACTTGTTTTCAACCGTTACAATGCGGTTTTTGGCCTTTGGAAACCTTCTTGTTGTCCATGCGTTCTAAAATTTTAACTCTAATACTAAATTCTCGTGAAAAATATTACATAATACAGAATTTGATTGTTTTTTCATGTTGTATTTTGCCCTATACGACCTTTAAACAAAATATATGCCATAAATAATAAGGATGTCTAATACCGGTATTAATACCGGGATCCCGGTATTGAGTTCTAATACCGGAACTCAATACCGGTATTGAAAATATTACCGGTATTGCATGCCCTAGTGCTCGCCATTATTTTTCGTACGCGTTCCATACTTATTTTTTTCCAGACTGTCTTTCGCCAGACTGGATTTTGTCATGGTTTATTGTTATTAGCAGGCCTAGCAACCAATTTCAAAAAAATGCAGTAGTGATGTACCTACTTACCAGTAAGTAGATACTATGTATTGATCGACAAAAAAGGTCATAGTTAAAGGATCTCACAATTTATTTTATTTTTCAAAATATTTCTTTCATATCTTACAAAGCGTCCGTAGTCGAGCGGCCTTCAGTGATCGTAACTGATTACTGAGGTTAAGCAACAACTGGCACGGTCAGCCATTGGATGGGTGATCGATTTCAAGTGGTTCTTTTCTGGACGCTTCCGTGCTTCGGACGGCACGTTAAGCCGTGGGTCCCGGTTGCTGCTCCGGCAGCAGTCGTTAAGCATAGCCTTCGGGTGGCTTGAAAACGTCTGACAGTCGGGTTGCCCACTTACCAAATAACTTTTCCAGCACAAGCTAGGACTAGGCCTAAAACCCTTCCTTCATTGAAAGGAGACCCGTGCCCCAGCAGTGGGGACGAAATGGGTCGTGATGATAGTTACAAAAGTTAGTAAGTATAATATAATTAATAGGTACATAGTTATATAAATAAATGCTTCGTTTAATTCATAATTTAAATAATTTATAATTATTATTTCCAACCCATGTTCTCGAATTCATCGATAATACTTATCGATAATTGTTACATCCATTGGCAATAAAAATGACGACACTGTGTTCATTATTAAATGTCACTTCACATAACCCCTTATTGCTGGGAATTAAAACTCATAATGACATGTCCCATGAGACATAATCAAGGTAAACGGTAAAATTTCCCCCCCCAAACTTTTTTGTATGAAGAAAGATCGCTATGACGCTTCCCGAGGGTACACCCGAGTCCGCGTTGTTCTATGGCTCTGATAGTATATTGATATGGACAGAAAGAGTCAAACTTATTTAAATCTACATTTAATGCTGACATTCAAAAGTCTTTGAAGTTTCCAAAGAGTGTAACAATAGGTTATAGTTAGTGTGTAGTTTATTAATGACACTACATTTCCTTTACACTACACCCAATCTTATCTCTTATTCCCTCCATCAAAGGTTGTCTGGCAGAGATCACTTTTAGTGATAAGACCGCCTTTTGTACCCTAATTAAGTTGCAATTGTTATTCCTATGATTCTTTGTTGGTGTGCAAATAAAGAGTATTCTATCTATCTATCTACCTATAAATTTAGGCCTTCTCGTTAGAGAAGTATGTTACTTGATTTGGGCCAGTTAATGGTGAGAAGTGAGTGCAGCAATGCACTGCCAGAAAGCCACATTAACATTGTAACAAAATACCTAATGTACAGTGAAACTATAAAGTCCTGAAATTAAATGAGGGCACTGCTATCTTTCATGTAGCAACCCTATATAGCGAAACAAAATTGACTTTAATAAGTACTTGAAATTTTGCCTGTGACTACCTACCCTATTTCTGTATTTAAAAACAACTTACCAGTGCTTACTATGGTGCCAGGCTCCTGAAAATTTTTGTTCCTCAAACATTAATTTCAGGACTTTATAGTTTCACTGTAAGAGTATGAAGCTGTGCAGCGAGCATAGGATTCGATACTATTTTCGAATCTACACGTAGGGTCACTTTTACCAAACGCTAAACTTATTTAAATCAAATTTTAAATACATTTTGTACTAACTGACAGACGTATGACAGGCTACTAAATACGTTTAGCGTTTGGTGAAATTCCACCTAACATATGGATAAAACAAATGTCACTTTTGGAACTAACTTTGCCTTACATTTTGACAGTGACAGTTGACGATACGCAACGTTAACGGAGGATCGAAACTTGTGCTCACGACTCTGTTCTCGACGTCTCGAAGACAGCGGTGCGTGTGTGAATGTAAGTGCGTGAAAAACGAGGATGGAAGAACTCTGAATGTTATTTTTAGCGCTTAGCTAACGATAGCGAATTCATATTATAACGACTAAACATTCTGAGATATCTAAACTTTTCATATCGTTATTCTGAGATGTCAATACATTTTATGGGTATCCCGAGTCAATGCCATCTGTTGATAGTCGTCGGTACTTATTGGCTGATAGTAAGTAACTGATACAAGTATTTTATACACTACACTTTACCGTGCTACACTACTCTACTCCTACACTAGATGGCATATTTAACAGTTTAAGAATTTTAATAAGTTTTTTTTACCCTTACTCCTTTACCGAAGTTTCCGGGTGCAATTCCCGGTAAAGGGTGTATATTTATTTGTACTTGGGTCGTATATTATCTATGTCCACGACACAGGCCGAGCCTAGTGTGGAAGCCACCAAAACTCGTAAATTTACTAACTCACACACTTCCAATTTAATTTCATAATATTCATAGGTGTTTAAATAAATATTTTTGTTTTTTTTTTTTTTGATGTACTTACTTATCTGTGTAGGTTTAGGTTATATGTATACCTATTAGGAAAGACTGATATTAGTCTATGCTATTAGGTTGCTGCTAATATCATCTGCATTTGGGATCGGATGGCCGTGTTTGAGATGTCTGTACCTAATCGTTTTCTTTAGTTTTTACTCCTTTTGGAAGTTTCCTTTCCTATCTCCCGGGCGTGAAATGACGGATAGTGTGAGGAAATTAACTTTATTATTTAATTATTAAAACTACTTACTTAAGTACTTACCTCCTTGTTTATCCTCAGGCCAACTTTCTCTGTAGATCAGATGTCCTTAGCCAGAGTGATGATATCATCAGCATAAGGAAGGAGTGACGCACCTGTGATGCGGTGCCATTTATAGTGACTCCTTGATTCATCCCAGTTAAGAGTCTTCAATGCGTCCTTCAGAACATTTGTGAATAGCTATGTCTCCATGTAGAACACCCTGTATCCTAACTATTATTAAATTATAAATGCGAAAGTAACTGTGTCTGTCTGTCTGTTACTCTTTCACGCCAAAACTACTGAACGGATTTGAATGAAATTTGGTATAAGTACATATTGGTCTAGACCCTGACCCTATCCCGGAATTCCCACGGGAAAACTTTTTAAGGCGAAGCGAATCGCGGGGGAACAGCTAGTATGAATATAGTAGCCCACTGGCCCCCTACAACTTCTGGAGCGTGTCAGTAATGGTCCATTGGAAAAAAACCGGCTAAGTGCGAGTTGAACTCGCGCAATGAGGGTTCTATACAAGTCTACTTACCTGAGATAGTTTTGCTTTTAATTTTGTCATATTATATACCTACATACCTATGTGAATTATTCATATTTTTTGGACCAACCATTTACACTTGAGTCAAACAAAATTAGCACTTTGAAGCTTAATATTTCGTAAACCATTCACTGAATCAAAAAATGCTTCGAGTATACCTACCTACCTATAATCTATTTGAAAGACCTCTTCAACTATACCCAACAACATCAAAACAACGCAAAAAATATATTTACAAAGTACTTACCTTACCTTACCGACCTGAAATAAAATTAAAAAAATATTTATTAATTAATTTATCGGGGCCGTAAATGACAATGGCCGTTTTGGGACCTATGTCCAATAAAGATCAGTCATACATCGTTGGTGAGCAAAAAAATACTATGACGACAAATCCGTATAAGTTGTCCATTTTGAAATATATTCGTCGGAAGGAAGTAATTTTCTATGGCATTGCACTCTCTCTCGCCTGATCACAGTTAGGGCGTAATACACGTAAACACGTATTATTAAAATGGGAGAAATTACTTTCAACTGGTTTTATTGACTGAGATAGTAAACAAATATAATATTGTAATGAATGATGATCATTTTGTTATAAAAAATAAAAATGAATGTGAATCAATAACAAAAACATTAAAATTACAGAAATGCAATATAAAAACTTTCAAGGTACGATTATTCTAATTGGACAGTAAATCACAACTAGCGCTTCCGTTATTCATATTCTGCAAAAAATACCTTTTCAACGACGTATCACTCATTTCTATTGGTGATGGTCCCAGCTTCCATATATTTGTGCCCATCATCATTTGTATAAGTATTTAATATATTTATCCAAAATATCAGCTTGATATCTTTACCCATTTCTGAGCAAAAGGGTGGTGACAGACAGACAGACAGACGGACAACAAAGTGGTCCTAGTTATTGTTATTAGTTTTTAGCACACCTAGGTATATCCACCAACCCGCAGTGAACCAGCGTGGTGGGAAATGGTCCAAGCTTAGGAAGGCAGTTTAGACCTTGGAGACATGCACAAAGGTTGTGGACATGTACTTACACCCTCACAGAGAATAGAATAGAATAGAATAGATAGGGTTCCTTTTTTCCATTTGAGGTACGGAACCCTAAAAAAGACACTTGAGCTGGTTCGATTCCCGGAAACCACGCAATCGGCAACTTCGATGAAGAGAAGATATCCTGGCTATTCTAATATTTATTTATCTTTTTAACATTAGGATAGAAAATTTTTTATTTTATAGAAAACCACATTGTTATAAGTATCTTTATTATATTGATTTTAAATTCCAATTAGACATTCTATTCCAACATTTTACTAACAATTTTAAGGGGCTACTACAAACCTACTATATAATAATATACTAGTACAGCGTGTTAGGTACAGGTATACATACATAATGTTGTAAAAGTGGTGCTTACCTATAGTGAAAGTTGGAGGACAAAATTAAAGTATGTAGTTCAGAATAACTTTCAATGACACTTCCAAGAAACATAATAATATATATTATACACTCACGGGCAATGAAAAAGTTCCAGTGAGAAAAACACCAAATTACTCTTAAACGGAAAAACCCAACTTAATGACGCCTTCTGTAATATTGAACTATATAAAAATTTGCACCAGAATATTACCAACTAAAAACGTAAACATTTTGTTAAAATTTCCTAAAAAAAAATGTAAAAAAATTGAGACTATTTAGTGACGGAATTTTGTAAGTGGAACTGTTTCTTTGCACGTGAGTGTATTATAATAGGTACTTGTTTAACGGTCACTTCCTACTTGGTTTTAAAGTACCTATATTACATAATTACCCGATATTTTATTATATTGTAGGTATACTAATTTTAAACACTTGAAAAACAAATGTCCTGTTTTTTTAATTAGGATAGGCAGTTTATTTTATACAAAACAACATTGTAATAAGCCCCTTTATTATATTGATTTTTAATTAAGTACCTACTCAATATAGAAACTACTGTTCATTTAGAAATTCTTTTCCAACATTTTAGTAACTAATAGTACCGATATCCGACATTATTATGGTAGTTAAAAGATAACATTTAGTTAGCAAAATGATAAAAAAAAAACGTACGTAACTATACTGTAATTAGTAATCTTACGGAATTCTGACAGTTATCAATTTTAGACAAATCAGAGATCACAAACCTTTTTGGGCTGGGCACTTTTTCAATACGAGTCTGGACATCTGAGTCTATAATATTTTTTTTTTAGTCACTGTATCCATTTTATTAAGTGCGGCGCTCCAAATTAAAAGGGGATTTACCTACGGTGAGAAATAATTACCGTACCTAAATATATCACAAACAGTGAAAAATACAATTAAAGATAATCTCAATTATCTTATATAATTATCGCTGTCGTAGAAAATATATCTAAAAACAACTAGTATTTCTTTTTGAAACGGTAGCCGTCGTAGGTACGCGCCGATGTCAGGCCGATGTTGCGTTCGTATTTGAATAGAGGTGAAAAAAAGAGATGTCGCTCTATAAAATTGTATTGTGTGCACTGACTGGCTTGCGTGACGTCACAGCAAACTGTGCATCTAAAATGTGCGGTGGAGATACCAAATTAGCGATACAGGTGAAATTGTGTCAGCGACTCATCGCTGGGAGTAAGACAGCAGAACACGTTTACCCCATCGGTCATCGGTTCTACGACAGATGTGACCAGCCCACTGCCACTTAAGCTTACTAGCTCGGTGAGCTATGTTGGTGACTTTAGTTCTCTGTCAGATTACTTCGTTCCGGATGCGATCTTTCAGAGAGACTCCAAGCATAGCTCTTTCCATAGCTCGCTGAGTGACCTTCAGTTTGTGAACCAGTCCCACTATTAGTGTCCACGTTTCAGCCCCATAGGTCATAACCGGTAGGACACACTGATCAAAGACTTTCGTCTTGAGACTTCGTGGTATGGGCGACGAGAAGACTTGACGAAGTTTGCCAAATGCTGCCCAGCCCAATTGTATTCTTCTATTGACCGTACCGAAGCAATGGACTGAGTCTCATATAATACTGCTTTACAAAAAAGGTAATCCAGACGACGTGTCAAACTATCGTCCCATCAGCTTGTTATGTAGTCTGTATAAGCTCTTCTCGTCATGCCTGCAACAACGGATAAATAGCTCGATAGACGCATACCAACCGATAGAACAAGCTGGCTTTAGAAGCGGTTTCTCGACAATAGACCACATACACGTAGTTGAACAGGTAATCGAGAAATACAAAGAGTTCAACCGACCATTATATCTAACTTTTGTCGACTACACCAAGGCTTTTGATACTATCTCACATAGCTCAATATGGACCGCTCTTGAAAAATGCGAAATAGAACATACTTACATAAACATCATAAAAGATTCCTACTGCACCAGCGTGAGTAGAGTTAAGACGGAAACTACGGGCCCTGAAATTCCTATACAAAGAGGAGTGAAACAAGGAGATCCCATCTCCCCGAAACTTTTCATAACAGTGCTGGAAAAAATGATTTTCGAGAATCTACGATGGAAGGATGAAGACGTGGGCATAAAAATTGGAAAAAGACGTCTCAGCCACCTCCGTTTTGCAGACGATATAGTTCTTCTATCAGAGAATCACACAGAAATGGAATACATGACACATTCTCTACACCTAGCTAGTAAAGAAATAGGACTTGAAATGAATCTACAAAAAACAAAGATTATGACGAACTCTACCAGACGTCCTATTACGATTGAGGGCAATAATCTTGAATACGTGGAGTCCTACATATATCTAGGAAAACAAATTTCTTTTAGCGAGAAAAGCAACATTGAAGAAGTTAACAGGAGAATATCCAACACTTGGAACAGATACTGGTCGCTCGCTGAAATATTTAAAAGTCAAATGTCACTGCGACTGAAAAAGACAGTAATGGACTCGTGTATCCTCCCTTGCTTAACTTACGGAGCACAGACATGGGTATTTACTAAACAAGTGATGCAAGCCATTCGATCATGTCAAAGAGCCATGGAACGCAGCATGGTTGGAGTCAGAAAGATTCAAAAAATACCTAGCGCCAAAATCAGAAATCAAACCAAGGTAATAGACTTCCTAGAACATGCCTTAAGGCTAAAATGGAAATGGGCAGGACATATCTCAAGACTTACGGACAACAGATGGACAAAAGAAATAACACAATGGTGCGGTCCATGTGGTAAAAGGAAGCGAGGAAGACCTTACCAGCGCTGGGCTGATGACATCAGACAAGTGGCTGGAGACGCATGGATGACGACAGCGCTAGACAGAAGCGAATGGCATAATCTGGAAGAGGCCTTCACCCAGAAAGGGGTTCTCATCAGGCATAAATAAGTAGTAATTTTAATTAAAAACAAATTATAAATGTAAATATCGGATATGTAATTAATTAATATAATATAGTGATTTTAAATACCTTGAATGGAATACTGCATGCTTTTAATTAATTAATTAATACAATTTATAATACAATTTATTTAAGAGTAAAATAATAAATTACAATAAGTACTTAAATCAATAATTTTTAAATGTTTGTTAAATATCATTTTTTCTGCATGATAATAGCATAAGTTTCTTTTGGTGAGAAATAAAAGGCTTTTTTATTTATTATTTATTTTTATATTGACCTCTGATTGGAAGTTGTTTCTACCCAGCTGCAGAGTCTGTCCAATCGCATCCAGTGGCGTGCTTTGGGAGGGAATACGTCCAGCAGTGAACTGCTACAGGTATGATGATGGATGGAAGATGATGGATTTGTTTATTAAATCTCTACCTAATCATCATTAATATCATCATCATCATCAGTATCTTCATCATCAGCATCGCTGACATTAATTATTAGAGACTCTGTAACTCTGTCAATAAAATCGTCGAGAGTGCACATCTTATCTTCCTCTTTTATTGTGTGGCTGATGCATTCTTGCCATTTCTCAGGAGTAACATTTTTTATACCTTCTAGTAATAGTTTTTTAACTTCCGCCATTTTGTAAGTTGTGTTGTGTCTTGCGACATGCCCCTTCACTTGAGCCCACACCAATTCTATAGGGTATAGCTCACAATGATATGGGGGCAGTCTAACCACAGTAATGTCTTGTGCTGCGGCCATTTCGTCCACTATACACTTTTGGTATTTGTGTTTCTCCTGACCCACAATTTCCAACAAATTCACCTTTAAAAAATTTTCTTCAAAATTTAATTTTTTTGAGGTCAACCACGCTTGGATATAACTTTTTTTCCATGCACTTGTTGGTACTTTTTCAACCTTCCTTGAATGATACGGAGCATTATCTAAAACTACTACCGAGATGGGTTTAAATTTTTCATGTATTTTGGTGACAACAAAGTGTGATCCTATAAGGGTTCCTTTTTTTCCTTTTGAGGTACGGAACCCTCAAAAAGAATAGTGACAATCGGATCAATCGTTAAGGAGATATGCGTGAACAAACATACATAAGGTCAACCGGGGCCATTGCGCCACAATACTTTGACTTTCATATTCATTTGATCATAACAAACAGACTATACGCCCTATTAAGCTATAACTTGTGATACATATTAGGAAATTTTATCTAGTTTCATATTTTGATGCAATTTTGTAGAATTTTAAATATCTTCTACGTGCAAACGACGTTTCTACAAAAAATGGCATTTTTAGGCGCAATAACCCCTAGTGGGGCTAATGCCTCTTTCACTAGTTTTGTGTGCTTGGAAGAGGTTTTTACAAGTTTAAGTAGATATAATTTATAGAATTACTATTAACGTAGCTAATTATTAGCTTGTAAACTAAATACTGCGCTTAGTTAAGGAGAATCAGTTGATCAAAAATTTTTGGGGCTATGGCGCCTACGTAGCCTAATTTCTTGTAGTGGCATTTACCCCATCCAAGATTCCAGGGGTGCTCAACATTTTATTTATGAAAACTTTATTGGACTTAAAAAAGTATAAATACTTACGTGATAAATTAAAATTCAGTATAAAAGCATACAAGGGCATATTTTTTTGAATTTGCAATCAAACCACAACTTTAAATTAGTAAGTATACCATTTTTAGAGTCTGCCGGAATTTTAATCATTACAAAACTATTTAGAGTTTTAAAAACAAGTGGGATCATTCTGTTAATATGACTATTTTTTATTTATTATATGATTATTTAATATATACCGTGTTAATAACATTATAATGTCGTCGCCAAATGACGCCAATTTTTTAAAATATTTAGTTTATTATATATTAAAATTATTTACGTTTTAGTTGGATTACCAATCTAAAAATGTATATATATACGCCGTTAAATGTTCTTCTATATTGCAGAAGGCGTCATTAACCTAGTATTTTTCGTTTAGGAGTAATTTGGTGCTAATGTCACTGGAACTTTTTCATTGCTCATGAGTGTATTAAATACATTTATCATAACATAAAATGTTTAGAACCTCTGAAAATGGGGCTATTGCGCCGCAATAGAGGCAATAACCCCATCAGCCCAGAGGCATTTACCCCAAAATAAAAGCTAAACCTACAATTTTGTAATTACATATTGTGTCCGAATCTTACGTTATTTCAATAAAATAATCAAAACAATATGTAAAGCAACAAAACAATAACAGTATTTACAGTTAGGAAACATAGATTCTTTTAAACAAACACACATTTGGAACGATTAAAAAAAACGTGTCAGGAAACCTGAGGAGGCCGAAAGAGGTGAAAAAATTAAAATGGCAGATTTGTTAAGAAAATTTACCCGGATACGACATCTATTGGTCAGAGGTAAAAGTTTCAGTTACAAAGATAGATAGCAGATGACTCCAGTAGTTCTAAAGTACGAGGTTCGGAAGATAAATGGATTCGAGGCATTAGCCCCGTAGGCGACTTGGCCCCGGTTGACCTTACCAACAAGAATATAAACATACATAGGTACATAAACATTTATAAAATTTTGAATATTTGTTTATTAGCCCTAATATATTGTCATATGTCAATATGGTGCAGTTCCAATAATCTTATGTTCGGTATGTATGATACCGAACATGTACTTACCGAATAGACAATCTTTTTTTGAAATTGATTAAAAAGGTTTATTATCCCTGCATTTAGTAGGAAGTGATGCCATGCTAAAGAATAAAATAAAGCAATTAAAATTAATTCGATACATTGGTCGTGAGTCGTGATCCTACTTCATATTATAAATGCGAAAGTTTGTAAGTGTATGTGTGTATGTATGTATTTGTGTATGTTTGTTACTTCTTCACGTCAAAACGGCTGAACCGATTTTAATGAAATTTGGAATGGAGTTAGCTGACACCCTGGATTAACACATATGTTACTTTTTTTCGCGGAATTCCCACGGGAAAACTTATTAAGGCGAAGCGAAGCTCGCGGGAACAGCTATTATATTGTTAAATATTTGTTATTTTTGTATTAGTTTACTTGAGCAAGTAAATATTTAGATTTATCTTTTTGTATAAAAATATTAAGAAAAAATTATTGCCCAGAAATGGATCGCAATTTTTCCTTTTTTCGGTAAAGAACTTTTTTAGTAGCATCACTTATAAAATGTCAGAATTCTTTCCAATTAAAAATTAGAGATTAGGTATACATATTTTTACAAACAAAATAACAAAAGTGATCTGATTGTCCTCGGTCTACCCTTACTTATAAGTTCATAACCTAAGTAGAAGGGATGAGCACACAAGTACATAATTCCTATTTATCTTCAAAACTTTTCATTTTCATTTTCACCTACCTCTACAATATAATCAATCATCATCAATCAATTTTTTTTTAAACTCTATACACATATGATAATAATATGTGAGCTCAGCTCATACAGAGTTTATAAATATGTTTCTGTCTGTTTGGATAGACCTTTCAGGTTACAGGTAATTCCACGAAGTACACGACACTACAACAACAACAACAACTTTTTTATTTCCTATACATCGTATACTATACATAGTATCTTTGTGTCAAGTCATATCACATGTGCGAATTCTACAAAAGACACCGACATCGGCATAATGTAATTAAGTACTTAAACAGTATTTTAAGCTTATACAGGACCACCCTTTACTTGTGTGTAGACGGATAGACGGCGATCCTTGAGTTCTGGACAGAGTAGCAGAACTCGTCATCAATTACATTATGCAACATCAAAAGCGACGTCTTCTGTTTCTCCCTCTCTCCCTGGCCCGGCCGCGGTGTGTGGTCACCCTCTGTTCAGGCGGAAAGCGGAACCGTGGTGACGTCCTAGGCTCCTCCTCAATGGGACTGAACGGTGGGTGATTCGACACAACCACGACCCTGGGCTGCGGGCCATCGGGGTCCCTCGGCAGCGTTATACTGATAGAACGTGCTTGGTTCAAGCGACGATTACTGACTCGACGTCCTCCCTGCATCGGCGAGACCATATTGAACGGTTTTGGCGTGTCTGCCGTTATTTTGGTCTCTGGTAGGTTGATCCAAGTTGGTGTATTGGTTGACATGACTATTGGAGAAGATGGTTCTTCGGGTGTTGCAAAGGATAGTGAGCTGGAACTGGTACTCTCTTCTGCCGCGGCCGCTGCTGCTGCCTCATCCTCTCGCATTTGGGCCCATTGAGCGAATTGCCGTACTGTCTGGTATAAATTAAATATTCTTCTTCCCGCCGCCGCCGGTTCTTCATCATCTGAACTGGTTTGCGTCCAATTGTTTTCTGTGTGGCTGTTTTGGTTATCCGTGATTTCGAAGGTGATTTTCCTTTTCTTTGGAAATCTGTGAATGAAGATAAAGATTTTTGTAACTTATGGGTGTGTTGTTTATAGAATATATTATAGCTACCTAACTGGTTGTATAGGGAAAATCATGTATCTTGATCTGATGGGCGATTGACAACCCTATGAACGTATGATAAGAATTTCGGAGCGTGGCATTTTTGCATACATCAAAGTATACATCTACAAATTACCTACTAAATACTAACTTTTCAATCCTCAAATCTAACAATAAAAATACATATACGTTTACATAATTACACCGTATATTTATATATAAAAATACATATACATATTATGTATATACAGGGTGTTGCAAAAAGGGTATACTAAGCCGAAACCTACATGTGAGCAATGAGCATGGTATATCTAAGCCCGAAACTGAAATCAGAATTTCAAAAATCGCGAAAAAATATTCATTTTCCATAGAAACTTTGTTGGTCTCGTGACTTTTTTACTATGGATAA
Organism: Plutella xylostella; assembly: GCF_932276165.1. Lineage (NCBI taxonomy): Eukaryota > Metazoa > Arthropoda > Insecta > Lepidoptera > Plutellidae > Plutella > Plutella xylostella. The sequence continues at coordinate 10,655,367 of NC_064012.1, forward strand.
TGTTTGTTTTTTTACACGAATTTTGCAACACCCTGTATATACCATAGCCAAGCATTATTTATAAATCTTTTTCGAAATGGAGGAATATATTCCAATCTACTAGTGATTTTGCTTATTAGAAAAATAGCCGACCAATGGTTGCATCAGTTTAAAAAGTTTTTCACGGATATTAAGAATGATATTTAACAGATTAAAAGGCAGCCATAAACATCTATAATATATATATAGTAAGTGTGGTAAGTTGTAAGTCATATTTTAATGTGGTTGTAGTTTTTGGCTAAGTGCAACACTTTTACACCCTGTAATGCCGTCGGCATCGTCCTGTAATGACAAAAGTTTAGTATGCATTCCTTAGTGCCAATTTCTCCATAGTCGGTTATCTAACCGATTAGGATTGGTTCATCAATTATACGTCATCTCCATATAAAATTCTTGACAGATGTTTCAAAAGTCAACCACTAATACCTGGTTATGCTTTAACCGACTATGGAGAAATTGGCACTTATGCTCGTACAGTTCGATTCAAACCACTTGGTAGTTCAGTTGGCAGCTAATGCAATGTTGTACCGTTGTTGGTAAACTCAAACTCAAACTCAAACTCAAATTTTTTTATTCATCGTACAAATATAAAATTTTCTGATGAACGTAAATTTTTACAAATTACTCTCCGTTCGGATAAGGGGGGCTCTTTCTGTCTAAGGAGAAGAACGGAGGCAAGAAACTCCTGAGCCATCTTTTCAAAAAAAGACTTAAAACTAGTTGGTATACAATACATATAAGCTTAATAATTATTATTATAATAATATGAGCAGAGCTAACTACTTATCACAGCCATGCATTAACGTCCTCTAAGTAATCATCAATTTTATAATAAGCTTTTTTACTGAGTTTCTCTTTAATGTAACACTTAAACTTATTCTCTGGCATTTGAGCAACTTCTGCTGGAAGCTTATTATAAAATCTAATACAGTACCCTAAAAACGATTTATTAACTTTCGGTACCTTGTCAATCTAAAAAACCGCCTATTCATTCTTTCAAAGATTGACAGTTGGTTAGTTTGACAAAGCAAAAAAGTGTAATCGCAACCAATTTCAGGAACTATTAAGTTGTTTGGACCTAAGCTCACCAAACAAAGAATGAATACCACTGAGATTAAAGCGATATTGTATTTTGCGCAGGATGATACTCTTCTTTCCCTACAAAGCAAGCTTTCACAAAGGGATAAGTATCAAGGTAAAACAGATTTAACCTTTTCCTGTGCTAGTGCTAGGTAAAATAGTATTTAAATTTTACTTTTACACTACAGCTCTTTACTGTTACATGAAATAGTGTCATAGAAATAGATTAAATATGTTGTGTGCATGCATAACATTTTCTAAAAGTAGTTAGGTATATATATACCTATTCTATAGTTTTAAATTCCTCAAAGTAAGTTTTTCTATGACTGAAATCTGAAGCAAACCTTTTTTCACTGGTTGACATAAGTTAACTGTGATTGTGGAACCCCCGCAGGTGCTAATTTGAAGAAGATAAATAGACTCTGGCTAGTTAGTACGGGCCGCATTTAAGACGTGACAAAAGTTTTGCATCGCCGTCACTCACATCGCGCAGCCTCAAGAGTGAGCGTGGCGGAGAACTTTTATCACGTCTTATTAGCACCCTGTGCTACAGTGCCTGTAGAAGACTCGTAGTCGAGTTAGCTTCAGTGGTAGTAACTGATCACTTAGGTTAAGCAACAAATGGCACGACCAGCTAGTGGATGGGTCACCGATTTTAAGTGGTCCTTTTCTGGAAGCTTACGTGCTTGAACGGCACGAATAAAAAATAATAAAATATACATATACTTATTATAAGTAACTACAATGTATCTATATGAATTTGAAGGTAAGCAAATGTAAGGGCTTTATTAGTAAAAGAGAATGGTCAAATCTGACCCGCTTTGCAGCCACTAACCAAACCTGTTTTTGTTCAGTGATAAAGGTGTTCTAAATAAGGGAAAAATATTAAAAAAATCTAAACCACTTTAAAAATTATACTTAGTTCGAGGGAAACATCTAGTACAGTACAAAGACTTGATCTTTCATCACCCATAGCTTCGTTCTCCCATGCCTCATAATAATAAAGTTTACACCAGGATATACTGTAGTCATGGGCTACACATCAGTATATGTCATCAATGGCTGCTCTAGTGGGTCATGGCGCCCTAGAGATTTGGCCATTCTATTTCATAAATACACATAAAGACTGCAATTATTGAAATAAAAAAAAAAAAAAAGTATTTTGTGAGCTTTCAATTTTAAAGCTACTGATAATGGGGTGATAATTAATAGGTAGGTATAGGTATAGTAACGAAGTGTTTATGAAAACAAATATACCTACCCCTGAAATAACAACTCGTTACTTTACAGATAATGACCAATGTGCTCCTTACGTAGCGTCGTAGAGAGCGATTCATCAAATAAAACAAACAAAAACTAACCTTAACAAAAAAAAACACTCACACCTTGTACTAATGTACTCCCTTGTGGGGTAGGCAGAGGTGCATTGCTGCACCCACTTTTCGCCAGTGTTATGTTAGTCCCAATGTAATAGGGGGGGGGTATTGCCAATTCACGGGCACATCCAAGACCCGAAAACAAATCTGACTGAACCCGGGACTTTCGGCTCAGTAGTCAGGGTCACTAACCTTTACGCCATTCAGTCATCAAATAAAACAAACAAAAACTAACCTTAACCCAATGTAATATCGGGTGAATATAGGTTTTGACAGACATTTATTATTCGATGAAACGGTCTATAGGTAACTAAATAATATGAAACAAGATTGCGTTGGCGAGGCGTCGCCTTTCAGCCTGTGATCGTTTTTGCAACGATAATATATTATATCGAAGCGTTGCAGCCCTCAATGCGATTATAAAGCGTTGTAGGTACATATTATAGACACGGCCGATGCGTGCTTAGAGTATATATTATTATATACGAGTAATATATATTACGGCGATATGGTTCGCAACCTATCACATGAGTACAAATGTGCTGCGAAAAGTGGGTGGCTCGCTTGTGAGCCACCTCTGACTACCTCTTCGGGGATTTAACATATATATGGTACCTTTATACTTGCAAGAGACCAGGGGCACCTACCTCCTCACGAAAAAGACAGCCGACCAGACAGTGAGCGGGCGGGAGACTAAAGCTCTGAAGAAATATTCTTACTGAAGGAAATTAAGATAAGTACCTACTGAGAATTGAAACAACATTATCGACGTACGCTAGCAACATGAGCATGGCAACACAAGATCATTGTGTTCTTTTTCTTTTTTAAGGCTATCAATCAATAATCAATCGTATCACTCTCACTATATACCTATGATATATGTAGAATAGATAAAGAAATGTCTCTTCCCTCGTGCGTCTATGAATCTGTTTAAATAAATAGAGTGATTTAAAAGTAAGGTTTTGTGATTATTATCCCGGAATTCCCACGGGAGAACATATAAAAGCATAGCAAAGCTCGCGGGACTAGCTAGACTGAAAAGCAATGAAAAAGTTCAAGTTAAATGTAAAAAAAAAATGGGTTCATTTGGTGTCGACTTTCTGTAAGTGGAACTTTTATATTGCTATTGCTAGTGATCGTAAGTGTGTATTGTCAAAGTACCTAGTTTATGATACCTTTGGGAAGAACATACACCTTTACATAAGCCGTTCGTCAAAGGTATAACTTTGTCAAAGGGAGCGGTAACTGGTAGTTCAGATGGTTTAATATGGAAGTTGTAATATAAAATCAATATTTTGAACGCATACTAAATTTAAACAATATTTTCGTACATATTTATGGTTTAATATGGAAGTTGTAACATAAAATCAATATTCTGAACGCATAATAAATTTAAAAAGTATTTTCATAGGTACATATTTGTTTGTTACACGTGTGCTTAATTTCAGTAACAAAGTTGCGTTCTAATATTTTTGGAAGCACGTGTAAAAGATAAAGAGGAATTATTTTACTTAGCGCTGATTTTTCAATAGTCAGATAAATGCTATCTGACGAATAAAATTGTTGCTGTCACTGTCTAATACAAAAATTCAGACGCGACAGTATGATCATTATTCCCCAGATAACTTTTATCTGCCTATTGAAAAATCAGCCCTTAGACACACTGACAACAACAAAAATACACAAAACAAATAAAAAAAACCGGCCAAGTGCGAGTCGGGCTCGCGCACAAAGGGTTCCGTAGCAGCAAATATAATAAACTTTAAATCAACCTATCTAAAAAACTATAAGATATACTTTGATCAAACCAAAAATCGTTGAAAGAGTTAATTAGCATGCATCATCTCTATTTTTTTTAGAATTTTATATCCCGTAGTTATAAAAATAGAGGGAGGGGGACATACTTTTTACGACTTTGAGAGCTGATATCTCAAAAACCGTTCACTTTAAGAAAAATGTTTTTTAGAAAACTTTATATCATTTTAAAAGACCTTTCTATTGATACCCCACACGGGTATGTACATCGAAAAAAAAAATTTCATCCCTCAGTTACATGTATGGGGGGCCCCACCCCCAATTCTTTTTTTTACTATTTAGTGTCATATTTTTGTAGCGGTTCATACAACACATATTCCCATCAAATTTCATCACTGTAGTACTTATAGTTTCCGAGTAAATCGGCTGTGACAGACGGACAGACGGACAGACGGACATGACGAAACTATAAGGGTTCCGTTTTTGCCATTTTGGCTACGGAACCCTAAAAATACGATCGTTTGACATACACCATGTGATTTGAGCCTAAATGAAATTCAGCCTTCCTTGCATGTATCATGCTACAATGCCTACAATCAAGTACCTATAGGTACCTATAAAAAGTGATGTCAGTCTATTATGTACCTATATAGGTACAATTGTATTCAATACTTCTTTAGGGGGAAAATAACAACTGAAAATATTCCTAGTTCTTCGAACATGTTCTTGTATTTATCCTCAATTAAGGAATATACCCATGCCATACCCTTGAATTATGATCTCACATAAAACATTTCTTATTTTTCAATTCAAGTGGGAAAATTACTGGCTTTTTCAAACGTTGGATTATTTTTCAATTGCTATTGATCATTAAGGCTTCTATTTATCTGTCTTTCATTGGATGGAAAATTGCAAACTATTCATAGACCGAGTAACCTTTTCAAAACCACGTACATTTAACCGTATTACTTGTGTTTGTAGGTAAATTTGAATAGATCATAAGTAACTCTAGTGATAATATTTGTTTATCTTTGTTCATTGGTGATATGGGTGGGATTGGTATAGCAAGTGAAATGGATCGCCTGTTTTCAACTGTACTGTGTTTTGTAATGAACTGGGGGTCACTCTATACTTCATGACGATAAACAAAGTTTCTGATGATTCTATCTCTTTACATTAATCGTGCCGATTGCACGACAGCTCTCATTCGTTAGTTTTTCGCCAGTATAGAGTAACCCCCTGGTGGGTTGGTTGTCGGAGCTCGATTCTGCATTGTCCGAAATACAAACGTGCCTCGAATGCAACGAGGCATCACTAAGGACCCTTGTAGACTGCCCGTGAAATCAATCTGTATTTTCAAAAATGTTTTCGGTAAAAATACACTCACGGGCAATGAAAAGGTTCCACTCACAAAAAGCTGATAACAAAAGACACAATTTTTTTCTAACATTCAATTAAAATTTTAACAAAATATAACCCTTTTTCATTGGTAATATCCTGATGCTCTGTTAAATGTACTTTATTTAATATTGCAGAAGGCTAAGCTAGCCTTTTCCGTTTAGGAGTAATTTGGTGCTTTTCTCAGTGGAACCTTTTCATTGCCCGTGAGTGTAATAGCTACATTTGTTACCCAATGGCTGAAACCCGCTTATTTAGTCCTCGCTGCGAGCTGCGGTAGCGAGGACGCTAATAGCCCGAGGGACTAAATAAGGGGTTTACCCGAGTCAAACACTGTGTTTTTCATTACTTAAAAGTAAATAGGATCAAGAAAAAAATATTTTAGAAAGTAAGCTTATTTTATCTTCTTGTTTTTTTAATTAAGTACCTACTAATACCAATAACATATGTTTTGTACGATGTTAGTTCATACCGAAGTCTTCTTTGATTGAGACTTGATTGAGAAAGAACAATTTGTTCTTTGACAGAGAGGGACAAAACAGTTTATTAGTTAAAACGTCTTGTAACTTTTCTATGAATAGGGGGTAAAACTTTAAGCTGTAGACCGCGATGTCTCATACTCATATCCATATTACAAAAATAGAGCTATAATATACATAGGTAGATTAAGTGTGAAAATCAGTATTGCATTAAAATAGAAAAGTGTGTACAGTGTGCCCTATCATATTAACATGGTAATATCATCGGATACCCTCACCCAAACAATACATCATAATGAACCATGCAGGGTTGCAATTCTTGTTTGCCCAGCATTGCTACCTCGAAGTTTATCTATAGTTGAACCTTTTGGGGTTAAAACCGAAGGTTAATATACCGATAAACAAAGTTAAGGTATATACTAGTGTAATTTAAATTTAATATTATTTTAGTTATTATTTATTATATAACACAGCACGTATGAACAATTTCTATTGAACATAATAATATTAAATAAACTAATAATAGAAAAACTAAAATTAACTAGGTGTATACAATTTACAAATGTTGATGGCCCTCTTCTGTTGCACCCCACCCAAAGGTACCCATAATGCTGGCTGCATTTCCTCTTTGTATCGCCAGGGATAACCTTTGGGTGAGGTACGCCAGGCAACGTTGGCCTTGGCCGCGTTCTATCAACCTGCGAGTGATTTGCTTATTATTTTAGTTAGTTATAAGGTAATTATAATTTGTGTTTTTATCAATAATTTTAAATTTATTTAAAATTACGAATATTTAAAATGAAACAGGTGCTAGAAAAACTTATAACTAGATAAAATTAAATATTAACTAACTAAATTATTAAACTAAGTAGGTATAAATATAAACGTTATACTAAATTATTCAACTAATAACGAAAGGAATTAAAATAATATTTGATATAGTTAGTAAATAAACTAAGAATTAAAATAATAAATGATTAACTATTTGTAAAATAATATATTAAATAGGAATTTTAGTATTTCATTACAATAATAATAATAATAAACTGTTTATTTGGGAAGTCATCCAACATGTTAGTATACAATTTACCTTATTTCTAATGTTAGTCCTTATCTAATGAGATTTTTTGAAAAAAATTGTATAATTCACAATTATGCAGAATTGATAACCGCACCCAATGTTTAATAAAAGAGTTATCCATTCTGTCTACAACCGTGCTCAGGATGATGTTGGAGGTGGACCTCACGCGGTGCAGCAGCGACGCGGCTCTGGTCCTCATGATGCCATAGTAATCGGAGGTACGCGCTTCCGCAAACATTCCTGACCAGTGGCGGATTTACCTATAGGCCAAAAAGGCCAGTGCCTAGGGCGGCAGATTGAGAGGGGCGGCAAATTTGGCAAATAAGTCGTTTTTTTTTTTATAATTAATTATACATGTATCATCTGTACCATCCATGTATAAATTACTATTATAAAATACGAAAACGATTAATAAACGCTTTGTAATATTTCGATAAAACCGGATCCTGGATCATTACATACATATCTATCTTTGCTACTGCGAAAACAGAATTTGGAGCATATTATTATTTATCCAAACTTGGATAGCACTTCGCATTGCACACCGCTGCCCCCCTACTCTTGAAAGGATGTATTGCGTCTGTCTTGCGTTGGCAACATTTAGATTTTGGCCAAAAAAAGTCTTTTAGCGTTTTTGTAAAATAACTTCTAAATTGTATGCATTATATTCTTGTTTCTAGATTTTTTTTTATTTTTATTTTATTTTATAGTTTTTAGTTTATTTGCAATAATTTTCAATCAAAAGTAAGGTGCAAATGATACCAAACAGTCCTACTAATCAATACGAATCATTCAAGCCTAAACACGAAGTATTAGTTGCCATATACCGTTGAGGAGTTCCCCTGACTGCCTTCCGTTTCCATCATCAGATCAGCTCAAGGTCACCATCATATTTTTTTTGTTATAAGAACTATATTTACGTTCTTAATTTCATTAGAATCGGTTAATATGTGCCCACTCTTGGGGGTGAGATAAAATTCTGAAAAAAATGGAACCACCTGGGAGCTCAACCTAACACAAAAAAAAAGAATTTTCAAAATCGGTTCATAAACGGCGGAGTAATCGGTGAACATACATAAAAAATATATAAAAAAAAGATCCCGACGAATTGAGAACCTCCTCCTTTTTTTGAAGTCGGTTAAAAATAGGCATTACCTAGCTGATTACATAAGTATTTTTAGTCTTTGGGGCCCTCCATTAATTACTTGAGGCTCCTTGGAGGGGGTAAGGAAAACCTCACGAAACATCACGAGGGGGGAGGGGGGGTCTCGTTAGACATCACGTGTATGATTTTTTTGACAAAAAGCGCTAGGTATTTCTGAACCGAAATTTTTAACGGCGCAAAATTTTCTACAATAATAAATTTTATTGCAAATACACATTGTAAATGTTTTCCAATTCAAAACGCAATTTTCGATACATTTGTATCTATGTATTTGTGTAGATATATCAGCTGTCCGATACCCATAATACAGGCTCTGCCTAGCTTGGGGTTGGATGGCCGTGTGTTCTACGAGAGAGTGTTCTTAGACAATAAGTTTGCTGAAAATCTTTTTAAAAAGTTACAGATGTTTTACGCTTTAAAGTCTTTTTATGGGTTTTTAATAAAAAACCATAATATATACTTATATATATATAATAAAAATATGCCTGTCATAATATATATAATAATAAAAATATGCCTGTCAAATTAAACTTTTTAGGTTAACATTAAACTCTTCAGTACATAGCGGGTTGCAAAAATTATCTAATTAAATGACAGAAATATGATTAAGTTCACCATCGTACTAATAACGGAATTAAACTAACGTATTGAATTTCAAAAGTCAGTAGGGGCGGCAAATTATTGATGGCCTACGGGCGGCAAATTTGTAAATCCGCCACTGATTCCTGACGCGCTGCACCGCCAACGCAGCCCCATTATAATATTACAAAGGTATATTACTTAGGTAATATCTAGTCGTAAATTCAATTGTGAAGGTACCTACCCTAAATACTTATATTATGTAAATAAATAAATATGTGGGGACATCTCACACACGTTTTTTACATAGGTTTATGAAGTAGATTCTCCCTGTATCGAATTTCTTGTCATAATCGAGGCCGACTGTTTCTGTTTATGTTTGAACTTAATTTTATTCAGTCGTGGAATGCACGAGAATTACCTCCCAAATTTATAGTCCGCGAAGCGATGATGAAATAATGAAATAAACCCCTATCCGAGTTGGAACACAGTATTTAGTGGTACAACCGTATTTATTCATACTTTTCTGATTTATCCAATCATTTTTGAAAAGTAAAAAGCCGTGCCGCTTTTATTGGCGGGGCACTGCCGTGCCTCCAGATAAAGAAATAATAGGCATGGAAGTAGATTCCACTTCCATGGAAATAGGCATAAAATTTACTGTTAACTCATCTCTACTGAAACTTTTTGTTTATTTTTCACAAAATGTGCTTTGCTGGGCTTTTTCCCGATGTACGGTATTTGGCCAAAAGGGTACGTCTGCTGCCGTATGGTATAAAAAAAATGCACTGCCTGACTGCCTGTCAATACCTTCTCTCACAAAGACAAAAGGCCCCGCTTCAAAAGTACGTCTACGTTAAAAGACCAGGAATATCGGAGGAAATTTTGAAAATGGCAAGCTTTTTATAGGCCAACGCCAACTATAAGCCCTTTGTAAGCCTTGAACTTGAACGAATTTGTACAGCAGGACGCCGCTGTCTTAAATTTTGGTTGTGCAATGAATTTAATTTTGCCTGAGAGCAATGTAGCTTGGTAACTTAAGTACATATCTTCAAATTACCATTATATTGCAACCTGAAGCCAATTTCCCTGATATTGTATTGACTATTGGAAAACAAATATTTAGTAGAGAGATAATCTAGCTACATATTATTATGTATTAGATCAACCTAGAGAAGGTTATAGGCATTGCTTTCAGCAATTACCTTACACGTGCCGTGAAAGCTGTTGCATCGCAGCCGGGAAATTACCCAGAGATGATGTAAATTGAGCCTTGAAGCTCACAAACATAATTAACAAGAACAGAGTTAACAAGTTACTCTCAGAGAGAACTCTGTTGACTTATAAAAGTTGATTTGAAAATAACTAGTTTCCGAGTTTCCGTACTCTTAGTTGATGCAACGAAATGCTGCTGTGCTTGAAGGTTCCCAGTTTTTTAATCGTTTATCAATGTTATATTTCAGCCACTACAACGGAGAAAAAAGTCGCACTCCCCATACAGAGCAAAGCACGTATCTCTGTCAAATAAACATTGGCGATAAATATTCTGAAAATATAAGTACATCTTGAGTGGATTTATCCCGGGAGGCTTTCGGGAGGCCTTCTATGCAGGCAGCAACAATAATTATTAAAATTCTTTGTAATTCCTGACACAGACAAGTATAAATTTGTCTTCACCAAGGATTTAAAGAAAAAAAAACTACCATCTTCTCTGATCTTCTCAAATCTCACCTAATACCTAGCATTTTCTAGGGAAAGTGTATCTTAGTATGTTTTAGTTTTATTTCCTGGTATTTGAAATTACAGGAAACTGGAATTAATATAAAATTTCATGAAATTCATTACACAAAGACATTTCTCTATAACTTTCCTTTGCATGCAAGCTTCAGTAAAGTTCGTTCTATTCGCATGTCACATTCTGGCTTCAACCAGCAAAGTTAAAATATGCGTTTAATCTAGACAGGACAAAGAAGTGTTTGGTGCTATTGCGTTTAGTTCTGAAATTCAAAGTTTGTAGCGCAGTCCCTTGTTACAAAGCTTTTAAAATGCAATCACGGCTAGGTGAGATTACATTTTATATTAGCAAACACTTTCACTTAAATGTTATCATGTAGATACCTACCTACTAATAGATAAAATATATTTTTAAGAGACGTTATCGTTAAGAGTCGTTTAAATTAATAATCGTGAATTGAAAGTTACTGTTTTTAGAGTTGAGTAAGAGTAGGTTTTAATATAATAATAATGTGCAGAACATCGTCATCGTCAGCGTAACATGCTTCGTCAAAGTAAAAAGTAAAATTAAATTAATCTAATAATCCGCCACGAGTCATACCTGGCCCAAAAGTACCCATAATGCTTGCAGCGTTACCTCTTTGAATAGCAAGAGAGAGCCTTTGAGCCAAGTACGACCCGGAGCGACGATCATGTCCTCGCGAGGCAATACGGCGGCCTAGATCCCTTATGAGGGCTTTAGCTTCACCACCCCAAACTCCGCTCGTCTCCACTGCTACAGGGACAAACAAGTAACGGTTTTTTAAATCCGTATACTTTTTGTGCTTTAATCTAGCGGCATTCTCAGCCGCCGAGCCCGCTACTCTTGCCGTTCCTGCTAAATGTGAAGCTGCAAACGTGCTAACACATGTGGCATCCCACAACAAGCTTCTGCCACGCTCCCAGGGGACCAGCGTTAGTCCATCCGGACGCTTCCCATCAGTGCGACTCAAACCTGGTGGTTCCAGAACGCACGGGATATTCGCCATGACCATTGCCCTCTTAATCAAGTCATTTAGCGCATGATGTCTTGGAAATCTACCAGCGCACTTGGGACAACTTAGACCATGATGACCCCTTGAGTCTACCAGTGCACCGCAAATACAATGATGCTGCTCACATATGTCGCAGCCGAGCCTTAATGCTACTGCTATTCTCAACGAGTCATCGTCCAAGAGGGTGCCCATTTGAGGAGACGGCAACGCGTGAAGCCAAGAGCCCGATTCAGGTTTTGATGAAGCCCTCACTCTCGCCAAATCTACACCTATACTGCTCTCCATAATTTTGTCCAAAACAGATTTGCACAGAACATCATCCCAGGCTTTCTGGACATCAAGGTGATCAGGCAATTCTTTTCCAGGACATTGAGCTTCCCAGCCCTCTAAAGCCTCAGTAACAAAAGGCAAGCGGAATCCGTCACCATTAATCGATAAGATCTGAGTGACAAGATCCACTACGCCGTGCGCCGAGGATAGGAAAGCCGAGAGACCGGTCTCTTTGAGTAGGTTAAAATAGTGTCTTTAACTTCAGCTTAAAACTACTTTTCTCATTCAATGTCTTTAACGTGACACGGTTCTCGGTACCTAATTTATAATCTATCAGACATAATTATAAAAGGTAGTTAGATATTCTCATCAACATTCAAAGAACTTGAAACGGCTGAACAGATTTTCATAAGACATTGACGAATATAAAACTATGTATAAAATTATCATATTATAATTCAAATTCGGATTACGTTGCCACTGCACCGACTAACTATACAGACAGGTTAAACTTATAGCACCCGTTTTTTTGTGCCGGATATAAAAATCATTGTAACATAAGCAATTAAAAAGCAATTTGATGTGAATGCGAAATCAAGCGGTGCAAATGAAGTGGTAATTTTATGAAATTCCTGCTCGGAACGAAAGCAAATGAAGAGAAACCAAATCGAAATACCGAACTCAATAAAAATACAACAACGCATCTCTGATTGGAGCCGGAAATTGATTGTAAAGTTGAAAACAATAAATAAATAACTTGTTTATGCAGTTTGTTTTTTACTTTATTTTTTAATAAGTTACAAACTAGATAAACGGTTTACAGTGTGCCTTTATTCTACAGGTTGTAACAAAAATTGTAATTAATTTTTAATTAATTAAGAAACGGTTTATTTTCCAAACATGTGACACAATTTTACTTTACATAGGTATTACAGAAGAATGTAATTCCCTATAAAGTATGGTCAGTACTTAAAACCCATTTAAAACCAACTCCTATGAGTCTTATGACAGGTTCCTTACTTAACACAATATTTACACATGATTTTTTAAGAATCCTTACAATTTATCTTTATAATACTCAAAGTAAGATAAAATTACAATTTATATCTTAACTCGGTTATTATTTATAACTAGAGTACAAGCTATAGTCTCCGAATAAGAAGGCAGGGCTAAGTTACATACGTGGTGGATAATAGGAAATGTTATACACTAAAATGACTAATGAAATACATATAAGCAACATTTGTCATGCATATGTCGCAGGCATCTGGTTTAATCTCCTGTTTGATTGAACCACTAGCCCGTTCATTGGATGGCGCCATTCAGTTGTATGACTAAGGCCTTGGTCTCCTATTCACGCCGTAGGTCGCGTCCAGCGTCACGCCGTAGGCCGCGTCATGCTAGACAAAAGGGAGTAATTCAAAGATGCATTTAAAAAATCAACTTTTGGAAATTCGAAAAATAAAAGAATAGAATTTTCTTGGTCACGAGTATATTTAGTTTTTACAATGGTAAGTTAATATTTTAATACCAGGTATCAGCCTCAAAAGTTAAACCACCTCCACTCCAACGTAATTTAAAAATATTTTTTTAGAAAAAAATCGACACTGACGATTACATTATGGTACTCTCAAGAAGGCTCATGTAGGTACTCTCAAGTCAATATGTAGGGAGCTAGGCGTCTATCATGCGCTTATGCAAGTAATTATTTATGATATTTATGAGTAATTGTAGAATAATATTTATATACCTACTTTATGTAGGTATAAAGCGGCTTTCGTTAGGCAGAGTGCATTAAACAACACAAACAATCAACATTCAAATTCAATTTCAAGTTCAACAAACATAGTCTCTAAAATAAAAACCCAATCAATGCAAGTATTCAATATGAAGTACCTACATAGGTATAGGTACCTTCTATAAACAACATACCTATATTATACAGGGTGCCTGTGAAAGTTGGGATCAAACGAAAAACGGTGAGTTATCTCTTGGGATCTTTCAGAATACCTTTTGCTCGACGAAGTTTTGGAAATTAGTGAATAAAGGAATTACTGTCTACACTTAAAAGTCACATGAACACCTTCTATGCAGAATCAAAAAACAGTCGTGGAAATAAAGTTGCTTACCTACTCAGCTACCCTATTTGTTTCATGGACACCCTGTACACTGGTTACACAGCTCTCCAAGGATCAAGTGCTCAAAGCTCAGACCTAAAGTTAATGTAATTACGAACTCCGATTGCGTACTATGTACAGTCAGGAAAAGAGATACGAATGCCGCCCTAGCGCAAAAGTTTGATCCTAAGACTCATGGGTGGAAGATAGATGAATCAAATAAATAATATTTTATTGATAGGTTCTTACATACAATCTCTATAATAGTTAAGTAGGTATTTTACATGTCACACGGCCAGTGGATAAAAAAATGGTGTTTGCGCTGGGGTAGCCTATAAAGGGTGATTCTTTCGTACCTACCAAAGGCTCACCCTGTATATCTCTTTTGCTGACTTTACTGCGTACTACCCACGAAGCTTCCGATTGCAAGCTCGGAACTAATCAATTCAAGCGTCATATTTATTCACTCTTCATAAACTCTGTTCAGAACAGTTTCCTAAACTAATATTACTTATGATCTACTAGTTTTATTATCTCGACGAACAAATGCAGTATTTAGTACGAATGTAACAAAAGTTTTTATTTAAAATTTAACTATTGTGAGTCTGACAAAGGGCTTGGAACTATGAGTTAAACGAGCAGTTAAACAATTTCATTCTAACTTCACAGGAGAGCTTCGCTTAGTAAATAAGTAAACAGGTATTTTATTATTTGTCTGAATTCAAACCCTAGGGGCCTTTTCAGTGCGACGCGGATGACCTAAGCGGACATCCGCGGCGGAGGCAAAACCTCAACCAGGTGTGGATGGTCCACGTTTAGTTGCACTGAATCAGGCCTAAAAGAGGGGGATCGTCATGGGTGACGTTTTCATGGAATGCGGTATTTATGATAAGTATATATTTTTAGCAAAGAGTTGGAATCAATTGAATGTTTTTTACAACAACAACGTACCTACCTAACTATGGAAATTTAACTGGTATCTATAAGATCTCAAATAAAAAATATATGATTAAAATCCTCTATCTTAGTGGTTGAATTTCTGCTACAAGTACCTACAAAACGCTGTTCTCGAATCTAGAGCCTAGCAACAGCAACACATTTCGTGATTCAATTTATCATGTATATTTCCCAGCAATGTTGTACCTAAGCTCTTTCATCTTTGCCTATTTATTCAGAAATTTCAGAATAATATGAAGAAGCGATCGGGTTGTTCAGTCGCATTAGCCTAAAGCCCCGTCGCCTCTCTCAGGGCACGACAAGGAGATTGAGCCTGGATAAAGGTTACAATTGCCATTTGTATCCTCTTCATTACAAACTATCTCTATGTGCTTGAAGATTTTGTCATAGGTAGTACATCTTTACTTTATACATCGTTCGTGGAAAAATATGTGAGCCCTTGGAGGAAATCTGCCCTAAATCTTTACAACTGAAGTTGATAGATTCATGTTTTTTTATGAATTTGATTCAATCAACAAGTTTTATTTTAAAGACTTATGAATTGTATTATTATGAATTGAATCGCTTTAAACGATGATACCTAGTTAATTTTTAAACTAATAGCGAACAACGGATTTACTGCAATGACGGCTTTTCAGCAAAACGAAGTATACCGCGCGTGAAAAGAACTTTCGCTATGTTCGGGTTAATAATAATAATAATAATTCTTTATTTCGGATATCAAGATCCATATAAAAACACGCTCCAATAATCTTATAAGATACAGAACTGTAAGCGAGTCAACTCGTACTTTGACAAAAGTTTGAATTCTTATCAAAATAAATAAAAACAAAACTAAACTCATTTCACATATTAACAACTTTTAACAAACACTAATGTTAATCCTGCATAGTACATTGTGTTTAAACGGAAAACGCGTGTAAAGTTAAATAGTTAAAGCCAAACGGACAACAAAACTTCAGTTATTGCAACAACATTGTAGCGTTATTTGGTTAGGATTTAGGATTACAATCGGGAACAAGATAGGTACTTACGTACTGTTACTGCACACGTTTATTATTTTTCCACATTAAATTCTCGTCAAATATTCGATTCGCTTCAAAATGAATGCAAAATAAACTTTTCTACTTTGCAATTAAAAACCCCGCGATCCTCAAAACCTGTGACAGTCGTATCGAATGTCCTTGCGAACCGCGCTACAAATATTATTTTGTCTATTCTTCGGATAAATATTATTGTCTATGATTCGAATTCGGTCATACAACATTTCCATTGTTGCGTATCACGAAGTTATTATTCTGAGTTTTTACCATTCGAATAAAAACCAACTGTCAAATGATAGCAGTCAAAATTTCAAATTTCAAATTTCGAATTTCGAATTTTTGTGTTTAGTAGCATTGAACCGAATGTGCTAACTAAAGAATGTAGGTGATCGAGATACAGGGGAAGTTCGCAACATAAGTCAAGTAAAGCACTCATAAGTTTTTCGTTGTGGTTGCTTTGCCAAATACGTCGACCGAGTTCCGGCAACCGGCGCCGGGCCTCGGTACAGACAATATCGATTGAAATACCTACAACTAAAAATAAAACCCTCCAAAATAGACACGGATTTCTAAACCGCCTTGAATTTAAAGTATAATAAAGTTTTAGTGTAACAAAAGCGATTTTATGCTTGATTCGGTATAAAATCATCGTGGGCTCATCGATGAATGACAATGTTGAAACATGACATTTTCCTTTTTTGAATCACATAGCAGTAAAGTTGCCCTAGTCTCCATGTTTGGCAAGCATTTTGGAGATACCGCACAACACAAACATTTAGAATAGAATAGAAATCATTTATTATATTTAGCACCCACAAGACCAGAGAAAGTACAAATGTCTGTCGTTAAACAAATATCTGCCCGGCCGGAGATCGAGTTCGTCCTCTCGAACCTTTGCCATTTACAGAAAAATATACTTATCACATTTATTTCCATCCCACATGCGGTATCAAAATAAACGTATGCAGACAAAGGTATATTGAAGCAAGGACAGTGCAAGGCTGGTTCAGATAGCGAGCAATGCAGTCCCGTTATAACTCACAATGAAGGAAGCCTTGTAAAGAGAGAGAATATATTACTCGGCTATTTTCATTTCAAATATTTACCTCAGAATGGTATTAGAAAAAGCTTATAAACACACACACACACGCACTCACGCCTTGTACTAATGTACTCCCTTGCGGGGTAGACAGAGGTGCATTGCTGCACCCACTTTTCGCCATAGTGTTATGTTAGTCCCAATGTAATAGGGGGCGGGCCTATTGCCATTTTACGGGCACATCCAAGACCCGAGAACAAATATCTGTGTTTAAACAAATATCTGCCCCAGCCGGGAATCGAACCCGGGACCATCGGCTCAGTAGTCGGGTCACTAACCACTACGCCATTCGGTCGTCGAAAAAGCTTATATCAGGTTATAACATTTATCTAGCATTTTGCAGAAGAAGATATTATCAAATATTTTTTTTATACAATATTCTTTATGTTACTTTGTCGTAGGATAATGGTTCTAAATGGCGACATTTATAATTTGTAACATTATCTATGATCCGGAATAAGGAAACGAAAATCGGTTCGGTGGTTTGGGAACTATGTCAACACATACAGATACACAGACATGTTAAACTTATAACACTCCTGTTTTTGCGTCGAGGGTAAAAAACGATAGGCATACAAAAATATAATTCAGAGGACGCCCATGAAACTAAACTACTCGAAGAAATCTAGTGCACGGGGAAGCCTAGACTCGAAGCAGAAAACTTGGAATTGTCTTTCCTAGAAGTAAGGCTTTAGTAGGAGTAGATCTTAGTCTACATAACTAGTTATGAATTAAATAACTGCGTAAAAAACCACAAACCTTAAAAAAAATATGGTGCTTAATGATTACTTATTATACACTATCTGTTCCCGCGAGATTCGCTTCGCTTAAAAATTTTCCCGTGGGAATTCCGGGATAAAAAGTAGCCTATGTTCTTTCACCAAATTTCATTACGTAGAAGGTACGGTAGGTAGAAGTTAACTTTAACCTATTGTTTTAATACTTTGCAATATAACCATACACAAATTGAAGTTATCTGAAGACAAGAAATTTTATATGAGAATATTATTTTCTTTCAAACGAATCATCATATTATAAATGTACCACACTACGTTCCGTATGGAATAAAATTACATATTTATGTTTGATTATACACTCCCGGTCGGATTTATCGAAGGAGATAAATCTCAAAAAAATCAATTCACAGGGGTTTTTACTGATCAAAGATTGTGAAAACTAAAGTACCTAGTACCTATCGTATTCTTGAGTCTTTTAGAACCTCACGTTTTTGATTTTTGCATTAATAACGACGATATGACGCTAGTAAATATAACTCAAAGCCCTGAAAATGATTAGATTCTCTTAGCCTTAGAGCTGACTTCGTTGAGTCTATTACTCCGGCTCGCTTCACTCGATTATCCAGACTGGATGACATTATTTAACCCGTTAGCAACAACCCGAAGACTTAACCTTGTTCAATAGTTGCTTGGTTCAATCTGATTTACATACTTCGTCGTTATTACAAATACGAGCAATGAAAAAGTTACAATTACAAAATTCCGATATCAATGTACATAGAACAACGCGGACTCATAATCATAATAATATGTCAAATGGGTCATAATCATGGTAAACGGTAAAATGAGAATTGGCTATTTCTCTATGGCGCCATGACCCGCCAGAGCAGCCATTGATGAAACATATAATGTCCGCCTAGCCAAATTTCAACCACGGCGGCCAATCACATTTGAGATCAGCCATCTACGCAGGAGTAGATTATAGTGCCCAAGTTTGTGCGCAGTACACAGGAGCACTCTCTGTTCCATCACTCTCATAGCCCAATGGGACGGATTGACCGACACGACTGGACAGAGCTAGGCGCAGGACCGACTGCTTTACATGCCCATCCGACAGCATGGATCGTTTCACTGTTTCGGACATCAGGTGATCAGCCTTATATGTCCTAATCAAACATGGAACCACAATTTAGAAACACAAATTGATGGTCCCACCCGGGAATCGAACCCAGGACCTCTGGGTCGTGAAGTGAAGCTTCTACAATTGGACCACAGAGGCAGTTAATACTGATGTGTAGCCCATGACTACAGTATATCCTCAAATTATCCTGGTGTAAACTTTATTATTATGAGGCATGAGAGAACGAAGATATAGGTGCTGAAAGATCAAGTCTTTGTACTGACTAGATGTTTCCCTCATACTATACTAAGTTTTTCTTTTAACTAAGTTTTGATTTGGCTACCCAATGGGTGGTGAAGTAGTAATTTTGTGCTTTTGTAACAAACTTGAACATTTTCTTTGCTTATCATTTTATAGAAATTTTTAATACTAATAATTTTTATTCACGAAATTTACTACTATTTAAAACGCTTTCACTTGTGAGGAACATACATACAACTAACACTACAACTAGCAAAGACAGTCAACATGAAATTAATATTAGTTCCTCGAATAATTGACTCCTTATGATAATATTGAAGACGGGAGCAGCCAGGGTCATGTGAATCCAGCCGTAACGAGCCGTGTGCCAAAACCCGGAACGGGCCAAGGATGTCGATCCTGGTCGATAGCATGGTGCCATGAGATTTTTAGGTCATACGGTTTACTACTGCATGGAGTAACGCTTAGCTAGCAACTATATATAGATAACATTAGTTTATTTATGAATTTAGGAAAATCGAGAACACTGTTTTATAGTCACACGATACAAACAACAAACGCATAATAATGTTCTCCTAGCCGAATTTCGACCACGGCGGCCAATCTCATGTGAGATCAGCCATCTACGCAGGTGTAGATTATAGTGCCCAAGTGTGTGCGCAGTACACAGGAGCACTCTCTGTTCCATCACTCTCATAACCCAATGGGACGGATTGACCGACACGACTGGAGAGAGCTAGGCGCAGGACCGACTGCTTTACATGCCCATCCGACAGCATGGATCGTTTCACTGTTTCGGACATCAGGTGATCAGCCTTCTATGTCCTAACCAAACTTAGAACCACAATTTAGAAACACAAATTGATGGTCCCACCCGGGAATCGAACCCGGGACCTCTGGGTCATGAAGCGAAGCTTCTACCACTAGACCACAGAGGCAGGCACAACAAACGCATAGAACAACATTTTTAATAATACGATATATAAGAGGTGAAAAATACATAAGAAAATCTCCACCCAAGAGTAAGCGTTGCTTAACGCTGCGTTATCCCGTTCTTTACCTGCATTTTTCAAATTTTATTCTGCGACAGATTTTCTTCTATCGTACATTTCCTTCAAGTAAATCTTTGATCTAAGGCGCTGAAGTGTAAAAGTGATTTACCTAGAATCGCTTTTATAATAAAAACCATTACGTTATGCACTTTGAGGAAAGGTCAGACAAGTCTTTGAGGGCTTTATAACTAATTTTAGAATTTCTCTTTAAAACTCTGCTCTATCTAGTCACACTGCATTTAATACTGTAAAAGGACACGTATTACATTTATGTAGATAGTGTGTGTACTTTTATTCACTAATATTCGTGGAAACAAGTTTTTTGTACTTAGACAATGAGGTTTCAAAAAAATCTAAGTTTGTACTTAACATCAAATAATACTATAGGTGTATAATAGGCAGGATTCTTCATTAATACCCACTTTTGAGCCTAAATTTACTTTTCATGTTACTAATTCTTCAAACACAAAGTTTCAAAATTGCTCCCTTGCTAAATTGCAAATCTATAAATAGAGAAGGTAGTGGGTACCTAAAGAAACCAGCCCGGTTAAAGGGTGGTTCTATTTTCGACGCCGCTCTCACAATCGCAAACTTGTTCCACCCACATCTTGCGATTGCAAGTGCCATATACTTGGTGCTGCGAGAGTGGTATACTAAGCCAAAAGAGGGTGACTCAAGAGGTCATTCTGAACAACTGTAGTGGACGTGAGAGTCTTCGTAGAGGCAGTGGACAGGGGGCTGGTGATGGTGAAATTGTTGATGTATAAAATTATACTCCAAAATGGGTTACGTGACTAACAAAGCTGCTATATTTCTATGGACTATGCGAATTTCCCAAAGATGTGGAACAGATGTTGTTTAAAATAACACCCTGAGTCAAACTTTCGGCTTACCCTATAACTACCTTTTTTATTACCCAGAATTTCAGGCCGTTAATTATCATACGAGTACATTTATCAAAAGCTCGTAGATAATTAACTTTCGTATTGAATTCTGAATCAGAATATGCATCTATTTCTGGTGACATTTCAGTTTAGTTTCTCTGTGATTATGCCGATGGGAAATCCAAGTGTATTAGCCTAATACCTTCCTATCCTAATACACTTAGATTTCCCATTCCAATATAGTCTCAGTCTGACTGAATTGCGTAAAGTCAACATGCGAAACCTCAAAGGTATTCCTCAGCCTTTCACAGTAGGTATGTAGGTATAGATCTAATAGATCTAAATAGATAGTAGATAGATATGTGCAGATATTGTGTTTACTCCGATCTCATCAGTTATATCTCTCCGATATACATATGTATATCATCTGTATATACTGTATTAGGACATTATCGTAATATGCAGTTCATCATCATCATCATCATCATCGGGCAATAATCATCCACTGCTGGACATAGGCCTCTCCCAAGGAGCGCCACAACACTCGGCCTTCCTCATCCAACCACTACCGGCTACCCGCCTAAGGTCGTTAGTCCAGCGGGCAGGAGGGCGTCCCACGCTGCGTTTGCCTGTTCATGATCTCCACTCGATAACCCGTCTACCCCAACGGTTATCGGTTCTTCGGCAGATATGACCAATATGCAATTGAAACAATAAAATCCTACTGAATTTGTTGGGATAGTATGAATAGTGTGTTTTAATATGTTAATCTCACGAGCAATCAAAAATTTCATGTAACATAATTATGCATATGGCACGGCAATGATAGGTGGAACTTTTTCATTGCTCGTGAGTGTCTCCTCCACAGGCGGGACTCTACTCTGAGAAGAAGAGAGAAATATACGTTAGGTTATATTTATACAAGTCATCCCAATTTTTCATCATAAAGACAGCATGTTGTTAAAATACCACAAAAAAATAACTTAAAGTAATGGTAGTTATAATTAATTTTAGTTTTTCTGTGTTTTTCAGCAGTAGTTAGTGATGGCTAGTCAACTGGGACTGGAACTGAGCCTGATGAAAATTAAATGCCCAGCGGAAAGTTGGCGCCAGAATTACTTACACACATGAATCATCAAAATGGATTTGGTTATTTTTTGTTATTCTCTGTACCTACTTACCTAAATGTGCGTATTTATTATTAACTAGAACAGAAATTGTAACAATGAACTCTAAAACTAATTAACCTAAACTAAAAATAACTATAAATAAATATAATAATATTAAAAAAACTACTTATATACGTAAATAAATAAAAATATTATCCAGGGTGTTGCAAAAGTAATCTTTTATATAAATTATGGAATACCTAGCATTTTTTTTATTTGGCAATTTAGTATTTTGTTTGATTTTGTTATGATAGGGATGGCATATGTCACATTGTAACTGTAATAGTTCAGATTTTAATGCATTATTTTAATTAAAAACCAGATTAATAGTAAGTCTATTTAATAATTCACATGATTGTTGCATATTTTTGATATTTTCTTTTGGTTATTGGTAGTTTTTAAACTTGGTTTCTTAGTGAATCTTTATTTGAACGTACATAATATTAATCTCAGTGAAATCTGAATTTGGAAGCAATTTCTTGATAAAGTTTCAGTAGGAATAAAAGTAATTATAATTTTGTAATGCTACAATTCTTGTATCAACATATAGTTAGTAGTTTGTATAGATGAAAAGTAAATAGCACCGCAATTAAAAAAAAAAATACTTACAAATTGCGTAGAGTGCAGCCAATATTTACGTATTGATATAACTTTTTGACGCACGTTGCGAATTATTGCACAGCGGCCGTTGAAATTGGCCTATAAATTGCGTTGCGACGGCAAAATGCATCGTCCCGTCGCACGGCACGCGACGTCGGAACTAACCGTTAATTTACCCGCTTTCATCCCTTCCAACGTCCCCAATCAGCATTTATTATCAGTTCGGAAAAATATCTGTCTGATAGGTTGGTTGGATATTTGAAAGGAGGATGGCATCTTTAGAAGTAAGCGTTGGAAAGTGATGAGTTGATGCAATGCTTGTTATGTTTGTCATGAAAATGTAATGTGTTTCTTGCAATGTAGATATGATTCTATTAATTGTAGCCTTCGTATTTAAGTAAATTTAGTGCTTTTTTTTAGTATTTTAATAATGTGCGTTTTTTATATTTTTATGGTACTTTTTGATTTATAGGCGCTTCCTCATACATCTTCTGCATTTCCTTCGGGAATTTTACCATATTTTTTTGTAGCAAAAGTCATGCAACTGCAAAAATATATCTGCATTAAAAAGAGGATGGGATAAAAAAATATATTTGAAATTAGTGCGTTTCTTTGTTATCAAGCGCGTTAGAGTGGTGGGGAGGGGGTGGTCCGCAGGTTGCGCGCGCTGCTCTAGTGATGTGACACACTCGACGATTTCTACACCAATATATCGATAAAACTGTATAATTCTTCAAATAAAGTATGTTTTAGTTTTTATCAAAATACCATCAATAGTACTAATACCAATCATATAATTTTATTTATGACAATAACTCATAGACATGAATTTGTTAGTTTTTAAAGTCATATTATTTATGTGCTGATAGTACTTAAAATATGATTAAATCTATTGGCTAAACAGGAACTTTCAGTATTTTATACACTCAATTACGCAGACGAAACCTTCTAAAAATCAGTAGAGAAGATGCGTGGGCGAGTGCGTTTATCGACAAGAGGAGTGCGGTCCAGCCGAGGCAGCCCTGCCCGCGCCCCACTGCGGTACAGTTGTCGCCTCAGCCCGATCCTGATCGGTAGCTTCCTCGACTGTAACAAAAGTTTACAATACGCGAGTTAACGTGTTTTTCGTCTCAAGTGGAAGGGTTCGTTAAAATGAGTGTTGTATCGATGTGGCTTGCAACTTGAGTGTTTTTTTTTTAATTTTTTTATATTTTCTGAATGTGTTACTTTTTGAGTTAGCCCCCTTTTTCCCGCATGATTTCTGGATGTGACAGCATTAGCCGCGCTGGCGGCTGGCTCCGGGCGGCCGGGTGGCCCGGCTCACAGTAAGTACGGGCATGGCACGCGACGCCCACATGAGATGCCGACGACCGAAGGCCCACTAAATATTATAACTGCCCTATCGCACCTTAGATCTCTTGATTTGATACCCTTACGTGTGCTTACCCTATACTGTTACCTACTAACGACTAGTTTTGTCCCAATTTTGGTTTGTTAATTCCTAGAATGTGTGTAACTTCTAGCGACTTTATTTTTGTTGTGTACTGAGTTTGAATTTTAGAAAACTGTTTGGTAATTGGTGTATTGTTTTACTTATAAGGCGGAAAACTATAATTATATTTAGGGCCAAACGCCGAATGTACTTAACATTGGGCGTTTGACCCAAAATAAATAGTAAGTATATTTTTTTACATAAACAGCATAAAATCAAATTAAATTGGCATGAATATGTTTGTTAGTACCAACCACGTGTCTAATGTTAAATCCAAGAAGGTCACACATTTTTAATAAGTATAATCAGAAATCTGACCGAAATTATAAACATAGTAAAAACAAAACGGTGCATGCATCGGTTATTATAGTATACCTACTAGTCTTACGGCCGATGGTTCTGGGTTCGAATCCCGGCGGGTGTAGATACATGTTTTCGGCTGTAGGTGCAGCAAAAAATATACGGGGCAAATTCAGTATAACTTATATTGGGCCTTTAGGACTAATGGTGGTTGAAAATGGGTGAAAAAAGCATTTGATTACTTCTGTCTCTATAGGTTCGAAAGAGTGTAATTTTAGCAGAAAGCGTAAGATATATGTATACTCCAAAAAAATTAACACATGATTTATTTTCAATAAAATTTTGGTAATCACCGCATGATTAACTTCCAGTTTAATTACTCGATCTATCGATAGCTGATAGTTACTATCATACAAGGACTTTGTATTATATATACAAAGTCCTTGCTATCATACGATTTTGACACATAAAAAGTTGCATTCTGTCAAAATCGTATGAAAGTATATAGCTGTCAGCTTTGAAACTGGCAGTAAATCATGCGGTGAATTTTAGGGAACATAATATTTACCCCCTTTATATCCCTTCCAAAGAGCACCACAACACAACACAACACTGTGGTGTAGACCTTCCTCATTCAGCCACTCACTCACTCAATATTATAGTAGTTATTCTTCATAATGTCTGATTTACTTAATCAAAATATTCAGAAATCGTTGTTTTTCAGCGGATGTTACAGCATTTTTGCGAATTTTCAAGGTTGTACTTACGTTAATACTTTTTCTTTGATTAGGGTAGCTTTAAATTGCATTTTAAGCTTTTAACTTACCACCGCAGATATTTCGGATAGATTTTACGGTCTCTCTAATTACTAAAACGTTATCTGTCCGTCTAATTATCCATCCGTCCGACATGAAGGCCTATCGACAACTCGAAACAAAGAAACATTTAGCATTCACACTCATAATGAAATCTTCGTATCCGATTATCGCTATTATATGACGTATCATCACATTATACATACATATATCTATTGGCGGGACAATCGACTGTTGATGAACCGTTCAGAATCTGTCAATTTAGTATCTGAGATAAAAAAACAGACGATTAGACAACTAATAGAGCGCGAACTTGCGATTATGATCTCGCAGTCGGGAACACCCAAATATTACGAAAAACTTTTTTCCGAATTTGAAAACACCGAATGTGTAATTTACGAAATACCGATTTTTAAAATACCCAATTATCAAAATCACGAATATTATAATCACGAAGATTTGTTATTACGACTGTTAAATATACGAACATAAAAAATTAGGATTACTTTAATATACGAAAGATAAAATACCGATTTATTATAATCGCGAAAAATTCAAATCCCGATTGACACTATCATAATTCGTGATTTTTACAATTAAAACATAAACGTCTTTTAAACCTTAGGACCTAAACCTAAAGATAGGTGCGACGACAAGCAAAGCGAGGAGGAGCGTATTAGGTGCACATAGATATCGAAAAACCAAGCGGAGCGTTTCACATAATATATAACTATTATAATCTAAACGAGTTTTTCACAGACAATCTCTAATGATAAATTTATGTATGCTGGCTGGTCTGATAATAGGTAGGTACCTAGGTACTTTTTAGGGTTCCGTAGCCAAAATGGCAAAAACGGAACCCTTATAGTTTCGTCATGTCCGTCTGTCCGTCTGTCACAGCCGATTCACTCGGAAACTATAAGTACTACAGTGATGAAATTTGATGGGAATATGTGTTGTATGAACCGCTACAAAAATATGACACTAAATAGTAAAAAAAAGAATTGGGGGTGGGGCCCCCCATACATGAAACTGAGGGATGAAATTTTTTTTTCGATGTACATACCCGTGTGGGGTATCAATGGAAAGGTCTTTTAAAATGATATAAAGTTTTCTAAAAAACATTTTTCTTAAAGTGAACGGTTTTTGAGATATCAGCTCTCAAAGTCGTAAAAAGTATGTCCCCCCCCCTCTATTTTTATAACTACGGGGTATAAAATTCTAAAAAAAATAGAGGTGATGCATGCTAATTAACTCTTTCAACGATTTTTGGTTTGATCAAAGTATCTCTTATAGTTTTTGAGATAGGTTGATTTAACTGTAATTTTGCTGCTACGGAACCCTTTGTGCGCGAGCCCGACTCGCACTTGGCCGGTTTTTATTATTATTATTGTTTTTGATAATTGGTGTTTTATATAATTTTTTGACATAATTGAAACAATTGAAACCTAACTTAATTAAAAATGTAAAACAGTAATTAATTCTTAATTTATAATTAATTAGTGTAAAATGTATAAAATTATGACTATGACGCCTCCTCTCTATTTGTACGCCTCATGGCAAAGCATGGCTTGTCCTAACCTACACATAAGATGAATTTTGAATTTGAATGTTGAATCTAGCTTCAAATATATTGTTAAACAGATAACTATTTCTTGTTAACTAACTAAGTGTAACATTGGGTGATTTGTATTTTCGGAATATTGAAACTTCAGGATTCGTAATTTTAATAATTCGATATAATGATAAACGTAAATTTGAAACATCGAAACTATAATATTCGATAATTGATTTTCGTAATTTGAAAAAATCTGTTATTTAAAGTTTCGTTTATCAACCATTCGTCATGTTAGTTATTCGGAAACTTAAATTCGGGATTGTGAATTATTCGGAACTATGAATTTGCAATTTTAAAAATCGTAATTTAATATTCGAAAAATGTAATTCGGAATTATGTAGTGTACCCTCGCAGTCACTTGCCTTTAGGACGATGCCTGATGACACTGGTCTATAGAATTGGATCAACTGAAGTGGTTTTACGAAAGTATTCTGTATTTTTACCAATAAAGAGACAAGTTTTTATAAGTGACGTAAGTTGTTTTTTCGGAAATACGTCGAAAATCATTTTAAGGCAAAGTGTAGCTCAAGGGAAATATCTGGTAAAATAATTAATAAGTCAATAAGATAAACCAAATCTCAAAGTGGCATCGTACATAGGTATACCACGAACGAGTTCTTTTTTTATATTATTAAGGAACCTTTCTTGCTTGCTTGTTTATTACCTGATTATCTTCACAATAATGAACAAAACTTTCAACAAAACACTCGTACTTTATCGATAAATAAGTACTAAGCATGAGTATTATCGGATTTCTATAAACCAAGCCTAGAAAATTTCCTTAATAGACCTGATATCACCGTTTAGGAATAAGGTTCATCCGGTAATGGTATATTGTTCTTATGTTATACTTAGTTGCTTACTTTTGAAGTCAAGATTATGATCTTGACAATCAACAAATAGTCGTAAAATTTGACGTTTGAATAAATTATATTCTTTTATATTTTATTCCCGAGAAAATATGCGACTTATTCTCAGATAAGCCTTATTTTTCAATGGCGACATCGGGCTTTTGCAGTGGATGGCAATGCAGTGAGTTAAATCGGATGGTTTTCCGCACAAACCTAGCTCTTCGCAGTCTAGGTACACTGAAAATCATGATTTTCATTGATTTCTTCTTCTTGTTAGCGTCCAAGAAAAAGAATGAAGCATCTCCGTCTTTGTTAGACTATTTCCCGAGGGTGTAGGTGAAAAACTTATATAGATTTATTCATCAACATATTGACAGTTTGAATAAACCTAATGTAGATTTATCACTTTGCCTCTCTACGGATTGAGTCTAACTAAATTCTAGATTTGCAAGATTCCTGACTTTATTCACCGCAAGAGCGATGAGTCTAAAGAAATAATTATATTTTTATCCAAGTTATGGTTGATGAGAAGTACCTAACATTGTCAGTAGGTAGTGAAATGGTTACTTTAACTTTGGAAAATTCATATTAGGACTAACTAGTGCTACTACAAATGGTCATGAATTCATAATTACGTATCTAAATAAACAACTATTTTCCTACCATAAAACTATATTAGGTACCATAAAAATACTAATAGACCGCGTTAGAGACAGATTAAACGGTATTTGGTATAGTGGTATAGTTTTTATAGGGCGTTTGACAGAATTTTAACATAATAATTAGGGATGGGACAAAGTTTGATAGAGACTAGGTTTAACCGAACTTATTTACTTATTTCTGCTACTTTGTGTGTAGTACAGAGTGGAATTTTGTCTGCGACGTATCCATAGGCGAGTGAGTGTACCCATAATACTGGGGCACTTTTGAAACGATCCTGAAATCGATAAAAATCTGCTATTTCATAGGAAAGATAAATTTATGATAAACTATAAAATATTAATGATACGAAGGAAAAAGTTAACGGCTAACGACTTGCCGATGTAGACAAAGCCGACCTTTGGTTTTAACCAAATTCGGCCCATCACTATTAGTGATTATTTATATCTTAGTTTACCTTTACTTAATTTAAAAATATCATTCCTCGAACGCTCCTTGTTTTCTATTAGAGCGATCTTTTCTTCCATTTGTTTTGCCATTATCTATTCGCCCGTAAAATGCAGCTGTTCGCAGCCATGCAAGCGTTCGTATTTTAGAGCTCTGAAATTTTAACACAGGTACTTATTGACGACCAAATAGAGAATTAACCCACAGCTGTGATGCTAATGGTCTGGGTTGGAAGCTTGGTAGGACCATGAAAAGGCTTGGTACCTTGGTAGCCTTATGATCGGATCGCTGGTAGTAGAAGCAAAGTTTATTGATATAGAACAAAGGGTTATTAATATGCAACATAACTTAATACCGCGATATAGGCAGAAGGATAGTGACATCTATTAAAGCTACTTGACAACTGAACATTCTGGGTTGGAAGCTCGGAAAAGCACCCAGTAATTTTTTCACTATTTATATAAATATTCTGGATTCTCGGATGTAAAATATTTGCATTTTATAGTCTCAAAGCTACTGCTGACGTAGTAACTAATATTTAATCTGTGCTGCTGCTCGATGCAAAGGCGATATTGCTTTAGTTTCTTTATAGAGAGAGAGTTAAAAGTTCTGGCTTATTTCTATGCAGTGAAGTTGTACGTACAAAGTGACTGGAGATCGAATTTCAGACGGCAATTTCAGTCATATTCGGCTACAATATTACGTTCTTACAACCATAAGTTCACTGTGTCCTTTGTAAATAGGTATATAATATTATTTTTTTATAATTTTACTATGAATTTTTAACACATATCGTATAATAAGTAGTCAAAACATTCGAAGATGCCCCTAAAATGATTTTTTTACAGAAACACGTATCTGTTCATTCATCTTTATAATGTGACTCGGCTGGTGAGTAGGTACTCTATATACCTATATTATAATTTATAATTAAGTTCCTTTGTTAGTTACAAACTAAAAGCTTTGCCCGTTACGAGTGTTAAAAAACTAAAACAGTTTTGTTTGTAAAAAAATATCTCGGCTTTTATGTACCTATTTAAAATTTTCTCGCATTTACAACACATTAGAAGAGCTTGGTCATTGGAAAACAAATAAAAACCGGCCAAGTGCGAGTCGGGCTCGCGCACAAAGGGTTCCGTAGCAGCAAATATAATATTACAGTTAAATCAACCTATCTCAAAAACTATAAGAGATACTTTGATCAAACCAAAAATCGTTGAAAGAGTTAATTAGCATGCATCACCTCTATTTTTTTTAGAATTTTATACCCCGTAGTTATAAAAATAGAGGGGGGGGACATACTTTTTACGACTTTGAGAGCTGATATCTCAAAAACCGTTCACTTTAAGAAAAATGTTTTTTAGAAAACTTTATATCATTTTAAAAGACCTTTCCATTGATACCCCACACGGGTATGTACATCGAAAAAAAATTTCATCCCTCAGTTACATGTATGGGGGGCCCCACCCCCAATTCTTTTTTTTACTATTTAGTGTCATATTTTTGTAGCGGTTCATACAACACATATTCCCATCAAATTTCATCACTGTAGTACTTATAGTTTCCGAGTAAATCGGCTGTGACAGACGGACAGACGGACAGACGGACATGACGAAACTATAAGGGTTCCGTTTTTGCCATTTTGGCTACGGAACCCTAAAAATGCCAGCCGACGCGCGTGAATTCGTGCAAGAATGTAATGCGATGAATAATAAGCAAATGGAACATTTTATTCTAATACTTTGGAAAATGACTGATTTTCAATGGGTACCTACTAATTATAATTTAGGCTCCGTAGAAGCAAATCATATTATTAGATGTAAAGTACACTTAAAATGCATACTAAATTTAAGGTGCCTTCAGGACTCCTTCAGAATCACCTATTACAGAAAATAAAAAGTGGTAATAATTTAGGTTTTGGCGAATTTCAGAAAATAACTAGGTTTTTTGAATGGACAATCTTCATGATTGTGAGATTTTTGAGTAATTATTTGGTGAAATGCTAGCTCTTCCCGAGGGAATTAGGTCCTCCCGACTGAAACGAGTTTATCGACGTCGATAACGAACCCGTGTAGCGGCCACAGGTAGGATTTATAAGAATTTTAATTTGTTGGTTATGTCTGACACCAAAAAAACAATTTAACACATTTACAAAGTTATGGGTTAAAAATTATGTCGAATGGTTTATTATATTGAATTTCTTTCTAAGCGACATGAATTTTGCTACCCATGTTATAACTTTTTAAACAAATAGCTATTAAAATTTATAATCAGCATACTTTTCAATATTAAGGACAGCGGTTTGCGGTTTCTCACATACAAATTCATCAACAATTTGTGGGTTAAATTATTACGAAGGGTTTATTATATTGAATTTCTTTCTAAGCGACATGAATTTTGCTAACAATGTTATAACTTTTAACATAACAAATAGCTATTAAAATGTATAATCAGCATACTTTCCAATATTAAGGACAGCGGTTTGCGGTTTCTCACACACAAATTCATCAACAATTTGAAGCTGAATTTATTAAATAGAATATGGTGACTAATTAAAATCTGAAATAGGTATGTTAGGTAAAGAATGTACCTAATGAAAACAACTTTTAATTAAAAATGTTGGATGATTTTAAAAATATTTATAATTCTTTATCGGATTTAATTACTGATTCAGACTAATTCAGAATCTCTCTATATAAATAAGTTCATTAGGTCTAGTACAGGTTTGTTAAATTGTCGGAAACTATAAAAGTTTACGTTTTCTCGCATACAAAGTGGAGCCTTTAGCGGAAACTATCATGCGACTTTTGACTGATAATGTAAGCAGATGACAGTAGAAACCGTAAACTTTTATAGTTTTCAAAAATTGCAAAACCTGTACTAGACGGGCAGGTCAACTAGCGAGCTACTTCCGAGGATACGTACCAGAAACCTAAATAAAGCTTCTAGAAGATATTTGCGCAAATATCTACTGGCAAACAATTCATTTTAGTTATCTGCGTCCTGCAGGGCGGGGTTTAAACATGGTTTAAACGTGACTGAATGGACAAAAGCTTCTTGATGCTCCGAGTACATTCCCAATTGAATTAGCCGTCGCTTGTCCACTAGCATCGTACTGAAGCTAGCGGGGGTCACACTAGTTTACGAAAACTGCAGGTCTAGTGCAGGTTTGATAGTTTGGCGAAAACTATAAAAGTTTACGTTTTCTCGCATACTAAGTGGCGCCTCTAATGCAAACTATCATGAAACTTTTGACAGATAATGTATGCAGATGACAGGAGAAAAACGTAAACTTTTTTCGTATCCATGAATAGCTAAACCCGTACTAGAGGATCTTCAGATAGCGATCTTCAGGAAGTTTCAGATAGCGATGTGACGTAAACCTTTTTTTTTGAAAACGGGTTGCAAGTTTGCAACCCTTTGTCTTTCACTCTTAGTTTTGGAGCCCTTGCGCTAACTAAAACTCATTTTAGTTGTATTTAATGTACCGATAGATTAAAAGCTCGCGTTCGTTCGTTTTTGTCATTCTAGAGAAACCCTCCAGAGCCTCGACTCTAATCTAGCAAAAACTGATTCAGAGTAGAAATGTGAATAAACAGAATCTGCTACGTGATTTTAAATCTTCATTGTACGGCAAATTATACACAGGTATAAAGTATAAGTTGAAATATATTTTCAGTTACAACCTATTATTATCCTCATTCATTAATTTTAACTGCAGTCTGCCGCAATTTGGGAATAAGAATGGAAGGGTGAGAACTTCTGTTTTTTTTTGTTATTGACAGCTTTGTAATTTTTTTTTTTTGTTTTTTTTAATTTTTCTCCATGTAAATCGATACATCTGAAAATTTTATTAATGCTTTGTAAAATAGAATCATGTACAGTTGGTTACCGAATAACTCTATTTGTACAACGATATCGAAAAACATCAAGTAGTTTCAGGAACGCTACACTATCTGGTTCAGTACTAAACTCATGAAAACAATAATTTGGCAGCTGCCTGTAAGGTCCCGGTAGAATTCGATTACGTATTCTACAATTGCATTAAGTTTCTGATAGGTCGATAAAGTTCTAACTCCGTATCTTAGAGTTTCGGTTTTAGGAGGGTCACTATAGATTCGCGAAAACAGTGAGTTGCATGCATATTTTTCTCTAAATAATAATGTAGATGTTAGGTATAAGTTATCAGTTATCGGGCGAACTCGAACTAGCATTGTTACAAAATGATTTATTATTATTAAGAACTTATTAAAAGTTAGTAAGTAGAGAATAGTCTGACTGAATATAAGTAGGTAAGTACTACATAAGAACATAAGTAGGTAAAACTACCCATCATTTTCACAACAGGTAAAACTTTTAAGCCAATATAAAGCGCGAAAGAGAAAGTAGCTTTAGTTCCATGAAAAAAAACTTTCGTCCAATACCAGAGCCAACAAAGTATAAACCGCAAAATACAATAATTTTCAGCTAATATCCTTATTTCAATTCGTCGTTAAACCTGCGATACAATTTGTGATACAGCATGTTTTGCAATAGTAGTTTTTGAAAAAGATTATTGAATGAATTAGGGCAATAAATAACATATTACATGACTTGAAGTTAGGAAATCTTGCAATCGTGCTGTGGGCATAACATTAGAACATGATGCCATAGAAAACGCATTCAAATACTCGTTACTCTATTCAATTCAGAGTTGCCAAATTTTCACTTTCATAGACCTCAAATAGGCGTCGTATTTTTTAAATAATTATTTAGCACTACGAGTTTGTTGATGTTTGTAGAGTTGGAGTACTATTTAATAAATAATTTCTGATACTGAAAATTACACCACAAGGCGATTGTCGCGTTTTCGACACCATCGTGGGAACTAATCCTGTTTAAAACCACGATGTTCATCTGACTGTCTTTATGACACGGGAATCCCACTTCTGAAAATCCATTTTGGGTCCGCGACAGCCTGTAGATTTGTACCGCGAGTTCTACGCCGAGTCGTGGCGGCAGGTTGCGTGACTCACGCGACCATGTATCGCTATCCGGACTGCAACACCGGCCCGCCACTGGGGGGTTACTCTACAGGGTGTTGCAAAAAAGTGAGAGAGCCGATAGCTAGGTGTGCAGCTTGTTATATCTAAGCCGGGAAATGAAATGTCAAAATTAGCGAAAATTAAAATTTATTCTCCATAGTAAAAAGGTCACATAAAAAGTTTATATGGGAAATGATGTATATTTTTTGAGAATTTTGTCATTCTGATTTCATTTCCGGCCTTACATATAGCATGGTGCGCATGTAGGTTTCGGCTTAGTATACCCTTTTTGCAACAACCTGTATATGAAGAAAAATGAAGTTTCGGTGCGCTGCTGCGCGACCCACGACTCTATCTCGTTGTATTGAAAGTGTCGATTGCACTACAGCTCTCGTTTGTTCATTTTTCGTCAGTATAGAGTAACCCCCCTGACTCAGGGCAAGGAGCCTAATGCATACGGAATGCATAGCCCTATTAGATCTTTGCTCTATCTATTAAGAAACGTTTGCGCTGAGTAGAATACAGACGTGTAAGTTAGATCGTGGAGGTTTCGTGGTTGGTGTTAGTTAATGGTAAATCTCTGGTGATTGCACCCTGTACTTATAGGTTTATTTTTATATAAAAGAGAAAATTTTACTGATTTCTATATTTTAACTGATTTTAACATAAACAAACGTCAATCTCAAATGGATTGTTGCTATCCGGCCATGCCGAAATGTACTTATAATATTGCAATTTTTGTTATTAATTTCCCGCCGAATTTCTTTAGTTCTAAAAAAACCAGTTGAAAACAACAAGTCCACATTTAATTGTTTTATAAATTTCACAAGCATACTATTCTAGGACAACTTCTACCTGCTGGACTGATTTAGACGTTAGATAATAATGTATCCGGTAGTGGCTGCATGAGAAAGGCTGTGGCAAAGTGTTGTTGTGTCTTCTAGGCTGACCAGGCTAGTTATTTATGTGTTGGTTACTAGTTAAGTCCTAATCATTTATTTTATTGTTACAGATTACATCATCGCCCGCTACTTGATACCAAGAACTGCTAACACCGACACCTTCTTCTTCTTCTCTCTGCGAACTCTAAAGCTCCACCCTTAACTCTTGGGTCCTATGGATCGTGGAAACTTCTACTTCCAAAGAAGACCCGCCTGCAGTTTGATCTTGTGCCTATTGTACCTTGCGTTCGTGATTATAAAAATACGACAAAGACTCATAGACTTCTTCCGTGATAAATACTATCTGCTGTTTGGCGGCCGATAAGTTATCTAATTACTTCAGTTCATCAAATTCATCGTTCGCCTCAATCATCATTCATCATCACATCAACTACGATAAGAGTACAGAAACTGTGAATCTGGAGAGAGGCCTTGAAAGAGTAAGAGAATAAAACTCCACACAAGCCGCCCAGGCGCAAAGAAAGTAAAGCCCAGGAGAATCAACGAAGCATAAATGGAGACTATATCACTAATCTTTTCATTGGTACTGATATTCATATTTTGGGCGTCGATGTTGCTGCTGCACCTAGTGTACAGATTCTTTACGGCCCGTGGAGATGAGATACGGGAGACGCTGCACGACTTCCAATACCACCACTTCCTGATCCACAACTTCGCGTTCATGTGTATGTGCTTCTGCGAGATAATGATAATGCTTCACGGTTAGGGAGGGGTGGGGCGAGTAGGGGGCGATGACGATGTGGCAGCCGGGGATGAGCCACGGGCAGAAGAGCCCCTGGCTGGGCAAGTTCATGGGGCTGGTGAACCGCAACCGTCGCCGCGGGAGGGACAGCTCGGCCGCGTCCACCGACCAGACTCAGGACAGGTGAGCCCAAACCTTGACCTTAACTCTATCCTATAGGTTTAAAATTGACCACCCAGTAGTTGGGAAAGTTATATCTAGTTTCCAACATTTGACCACCAGTTTGAATTGAAAACCTAATTGACTTAGTTTATTAATTACCAAATAGATGGTAGGAAAAAAAATCCTCATCAGTTAGACTTTGCGATAAGTTTTTCGTCAGTTCGTCATGTATCATCATCACATAATGGATAAAAGTCTTTTTAACTCTTTCACTAGGTTCGTGCCAGCCAAGCGATTATAAATGTCAAATTCTTTATATATGCAGTTTTTATATTATAGCACTTTAGTATCATTTCATTGAAATGCCCTGACTTCAGTATTTAGTTCATTTTATTTTTCGTTTGTACTTTGTTTATTAATATAAGACTAATTTTATCCTATCTTTTTCCAGGTACGTATAATTACACTCCTCACATGCTGGAGGTGAACGTGTAAGGTAAGTGGTAAACAGTATGTTTTTTTTGTATTTTAAAGATAACAGTTTCTCTGAAATTATGCAGTTTGCTATGGCGAAATATGATGATTCTTGAAATCACCTCTTGCCTGTCACAATGGCAGTGCTGTTAACTTTATTTTACTAATGAAAATCAAAATCAGTTGGATTAGACCCGTATTGCCAAACTGGAGCAAAGTAAATGGTAATAAGATGCATCATAGAACAAGGACACGCGGAACTAAAAACAATTTTAAAAAAACTTTATGAAATCAATAATATCGACGGATCTGCGTCACAGATGATTAATCAATCATATTGCGTAAACAAACGGAGGGCTCAATCTAAGATTACGCAAAAGTAAAAACTCGCGACACCAAAAATAAAACAAGCGTCGTCGGAGCGTCTCAAAGACTCAGTTATTAGCATCTCCCGGAATATTTGGCATATCTACTGAAACTATACACACATACTCGTATCTACTAAGTATAATGAAAATGCTCAATCCGACTGTCTAGTATCGCCGCGGCAACGCACACTGCGCCCGCGCCGCCCAAATGCAAAAATGCAACGTCGTCAAGAAATGAACTACCGAAAACTGGTCTAAGCTGGACATATCTGGATTTATCTAGATGTGCTGCAACATGTGAATCGATGGTTAGAAAAGTGTTGGTGGAGTGTTTAGTGCTGTGTTGTTGGCGTTGTCATTAATGTTCGCGGGGGGAGGAGCAGGGTTCCAGAAGCAGTCTAAGCCTCCCTGGGAAAACGCGAGCCTTGGAAACAATAACGAGTTAACACCAAGTTGGTAAGTCAATGATTTATACTTACGCGCTGTATTCATCACGACCCATCACGTCCCCACTGCTGGGGCACGGGTCTCCTTCCAATGAAGGAAGGGTTTTTTTTTACGCGCTGTATTATGAGTGAGATTTTAAGACTTTCCAGCATCTTCAGATAAGAATCAATTGTAGAGGTATGTACAATGGAAAATTATTTAATAGCACGATGCGCTGCCGCTGTGAATAACATGAAAGCTTTACAGTTGTACACAGCTGGAAGCTGAGGTTTTATTGCTTCATTTTACACCTATTGCAAGCACTTTGACTTTGGCAGGACTTCTTCAATTATAGCTATGAGTACGGGTGAATATGTAAGAAGTATGGCCAGAATGATCATCATAATTAATTATAAGTTTCTATTGTAATTGATTTTCCAAGATACATAGCTGTGCGAAATACCAACTCAGTTCGTATTCCGTCGAGATTCTCCTTACAATGTTCATTTTAAAATGCGTTATTTGTAAACTTAAATCTAAATAAACAATATATTTAAGAGCTGTGAATTACCTACACTCGATAATATCGATTGAGATATTGAAGACAATCCAGAAGGTCAATAAATAATATATTTTAGTATGCAATCCGATTTCTGAGCAAAAGAACCCCATTCAATTTAATTAAACTCTTATAATGGTTCAAAGTTAACACTTACGCTTACTTAACGCGGAAGTCAAAATATTTTCACTTGGATTGAATTATAAATAAGGTAATAATAAACTTATATATTATACTGAATTAAACATTTTGTGCTATCATAGTATAAAGCTGTCACTTTTTGCGTATATCTGTGTGTATCCATGTATGTATGTTGTATTTATCTTTAAAACTAAAAACCCTTATTTACAAACACAAACAAACTGTGTTCTTTAAATTAGTATTCGTTTGGTGCTAAGCTATGTTTTTGTTGGCTAAAACTTTAAGTGCTTGAATGTGCTGTAAATATTTATGTTTACACGTTCACATCCCAGCACAATTTGTTTTACAAAAACTATTCAGCACATACTTGCGCAAGTAGATTAAAAATATCTAAAAGAGGTTTTTCATTCACCTAGGTCTATAACACCCATACCTAGGCCTAGGGCCTAACATCAGCCTATAGCAGTTAACTCCTGGACGTAGGCACCTCCCAAAGCTCGCCACTGGATGCGATCTATAGCTTTCCGCCGATATAATATGCGGTCAAAGTTTATAATTTAACTAATAATGTATTGCTATAAATTATCTGACAATTAATTTAATCGCAATATCAGGACTCACGCGTAATCTAGATGTGCTATTATGCAAGTCGAAAATTTCTTTACCGTAACAGCCCATTGTATGATGGATTATTGAAATGGTAAACTTGAACCCTTTTTAATGTAATTTTGTATTTATCTTCATATAACGTAATCCTACTAATATTATAAATGCGAAAGTTTGTGAGTATGTGTGTATGTTTGTTACTTCTTCATGTCCAAACGGCTGAACCTAAACCCATTTAAGTAAAATTAACACACATAGGTATACAACTTTTTATCGCAGAATTCCCACGGGAAAACTTGTTAAGGCGAAGCGCAGATCGCGGGAACAGCTAGTTTATTTATAATGCAAGGATAACCGTAATTTAACGTTAAGATAACGTTGTGCATGTTTTACTAATTTACTATGGATGATATCTGGAAATAAATGTTTAATAATAATAAGAATGATGCACAAAGATAAAGTAGGGGGATGGAACAAACTCCATTGTGGTAAAGTCTGAGCTACGAGCACGTTTATACCGGACCCAGTAGGAAGTACCTATTAGGTGAAAATAGAGAGACGGCGAGAGATAGGCGAAACCCGGTATCATTTTAGAATAGAAATTCCAATGTTTGAAACTCAGCGCGGTGCATAATGTCACAAAACTAGGAATAACTTTTCGAAGGTTAAGTACAGTCGTCGAAATATAACAGGCCCGTTTGGACAGCTCAAAAATGTATGGGATGACATCTGGTGTCAAATCTAAATCATAAAAAATCTAAACAATAAGTAACTTTTGGTGCCTAAAAAGTTTTAACTTTTTAACTTTTTTATTTCAGTCGTTAAAAAATAAGCCAAACTATGTGTCTTTTTATGTATTTCATCAAGTAAATCAAGAGTACAAAGCAAATTTGCGTAGCTGTCAAAACGGCCATATTATATTTCGACGACTGTAAAGGGTGGTGGTTTGTAATAGAAGAAAATAAAAGAAATGATGATGGGCACCAATGTATGGAAGCTGGGACCATCAACAATAGAAATGAGTGATACGTCGTTGAAAAGGTATTTTTTGCAGAATATGATTAATGGAAGCGCTAGTCCTGATTTACTGTCCAATTAGAATAATCGTACCCTGAAAGTTTTTATGTTTTAATACTGTAATTTTAATGTTTTTGTAATTTTTTCACATTAATTTTTATTTTTAATAACAAAATGATCATCATTCATTATATTATTATAATTGTTTATTATCTCAGTAAATAAAACCAGTTGAAAGTAATTTCTTCCATTTTAATAATACGTGTTTACGTGTATTACGCTCTAACTGTCATCAGGAGAGAGAGTGCAATGCCATAGAAAAATACTTCCTTCCGACGAATATATTTCAAAATGGACATCTTATACGGATTTGTCGTCATAATATTTTTTTGCTCACTTGAAAAGAGCTATCCAACGATGTATGACTCATCTTTATTGGACATAGGTCCCAAAACGCCCATTGTCATTTTACAGAATTCTGAATAATCGGATTCTATTTTCTTAGTTTATAAATCCTATATTACCCATTACAGGTATAATGATTAGGGTAGTTGTTGCTTTGTTTGAAAAAAAACAATGCATTTACTTTTGATATTGGTTTCCATAAGTTAATGTTATGGGTCCAAACCAGGATAACACACAGTGCCAAGTCGAATAAAAATTCAAATAATAAAACTCTGAACTAAAAGAAACAAGAAGTATTTATTTAATTAAATAGGCATACTTATTGAGTATTATTTTATAAAACTAGATCTAGACATAAAGGTATATATATATAAGCCATTTATTTCTAGTTTAAGTTCACTTAATAATTAACATGACTTCCCTAAATACTAACATGCTACTAACTTAATAATTTCATATTTACATTTCTACATGTTTCTGAGTACAGTACAAAGTTGGATGTAACATAATACGAAACGAAAAGATTATTTAATTATAAAATAAACTAGAGGTCCATATGACCTTGGCCTCCCTCAACGTTTTCCTTATACCTTTTCAGGTAGGTTTTCTCTAGTGATCAAACTGAGACAAAAAGTCAGAGCCAATGAAATCAGAAGTAAAACTAAATTAATCGATGCCGTTGATCATGTCTTAAAAATGAAATGGCACTGGGCTGGCCACGTTGCCAGAATGTCTGATGAAACCAGATGGACCAAAATCCTGACCTTCTGGAAACCTCAGGTCGGAAAAAGAAAAAGAGGAAGGCAGAAAAGACGCTGGGAAGACGACATTGTGTCAACGGCAGGCAAAAACTGGATGGAAGTGGCTCTAGACAGACAAAAATGGAAAACACTAGAGACATAAAGGTAGGCAGGAATAAATAGAAAAGCTAATCATCCAATGAAAATCTTAACACAGCACTAGATGAAGTATTTATTTAATTAAATAGGAATACTTATTATGATATACATATTGTACGAGTAATTAGAACTTAATATATAAAGGTAGGCACAGGTATAAATAATAGGAAAGCTATTCATTTAATGAAAATCTTTGTTTAAGAAAAACAGCACAAAACCATACTGAGGTTACTCGAGCAATTTAAAGAAAGCAAACCCCGAGTTTATTAAAATAATTTATTCTAGTGACTAACGAATTGCAAGTCTCCCATGCAGTGCCTTCTGTCTTCGTTTCTGTTATGGAAATCTAATATTTAGCGCATTGTTTTAAAGTCGAAAATTCCATAAGGCAAGGTGTTGTTAACGCAATGGCTACTGCAGTCTTACGCAATGTTTGCTTACAAAAACTGGAATGGAGTCAAAAAATTATAAATTCATTGTGGCTTTTATTCCTTCTGTTTAATTGAAATCGATCTTGTATATCTTTGGAAGCTTACTTTTATGACATAAGTACTTACTTGTTTTTGTGAGTGAAATATGTATACGGGAATCGAATCCGTTACCTTCGGCATAACAGTCAGGACCACTAAACTCTAAACTATACTTTTTCAGAAAAGCTCATATACTAGTACATA
The DNA here is from genome assembly GCF_932276165.1 of Plutella xylostella. Lineage (NCBI taxonomy): Eukaryota > Metazoa > Arthropoda > Insecta > Lepidoptera > Plutellidae > Plutella > Plutella xylostella. Next base: position 10,696,978 of record NC_064012.1, read on the forward strand.
CACTAGTATTATGTTTATCGACAGGTGAAATGCCTGCGCGTTTTCAACATAGCAATATTTTTCTGTAAATTGTGTTCAAAGTCAATACCAAGCCAGAGGACCTACGTTTCCATGAAAATTTTACTTACATATGCATTTAATGCATACAGAGATTTAAATTTTATCCATTTACCAGCTTTTCTCACGAACTTCACGTTTCCTTAAAAAAAATTCACAGGAACATGCTAGTCTTAGATTCCGTTATACATGGTGTTGCAAAAAGGGTATAACTATACTCGTTTAACATTCAACTATATGCATTTTTGCCAGTTCAAAATCGTGATATTATAATAAATAGCATAATCCCATTAAGCTATATCCAATTTGATAATAATAATCCGTAAAGTAAAACATAGGTACATGGATTAAAAATAATATAATTAATACGAATATAAAGGATGGAAAAATACAGTCTACACTCTAAGTTCACCTCTGAGTAAATTTGTATCACTTATTAAGCTCTGTAACATTTATGATTACTTTATTATTTATAGCACAACAAAGTACATAGGCGAAGTTACTTCTAATAGCATTTTTTCCATTTAACCATTAGTGTTGTGGAGACAGTGGTAGGAAGTGCGAGAGAGAAAGCTAAGGAGACAAAGTTAAGTTTATCATAAACTATTTCCTTTTCTTCAGACAGGTTGGTTTGCTCAGTAGCGCGGGACTTGGTATAAACGGTAATAATATGTTCAGGAAATCGACTCTTTCAGAAATTCTAATCTTTCTTAAAATCATACTCACGCTTTTTTAAAATGTGTAAAATCGTATCGATGAATGAATCATTGATACAAAATTTCCATGAGATCATGAATAAACGAAATAATATCTAAACTTATATCCAATACTGGATTAGAGTTTACAACTTCTGTCTGAATCCACAGACAAACCAGTAAACTGGTTTTGTGGATCACTATTAATGATACTGTGTTTTTTTATGATTAATAAATACATTGAAACTTAAGTAAACGAAAATAATTTCCGTTTTCTTCCATCTTCTACCCGCCAAAAGTTTCATGACAGCTTTCGCTAGAGAAGCGCTATTTTATGTGCGTGAAAACTTTCATAGTTTTATGCAAATTATTAAACCTGTACTTGACGTATTTTGTACTCACCGGCGCGCCGCCGTAGCTGCTTTTAGAAATTTACTGTTTCCGCGAACTAGAAGATCTCCATCCTGTTAACAATAAATAGTAGTACTATAATAGTAGTAACAATAAGTTTAGTCATATCTTTTGTTTTATTTGTTGTTTGCTGTGTGTATTTCCGACACCGAATAAATAATATTTATCTTGTCTTTTATCTTTTATCTAGTGTCTTCCATGAATAAATAGTAGGTGAAATATTGTGGATAAAGTGGAATACGGCAATTTTACTCTCGCATACAATGAAAAAGTTCCAATGACATATGGACTGGCAATGGCAGGAGGATCTATTTAATTGCTCACGAGTATATTTTTTTATCAAGCACTAGGAATATATATACTAATATGGACTTTAACTAACAAAGAACTGAAGGCACCAAATATAATTTTACAAAGTCAAAAACTAAAATTATTTGTTCGAAAACCAACTCCTGATTGTTTTTGTAAATCTAAACTTTCAGTTAGTATCAAAATTTATAGTTAACATTGCTAAAATTAATTTTTGTGAATTCAAATTCAACATCAATGTGTACATTTTTCTGTCAAATTATGAAATACCTAAATAAAATGGTGCAATGCTGTATATTGAAGAGTTTTCTAGGGCGCAATTTACATAAGTATTTATTTAAAGCCTGAACTTTCTATCTGTTAAAAACAAGTTACTGTGGTTTGTCTTTGTACATAACTTTTTGTAGGTTAAACTTCCCTGTCTTACTGCTAGTTTCACACCTGAAAACGTCTAGCTAATAGGCATAACTTTAGTATGTAATACAGGCAGCGCTGTCATTGGCTGAATTTCAGTTGAGTAACTGCCAGTTTCTACAACTCTATCTATCCATTACTGGTAGTTACTTTCATACGATTTTGACATAATCAAAAGTAACAATCTGTCAAAATCGTTATGGATAGATAGAGTTATAGAAACTGGCAGTATTTTTTCAGTTCATCCTAAGGTTTTACTCAAGTGAGAAACCAGGCCTTGTACCAGAACGAACAGATTGAGATAGATGATATGAGTATATCCCATATACTACATTCCATGGCACGTACAATAAACACACATACCCCGCAAATAGTCTACATCAGGGCATGTCATGCAAGACTGGTGGGTTGTTTGTAATTGTAACATCTCCATGATTGGCTGGTTGGAGATGCTTCAATTTGTTTCGGCCATATGGGATAGAGACAACTTCATTGCATAAGTATGTACATACTTTTTCATGAGTTCAACATACCTATGTATATATATACAGGATGTTGCAAAAAGGGTATACTAAGCCGAAACCTATAAATATGTGCAACATGGTATATATAAGCCCGAAACTGAAATCAGAATTTCATAATTCGCGAAAAAAAAACATTCTCCATAGTAAAAAGTCACGTAACCAACAAAGTTTCTATGTAAAATTAATGTTTTTTTAGCTTATTTATAGAATTGTGCAACATAAAACTGTATTTTTGATTCTGGCACCAAGTTACAATCCAACATCGCACGCATATGATACGAGTTTCGCAAAGTTTTAATTTTATTAGTTTGTGCTTTGACAAGTTTGTAACTGCATCCTGCTGCTGCGATATCCACTTAGAAAGTTTCATGCCATCTTCGCCATGTATTTACAATGCCATCCATACTGATATTCGGGAAGTAGTTTATATATTTATATGAATTGTGTCTGTTTGTTCACATTTTTATCCAAACGTCTTAACGATTCATTCGTGAAATGTAGGCTCAAAAACATATTCAAAGAAATAACCTTACTAGTGGAGTAGTAAAGATTGTAGAGTCTAAACTCAGTGAATTATAACACTATAATATGGTATAAAATAGTAAAGTAATTCTGTCCAAGAAATATAATTGAGACAACACTATTTTCCGCTTTGTAAGAACATTCTATCAGATTCTACATTGATCTCTTTTGTATTGCTACAATATCATGCCCATCATCATCCCCCTTTTATTTAACTAAACAATACTGACCTTTTCTTTGTAATATAAACAGAGTACAAAGGTAACCTGTATAAAAATCCTTTACTATGTCAATGGCAGTAAATCAAACTAATGGCTACCCAGTTTGGTTTTAATTTCATTTATCTACCATTTAGGCCAGGTATCAGTGGCTGGGCACTCAGTTCTGATAAATCGGGCTACTATAGATTTTTACATTTAAAATATTACTTATTTCAGCTAGCCTTTTTATTTACGAGCGAAAAATTGACTACGTTGAGCATTGAGCTTCAAAGCTTTGATCCAGCTTAGATTGCATTAAAATACAGTAAACGGCTATATACTGAAGCAACGACGGCGATTATTTCGTGGAAATTATAGGTTTTTACTTGTATTTCAATTTGAATACATTTTGATTTTATGTATGATATGATATCTACCTATACCTACCCTCCCAAACCTCTTGCACTTTATAGTGAGGATAATGAAAATAATGAGGATAAAAACCTGACAAGTTTATCAATAACATTAATTATTTGAGGAAAGAGTTAATTGAAGAGTATCAGTTTTTTTCCTGCTCTATTTCAAAGTGATAAATCGGCAATATCCATCAAAAATTTGCGTTGTTCAAGATTTATAATTACCTATATTAATAGAGGGGCTTAAAAAATAACGATAAACCCAGGGTTGTGTAGATTACAAAGTTAAACTTAAGAAAGAGTACAATAAATTGCCTTAATTATCCTAAGTCTTATAAATTTCAAATATTTACAAACAATTTATACCGTAAATGCAATTTGTCACTATAAAATGTTTATTTTATAACTTGGAACTCTTACAAAGTTAGGCTTGTAAACCTTGTGGTTCTTTAATGGAAAGAGTTATAAAATATAGGTCTATTAAAGTTTGGTAAAAGACTAAGTTTTATCCAATGGTTTTATCATATTTTTTTCCCTTAGAGACTCATTTATTGGCACAGTGAAATACACAGATATTGAACATAGTTTATTGTGGTTTTTGAAATACTTTGACGAGCAATGAAACAGTTCCTTAGCTTAGTGATGCCGCCGCCGTCTGCAACATTCAAGTAATAGCGCATCAGAAGATTTAAAAAAAAAAGCTAGTAAGTGTTTAACTACATAGTCTTCTTAGTGAAAAAATATTTTTTAAATTATCTTTACCTAATAATACACTGACGGGCAATGAAAAGGTTCTACTGAGAACATCACCAAATTACTTCGAAACGGAAAAGGCTAGCTTAATGCCGTCTTCTGCAACAATGAAGTACATTAAATAGAGCATCATGATATTACCAACAAAAAACGGTAATATTTTGTTCCAATTTTAAATTAGATCTTTGAAAAAATTGGGGTCGATTGGTGTCGGCATTTTGTGAGTGGAACTTTTTCATTGCCCGGGAGTGTACATTATGATTTGTAAATCTAAAGTAAAAGTATGTACTAAATTAATTATGTAGTTATGCATTAAATGTAGAAAGTTCAAAAAGGCGTAGGTAATTTATTTAAAAAGAAATATAGCACTGCAGACCGCTTGCAATTAAGATTTAAGCTCTTATAGAGCCTTTAAAGCTTGATTCACACACTATTTAGTGCGAGTGTTCAGTAGACGATCATTTAATGGTATATATGATAGAGTCAAAACGAACATGACATGATACAACAAGCCCAGAGTCTTCTTAAATACTTGTTCTCTTTGACCATTCGGGTCTCAAAATATCAAAACCTTCTCCGTAGAGAAGTACAGTAAGAGGCAGAGAAACCTGACCCCGCTCAGAAGCAGTGCTATAAGAGGGGGGTCAGGTTTCTCTGCACCTGACCGTACGTACTTAAAAAAATCCTCGATCAAAAGTGTTCAACGCATCGTAGTATGGTTCAACGTGAAAAAATTCACACTCTCACTATACAGCGTGTGAGTCGGAAGTCAAAATGTCGAACAGGTGAAAAGTGCTTGTGCTTCTGTGTATTGTTAGAACCACAGTTGCCGCTGCCTGCCTTAGGGTCGTTAAGTTTTTAACCCTGTTTTGGTGACCGAGTTCACGAAATATCACCCACTGTGATTTCTTATCCCCCTGTAATCCACGAAACCGTGTAGGTACTAAGTAAGAAATGATATTAGTGCAGTCTTTGTACGTCGATATAAAAACAATATAAAACTAATTCTGAGTCAGTCTTTCAGTTACAACTAAGAACGTAAAGTTAAGCACAACTAAAGTATAACAGCAGCAATGACATTAGTTGTAATGTTTTGAGCAATACTTAAGTTCACGCTCCTATAAATTTACTGGAATTAGAGCTGGGCATAGGTAGGTAATATTACTTAAATAAATAAATGGCAGATATGCTTAATCCTTGGTGTGGCCTCCAACCAATATAATTATTAATTATGCAAAAGTCTATGACATAACGAGCCGTCATTATAGTCCAAATCCCCATTTAAGTACTCGTATGCTGCAGTTCATAGCAAAATAAAGAACCGGTAAAAGTGGGTTTAATATCCAGCCCGTTTGATCCTTCCACAAAGGCTTTCGCTGCAACACCTGCCTTTTACATCAAAGGTAGGGGAGAAATTAATTGCATTCAGTGTTGGACCTTGACGGTATTTTGACACTGTAGGTACGAGTACAGTAGGTAGGTGACTAGTGAATAATTATCGGGGCTTCGGTTTCGCTGAAAATTTGGACCTTAGGTCCTTGATAACAAGAGCTGGTCTAGTTTCAAATCGGTAGGTCACGGGACATGTCCGATGGCGGTTTAATTAGCCGAGTAACATCGAGACAGGAGGGGTTAGATAAGGACTAAATTAAGTATAGATATAGATCTGTTCTGACTAACCTTGCTTTATGGATAAGATGTGTTAAAATTTGGTACTGCTGCGCAAAAATGCAGTTTATGTTTTTTGCGTTTGCTGTTTACTTATAACTAGCTGTTCCCGCGCGCTTCGCTTCGCCTTAAAAAGTTTTCTCGTGGGAATTCCGGGATAAAAATTAGCCTATGTTCTTTCCCAGGGTCTAGACAGTATGTATACCAAATTTCATTCAAATCCGTTCAGTAGTTTTGGCGTGAAAGAGTAACAGACAGACAGACAGACAGACACAGTTACTTTCGCATTTATAATATTAGTTAGGATTATAGAATATATATGTTTATGTAACGCAATTTCAAAGTTGCTTACATAATGATGCTTTGATAGAATAACATGCGCTTTGGATTATGCAGGTAAATTATTAAATAATTTTATTAATTTCACTATCAATATTAGCAAAAAAAATGCCAGTCCCAGACATACATGTGCCTATGGAACTAAACTGCTAAATGCAAATTTTAGATTAAACTACTGTATATATATTCGTATTCATTCATTCATTTCGGTATCCGTTGGTCCACTCTTTACGGGATGCCTTATACAAGCTGTGGCAAAAAGGGTATACTAAGCCGAAAAAGAGTGACTCAGGAGGTCAATTTCCGAAACTCGTAGAACAAAAGTTGTTCCCGAAAGAGGGTGACCCCTTGAGTCACCCCCTTTCGGCTTAGTATACCATTTTTGCAACACCCTGTATTATAACCATAGATACACTCGAATTTCCGACATGACTTGTTGTTCATTGCAGTTGTGAGCGTATAATAATTATACTCAGAACCGATAAAATAGTATTTATATGTTGTTTAAAACGAAACAACAGGCCGATAAGCTGTCTGTTAATTTTGCAAACAGTTTTCATGCAAATTATACTGACTTTTGTGCATTATACAGGTTGTGTACTATATTATAATGTTAAATCGTTTATAATACCAGTATATACAATAAAATTGGTTGACTTGTACAAAACATTTAAACGCTTGCTTTGATGGAATATTGTCAGAAAAGACTTTGAACTTATGTAGGAACCTGTATCTTTTATGATAATACTGATTTCATTTTACATCAGAACGCAGTAAAAAAATTCTAATATACAGAATATTAGGAATAGAAAAACTTTTTTTTAGAATTAGGACCTGCATTATTTGCTGACAGTTTGTAATAAATAAAAAAACATTTATTACAACTGCAGTAAATTGGCGAGAATTCATTTAAAAAATGCCTATACCCAGCTTGTATTTAGACGGGATAATTTTATTGCTAAAAGCTATGAGGAAGATTTTTTAATACTGCCATTTTTAAAAAGTCATTTAAAAATTGGGTTATTTATACGGCTATGAAGGTATATGCATCAAGCTAAATTATTAATATGTATTTAAAGCAAACAAAAATACAGGGTGCTAATTTAATGATTATAATTAGTTGACTAGGATGTCACTGATGCAAAACAATCAAAAAAGTATTAATAAAATGGTTAGTTTTTTAAATATTTGGCTTTTAAACATAAATTTTGGCAAAATTAAAAAAAAACTTAAAACTTAAATAACTAAGAAATGGTTGACTTTCGGATAATGCATTATGGGGTTCAATCGACTGGAAATGCCTTCGTCTATAACCCATTTGAAGGAATACATCGACTTTCAAATCATCCTGTATAAATATATGGATCTTCTTTAAAGCTTTAAGTAAATAAAAACTGATGATGCAAAATCAATCTGCTATAATGATTATCTGTTTCCAATAAAACTATCATGACCATGTTTATTTATAAGAATTTTCCATATCGCTTTAATCAAAAGGAGTATGCTTTAAATAATTATACCTATTAATTAATAATTCTTGCTCTGATTGAAACACATTCCTTCATAGCTCCTGCATAATTGTTTCGTCTGTATTAGGAACAATGCTTCCACTTTGTCAATTTCCTTTGAACTTTACACTGAGTCGGTTGCATATCTCTGGAATGCATGCTGAGGAAGTTATTAGTTACTACAAACGAACTCCGGACATTCTTACCATGAACTTGTAACAAACGTCAAACAGATATATGGTTAGCGCTATATTCTATTTCAGATTCAGAACCAATGAATTTCAAAGTACCACCCATAACATTGGTCCTAAATTAGTGTATAAGTAATAGCTTTAATTAAAAATACCTTTCTTATATGCGGTCAGCTTCATTATAGCTGTACTTACACTTTATTTGGTACGTGTAATCATAATAACAAAACACCCGAATCCGCGTTGTTCTATGATAATAAACCGTCAATGTTTGAATGAATGCACATTCGGTTTGTGACTTCGACACGATACAAAATTGTATAGCTACTAATGAAGCTGTTGGGGTCCATAAACAACGAAGTAATCAGTGTCAAAACAAGTTTACGATAGGATGGCTCACTCCCTAATTTTTAAAACATGTTTTATTGTGTCTCACTATTGTGAAAAAGCTCACTTCTGTAGAGTGCACAACTCTCAGCTCCTATACGATTCAGCAAAAACCGCCCTAGGCGAAAAACGAAGATGATAGCGAAATATGGCGATGGATTAGATCAGAAGGCAAGAGAAACAAAGTTATTTGGTATTCAGTGAGTAGTAAACTAGGTAGTAAGATCGTCTAGAGCTAGTGCAAAAATCATTCGCACTTGTTTTCGCCTAGGGTGGAATCCATAAATCACTGTACTAGATGCCAAAAACTGGTAAACTGCCATCTATGAAGGGGCAACTGAACTAGCAACGACGGTATGAGTTGAAAAACTTTACTTTGTGTAATTTCCACCAACATGTTACCGCAGCTGGTTCTTTCACCCTGTAATAGATGGCGTTGATCGAAATAATGTTAAATAAATGTTATGTAGGTATATATTTTTTATTATAACGCCATCTATGAAGGGGTGCCCGAACTAGAATGGACATGCTGAGTTTGCTGCATAATAAAAAATATTATACCGCCATCTATGAAAGGGTGCCCGAACTAGCATGGATATGCTGAGTTTGCTGAAAAGAAACAGTATTATACCGCCATCTATGAAGAGGTTCTCAAATTAGCACGGATATGCTGTGTGAACACAATTATTTACCGGTATTGCCCCAGCTGGTTCTTTCACCCTTTTACAGATGGCTCTGCTGCTCTAATGTAATATTAATAAAAAGTAATGCCCATCAGTGAAAAAATTTGTTAGAGAGATATGAAGACAAAATGAAAAAAGTATTTAGTCATCATTGTTTTTTGTTTCTTAGTAAATTTTTTCAGTAAAAACGTTACCATGCCACGTTTCGCGCCCAATTCAAATTTTTATAACCTGCCTTTTCCACGTAAATCTTCATATATCTACTCATTTTATAAGAACTTGAAATGGCTTCACTTTTAGGCGTTCATAGGCATGTTACATTGCGTTTAAAATAAAGCTCGATCTATTAAACTTATTAAAGAATTCCAAATTAAAACTTTACTGCATTTAATTCTGTTCCAGACGTTTTTGCATTTTCCAAAAATTGAGACATTTATTAATTTCTCCAAGGTCTGGCGCCTCCTATCGCGAACTTTTTGACAACAATTTTTGCATACAAGTGGCATTCAAATTGTATTGAATTTGACACTAATTACTTTCTAAGGGTGACTTGCACAAACATATTAAATCTAGATTTAGTGTTAAATATCGATTTAAGCAATAAATTCATATGGATCGACGTTTCTTAAATCGAGATTTGACACTTAATCTAGATTTAGTATGTTTGTGCAAGTCGCCCTAAATGTTTCTTCGTATCACAATTATTATACAATGCGTATCCCGAAGAAACGCGGCCATAAACCTAATTTGCAACAAATTATTGTAATTTAATCGTGCGATCACCTATAACCTTGAGCAGTAGCTTAATTGAATGTCTTGTTGAATCTCGCTTCGAATATGAGTATCTAGTATAGACAAATGCTTCAAAGTAGCTGATAGAATTTTTCCATTTTTGATATTATTACGGAGTTTCTTATTCAGAGTTTAAAGTTATGGTTTAAAAGAAACAGCAAATTAGCAATTAATTTAAAATAGAATTGTAGCTACTCGTGTATTGAACTCAAGTTTACAAGGTGTCGCTTTTTTCTAGATTTTTACAGAGTAGATTGAAGCTCAAAAATGCATAAAATGAGCACTAACGCACCCTCTCATGTTGTGACCACGCAAGGACTAAACACGAAGGGCCATAAAATAATATTGTTTGCATTTTATTATGCAACAAAACCAAGTCAGTAGGACAGAGCAATCGATTTTAAGTTCTATTTTTAAGTTTCTCGCAAATATGCATGAATTTGCTGCCTGAAAACACGGTAAATGGACGTTATTAATTTTTCACGTTAGAGCAATAGGTCAATATACTTAGACCGTTTATAACCTATTTTGATCTGATATTATCTACAATGCAACTGATTTTGATTCCTTTAATTCAATATACGAACCTACTTATATTGGTCCTGGAAATGTATACTATAATTGTTGCAATGTGGCATCGACCACATGTAAATAAATATAACTAAATCTAGGTCGCTATTTTAAAGTGAAAAGATAAATAATTATGAAAGTCAAACTTTTAATTCGGGTAGGTAAAAGTAAATAATTTTCTAAAAGTAAATAATTTTCTAAGGACACCAATAAAAAAGTATGCGTCTCAGAGCCGCTTCATCACTTATTATCTTGAGATATTTTATAAAATAACTCTCGTCTGTACTGTTTTTTACTACATATTATCTTTATGAATGATATGCGAATCTGAAAAAAAATATGTATCTAATTAAATAGTACAAATACTACGAATGCCTACGCCAAATTATTGCTACGCAGCGCGGCGTAGCGAGGCCTACGAGTGTAGTCGTAGCAAAGTCCCCAAATGCACCACGTATTATTTTATTATCCTACTAGCTGTTCCCGCGAGCTTCGCTTCGCCTTAAAAAGTTTTACCGTGGGAAATCCGGGATAAAAGTAGCCTATGTTCTTTCTCACGGTCTAGACCATATGTATACCAAATTTCATTCAAATTCGTTCAGTAGTTTTGGCGTGAAAGAGTAATAGACAGACAGACAGACACAGTTACTTTCGCATTTATAATATAAGTTAGGATTTATCTGTGGTTTATTCTATAATAACTTATAATTTGAACATTTGCCAATAATAAGCACGATGGTCTTAAATTCAGTTAAAAACTTCGCTTCGTTTGCCTCTATTTCAAATATAATTAAAAAGTTTCGTCACAAATAGTATATTTAAACAGAAAACTTTTTTTTAAAACCTTATAGTAATTATTCGGTGATGATGACTTCGCAACTTAATACTGTTGCTTGTTGGCTGTGTTGTACCACAGCATTCTGTTAGAAGGTGTAACATCATCACAAAGTATTCCAACTTAATAAAACTATCTTAATTTTTAAAGCTATTAAAAATATAATCTAGATTTCATATTTCTTATTGCAACCACACCAAACCCACTATTATTGATTTTTGTAAGGGCAGTATGCAAAAGTTTTTTTAATATTGCATAAAATAAATGTTTTACTTTGGTATGTATGTCCAAATCTTTGTATGAATGTTTGTTCAATAATGTTCATATTTTGTATGATAATTTTTATAAATCATAAATTAATTAAATACCTACAATATAGAAAACAATTTCAGCTCAGAAAACTTTATTACTAATACTATTATTATAAACAAGTGTTTAAAGTACAATTTAAAATATGAAACGACATTAACAGACTTTTATTTACTTTTTTTCCACAAAACATACAGGATGTAATATAAATTTCACTATCCCGAAAAAAAATCTAAATACCTAGTTACTGGTCAAACAGAACCACTGCTTCAGGAAACGTATCTTTAATTTTCCAAGGGTATTTTGGTCAAGAAGTTCAGTTTGGTCAATAGAAATAGGTTCAAATTTTCGGACGCATGCCCAGCACACCCTGTATAAATATTTTACCATTGTGTATTGTAACAGCTGCCCTGTTCTCAACGATTGCAACTTTTGAACTTTAGTTTGCAATGGAGACTTACAGTAAGCCTTCTATTCAGGTCCTTTGTAGTAGGATGATATTTTTGCATCTGTGCTCGCTGTGAAAACAGTCATGCGTGCCCTAAAATTTCTGAACACTGTACGCCAATGCTATGAATATAATCTAAACCAGTGTTTGTCAACCTTTTTTCATGATGCGACACCCCTGGTATAAAAACAATTATTCCGCGACCCCTTGACAATTTTGTTTTGTTACCATGTATGTATGTGTATGTTACAGTATTAATATTTATGGTCTCCAACTAAAGTACCCAGTTTTTCGACTTCTGACGACCTACCTACAGAAGCTTCGCGACCCACAGGTTGAATAACACTGATCTAAACCAAAGGTTCAGTGCAATTTTGCTGAATTCAGTTGGTGTTGAAAGCAAAATACAAAGTTTAAAGGTAACAACTTTTTATTTGACTTTCAAAACCCAAATAAATTCAGTAACATGGAGATGGACTGAAAATGAAAAAACCTCTGACTCTTGGACGGAACGTTTACTCAAGACTATTTTAGCCGACTCTATATATGATGTATATACACATTGCAACAAAGTCATACTGTATTTGACGGTTGAACCTGTATTTGATCTTATCTTATGTAAAGGTTTACACCAAGCATACAGAGCTGACCTACCCAAATACTCGCACAAGTCAATAATGTACTAGAATACATACCTACAAACCACAATAAGGTATTCTAACAATAAGTTTTTAGAGTATTTATTCGTTAGCAAACTTTTTAACATGTTTTTGTTAATATGAACAGACCTAGAGCATTCTTTCTTCTATAGCACTCACGAGCAACGAAAAAGTTCCGCTTCTTAGTAGTTCACTATTACGGGCTGATGATGATGATGATCACGATGAGTGCAGACGCTGCAATTGCGACTTTTTACTATCACAGAAGACTTTTGGAGGTATTTGGTAGCAAAAAGATCCTGTAAATATTAAATAAATGCTTTACTTCTTCTTCAATCTTTCACACTACGAGGTACCCGTCGCGATATTGAAGAAATGTTAGTAAGTACAATGATTAAATCAAATAATTTTATTTAAATATATACCATACAGAGGACAGGCCTTATATTTTTTTAACAGTTTCTAAGTGAATTTCCTATACTCAAACTTAATTCCTATAATTATTTTGCTAAACAGTCCATAACTGCTAACAAAAGTACTTACGTGATAAAATATATTTTTTACGGAAACTCACATAACTATTATTCATTAAGGTATTAAAGTCCTGAAATCACGGCGGACTGTAACACACACCACCACATGCGTGATTTAAAACGATTTCGCTATCACATTCAAAATCTATTATCCGTTAGCACCCGCTCATTTCATGGCCACACCATAAGCGGGTCAATAATTATAGAGTCAAGGTCAAGGGCTCCTCGACCTTCGGTCTTAGGCAATACGATCCATGTTACTGTACCAGTTACATAATGTATGCTAATACAGACAAACGCCCTTTCGCAAGCACTGGATGTGCCGCACCTTCGTTATCTGGTTCTTTGAACTAATTTTATGCCTACGTATAATATTTCTTTGTACTATTGTATTTATGGGTTATGTGTAAATAAATTGTGTATGCATAAATTCGAGTTAGTCTACAAAGATAGTTAAGGTTCGATAATATTTGTAATTGATCTCCAATTATGCTATTTTAATTCAAACTCTGTACACCCTATTGTGTGTACTTAACGACTTATTCTTCTACCATCGCTTCTATATTTCAGATGAACGCATTTAATCCTTGTTCAGTCTTTCTACTGCCAGCAACAGCAAAAAAAAACCTATCTTATGCTTTTTTTTAATCAAAATATTATTAGATGATTATAACGACGAGAAGTGATAAACGCAGAGTGGTATTTTATAAAAACAGATTTCTTCTATTAAAATATTTTGTATTCGTAAAACAAAACAACTTCTGAAATCAGATTATCCAGTATTCACAAAGCAGTATTTGTAGATACCGAATTGAGATGATGATTGGGCCTGCCAACCCCAAATCATCAGGGCGATTTGATTTCCCAGAGCACAGGTTCAAAATTCACAAGGATTACTTTGAAGCGACAGGAGCATGTCGAAACGTAATCCAAATGGATCACTGCGGTTACATTGTAACTGACTACCTCTCATGCAACCCTGTTCTGTGGATCAAAATTGGATTCAGGCAATGCCGCAGGCCATGCCAAAACAAATGTACCGACGTGATACCTACTGGGAGTGCAAATCTGAATTAAATTACACATTGCAGGTCTGGGGTTTCCGTTATTTGCATGTTATAAGTACCTACTTGTCACGGGTGATTCAGTACAAATTCCGCGCCAGACAAAAGCATATGCGTTTTTTTTATTATTTTTTATTTTATTTTTTTTATTTATAAAATCAGGCATATATACATTACATTTTTGTTTGACAGCGCCATTAAACCGGAATGGTTTGTCTTGGCATATTAAAATGAATTTACACATTTTTATAGCGCTACATTGACATACGATGAAACTACTCACTAAATACAAATAACTTTCATCAGGTTCTCATAATACATACATACATACATCCATCCTGACGTCTCTCAGCAGGGACAAAGGGCTTTCAGAAGATTTCTCCATCTGACTCGATATATGACTGACTGACTATCTGACTCATATATTTCGTTAAATGTTACTCAATTGCCTAGCATACCAGAATTATGTTTACTATTTTAGCTTACTGCAAATTATGTAAATAGTATACTTTTGTAGGTATTTTGGCAAATAACATAATCTACATACCCAACCTAAGCACGCGCGCTTGTAATTCTTTAAGTTTTAATAATGCATGAAATAATTATGTTTCAGCTTAAATTTTACCGAAGTGATGTGAAATAGTTTTTCTCGAAACTTTGAAATATGTAATTGTATAAAAACCACCAACATAATTCAAAACACAAAATCCATTAATGCTGATAAAAATTAAATTATTTATATGTTAAGTTGATTGGAAAATGGAATGACGCTATCCTATATAAACTTTGTTCCCCCTATTTTATCCCTTTAGGGGTCGAATTTCGGAATCATTTCTTAGCGGGGGCCTATGTCATACAAAGTAAAATAACTGCAAGTTTCAGGAGGATACGTTCAGTAATGTCGGCTGTGCGTCGATTGTATGTCAATCAATCAGAATCGGACCGAAAAATTTAATACATTTCGATTGAACTTAAAATCTCAATTAAATTCAATAACAAAACACCTCTTTGCAAGATGCGTTAGAAAAAAATATGTATATTCAAAAGAGAATTGTGTTGTACTTACACATACAAATAAATGGTATGGTAAACAAGGACACATATCACATACCTAATAATAACAGTATACACTCACGATCAGTGAATAAGTCCCAGCGGCCATAGCACCAAACTCCTGAACGGAAAAGACTAGCTTAAAGACGCAGTCTCCAATATTGAAGTATATTTTAACACCGCAACAGAATATAACCATCTAAAAACGTATCTAACGAACGAATTAACTAATTCTACTGTTATCAAAGTTATAGTGATCTGAAGACTACAATTTCAATGTAATCAAATGCCAGAACATGTAGGTATATTTGAAAGTATTGGTACGCAGCAGTTTCGCCAACATAAAAACAAACTAGTTCGCGGAGCAAGCTGAAGAATCGCCTATGGATTGTTAGTCGAACGCCATAAAATTGATAAAAACTATTGTAACGCTTCTCACTTGACTACCTAAGCATGCTTAAGTTCTGCGTAGTTCTACTCAACAGCAATTCAGCCAATCACTGCATCTTTCTTTGATGTGTGTGTGAGTGAAATACTCGTAACGATGGTTGGAGAAATTTAACTTACTTCTAACTAGAGGTGTAAAATTAGTCAATAGTAAATTTACTATTTCAGCCCATATACTATAGAGGGTATGTAGGTACAAGTTGAAAAGTTAGAACGGCCCTAATATCGACCGAGACAAACGCTTTTTCGTAGTTTGCAGAGGCAGCAAATTTTTTTTCCGCCGGTATTGGTCATAATGTAGTAAGCACCTATATAACAAGTAATCAACGAACATCTAACAAGTTTGGGCTGTCCGTGGATTTTCATTTAGTCATTTAGGATAAAGAATTTTAGAAGTTTAGATAACTATAGCATTTTTATATGTGGTCCACGGTGTTATGCCCCGGAAATCTAGCGCATAAAGGATTTCATTAAATTTCATCCAAAAAGTATTGTGGTTACCCTGGTAAAACCATAAAATAGACATAAGAAATCGCGAATTCATGTAATAAATAATTTTCAGCTTACAAGAGGCTTCAACAAGCTATAAATCAACTCTTTGTACTCGACAGAAAGTCAAAATTCGAGTATCAAGATGACGCCTGCAAGCCTCTTGTAAACTGGTGTCATGTATTCCTTGTATTCAGTAGACTGTAAAGATCAAAGTTGTTCATGGACCTCAAAGTAGGTATCTACCACAATCATACAGCCATTATAACCTTAAGCACGGTAAACGATTAACTAATTATCTTATTCTTTTCGACCACGGATTAACTTATAAATCTACAATTTTATAAGGAAGATTAAATTAGTTGTAGTAAATAACTTACCGATAGATATGAATAAAAGCGATCTTCAAATAACCGACGGGAAGTTACTAACGTTATGCAAAAGTTAAACAAACACTTTCACAGTATGTCTTTAATTGAAAAGTGATTGGGAACTTTTCAACTATACAATTAAGTTGTGTAGCATAAATGGAGAAGTTGGAAGATTACGCGACAATGTTAGACATCTGCAGCCGTTGACGCAACTAGTGTCCGCGTTCGCTGATGTCTGTGTACACCACACACCGGACTCCTATTAGTATCTGTGAAAACTGTAAGTTCCACCCCCTTACCGATAGCGAAATACACAAGTATTTATGTTTATCTTTCACTTGCACACACACACATGCAACCCAATTTGCACATTGATAATATTTCACGAAATGAAAAACTATCCGTTTACTTCATACACTGTGTAACTCGCGTGAGTGTATGCGTTACATCGTAGTGTGAGTGCGAGTGCACGGCGCAACTCTGTGCTTCAGAAGGGATGCTGCGTAAATATAGTCGTCCAATGATTGATACAGGAAATATTAGTGTGCGAGCGTGAAGACAAGAGAGCACGAATAGTGAGCAGGCAGGTAGATGGCAGCAGCAGTGGTAGGGCCGGCCGGAGGTAGGGGGCTGGAGGCTCGGCGGCGACACTCGCGTCGCGGCCCCCGACAGAGCTACTCGCGAGCCGGGAAGCGAGCCTGTCGACCTACTCTCGCGCGCACGATAGGTCTCAGAATAAAACTTTTGCCTAGACAGCTAACACTTTAGCTATTCGATAAAAAATATGGAAGCAAAATTCGTGTCACTTCGATATTTTTTCCGAGAAAAATATACTGACTTGACATGAAGTTTTATATTTTTTGTCGAAATGTCTTTGTATTGCTGTCTAGGCTTGTGACTGTGACGCACGCTTTTGCAGAGCCTGCCGCCGCCGCCGCTAGGCATCACAACACGCGCTGACTGCACCCGCAAGCGTCGCCATGACGACCTGTGATCCGCCACTATCATGGAAAAGGCGGGCCTGTCCATCGCACTGCCAAAATCTCCATCCATTATGAACAATTTTATATAAGCATCATGCCGCTTTTTGCTTGAATGCTCTTACGAACTAGTGAAGTATGAACTAGTGATATACTGGAAAGACTGAATAGTGATAAATAAATAATTTAAAAACTTTAACGAACACTGCCAATATATGTGATAAATAGTTTAGTGTGTTCATCTAAGCAAAGTGTGATAAACTTTTCCCGATGCACGTAAGACTGATATTTTTAGCAATTCTTTTTTTTAATTGTGGTTTTTATGGGGAAACCCCTAAGTGTTACTGTGTACTCGTCGTAGTTTTTGATCCCCCTTTAGCCCCCAAAGCTCTGGTGGCACATAATACGTCTATAACAGAGCCCAGTAACCCAGGTTTTTTCTCAAGGGCGATCAGTTCAGTAAAATCATTTTTTTGCAATCACCTTTCATTCTTTTGCGATCCACCAATTCGGCCACCGCAGCCTCTTCCTAAACATCCATTCAACCCATTGAAATTTCATCAAAGCACTAATGCTACCATCTTGCCTGCGACGCACGCAGAGCACGTCGCCTTCGCTGATAGCGCGCCCAGTGTCCGGCCGCCGGCGGCCACTCATTCCTCACCCGTTGTCACTAATGTGTCGCTAATCACTAACATGACGCCCGCGGTCACCAACGTGACGTGCGCGGTCACTAATGTCACCGGTCCCCTAGTACAGACGCCGCCGGTCCGTGCGACCAAGCTCCTCGTCGAGCGACAGCGACGGCTCCCCGTGCGCCAGGGGGTCGTGGGATCAAAGGTTACCGAGAGCCAAGATTCGGGACAATCTTAGTTCGTGGGTCCTGCGGTGGCGGCTCATAGGGATGGGCGCCCCGCAGAGCCCCAAGCCCATAGAGGAGGAGTGCACCCCGCGCGTCCCGTGCCACGTAGAGGGAATCCAGGAAGTCCGCAAGCTGGAGCGAAAGCGTGGCCCCAGCGGCCCCCGCCGGCGGGGTCTCGACGACGAGCTCGAGGGAGAACGCCGGCGGCCCCGAAGGAAACCTAAGAAAAAGTAAGTGACTGTACTTCTTTGCTACTTAACTGTACCACTTGTAACTTGTGCGACGGACCATGGATAAGTCATATTTTTGTTCTTATCGTGGCAATTAGAGGACTGCACGAGTTACACAGCGCCGCCGTCGGGGCCAAAAAGGTCGAGTCCCTAACTTCTGACACCGCCACCTCCAGATGTCTGCAGAGATGCAGAAATTTTGATAACAATTAAAAATATAACTAGCAAAGTATGAACAGGATCACTTTACGGCATCGGCGCAGCCTATTACTTCAGGTAAAAAATTATAGCGGCAAAAGAAATGGCCATAAAAAGAACGAAAACACCTTGAGAAACCTTAAGTTATTCGCCAATTTAGTAGAAGGTCTCCCCGCACCGACCTCCGGCGCGATCGATCCAGTACTCCGAGCCGAGGTCTTGTTTTAAAGCCTAGAGACCTAAGTTATTGCTTTACACGTCTTAGTAGTCTTCCAAATCGAAACTATTTAAGATAAACCTAAAGAAAATATTTTCAGAGTATTTAAGACGGTTTTTTATTTAATAAGTACCTACCTATACTAGCATTTAATCTGTAAGTTAGCAATTATCTGAATTCCCACGGGAAAGCGTAGCGAAGCTCGCGGCATAACCTTGTAGTTAATTTGTTTAGGCTTACAGCGAAATTATTATGTTAATACATCTAAAATTTATAAATGAATTAAGATACTACTATTCAATGGCGGATCTGTTACTGACCCCAAACGTTGTGTAATATTTTAAAACTTATCATCGTATTCTTAAGTTAACAAATGAATTCCTATAGGTATAGAGTTCCTGCAAGTATATTGAGCAAAATCTAAAAGCTTTTTATGTACCAGACTACGAGTTTTTTGTAGCAACTTAGAAATAACGGTATTGGACTTGTAACTTTATTTAGATACACTTTCGTTCATGTTGACTCCATGAAGGGACGGCCTTGAATTCAACACAAATTATTTGGCTGCCGCTTTAGCCTTTTCCGATGGTAATCTAAGATTTTCGTGTTGGTATAATGATTTATTGTTGTTGAAATGTTTGAAGCTAGTTTTAAGATTATTTTCTGTTAGGTACTTTTTAGATGGCACTTCCTTGCAAATTATCATCACCTAATCATGATCATCGGCTAGAAAGAAGCTTACATAAAAAATGGTAGTAGAATTTGTTTCACATAAATATTAGATGCATCGATTTACATGTTTTATTATCTTTAACAACCCTGTAAATTTCATTTTAATCATGAAAGCTTGCTGTTTATTTTATTTCCTACACTAATGCAAATGCTTTTATAGATTGTGCTTTGCGATATATTTAATTATACACTGCGCGCTAACGCTAAGTAATTATAAGAAGCTTATCAGTCTCAATGATACTGTCATAATTATAACACCTACAACTTGTGACTTCGCCATGTTTAATCTTTTACCACACCGTAAAACAAACGTCAATCATGAATATTTAAGTCGTTAATTACAATACCTGTGTTTAATCAGTGATCTAGCGCCGGTAATGTGGGTCAGGCTGGAATAATTGTGGCTTCGTGTTTCAATATGAAATGTCCTTGAGTAACAACAAGTCAGGCACGGCTCATAGCATCGGGTCGCTAGTACAAGGGCTCACCGCCCTGATTTCGCTAAACGAACGTCAGTTCTCCGTATTGCATAGAAAATGCATAGTACAAAGGCTACACCAGAGGTTAACCTGTTGCTAGCGCAGTCGAGGTCGTATTTGCCTAGTATCTATTAATATAATAGGCGGGTACGTCTGTTACATTTGAGAAACCAAATGGGCGTTGTTGAGAGAAAAAAGTTGACATGTTTCAAGAAAGCACTGCTGAAGCAGACTCATTTTCAGTCACGCAACGTTTTTGTTCAGCAACTACGCTGTTATTTATTACTCTATACTCACGGGCCTCACCCTGCGGAAAGAATAGCAGCAGAACTGTAACCTCGCTTCATAATAAACTACCGACGCTAACATTTAAGTAGATTAAAAGTCAAAAATAACTGTTGCATTGCACTCATAATTTCTAATGCACTTGTAGGGTTTAGGCTAACCACGTGCCCGCCTGTTGCTAAGTGCAGAGGCAGCGCTAACTTCACCGCGGAAATAAATACAAATTTGATCTAGTTCTATGTGTATCACCTTCGCGGACGACACGCGATTCCGCAATTATGAAAATGCTGAAAATGTAGACAGATTATGAAGTTGCTACTCTAATAAAGAGTAACGATTGTTGTAAAAAATCACGAGATTTTTGTTAATTTCGTAATGGTTGCAATAGGTGCAACTATTTATAGGTACTAATTAGTGATAGATGCGTGTGCGGCCCTCAATATCATAGTCTACAGTTCGTTGTAGCGTTATGACTTGAAGACCCAAAGAATAAATCTTATAATATTTGTCTTAAAATATAGCAGTCCGAAAAGAAATCGAATGGGGCCACACAGAGATAGTTAATAAGACCATGACTTCGAATTTGTAACAGTAGATACTATATTGTCACTAATAATTATTGGACTATAATATTACAAAATACATGCATGGATGCATACAACGCATTACAAGAGAGGCGGGCCGATGATAAAATCAGTAAGGTGACAAAATTCTAAGTTGATAGCAGTTATGGCATATCATGAGGTGGTTACTTCACTCTGAACCGCATCACGCAGCGTTTTGCTTGAATTGTAGGAATACATGAACGCACATAGATGCGTTTTGTGTCTGTTGGACTGTGCTAGGTACTACTGTGTAGGACTTACATTACATTTACATGCAACATTCGGACAAGCATTCAGCAACTTACAGTGTGATGCGTGGCAATGTGAGAACTGCTTCAAAACTAGAGCCCGTTGAGGACTTGTTTCGACCTAATTTCAAATCATTCCCAGCAGAAGTGACAATGAGGAACTAAGAATAAGTAGGTAATTAGTCAATCTAGCACAGTCGATCCTTATTTGTATGCACACCGCGCCGCGGGCTATCGATCCGTCGGGTATTGGATTAACGAAATCGGTGCAGAAACGCGGTTTCGACGTTTGAGATTTTTCCAAATATTGCCTAAGTAGAAAGCTAGATTATTCTCAATAGAAGACTGTTTTTGATCAAATTTAATACGTAGATACAGTATTGTGCTCAACTGCTCATGTATAGTTTGTATCATGTCGAAATGGGTTTACTAATTCAATTAAACTCATGTAGATAAAACAAATACTTAGGGGAGAATATCTCGTGAAGTTTCTAGAAGGTGTTGCAGTGATGCCGTCCACTGTGAAAGGGATTTAAGTACACGTTGAACACATATTGAACGCCCCAGCGCACACGTAAAGCAATTCTTTTGCTTATGTAAATTTGTACCTAAGTCCGTTGCAAACGTGTAGGTTTAAGCTTTATTCGTGTTGTCCGGTGTTGCTTGCTGCACTCAACTGCGGGACACCAGATTGAGGGTTTGAATTAGGTAAGAAAGTGTTCGCATAGGGAAAATACACTCGCGGGCAAAGAAACAGTTCCACTTACACATTACAGACATCAAATAGCCTCATTTTTTTAAAACATTTAATCGGATATTTAACCAAAATGTTTTATGTATTTTTTGTTGCTAATATTCTGATGCGCCGTTTAATGTACTTAAATATTGCATTTTTTCCGGATAAGAGTAATTTGGGGATTTTCTCAATGGAACTTATTCATTGCCCGTGAGTGTAAAACATTGGGGAACACACGGATGCAAAATAAAATATAAGGGAATTAATCCAGTATATATTTCAAAAGTTATCTCCTTATTCATAGAAAAGTTATGTGACGTTTTAGCTATTGAACTGTTTTATCCCTGTCTAAATGTGAACATGTATTTTTATATTTGTGCAATAAAGAATTAAATAAATAAATAAATCAGAACAAATTGTTTTTTGACTGAGAGGGATAAAACAGATCATTAGCTAAAACGTCATATAACTTTTCTTTGAATAATAAGAGGAATATTAACTACATCAAGGTGTTTCAGTAAAATATAATGAAATTTTTGTGTAACAAACTTGTTAAAACGTCTAATAATCATGAGAATATGTAAAAACTCGAAATATTGACGCCATTTTGAATATCTAATAACGGATATTACTTTAGCATAGGTTTGACACAAAATTTTGAGTTTCGACTTCTAACAACAATTTATTTTAAGTTTATTTTATTGAAAATATAAATCTGAAATCACTGACATTTCAAAACCTTTCAAATAACAAGTATTCTTGTGATATGGAATGTCCTATCCAGCAGAAATGTTGTGTGCTTGTGTGTCACAAAACTCACAAAAGATGTCATAAAATGTCGGTCCAGAATTACAGATAGAATGGAATTTTTCAAAACTTTAATAATGTAGGTAGAGACCACCGCTAAAATATGATTACACTGAGGAATTCTGTTAGAAACTTATACAGGATTTACTTTCCATCATTAAAAAGTGTACCTCCTGGTACTTTTAGATGTAAACGTTTTATAAATTTAAACATTTCGGGTCATTTTATCATAATAAAATTATGTGCGTTGCTATTTCTTCTGTACAACTTTCCTCAAACCAACCTAAATAAAATAAAATCTACTTCATCGGAAGTTAAGCGACGATATATATTTTCAATTACTTCTACTATCTCACATCTATCTATAATACGTTCACACTCTAGGAATTCCGTCTTCAAATTGTGTAAAGAAAGTTTAGTTTGTCTTATTTTTATAGCAGCTACAAAAGTGCTACGGCGTAGGCATCTACGCCGTAGCACTTTTGCGTAGCAAAGTCGTAGCCTTCGTAGGCCTATGATTTGTTTAACGTTCAACAATGGAATTAAAAAGTACGGTCAGCTTCATTAGAATACACTATACTACTCTATACACTATTGTACACTGTCAAACTAAAAAACCGCCCTTTCACTCAAACATTGACGGTTTCCGAGTTTGTCGAGGTACAAACGTGTATACTTGTATAGCTATTATGATTTACATAAACAAAAAAGAGGACTGCACTAGGTACTACAACTACTTTCATTGTGTTTTAAATAAAATGTCTGCTCCTTTCTCCTTCTTTTAGGGATTACCTGTAGTAGAGAATTGGAAGTAGATAAACGTCTTTATATCGAGATTGGTGGAAAGTGCATTAACCGAGTTTATCGACGTCGATAACGAACAATGGCATGTGGAACTTTTTCATTGCTCGCGACTGTATTATGATTATTATAATTATGTTTATAACGTTGCAATGTACATAATTATGTCGTCTGTAACGCCGTTGGAACGTTGGCGTAGAGTCGACGCCCGCCACCGGTGGTATGTCCAGACATCCCACAATCATAGTTCCAATAATTCTTAACCAATAGTGAAGGAACTTACTTGAAAAAATTCAACAACAATAAAATAAGTTTTTGGTAGTTTTTAGTCATTAAGCGGATTGCCCGGCATGGTTAGGTTTAATTCTGACAAAAACTAATTGGAAACACAATTATATTTACACGGTTTATCGTACCTGTAAAGATGAAGTCATATTCCCATGAAAGGAAAATACAGTTTAACACTCGACTGAACACAACAATTCCAGTTTCGCAAATACGCTAACGACTTCAACATTGCAAACTTTACAGAAGCAGAGATCTTGAGCTGTTTATTACAAATATCACTTGAAGTATAAATCAATTTCCGATAGCATTGAAGTTATCAGTAAGTGCCGGTGCTAGAGTAAAGTGCCGTGCTTAGTGTGCATCGAAGTGTCTGGAACTTTGCACTAAAATTATGATCAGTTTCGAAGCATTTCTGTATACACAATAATACACATAATATAACCCTTGAACATGAAGTTACTCGCAGAAAACTATTCCGTACCGCGAGTCTAGTAGTCAGATTATTTTGGGATTAGCAACAATTTAGTAAGGATCTTAACAAGACTTGAGATCGGAGGCTATCGATGACTTTATAAGCTCGTATTGGTGTAAGATAAGGTCTTCTTCTTCTTTCGACTGCATAAATATAGAATTTGCTTACCATGTACCTTCTCGTATGGTTTTAACCGTTCACAAGATGATATGTTTTGAATCGAACTTGACTTTCACGAAAAAAGTTGAAACTAATTTTGCGATTAAAACCTTTTCTGTCTCTTTGTATTTGGATACTTTCAAAATGTAACAGCAATAAATTTTATGTCGGGATTAGTTTAAAATATAGTTAAAGTCATCCTTAATTTACCTATCTCAAGTCCTGGACGTGCCCTTCAAAGTAAGCTATACGAATAGGATACATGTAAGTTTTTTTTTTTATAAAACAGTAATAAAACTTCGGTGTAAATAAGATAAAAAGTTTGATTTGAAGTTCCCAAGGCTACAGGAGGGTCCGTGGCGACGTCGGAACAAGTTGGTCGGAAATCGAAGACGTAGATCGGAAATGAATGCACTGACCCACTTTTACAAGAAGCACGTACCACGGTGCGCCGAAAACAGCTGAATGGCCTACGTCGGCGCCAGAATAAGGAATCTCACGATGTATTGGTCAAATCTGATTGAATACGCTCAATTACGGTGCATTTTTTGAGTAATATCGTCTGATTCAAGTGTCCGATTTCGATAATTTACAAGTTTACGAAGGCCTATCAATGATCGTAAGTGTTTAAGATATGTATTTTGCAATTATTACAAGAAATAGGTACTAAAGCGAGATTTTCCCAAACTCGGTTACATAATATCCGAAAAATACCTCAATAAACTTAACTTAATCAAAAACTTTATAGACGTATAAAAATGTTTTGATTCTCCGACTGCATAAAGAACCAGCAGCTGAGCAGAGCAATGTATATTTATCTTTCAGGCAAGTTTCAACATATACGAAAATCTCGTAGAGGGGCATGATAGAGATTAAAAAAACATTTCAATCAATCAACACGTTCGAAAACGAGGAAGACCTAAACAAAAAAAATACGTCAGCGTATCGGCGATGCAATTTCCAACGTAAGCTCCTTACGATGTAGTGAGCGATACGGGATTAGCGGTATTCCTTGTTTACTAGCACTATGCTCCGAACGGAATGTATCAAAGTTACATCCCACCTTTGTTATAACTTTGCTGTGATAATACGTGAAGCGTGCGAAGGCGACAAGTTGGATGGAGTTGATGTAACATCTTCGACACACATTATGCATGAAGTGATAGACCGCTCCTTTAATGGTATCGGCTGGTGATAAATTCAAGGGACTTTGCAACTGTGATTGTGTTCGAAAGGTACAATTTCCTGAGGGTTGTTTGTATTATTAATGCAAGCAATGGCATGCTTACGTACCGCATCTATGAAGGATAGAAGAAGTAGGTACTTAGATATATCCTCAGACACTTATTTTGATGTCAATTCAGAAGGCTCAAATTCGATTCAAATTCAAAGTTTAGTGGTGTCAAACTACAAACATTGACAGTGAAAAATGAGAGTTACGGAAACTCATACAGTAGAATTTTGAAACAATTTTTTTATTATAAGCATTAAAATTTAAATCCATATTTTAGATTAGTTTTATCAATAAAGTACCTAATGCAGTATTGTGTAAAAGTTTTCCTATAACATAAATTAAGATATATCTAAAAAACGGAATATATTTGCTTCACATTTTATCCTTGTCGGCATTTGCGTAAAACCGGCGCCGAACAAAGTTCCATGTCGATAGGGGTCTAAATCGTGCGGCTAACCAGTTCGTGATGGCCAGCCCTGCTACCAAGGTCGCTGTAGACCACATTAAGTACTTATTTCGCATGCTATTAGAAGTAACAAGTAGCAAGTATATTTACTGAATGTTTCAAAATGGTGGCAAAATCACGGCGGGAGGATTTTTCATACATTATTAAATCATGTATGAATTTTATGCTGGTATTACCTATTGCGGGTGCGTTACTATTAACAACAAAATGAACTTAGTTATTTTAATTTACCAACTCAAAGTTAATCAGCGTGGTCGGGAAATTTTTGACACAAAATATCCATCCAAAGGTTGTCTGGAGAAGATTGCTATAAGCAATCATTTTGTACTGTTGTTATTTTTAAGTTTTATTTTGTATTGTTTCTGTTTTTTTGGTGCAAATAAAGAGGATTGTATTGTATTGTAAAATAATGTACGACCGGATGGCGCAGCGGTTAGCTACGCTGTCTCTTGTGCCGAAGGCGGGACCTTCGGCACAAGAGACAGCGTAGCTAAGGTTCGATTCCCGGCCGGGGCAAATATTTGTATACCACAGATATTTGTTCTTGGGTCTTGGATGTGCCCGTAAAATGGCAATAGGCCCGCCCCCTATTACATTGGAACTAACATAAACACTGGCGAAAAGAGGGTAATTAAAAACGGGCAAGTCAAAAATTCCAGTAAAAGAAACAGAAAATTACTCTTAAACGGCAAACACCTAACTCTGTAATACATAAGAACATTTATCGGCGCATCACAGTATAACCATATTAAAACGTAAATATCTAGTTCAAATTTGCGTTCAATAGTTAAAAAAAATTGAGCTATTTGGTGTCAGCATTTTCTAAGTGGAATTGTTTTTTTGCTCGTGAGTGTATGATATTTTACTTCTACAAACACAAAGGGCTTTCTATCAAAACTTAGACACATCATAAATACTGTCAGTCGGCTGTCAGTCTGTTAAGTTTTGTTTTAAACATCCATAAAACAAGGGTTCATTCTTTTTTGTAGCAACGAAAGTGTTGAATAAAGCATGGTCTAGGTCTATAAAGAATACCAAAGTGTAAGTACAGTTCGGTTCGCACAATTTGGTATTTCTGAAATTGGAGGCGAATGCACATTTGGAACTTTTGTTCGATCGTTGACAGTTGGTTAGTTTGACAAAGCACAAACGTGTAATCGCAGCCAACTTAAGAACTATCATATGTACTTATACAGTTCGAGTGAGCCAGGTGCAGGACTAAAACCCCGACAAAGGACAGACTATAATAGAATAGGTTTGCAAAAGCTGTCCACTGTCATACTTAGTTACAAACTTTAAATGGAGACCAACTAGCTACAAGTGAAACTTCTGTGCAATATAGATAAATTTTATTACCCCTATTTGCGGTGCTTGTTTTTCGTTACAAAATAACATAATTGACTTTAATATAGAGTAAGTGCCTGTTTCACAAAGTCTTGATAAATTGCCGGTCTCGTTATCAATCTGTTAAAATGTGTTATAGCTTGGTGTCCCTCGCAATTCAGCAATGTCTGTAACACAGTTCAAGTCGTGTTTATTGGTAACTCATAATTATGACAAGTAGCTTACTTGTCACTGTGAAACAGGCCATTTAACTAAGATAGAGTTTCTTTCGTTACAATTTTCCTTTAAATTAAAATGTTCTCTTTTTAGTAAATACAATATTACCAAATAAAGGGATGGAAATAAGCTAACGTATACATATCAGCTCGTTATAGGATCTAGAAAAATGATGACGTGAAATTCAATGCTGCTCGTGAAAACCTTTATATTCTTAAAATTAACTGATATTTCCTATATTTTCATGTTATATTTTGTATGGATGCACTGAGAGACGTCTGAAAGGATACTGAAAGGCATCCCATATTACGGGATAGACGGATGACGTTCTTTGTTCCTTCGTTCTGTGGAGACTGGAGATGGTATGCTGTTATGAAACTAAGAACTAACATCGGCATTGTTATAACGTCAGTATAGGACTAATGGATAAGTGTGCATCATTATTGTTTGTTGGAAATCATTATTTCATAGCTTCAATTGTAACATGTAAGTAGGTAAGCAAGAAAGTGATAATTGAGGATAATATGTAGGTATCTATATCTAATTAATGCTACAAATGAAATATGACTGTATAATTCAAGTATACCTACAGGTTGTTGCAAAAGTGGCATAGTAAGCGTTTTGGGGGTGAATCATAGAGGCTCATTCTGAACAACTTCTGGTAAACTTTTGGAAATTGATGAAAACATTTGCTCATATGTACTAACATCGATCTATTAAAACTTACGTGACCAATAAATATTTTATAGAGAAGTACAGGTTTGGATTATACTATACCATTTTACAACATCCTGTATAGGTGCCTTAGCGGACGGCTTTGACATCATTCTGAGCCGCCCCTATTTTCTGCATCTGATCAGTTTCTCTCTGAGGGACGTAGATGTGAGTATTGATACAAAGCCACCTTGCCAGTCTTATTAGTGCAGGATGTATAGATGTTTGAGACGAGCGGAGCGTACCAATCTTGCCATACAAACGTATGGGGACCAAAGGATTAATTAGAATTCACGTTACAAGGTAGTTGGTCTCCTTGACAATGGGATTCGGTAACTGAGCCTGGCTTTAGCAATCTAGTACATATGTAACAGATTTCTCGCACCTATAGGTAAATACAATTGAAATAGATATGTCAAAGCTGTGTCGGTCTATTGTTGGGTATGGGTAGAAGCTATCTCCTTATCCGTATAGGCTCTAGAGTTCAATTGAAATTGTAGTGCCGCCATCGTATTATGGTTGTTAGTGCGAGCCTTACAATCACTTAACGCTTCAAGAGATCTCGCCAAGTCAGCGAGCATAAACAAAGCCGGTCAGTATGAGATGTGGAATGCCTTAGCTAATTACGCAATTACTTTAGATATGAGAACCGTTAAGTTAATGCTGAATAATAAAATTGTCAAAAAAAAACCAAGTCTCATAACTCAGTTGTTCTACGGTAAAAAGTTGTGAGATCCATGTAATACCAAGTTTTATCCACGCACGCATCTCAATCTTAAAAATCTTTAATGTTTTATATAAATTTATTGACTTGGTCATCGCACAAAATAATTTCGATATCGGGCACGGCAGTGCTCCCAGATAAACCGATATCGCAACTTGTTACGGATAGTTTTTTACGAGGCATGTTTTGACGGCATATGAAAAATATAAATGAAAACAAATGTATTTAAACTATAGATCTGGCGTCGATTTGGCCAGCATTTTCTTTGAACATTATAATGAACTTTCCGCACAAAATAGTATTTATGCAAAGTACCTATCCTACTTAACGATTTTATAGGGTGTGACAATAGTATGGAATGCATCGGCTTGTTAGTTTATTTTAAGTGAAATATTCACGCAGCAACATTCATATACCAATTACTACTTGGTAATTGAGTAACTTTGAAGGTATTTCGTTAAAGTATTTCGTGCATGCTTAATTTTAATAGATATTCGAGCTAAATAGTTAGAGTATAGTCCATGTATGTGGGAATTTCACTTCCATATTATTGTGTGTTTGGAGAATTTCCACTCCCTATTATGGGATTAATATAATGGAATTAATAAAACACTGGCTAAATGGTAATGCAGCAAGGCATGTTGTGCTTAATTGGGATTAATCAATATAAATATAATGTTTCAGTTCAATTAAAATTTGGACTGGGTTTTTTATTAATTGGAGGTGTGTATATTTTTTATGCATTTCTTTAAAACAAATAGAGTGTCTATAAGACAGTCAAAGATAAAATTATTTAGGGCCTTACCACAAAAACTTAGACAGTGTTTAACAGATGCTTACCGCTGTCAAACCTGTCAAACAAAATCTGTCAAATATCGTTTTAAATACTTGTTAAACAGAGTTTAAAGTTTTTTGTGGTAGCACAGATAATGTTTTCACAAGGTTTTACTACACTCGTCGCAATCATAAATATGTTTTGGTAGCTTCATTAAATTTAAATTTTCCTTTACCTAAGTTAAACTTAAATACTGGTTGTTGGTCCAATAAGAGCGAGCTGGACGAATATTCGTGGTCTCCACTCATGACCGCATCCCAACAAATTCGGGTGTTTTGCTTCTTTTCACATCAACTTATTATTAATTAAATACCTTATTTATTGGCACTCTGAAAAACCCGAGCACAGCTTGGTTTATTTTGGTGTTAATTGGAAACCCATTATTATTTAGAAATTAAATCCTAATAAAATGTAATGTAATAAATTTTAATGCTTCAGAGTTCATCCGTACTTTCCTTTTAGATACATTACTGTGTCCACTTTATTACACGACTGGGAATAAAATTTGACTACTACAATATAACATTGTAATTTTAGTATGGCTAGGTTCCTATAATAATGAAGTTTGATTTCATTATCATGATATTCATGATATTGTGTATTGGGACTAAGTAGCAGTTCCTGCTTAGGTATATTTGTACTGTTACATAGAATTGGTGTAAACCTAAAATTATTTCTTACATTTTAGTGCAGTTTTTAAGTCAGTTTTTTTTTTAAATATTATTTTATTGAATATCCATGCAGCGACTAAATATTGTGACAATAGCTACGGCACAGTATTCAAAGTAAATAAATAAGTATAAGTACACTTCTTTTAGGGAAATTATGAACTGTCTCAGGAATCATCTTACCTGAAACGAGGTACAGTGATATTAAAAACAAGGTTAACACTCTTTTCCACATGGCAACCTATTCCTGGATTCAAGCACCCAGCACAGTAAACTGTATCATAAAACTTTCACTGGCCTGCACGCTTTCTTTCATAAATTTGTGAAACGTTCGCGTTTTACTATGCTGTGTTATATTATATTATGAGCCTTCGCTTGGAGAAGTGATAGCAGTTTTGAGATTTTTGGGGAATCCGTTTTTTTATCTATGAGCATCAGTTACCCGCTGACTCGCTTGGTATTAGATCAATGATTCATAAATATTAACTTCTGTCGTTTTGATATTATCAATGAGTCAATTAGTGCTTTAATTCTATATGAGTCCAATCTGCATTTACCTACTAAATCCTAATATTTAAAAAAAAACAGAAAAAAGTATTAAATACATTAAATTAGTTTTTTTTATCCCAAGTTTTCTTACTTTGCTGTAGAAAGAGTTGAGATACACGATCAGTACCAGTGAGAACGGAAATGAAAATTCAACCGATACTATCGTTCCCAATCATACTCGTAAGTTGTTTTAGAGGCAGAGAAAAATTGTTAGGGAGGTAAACTGTGTATCTTGAAAAGCTAGATATTGAATTTTTCATTCAAACTTTGATGTAACTGTCAAAGCCACAGGCGACTCAAGACGAAGTTGGGTTTTGAATCCAAACTAAGGTCTTTGAGAAATTTTCAAATTTCCGACAGTTTTCCTGACATTACAATTAAACTTGCATTGAGTATTACTTACAACTTTGTGCAACTACCAACTTAATAAACTATGTTTCTTATTAAAATAAGATTGTCTTTCTCATCGGCAAATTATGAGTGAAAAGAATTAAGATACTTTACGGATTATGAAAATGTGAAACGGTATTTGTTTGTATAAAAAATTAATTACCGGTTTATCATAAACATTATAGTCAAATATATATTAGTCAAAGTCATCAACCTACTTCATCAAGACTTCAATCAATAATGTTTATGATAAATCGATAATTGATTTTTTATAGAAGCAAATATCGTTCCACAATAAACTAAGAAACAATTGAAATAGACTACTTACGTGAGTACGTTGCAGAGCCAGCCATGGAGGCGTCAGCATTTTACAAATTATAATAAATAATTAACTTATTATATTATATATACATATATTACTTATTATATACTTATTTATTGCAGATAATTTAAATCCTCTTCTCATAGGAAAAAGTCATAGAAATATTTGGCATTGAAAAAATAAATATTGTTTTTCTGAATTTTATTGGTGATTTTTAGGCCTAAAACATGAAAACAGTATACTTACTGTAACTAGCATTCCTTATGTGTACGGTCTTCTTATCTGAAGTCCACAAGACCTACAGTGTTGGGCGCTCTGCCAAGTAAACACCAGATGTTGGGAGCTTGGAAAATACTCATAGCTCTGTCGATGTCGGTTTTGGTGGTACGCACTTATTTTATCGTACGAATTCGTTTTTTAATTACGAACTAAACTTTTCACGCTTTGTTATGGAAATATAAGTTTACCTACTACATTTCTGCACACAGGTAGTGTAAAATGACAGGCACAGATCGATCTTCTCTGCTGTTAAAGTTTACAATACACTCACGATGTATGCAAAAGTAACAAATGTAAAAGTTCCAGTGGCATAAAGAACGAGCAACGGTATTCATTGTTGCATATACCCACCACTGTACGTTCAATTTACTATCTAGTGTTATATTTCAAATGCCGAATCTACACTTACAGATATGATGACCTTCAGTTGCCCTTCGGGCCGTATAAAAACATTCGGAGTCGTTTTAGCCGCAAGATGAAATGTCGGGCCTGGCCGGCACAGGAAGGTTACTCTACACAGACTAAAACAAACGAACCAGAGCTCTCGTGCGATAGGCATGTTAGATACAACGAGAATTGTTTAACTTCGTTTTTCGCCATATAGAGTGACCCCCCGTACCGGTCCGCAGGGGACAATTGATACTATGCGGGTGTTCACTCGATTGATGTCCACATTTAAAATGTTTGCTCTAAAAATCTATAGTAGTATAGTAGTAGTTTATGTTGCGAATTTTGTACCGTCATACATTTATTAAGTACTTAGGTATGCAAGACTATATGATATTATCATATTTATTAAGTATATTTAAGAAAGCGGAAAGAAAGAATGAAACCATAGTGTACGCGCTCGTTAAACCTACATACCTCAGCAACCACACTTCATACTTTCCCAAAAAAAATATATCCTCTTAGAGGTAACATCGTGAGAGATATGGAAGACACAATTTTCTCTTTACCTACGCATAAGTTTCTCGTGTAAGAATTTGCCAAATGTTTTCGCACTCCGACTCACTTTAAATCTTCTGAAGGCAGCAGGCTCTTTTTCTTTTTCTTACCTGAGAATGTCAGGTTAAGCACTACTTAAGTACATAGATATGATGGTCGCTAAGCAAGACTTAATTTCTTGTTATGGTAGATTTGCAACTACAATTTGAAACTGGGCCTATGTTGTATGAACCACGGTATGAACTCCATGTTTTACCATCTAACTTTTATGTTTTTATTATTCTCAAGACTGACCCGTCAGATTGGTATCTACATTGAGCTGGTTTAATTTGATCGTAGTCAATAATAGAAAGGTTAACAAAATATTGATATGGAAATGCATGAAGAAAATTACTAACATAAAGGAAAACAAATAAAGCCTTTCATACCCACCCCGGTTCTTAATCCTTTTTCTTTGTTTAAATGCGAAAACATTAGGAAAGTTTGTTTAAAAAACATCCATTCGCTTAAAAGGTTTAAAAAATAAATTAGCAATTCTCATATTACATTTTAATTCCAACACAAAACAGATAACATTAACCCTTCATCCCCTTTTACTTTTAATGTGGTATCATATTACAACTCTGATCGAATTTCAAAACAAAAGTTGTTTTTCTTTAATGTAGGGTCATAAGTCACTCCAGAGCTCTGGCCTATCAGCCCACCAAGGCGTAATGTTGACTTTTGAGACATCCTGTACATAGGATAAATATGAGTATAATGACATTATTGACTATAACACCAAACTTTTATTGCTAAAAGCCCATTCTTTTATTTAATGAAAGGTATTTTATGAAATTTCGTCTCTTCTTATTCACATAAATATATTTTTATTGTCTTTAATGAAAAGCTAAATATTTTCGGGTAAGAAATTTCGGCTAAAACAATGTTGCGGTTCCATAGCGTCAATACCAGAGGCTAAGGAAATGACGCCACAATGTGTGTGACGCTTTTAGAATTTTAGCGGCGGAATCTGGTCCTTTGTCGCATGTAGCTCTTTGCTCAGTGCATAAGCTACGACGAAGCACGGCGTGATAGGAATTTCGTACTTCTGTGTGTATATATACATACAGGGTGCTAAAGTGGTATCGTGAGCCGAAACGGGTGACTCAGGGGATCGTCCTTGATAACTTTTGGAAAAGTCATGTCTACAAAGTTTCAATGAAGAAGCATTTTTTTCGTTGATTTGCAAAGGTCACCTACCTAAAAAAACCTCTGACGCATTAAATTTTATGCAACAACCTTTAAGAACCATATAAATATTTAGTTGTTAAAAATATATTTAGTTATGTCAACTTTTACAAAGTTTTCATAAAATCAACCAAAACAATTTAAACTGAAATTGTATACCGGAAGAGCAAGTTAACAGATTAATTTACAAAATGCTGGATTTTTCCGCAAAATATTCATCCAATACGAATTTGCCAAATACTTGGACTCGCCTTTTGAAGGCGTGGCCTGCGCGTTGTAAATCCAACAAAATATAAACTGAATTCAAATTTTCACCAACTCAAACATCATGCGTGTTTCAAAATATCATTGCAGTTGAATACCAAGTATTATACGCTTAGCCTGTGATGTCTCGCTGTCGGGTCCAGTTTAGCCTGCGGCCTTATCAATCCCACTCTGCAAACATTTCACTCGTGAATTTAAATGCTGTTGGATTTTCAGTTTTATTTTCCACAACTCTATACTCAACAATATTTATTTAAACCCTTTGATAGAAACTTAAGAATGAGCTTGCAAAGGAAAAGCTTATGATTTGGCTTAAGCTTTCATGTCAAAGGACAGAGGAAAATGTCGAATGCACTCAGTTAATTTGCAAACCGAGCATAGAGAAAATAGATTAGCGGTGCGGTGTACTTTTTACGACGAAAGGCTTTTTACTGTCTGGTCGGATTTATTAGTTTATCAAAAGTGCATTAAGGTCTCCTTAAGCTGATAAGTGCTAACGCTAATACCTTTCTTTGTTCTGGGTTTATGCGAATAAAAAAATGAATACTCTTATTAATAATTTATGTTGTTCTTGTTACTTCCCGCTACTTTAGTTTAGCATATGTCACAATAAAAATATAATTATATCCACGTCCACTGCAGCGTTGTCATAAGATCAAGGTGCTTACTTTGAAATGTTGCAGTCGTACAGATATCACAGCATTAATTAACCTAATAGTTGGAGGGCGATGTTTTTTAGCCACTGATTCGCCTCCATTTGGCAGCCGCTCAATGGCTGCCAGACACTCGTGGGCTCTACCGACCCTTGTTCATGTAAATTACTCATTTTTGCGCCACGTGCTCTTATTGCCGCAAGGACTTGTTATTTTTAACAATTGGAAATTTAAAATATAGAATATAGCCAATTTCGTCTATTGAATTGACTTAACTGTAATTATTTGTTTCATGTGGTATTTTACATTATTATTGAATACTATATAGTTCCTTTATTTAAGCTACATTACTGTAATTTGATTATTTTTGGTGACATTCGTACAGAATGTAGTAGTTACATACTGCTAATATGAGTTAAAAATAATCAAACAATGCAAAGATTAGGTTCAGTCTGCAATGCAAACAACATAAGCCATTTGTTCTGACTGTAGTAATAGTAGTCTTCACAAGTAGCTACTTATACATTATTTTGTATCGTATCAAACTTACAAACCGCTTACTGATTCATTTAAACATTTATGTTGTTTTGCGAGTTTGACAAAGTACGAAAGTGTATAGTTACTTATGACGCTGACGGTACCCGAGTTCCCATTTTGATTACGAATATCGAAAATTAAATGAGGCAAGTAAACGACAGCCAAGCATGCAATTTTGTAGAAATTAGTTTTAATAAAAAGACTACCTTGTCTGTATTTTTTAAATAATGCGCCAGTATTACAATTTATAGCCCAATGCTGCCCAGCATAATAACACATACCTACTTAGTTTTTTCAAGTAATGGCTGTACCTACGGTGCTTACAAAAAATATTTCCTATTACTTACCAAAATACAGAAACCTGAAATATGTAGGTACATATGGTGAGTCGAGTAACTTCACCATAGTTTGCAAAGTGGATTAGTAATTCTCGTAAAAGTATTCTTCATTGGATGATGAACAAAGAAACCGGAACGAAGCCTCAAGCAGAAGCATAGAGCGATACCCAACCGATCGATCATGCAATGTTTTTGAATACACAATCCCCTTGCAACACTCAAATTCGGGTAGCAAATATACGTAACGATATACAACATGAGATGGAAAACCTTGGCGCAATAAACTTCCGACGAAATTAACAAACAAGTTTAACTCGTACCTACCCATGTTTTTTGAATTTGCTTGTTAGTGAGAGTATCGCGGCGATATTTTCGTTGTAACAAAATGAATAGAGAATTAACATGCAGACGTGAGCGTGAGTATTTGTAGTCACTTATACTATTTTTAATCAGGTTATTATTAATTAATATGATAATTCATTACTGTGTGAAAGAAACTTTCAGATATTTTGTATAAGTAACATATGAAGCGATAAAAAACACCAATATTGAAGTTTTTTACAAATACCGAATAATTGTAATTACTTACATTTATAAATATCCATCAAAGCGGTCATGCTTCAGAGTTCAGACAGTTTGTACTGTAACTTTTTCGAGTGAGGATAAATTTGGGAACCGGCTTATGAATCATACCAAGCTTCAAATAGCTTAAAACAGCTTTTCCGTTTGAAAAATCATAACATAAAGTTTGAGAGCGCGTGGTCAAAAACATCACAACTGTCCATTTACATTCAAAAGTTGGTAACAAACCAATGCTATACACAAAATCAGAATCTATTTTCTATGAATTTTTAATTAAAAGTTGTCCTCACTTTAAATCGTTGTTCGTGTAAAAGCGTTGATCACTTGAATACTGTTGTATTTAACATTTTAATTTTATTTCCATTGTTGTAGAAAACTCAATAGAGTGTTTTAATTAAAAATCACTTTATTGAAAGTTTGTTATGGCCATCATATTGTTTGTATTTTCGCTACTGGAAAATGAGTGGCATTTACTTATTAATAGAGTGAACATCGCTATTATGTAAAGTTCCATGCTGTGCGCGCAATGCATTTTTTTTCACGCGTTTAATGACTTGTCACGTTGTCACTTTGGTCGCACAAAAACACCCGAATTTATAGCACAAACTGTCACTTTATAGAGTTTTCGTGATATTTCAACACGGACTCGGGTGTAACACAATGAGTTGTCACTTCGAGTATATACGAGTTATACCCATGATGGAATTCTTAAACTTGCAAATACATACCATAGTTTTATGACTTAAATAAAAATAAAAATAAAACTACTCATGCGTGCCAAATTTAATAAAATTACCTATACGAGGG
Source organism: Plutella xylostella (assembly GCF_932276165.1). Taxonomy (NCBI): domain Eukaryota; kingdom Metazoa; phylum Arthropoda; class Insecta; order Lepidoptera; family Plutellidae; genus Plutella; species Plutella xylostella. Next base: position 10,734,821 of record NC_064012.1, read on the forward strand.
AAACAGTTATAAATAGTTTCAAATGAGTATAAAACTTAATGAAACTAAGATTAAAAGTAATGGACCAACATTCAATGACTTCCACGTACAGTGCCTCGGTTTCCCAGTGTCGTTAATGTGATTTGCAGTGACCTAACTAATGGTATTACCTCACTGTTAAGGCTGTTACTGCGACTAACTAGCGATAGCGCCATGAATTGATAAAACATAACTTCTTTTCAAGTTCAAGAGTGTTTTTCCCAAAAGCCCGTGAGTCATGCATCACGCATGCCAATTTTTTATTAGATTTACATTTTCATTCCAATTTCTATTCTAAGGTGTGCAAAGTGTGTGAGTCATGCATACCATTTTTTTAAATTTACTTTCTAAATCCTAGTACCCAGAATCAATCAATCTGTAACTTCTGTATTATGCTGTCATTGTCAAATAAAGTTTTTCTTTCTTTCTTTGTTTCTGGTATTATCAGAAAATAGGTTTAAAAACTACAATTAAACGCCAGACGGACACAAATAAACCTTTTAGGTTTCGTGTCAAAATGTGTAATATATTTAAGATTTCTTCTGTTGTACTAATAAATAAATAAATAAAAAAAAAAATAATATGAAAAACAGATAGTCCAGTCACCTTTTACAAAAACGTTTTTAACCAAACCGTAGTTAGGTTTCTTTTTTAAAAGTTGGCGGTGCTAGTCACAGCCCTAGTAACATTAAGCACGTATTGCGCTGCCTGAGTACCGACGCGACCAGGTGAAGGGAATTAGATCTTATTTAAACAATACATTTAAATAAACATCTCTCTAAACAAAATTTTACATTAATTATTTAACGTAGCTTCTAATAAGCTTAAGCAACCAGATGGTCATGCGGTTAATTTTTTTTTTAATCCATAAGTCGGTCCTGTATACCTACTTACCATCTTTGCTGCACCTGTACCAACTTTTTAGAATGCACCTAAAACGCTACATTGTAATATTAATTCTACTGAAATATAAAATATAACTCCCCGTACGTTATGACTTTAAACATCAACTCTGATTAAGGTGAAGTGTAAGCTCACTTGAAAAAAAAATAACTTCCGTTTCCTACCGTTTTTCCCATAACTGTCACGTTTCATGTCCTCTTTGTGCTAATTCCAATTTTTAGAACTTACCTATACCCAGTACCTAGAATCACCTTAAACGTGTAATGTATTTTCCACTGAAACATTCGCGACTAGGCCCGCCATCTATGTAAGCTAGAAGGAAGTTAGATGTCCACGGGTGGTTGCCTAACTGTGTATTATGGCCACCGTTAATTATAAGAAATGGTTTGATTATTTTACACATCGAAGTAATAAATACTTACGACCTGTACTTTGGCTTATATGATTTTACAATAGGCACGCTATGCTCGAAACATCATTCTGACTTTTTTCGAAAATATAACTTTTCACACACGACAGTTCAGTACCGCGCCAGATAAGTAAGTAAGTTCCAAGAGTACGTATTTATTGTAATCGGTTAAAATATTAAGCAAGCGGTATTCATATGATTTTGCGGGTGATTTCCTGAACTCACGGGCAATGAAAAGTTTCCACTGAGAAAAACACCAAATTACTCCTAAACGGAAAAGGTGTTTTGCAACTTTGAAGTGAGTTTAGGATATTACCAACTAAAACAATAATATTTGGTTTTTTTTTATTATTATAAGTTTGAGGGAGTACATTAGTACAAGGCGTGAGTGCGTGTTTTTTTTTTATAAGTTTGAAAAAATCTGAGTTGTTTGGTGTCGTTGTGTAAGTGGAACTGTTTCTTTGCACGTGAGTGTATTAGTGCGGATGGTCATTATTAATTAGTCTCATGTCGTAGCCTTCTACTTGGGCTCCGTTGCTTGTCGTGCCGAACACTGCGCTAACTCGACTATAGCGAGCAACTTCCCGCACTTGCATTACAATTTACTGTTACATTGAGAGGTCCTCGATTTAGATAATTATTGGTTTTTATAAAACGATGCAACACTGTAAATGTCGCCTCACCTGACGATCACGCTGTCTGCAAATATTTTGACGAGGCGTAAACAGAAAAGGTGGAAATTTTGTGTCACGTCAGAGGGCTTAGTGTAGGTTTTTCATTACCGATCGAACAGTGAAACCTTACACAAAATTGAATGGCTAAGCTAGTGCAGCGCGTGTACCGCTGGTTGGTGACTGCGGCGGCATACAAATTCGCGCTTACTCACCACTCACCGGCACTCAAACGGTGTAAAAACTTGCACTCCGCATGCAGAGCTTCCGCTGCCGCTGGTGTCATTTAAAAATAAAATAAGGTTGAGCCGGGACTCCGTTGACACTATGACGACTGCATTTTTGGCAGCAGATTACGAGTGGTTCGCCACTGCACGAGTAATAAAATAAAATAAAAGTAAGCGTAAGGTAAGAAAGTAAGACACTTCAGGAGTGTGAGGCAAACATTGTAGCGAAGAGCTGCAAAAGTCAAATGCTCAGTCCTACACACTATAGACAACATGCTTACTCCCTAAGCTTAGATACATCTTACTTATAATGATGTAGAAGGTTGCAAGAGTAGTAAGCGGAAAAAATTTACTATAGGATGGTGTCCTTTTGATCCACTTTGGTTTAAAAAGTTTTGGAAGTTCATTTAAAATATTTATTAAACCTAACCCTAAAAGCTGTTCAGAATGGCCAGAACCTCATGTCCATTTTTGAACAGCCTGTATACCGACACCGTACTATTTGGTCTATTCGTGTGTAACAAAACAAACATCTATTCTATTCTCTATTCTATACCTACGGAAGCCGTAATGGACCAGTCAGTTTGTACTGTGTGTTATACCTGTTGCCTGTTACTTACCATTGCAACTTTATTTGACATCATGCACTTTATAGAGAAACAAATGTATGCAAATTCTAAGCTGTACACTAAAAGCATGACAACCGTAACTGGTCACTATAGTTGGAAACCACTGAAAATAGTTATTTTATACAATGCTGCTCACGACTTTAATAGCAAGCGAGTCACTCGCTTTTCACCGTCCATTTCAACTCAGGTGACGTCACGTTTTTAACGTAGAAAAGTCGAAAATAGTTAACAATGTTAACTGAATTATTATTGAGAGCCTTCACTAGATTAATTCAATATTTCAATACCCTTTCTCGCTTCTCGCACTATTACCGTAAATTGGCGCGAACGAGAATTCATGACAAAAGTTTATATCGCATTCCCTGTCAAAGCCCGCGATCTGAGTGTGGGAGACAGGTAGGTATCGCTGAAAGTAATTTTGTGGCACTCCTATCATGTTTGCACTATGCAGTTGTTGCTATGGGGCGGTAATACCCCTGTCGATGTAATTATAGGTGATGGCTGTATAGTTTGGAGCCAGAAAACCTGACCCCTCTCATAGTGAAAATGCTACCTATTCTGGTTCAGGTTTCTTTGGCCCAGACCGTATTTTTGTGGAGCACTCAGGGTGCAACTGTTCATGTGATTATTTCGGAGCATAAACCGTTTTGGCTCATTGTCACTCACTGACACACAAAATAAAATGCTCAATGTTAAATTTGCGTACCAGCGCTGCTCTAAAGGATATGCAACTGTGCAAGTAGGGAGGTAAGTACAATAATGTAGTTTTTAAATATGGCAACATGGTTGTAATGACATAAATAAATTAAAGTTATTGTATTTAAAACGTCCGGTTCGTAGATAACGAGTTCATAGCAAAGTTGAGATAGTTCTAATCGGTTTGTGATTATGTCAGAATGTTCGTCTGATGGAAATTAAATGTTTTTTTTTATATATAAAGTTATTGATAATTTTAAGTAGTTATATAAGTGATTTACATATTGTAAATATTTGCATGATTATGATTAATTGTTTGGCAATAATTCTTTAAACTAATGTCAATGTATGTAAAACTTATGATTGAATAAAGGCTTTATTATTATTATTGAATTTCTGATTTTATTCAGCTCGGTTGTTAACCGGTATTAATAATGCACACGGGCCTAAGCCAAGTGCGCATCATGTTGGGAAGTTGTTGATGGTAAAGATGGATTGTTATGTTGGGTTGGGTCATTTTGTAGGAATTTCCGGACTATTCTGCATGTGTTTAATATGGCTGCTTTTTGTAATGTAATGTAGGTGTATGCGGGTAGTTGCAAAGATCTCAGAGATTGATGTAGCTGTTTTGGTATGACCCCTGTAGTTGATAATACAATCGGTATTATCGACGCCGATTCTAAGCGCCACATTCTAGTCACTTCATCCCTGAGATCCGTGTATTTTGCGAGTTTTTCTGAAATTGTGCTCTGTAGGTTGTGTGTATTTGGTATTGCTATATCTATGATCTGGGCAGTTTTTAGTTGTTTGTGTATAATTGTGATGTCGGGTCTATTGAAGTGAGTAGTGCGGTCTGTCAAGATTGCCCTGTCGAAATACAGCTTGTGAGTGTTATTTTCGAGGACAACTTCTGGGGCATATTTGTAGTAGGGTACTGGTGGTTGTGGTAGAAGATTGTATTTGATTGCTAATTTTTGGTGGATTATATTCGCAACTTGATCGTGGCGATGTTTGTAATCAGTTTGTACTATGGATTTGCATGCGCCTGTTATATGTTGAATGGTTTCGGGTGCAGAGTTACATTTACGGCATTTATCGTTCTGTGAGCCTGGTAATTTCATTATGTGCTTTTGATAATTCTTCGTTTCTATAACTTGATCCTGTATAGCTACCATGAACCCTTCAGTCTCCGGGAAGAGTTTTTATTATTATTATTATTATATAAGTGATGGCCTCAAAGTTCCTTACGGAAACAAAGCAAAGCTCGGCAATTTCTCTCAGGTCAGTTCATTTCATACACAGTAATAATAAGTAGTTACGAATTTAAAACGATACAGGCTGTGAATAGTGACAATTTTACTGAATTTTCTCTACGAGTTTTCATTAGTTAGTTTATTGTTTGTTTATTGTTTATTGTTCATTTATTTATAACATTTCTTAATAATACATGCAGTGCTCTTAAACCTATTAAGGTTTGAATGGGCACTCATCACTCTTGGTTGCCATTCATAGTTAGGTAGGTAAGTATTATGTAGGTATCTAAAGGTACGATACAATATTAATATGGGTAGGTTCTTAATACAATACAAAATGTAAGACCAATACATATTTGAACATTTTAAATATAAAACACATTCTAGCCAAAGTAAATAAGAAGAATAACACATTAACAAATAAAAGCGTCATGCTCACGCATCTTCACTATAAATTACCTATGCATATGCACATATAGGTCGGTACACACGCTAAATATTTATCGTAGTGTAGTGTCAGACGACTTGTAATACCATGGATTTAAAAAAAAAACTAGTAAATTAGGTACATTTGTTCATTTTCAGTTATATATATACCTTCATGGTGTCTAAATAAACAAAGTACCTATATTTCATTTATTTTAACAACCATATTTGAAAATATAAAACAATTCTAATGATGAATTATTTTATATTTTCAGCAATTTCTAATGAATTATTAAAAACTTCAAAGAGTAATTCCATAATTATACTTTAATAATTAATAAAGTTATTTTAATTTTGCAAAACACCACATTTTATTTAATTATGTATTTTCTTTGCAGGTAAGTTTTTGAACCAATGAAACCTCATTCGAGTCGGAGAAACATCGTGATACAGGTTAGTGCACATCCATATAATTATAAACTCACGGGCAATGAAAAAGTTCCATTGAGAAAATCACCAAATTACTCCTAAAAGGAAAAAAAAGTAACTTAATGACGCCGAGTCGGAGAAACATCGTGATACAGGTTAGTGCACATCCATATAATTATAAACTCACGGGCAATGAAAAAGTTCCATTGAGAAAATCACCAAATTACTCCTAAAAGGAAAAAAAAGTAACTTAATGACGCCTTCTGCAATATTGAAGTATCAGAATTAGCGTTGTTCCCCAGATTTATAGCACTAAAAGCATGAATATTTTGTTCAAATTTAAAATCTACATGTTTAAAAAATTGAGGGTGTCTGCAATTTATAAGTGAACTGTTTCTTTGCACGGGAGTGTGTTTACATATTGTAAGTATACATACAAGTGGCCATGAAACGGATGTTATGGTGATGAAATTAGAAGCCAATAAGTGGTAGAAATTGGCGACACCCAAGGGGAAACAGCATTTTGTCCTAGGCCTATCATATAATGTAAGCCATTGGGTGTTAGTACGCACTAAGGTCACTAATTAGGTAAAAGGGAGCTTTGTTATTCCCAAAAATAAGTTTTTTCATCGGGCAGTTTTCCAATAGGTCATAATATATTATAAAAGGTTATCTCTGCATAAAATTGTTGCTATCACTGTCAAATACAAAATTTCAGACGCGACTGCAATAGCATTGTTCCCCAGATTTTTATAGCTAACCATTCAAATAATAGCCGTAAGGAAATATCTGCCAATAGGAATATAAATATTGAAACACAAAGGTGATTCTGAAAATATTCTACCACTTATTTCACCTATCAGTTTCGACGGTAAAACATTGATGATTTGTAACTTTCTGAAATGGGTGATGGAATTTCTACTTGAGGTAATGAGATGACATGGGTGTATATTTTTTTACGTGAAAACTCCACCACTTCTGGGGATGTGGTGGATTTTTAAAGTAAAAAAATGTTCAATTAAAGAGTAATCTCAAAATTATAATCATAACCTATTTTATATATGGAAAACAAACTTTCCATAATATAATGATGTCGATTCTGAAGGCAGAAATTCTAATTTTAACGCTGTCAAACTAAAAAATTTGCTAGCATAAAATGACATTTACGGAAACAATCATTGAGTCGAATTTTAAACAAAGAAATTAAGGTTTTGACATCGCTAAATTTAAAATTTCTGCCTTCAGAATCGATATCAATATCTACCTAAATTTGAGGGCAACAAACCCCAGCTACAGCAAATAGCTAGTTCCAGCTGCTTATAGATCACATTGCTTTATAGATAAAACATATCGTGCTAATAAAAACAAAAGTTACGAAGTAAACATGCGAGCATCGATTGGCGTGACACCTGGCGGCTCAGACAAGCGACGTCTCCAGACTGCATGCTCATCGCAATTTTATTGCTCAATGTCTCACTCTCACCCACCGCAATGCGGGTAGACAAAGCCGATCCTTGTGGAACCGACAAACACATTTCAATCGAAGACACTCTTTTGTCACGTTTCGTTTGCTAGTGTTAAACAAAGACAGAATATCTGAAGGGACCGATACAGTGTGCTCCTTACCGAAATACAGTCGAACCTTGAACTTGGGTTCACCCGAGAAGTGTCGTCGACGCGGACGCACAGTGGGCCGCATTTTTATTACATTATTTTAGACATCATGAAAGGCATTTTACAATTTCCGGTGGCGTAACGGATAAGATGTCGCTGTTCTGCTCTTATTTGAAAGGCCGTGGGTTCAAATTTAAGCATGTAACAATGAATTATTTAGAAATAAGGAATTTAAGGTGGAGTGTAAGACCAACACTCGCGGCCAATTGAAAAAAAAATCATAACTTTCGTTTGATATCACAAGTATTCCATGTGCTCTTATGATGAAGGAAATCATCGCAAGGAACTTATACTATAAGAGAGATACGGATCATGACTTATTAGGTACATGCAATTACTGTCCTGCTAAAACGGGTGGTTTGCTTGACCAACTACCGCTGACATTCTCTTTAGGGATTCAGCGGAGACAGTCGAGTCGTGAGCATACTAATAATGTATGTATGTAAAGTATCATTCTTACTTGAATCATATTTTTTTTAAATCAATTATATAGTTTACCTTCTACTTTTTTCATAAGTACACATATTCATTTTTGAAGTAAATTTTCAGACCATTTGAATACGATTTATTGATGCATTACAGATTTAAAAGAATGCAGTAGACATAGTCATATACATTTTATGTATCTCTGCATATATTAAAGTTATAAGGAAACTTTGGTTAAAATTGAGTTACTTTTTAATTAAAAACAAAGAGGATCTAAGTAAGTACCTGTCACTATAAAAACACAAGATGTGCCGAAAACTTTCTCATTGCATAAAATAAACTCCCAATAAACTTTAAACTTGCTGTGTCAGCAACTCAGCAGTTTCCTTGAAATGTCCATGAAATAATAAAGTTTTGCACCACTGTGCGCGTCGCGTCGACTCGTTTGCCGCCATACGGCTCCGTCTAAAGAGGAAAAGAGACAAAAAATAGGTCTGCAGGATATTTTTGGAGAACTTCTCCATTTATTCATAGGCATAATGTCCTTAACATCGTCTGCGTTTCTTTGATTGTTTCCCAGGAACGAATGTTAGAAAAAGAGTTACAAAATGATAGACTACTAATTAAAATACACTCACGGGCAATGAAAAAGGGGTTCCACTCACAAAATGCCGACATCAAACGACACAAATTTTTTCAAACATTTAATTAAACATTTGTACAAAATATTACCATAATTCGTTGGTCATATTCTGATGCTCTGTTAAATGTACTTCAATGTTGCAGAAGGCATAATTAAGCTAGCCTTTTCCGTTAAAGAGGAATTTTGTGTTTTTCGCAGTGGAACCTTTTCAGTGCCTGTGAGTGTAATTTCTTTGTCGTAAGAACTATAGGTATTAACGATCCAAATTATAATCTAAATACCTACCATGGGTAGCTGTGCAGATACCAGATACTCAAAGAGTTTGTTTCCTTATTGATATGATATCTGCGTCATAAATATGCACAATACAAAGTTAATACATACTACAACGCCCGATTTCACCATTGAATAATAAGGATTGTGCGAGAATAACTTGACGTTGATTTATCATCACAACCCATCACGTCCCGACTTCTAGAAGGAGACCTAATGAAGGAAAAGTTTTAGGCCAGCACCCAGGCCCCTGCGGGTTGGTGGACCCCACACCCAGGCTTTACAACTGCTGCTGAAACATCAACCGGGTCCCACAGCTTAACTTGCCGTCCGAAGCACGGCGCCCAGAAAACAACCACTTGAAATCGGTCACCCATCCAATGGGTGCCATGACTGTGTTAACTTCAGTGATCAGTTACGATCACTGAAGCTAACTCGACTACACTACGGAAGCTTTTTTGGGTAAACCAAAACCTACATTTGTAGCATGTTATATCAAAGCCTGAAAACAAAATCAGAACTTCAAAATTCTTGAAAAACATACTAAATAAAATATATACTTAGTGTACCCATTTTGCAACATTACTCATAATAAGCTGATTGGTAAATCTGACGCAGAAATAGCAAAAATGTGAGATAGAGGGGGAGTTAAAAAAGGGTTTAGAGTTTACACCACTATCATTAAATTGAGCTTAATTAAAAATTACGGCTTAAACAATAAAAAAAAGTTCGAAAGTACCTACCTTCTTAATACACCACAGTCATATTATTATAAAACTATTCTGATTGTTCATAAATATTAATAATAACACCCGCTCCGTACAAATGGAAATATACAGTATAGGTAAACAAAATAAAATTTAAAGGTTATTTAAATCAGAAAATACGTAAGTATACTTTACTAGTTTAAAAACACGCGTTGGCACTTAGCCAAACTGTCTTGATCTTATTTGGCTACCGAAAGATTTTCCCAAAAAGGCAATCCGAGTTCGTAAAACTGAAGCCAAATGTTCATCAATGATAAAATAATAAAACAGGCCAATTTCGTTTATGGTAGTTTGCAAATACATACATTACAGGAGTTACAGGAAACTAGGTACATAATTGGTATAATATTCGATTTGATAGGGAAACTTACCAAGAAAGTAAGTAACTTAAACACCTACGCTTGAGAATAGAATAGAGGTAGGCGGATGTGCGTTCCAGTACCCAATCAATGAGGATCCGGCGAGTTATATAAATCCAGATAATTCACATATAATAAGTACGTTTAAAGATACTTAACTAATTATAAATTCATAACAGAAATTCATGGCAAAAGTAATTCATTAAAATTAATTCTGTAAAAAACAGAACTTGAAATTAAAAATCTAAAGTAATAAAAACAATCGAAACGTCGGTAGCAGCAGCAGCATGCCTACGCCGCGCCGTAGCACATTTGACTCTAATCGTAGCAGCAGTCGTAGCCATCGTAGGCTTATGATATAAGTAACCAATTTTAAAATTATTCAATTAGTTCTTCAGAAGATGTAATATATAAGCCCTTGAAGATAAAGTACCGTAATCGCTGTTGTTTTTTTTAAACTTAACTTTTAAAAGATAAGATAAGTTAGTAAAACTTATCCATTATAGAGAATAGGATTCAGCATCAAGTTCCTATAACAATGATTTAAAATAATATAAAATAAAAACATATTTACAAACCTAAGACAAAATAGTAAATATTCCGTAAATTATCTCAAACTAAGTAGGTGATCAAAAAGTTATTTTTTTCCCCTCAATAGCTGTTAACCATGAACTAGTCTACACTTATTATAATTTAGTTTCAAATACCCAAAAAAATGCATGTTAACCTGTCATAAACTGTCTGAAAAACAGTTTACGACTTTGAAAAAATATAAATCCAAGTTACGTAACGAACCGCACCACGCATCAAAGCGTCCTGATTTTGGCACGCATTCGCAGTCTCTTGTTGGCAGTTGGCCTAGCGAGGAGACAATGCGAAAGGATGCCAGCGTTGACAGACACACCCTAGGAGTATGGTGTTGCGACGCACACAAGGAGTATAGTCCACAGAGCAGGAGGGGCCGCGCCTGCGCACGCGGCCACAGAGCAACTGAACGAAAGCTCAGAATACGTCAGTAAACACTGCCGCCCCGCGCGTGGTATACCCATGCCGCCCGAACTGATGCTGACCGCGTCCGCGACGACTTGCAACCAAAGTAATCCAACTATATTTACCACCAACTTCCGTAGTTCCTAAACTGCTTTTCTTATGGTCTTTTTGAGGGTCCTTGTCAGAGAAAAGTTTTACAGACTGACCGCTTCCGATGGTCATGTCATCTCTTAATAATGCTTGTTTAATTAAGTAAATGGCTCCATTTTCAATTCGTTAAAATGTAATTGAATGTGTAAATTGTGTAGTTATGGAGTAGATCGGCGATAATGGGTAAGACACGTAACATGAATGACACACAACACTTTTTAGCAATAAATATAACTAGGTGGGTATTTGTTATTTTGTTTTGACGATAAAGTTCACAGTAACCGGATGTAGAGTTCTGGACTAAGTAGGTACGTATTATTTAGACATTATATAAAAATATACATATTATGTATATCCTGATGCAGTTCGATATGTAATTAGATTTTTGAGAGTCGTACTTATTCAGTAGGTATTACGACACTCTGGTCATATTATTGTTGTATAACCGGCTTCTCTCGGAAAAAGTTACCACGCGCTCACAATGAAAGTTTCTTACGTCATGCTTTAGTTTACATCGAATTGGTAGAAAAATGATATCATTATTCATTTATGTAAGTAAAAATATGTATATTTTACAGTGTGGATGAACTACTGTCCCTGTTTGTAAATAGGGGACGGGTGTTATGGTGAACCGAGTGTGACTCAGGGGAGCAATGTCAACAACTTTTGTCTAGCGACACGCGACGCGCATTCGCGAAAAAAACCTTCCCCATAGAAATTTTGTTGGCCATGTGTGTTTTTTACTGTGTTGAGTAAGTTTTTTACTGATTTAGGACATGCATTGTTATATAGCTGTATACAGGGTTATTGGTAAGTAGACCTGATCCTTTCAGGAGGTGATAGAGGAAGGCATTTCCAGTCGATTGAACCCAATAATGCATTATCCTAAACTTAACCTTAACTTATTAGTTGACCATGTTTTTAAGCTGAAGTGCACAAAAAAAATGTCATATGAAATTATTTTTTAATTAAATTTATTTGTTTTTGCGTTTTGAATTTTTTTTTTAAATGTTTAACTATTTTGATGTATTGTGTCTAATTTAAGACGAATAATGCACATTTGAATATTTTAATTAGTTTATTAAGGTTTTACTTATGCAAAACAACAAAAAATAATTTTGAAATATGGCTAGTTATTTTTATTTTCGGTTTTAAGCATAAAATTTTGGCAAAAAATTCAAAAAACCTTAAATATTAAATATCTTAGAAATGGTTAAGTTTCGGATTATGCATTATTGGGTTCAATCGACTGGAAATGCCTTTCTCTATCACCTCCTGAAAGGATCAGGTCTACTTGCCAATAACCCTGTATATAGCTGCGCTGAAGTAAGTACTTCAAACATTTTTCAGCAAACTCTTAAGACTTTTTTTCTACATTGCACATCTATATATTTTTTCTTTTTATTTAAAAATTCGTAACTTTTCCTTTATCCATTTTGCCACTTCATGTTTTGGTGAAGTTACTAACTTTCAAGTCAGCAAGTTCGACATGGGAAAGTTTGGTAATTAATTATTATCTAGCTCTAACGTCAAATTGTTTTTGTTACATATGACATAACAGACTTTAGTCTCCGTGTAGTACAAGTGTAAGTATCTGGCTTTTCGCAGTACATTTGTACGCACTTGACAGGTTGCGAGCCGTATCGACGTTTTGGACATAAAATTGTAGGTAGGTACTTAACATTTTTAATTCAATAGAATTCTAAATGATGCTAAATGATGTAGGTATCTATATTATTTTACTCAATCATTCCAATCAATAAAAGTACCTATAATAGAAACCAGTAAGAAACCTTTTCAGAAAAGTAAGTGTGGTGCTAGTTACTGCTATTGCACACAGGTAATCCGTATGTGTATAAAATATTCTCCCATCATGTAAATTTTACGTACATTTCACAAATAAACAAATTTGCATGAACCTAGACTATGAATACGCTCCATTACGTCGAAGTCACCCTGCATCAACAACCAAATACAATATTCTAATCAGAGCGCCAAGTGCAGGTTCTAAACCATGCGAGCCATTGACTTATTTTTGAACCATCATTCGAATATTGAACTTATTTTGAACTTGTTATGTCAAATTCAAATTCAAATTCAAATGGTTTAATCGACGTAAAATTTTACAATTATTTGTCGATAGTCATCTACCACCATTTCACAAAGGCCCCGTCATTGAGATGGAAAGAAATGGCGAAAGAAACTCCTCGAGCATCTTTTCAACTTTTTCCTTATATATCTATTACAATTTTTACTTATATCTAGTACCTACAATTTTACTTAAGTACCTATATCCATTTCATTTTTTCAATAGCCTTAGCTGAGGTGGACAAGACCACGCGATGTCTACCTATTATCCACAAATTTGTCACATACTGGAAGGCACTGACATCTAAATCTCAAGATTTTATCTTACCTTAGGTGTCAGAGCGACTACTTAATTTTCACCATTATAATATTATGTTACTTTATCTTAATAATTACCTACATTACTGCAAATGATTGATATAATAAATAACTTATTTCTAGCGCAGTCATTGGTTGGATCAGTGAAAATCATCGCTAATTTGCATGACTGCGGAGCTAATGCAGCGCGTATACCGTTAGATGGCGAAACTCCAATACAAAGTCACACTTAACTCCTGTACTTGTACGGTGTAAAAACTCACACTTCGCATGCAGTCATACACACCGACAAACACACAAACACGTGTGGCAGATTTCTGATTTTTTTTTTTTTTATAATAACTTTTATAAATTGTTACATAGACAGATACTTATAAAATATTTAAATAAGTAGGTAGGTACTTATCTTTAACCACGACTATCATTTCCGAAGAACTTGAAGAGGCAAGTTTTTATGGCAAATAATTTTGAACACATTTGAAGAATACCTACCGTTCAGTTTCTTCACTTTACAATTAACTTGGTCGTAGCGGCAAAACGGGTTATTACTTCAAGAATTGATTTCCTTAGAGACACTTGGGATACGATTGGACAAGTCATTATTTGCAATGTATTTTGATTGTTATACTTAGGTAGGTATAGGTATTACATGCACTGAAATGGATAGAGTTGATACTGTTACCTACTTTTATATATCCTTGGGGAAATTCTAATAACTTGTTAGTTCATTCGTTTTTTATAGTGTCTCATATTAAGCTTAGAGCTTACTACTAGAGATAACAGTAAGCATTCAAAAAATATTACATTTGCAAGCAATAAAAAAGTTCCAACCACAAAATATAGGCCCCATTTTGTTTAAATAATTTATTTCTAATTTGAAACAATAATATTATCCTTTTTAGGTAGGTACCTAGTTGATAATATTTTGATGCGCTGTTAAATTTACTTCAATATTGCAGATGGCGTTATTAAGCTAGCCTTTTTTCAATGCTTTAGTGATTTGGTGCTGTTATCACAGGAACCTTTTTCTTTAGTCGCGAGTGTATTTAGGTATGTAGGTACATGATGTGACTACAGTTGGTTGTCTCGAGCGTCGGCCTATTCTAAAGATGTGAAGTTGGGAACACTACTAAGGAGGGCTTGGCTTTACCACTTTATATAATTGCCGTGCTAGTCGCAGGTTTTCATATTTCTTGCTTTTGAAATTGATGTTTCGCGTTTGTATGGTTTGCGATTGCACGTCTGCAAACTGTCTTATGTCAGAATCAAAAAAAATAATTCATTAGGCACCAATATAAATATCTATACTCAATACTTTACAATAGTATCAGTATGATGATGATAGTTAATTATTAATTTATTAACACCAAAGATAGTTATTAGTGCATTTTTTTCTTTGTCACTTCTAATACCATCAGTATGACGGTTCCCAGTGAAAGAAAACCATATTTTACCCGTTGCAAAGTTATTGTATTTCAACTCTTGTACGTAGGAAACTAATTCCCGTTTGGAAAACGATATGCTTTGACATTACAGACAATGTGTTTTTAAAGTGCCCGCGTTGCAGCGGCAACAGCGATGTACAGTCAGCAAAAGAGATATACATATATGTACCACCCCAGCACAAACAGTTTCATTCTGAGACTCATCGGTGGAAGATAGATTAATCAAATAATAAGACGAACAATCTGTATAAGTATTTTTCATGTCACGTATTACCAGTTATTCAGTCAGTGGATCATAAAATTTAATTATTTGAGCTGAGAATGCAGTTCTCTTCCTGACTGTACATAGGAAACTGAAAACAATGGATTGCTTTGATTGCTTGTACGTTAGGAAAATTCAGCAGAGTTCAAAATGCATTTCATTATTAACAGGTACGACGACAAAGCGTAGTTTATTAAACTTTATGAAATGCTTGCTTGCTGAATAACAATTTTCTACTACTTACACGAAATTCCCGAGTCTCTCAAAGCGTTCAGTAGCATAAAGTACCTATCGCAAAATGCACCGCGGAGATTTTATTTATGTTAGCATAATGCACCTGTCGCATAATGCCCCTATCGCATAATGCACCTGTCGCAAAATACACCTATCGCAAAATGTACCTGTCGCAAAATGCACCTATCGCAAAATGTACCCTTGTAAACAAAAATCTATTATATGTTTTTTTTTACATTCACATAATAATTATGTGATCATGTCTGTTGGTTGATATTATTAAGTTATATTTTTTTATATGTTTGGGTTCTCCTACTAGGTACTATTACTTTATAGTATGGGGGACTTAATTTTTTCCGAAAAAAATCGAAATTTTCACAAGAATAAAAGTTTAAATATATACCAAATAACAGACAGGATCAAATTATTATTATTATGTAAATGTAAAAAAAAGTTTATAAGGGTACATTTTCCGATAGGTGCATTTTGCGACAGGTACATTTTGCGATAGGTGCATTTTGCGACAGGTGCATTATGCGATAGGTGCATTATGCGACAGGCGCATTTTGAGAAAGGTGCATTTTGCGACGTTATTTGCATAGGGTACATTTTGCGAGTGGTACCTTTTGCGACTGAGCCTAGGTATGACATTTTGAAGCAATGGGGAATTTGATTATAAGACAGGGAGGAAATTCTTAGGAGCTCAAAATTAATTTATTGTTGAATAACGCACAGGAGAAACAAACAACTGTAACGCTATTTAATAAGTCAAAACTTTACTTAACATTTCTGTAGCTGTCTTTTGCTTGTTGTGATATGGAATTCATCGAGTTTCTAAGCGAATGAGAAGTGTACGCTGTAGTAAACACCCTTCGGGTTTCCTTCCAAGAATTTCCAATTATAAAATTCGTTTTATTTATGGCAGAGATAGATAAACAAAGCATTTATTACAAATGCAAATAAATATAGCCCTACCAATGATATTAAATTTCAATAAACTACTATTATGTAAATAAAGCGGACCCTTTCATATACATGTATGTAGGTATGTGACTTTTTCTATAAGGTGTAGATTTTAATTATGTACAAAAAAAAATTGACGTACCTATCGGTCAACTCACCCTTTTCACCTTGCTATAACACTTTGGCATCATCCTGTATATTTCAAAATACTGTACCGTTCTGCGTAAGCCACCGTATTATAGGATTAATCTGAAATAGTGCGTCCAGTCGGCAGAGAGAAATGAGTCAGACTCAGTTTGCAGAGCGGGACTCAATTTGCTAATTATTGAGCCAAATTAAATTGTTCCGTTCCGCAGAATCCTGTAAAGAGCTTATGAATAATTCTCACTAGTAAAATGAATGATGGGTTGGCTACTATTTACTTATTGATTATTTTTAGTATTTTGAAACTTTTAGACATACCTAGGAGGATCAATACCAACAAGATACCAACTTTTAAGTTTACATATTTTAGTATATAATAGGTACTTTTTTATGTTGGAATCCTTAGGAAAGAATACTTTGTCTTGAACAAAAAATGCTTAGCAGAAACAAAGCTGCTTAGTGCTTTTAATGTTAAAAAATACTTTATGTACTTATTACCTTCTGAGGATTGACCAGTACAATGCTTTCCAGTATAATGATTCTTCTTTGTCGACGACCTCTTAACTTAACTTAACTTAAGTATTTAGATTTATTTGCCTTCATACTCAGGCTTCTCCTAAAGAGGTTTTTTTATAAGCTAATACTCAATATTTTGTAAAGTGAAGAAATCGAAAATAACGTTGTAACAACCTGTCCTTACAGGAAATATACTCACTGAATGAGGTTTCCAGGTTTCAAATGTTGAAAATCAAAACTTTTCGAATCTTTCACATTGCTTGAATTACGGGAATATTGGTTTGCACTTGACAGGACG
The DNA here is from genome assembly GCF_932276165.1 of Plutella xylostella. Lineage (NCBI taxonomy): Eukaryota > Metazoa > Arthropoda > Insecta > Lepidoptera > Plutellidae > Plutella > Plutella xylostella. The sequence continues at coordinate 10,752,032 of NC_064012.1, forward strand.
GAAAATTGCATTGAACCAAAGAGTCATAGTTGAAAATATTGCTGGTTCCGAGGTACTGATGTGCCACAAGCGGAAATATTCCCGGAAACGGTCCCACGCACTTTCGTTAATATCAAAAACTTATTTTTATTTGTGAACAGCCGAGAAAAGTTGATTAATAAAATTTCACCCTGTGTATAACTATTTGACAACCAATTAGGATTGGTATTTGAAAAGTGGAAAAATCTAAACACATCTGTAATTCACTTTCGAAAGCTTTCCGAGCACCGCATGGCGCAAAGTACCTATATGGCCGATTTCATGGCTTTGACATGTTTCTAATTTATACTTTTTAATTTCAAGTTGTCGCTGTATTTTGCTGTGTGCTGCTCCTGCATTGAAAACCGTTCACACTTCAGTGTGTCCGAGCTTTACACTAATATGTGAGATTGAAAATATGACTTTTACGTCATGTACTGAGTCTATCCACTTTGATACTACATAAGTGACAAGAGAATGCCGACAGTTCTTTCTATTTTAAATCCCCTTTGTAATAAGAGCCCATCTGTGGCTTGGAACGCAATATTCCCTGCTAGGCAGCAGCCTTTGAAAATAGATTGCAGGCATACTAATCGCTAACTACAATGGTAACTGTCAGATGCAAAATGAGCTTCAGCGATTGACCACCTGAATTTACCGCGACGAAACCCATTTAGCTGGGCTGCCGGCTGGCGTGAATGGTAGTGCATCAGAGGGGACGTTTTCTATTCGTCATTACAATGAGATTGTAATTTTATTTGTGATTGTATTTTAATTTCTCTTTCAAACCTTTTCACGGTGAGTGATTGCTGATCTTCATTGTACAGGTTTTTGTCTAGTTTGAGATCGGAGGACCTTTTTTATGGAGGTTTATGTAGGTACAGCCTATTTTAATATCCTTCCGCCCAAATGTTGTTTTGTGAAAACACTTTTAGGTATAATACCACAATTTTTTTAAGCTATGTATCAGTATATAAGCTTTGTAACTTCTGGTCTTGTATGTGAACAAATAAATAATATGTATTCTGTCTATAAATTGGGACCACTTCAATATTTAGAAGGAAATATAGGTACGCGTTCTCAATATATTTATAATGTGCGTGTCTTCTTTTGTGAAGAAGTATAAGTAGGTATATTTGTTCGGTTTTCATAACCGACAATACGAGTATGTTTTGAACAACAATTTTTCATAAGTACCAAACAATTTAACTTTAAATAAACTGTTTCACATTTTCCTGTAGACACATGTAACCTTTCCCATATAAAGTTGACAAACTACTCATTAATTAATCAGAAGTTAAGTTTAACGTGGAACGTCGTCTATTTTCAATATTTTTATGAGGATCTTAGGTTAAAACCGTGGTGGTGTATGAATAAAACTCTCAAACTACAGGCTGAGTATTCAAATCCTATGTACCAAGCTCTCACAGTGAAGGAAAACATCTTGAGGAAACCTGGTCATCTAGATTTCTACCAGATTCCACTTCGGGGATTACAGATGTATTAGTCCTACGTCCATTTCAGTGTGAATAGATAGAAAGATTATTCTTTATTGCATACACACATATTAACAAGCCGTTTAGGCTACAGGAGGTAGCAAACATACATACAATCGAATAACAAACAGGATATACACCAAACATTTGGCACAGTTACTCAATCTCAAGTTTAAGAGAAAACGTACAACAGTCCTGCAAAAATTTCTGCTGAATCCCAATTACCTATATTGTTGATTGCAATGTAACGAAACAGCACAACCGGCCTAGTTATATTTAGTTGACTCGTATGTTTTGCTACATTGCTTCATTGCTTCATTGCTACAGCTACTCAATATTGAAATTTAATACAAGGTAAAACTAGATACATATAATAAAAGCTTCTAAGCATTTACTAGCCACAGTTTTAATATACCTACCAGAACTATATAGCTATTATGTTGTAATAGATTTTTCATGGGTAAGAGTAGTAAGTGAGTATGGTTTCAATAAAATACGAAGGCCTGGCCGTATAATATCCCGGATAATATTCACGTGTACATAATAATTTTTTTATAAGTTTGAATGACCTATAGGCAGATCATCGGAATTTATACGGGACTTCGATATAAGCCCCTGTATCGCTAACGTTTGCATCTAAAAAACACATAGTTACATATCCTGGGGAATAATATTGTATCTGTAGGATCATGATAAATATTTTTACCGTGAGGATACCCCTTTCGTAATTTAAAATATAATAAGTAATTTATTCTAAAGCTTGAACTTAAGCCTACATAATGCAGATAGGTAGTACAAGGAAATGAAATCCTGAAATTTTGTTTTACGCAAAGTTGTGTAGGTATCTCTGTGGTTTCATGGAATTAAAAGAACTAGAATAAAGGGACTAGCATTGTTGCTCTTTGATAAGATTTTTTTTGATATGGGCAATTCATTCCGTTGCAAAGTTAGCTTTGTCGGAATTCGGACGCTAGGCATTAAATTGATTCATGTACGGACCCGATATTCGTAAAAATCCGTCAATCAAAAAGTCACACAGGCAAAATGTAGGTATATACGTATTTGTCATAGGTCGACCAACTCGGTTACCTGATATAAGTGTCGCAGGCATCTGGTTTAATCTCCTGTTTGATTGAACCACTAGCCCGTTCATTGGATGACGCTATTCAGTTGTATGACTAGTCCGAACGTTGATATATATGTATATGTCGCAGGCATCTGGTTTAATCTCCTGTTTGATTGCCGTTAGCGGACTTAAAATCAGTCAGGTGGTGAATAAAACAAATATGGCGTCTAACAGCGAACAGCTGACACAAAAATCACTTGTATTGTTATTTTTTGCAAATAAATTAGCTTTAAAGTGCGTTATTTATGTTAAAATAGTGTGACAACATGGATTTACCTATTATTACACCGCCGGCTGATAGTTTCAAAAAAAAAATGTGCTGAAACTGGATAATTATGAACAACAATATCAAGGTACGTTTATTGTTATTGTTTAGTTAATTTGTGAGATGAGAGCTTTGTAACATAATCTTTTTGTTGACTCTTGTCTGGTCATGTTCATCCTAACCAGACATTACAAAGTTGCTATACTATATCCCATTTAACGACTTCGCTGAATAACGTTCAGTCAAGACGTTGGACGTTACAGTCAACCACTTGACGAGTTGTTCTTTAGTCATTCAACTGAGTAGCGTCATCCAATGAACGGGCTAGCGGTTCAATCAAACAGGAGATTAAACCAGATGCCTGCGACATATATATAATATTCATAAATCGAAAATATTTTATTGACGTCTATCGAGAATTTCTAAAACAAACCCAGAATAATTTAAATAGGAAGTTAAAATATGAGCACAAAAAAAACTCTAAAACTTTTGAAACAAAACCACGGCTACTCTTTGATGCTCGTTATCATGAGCATATTAGCGGGTTTTAGATTTTAAACCTAAATTTAGTAATTAAAATAGCTTGGTATAAGTGAAAACATCATGAAATTAACATAATTTAGTTTGTAAATAATATTATGTAATATACGAAACGTTGTTAGGAATACTAGTTTTTTTAAATTTAGAATTCGTTTTTGTTTTTTATTCATTAGTCTTAATCTGTGTGTGTTATTGTTTATATTTTATCTTTAGTAACAAATAGGTACTTTAGCTCAATTGATAAACTAAACTTTCAGATTAAATATTGTATAATGTGAAACTCTGAATAAATAAAGGCGCAAAAGATAAAAATCGCGGTTGAAAGTTGCGAGCAGTTTTCGAGGAACATTGAATACCAAACAAGTCTTACTAAAATGCCCAGTAATTCCCACACTACAACTTGTAGAAAGATTTCCTCAGCGCTCTGTGCGTCTTTGAAATATTTCTTTATGAAGCTTTGTCTTGCATCCGTCTACTCAGCAAAAGCGGCCAAATCCATTTATCTGGAGAACACGAACACTCAACCACAGTTAGCAAACAGATCTACAAAGACATAGAAAGTCACTTAGTTGGACATTTCCTGAGGATAGTACCTATATGGACTGATTTTGCAAATTATCTAACCAGTACCTCTTCAATTCTATACATTGCTTTCTCGAATGCAATTTTTTCTGCCTTCTTTATAAATATTTATTTCTTCTTATGCTTAGACCATTTCCATGTCTACCCCGCATTAGAACTATTCCTTTTATTCTTAAATTCCTGAGGCTTGCATAGTACCCCTCTACACTGACCCGTATCGAGTATCTATTAAACAAATTCTTGGAATAGTACACGTCAGAGCGAACCGTGCATAGCGGGAGAGCAGATACGTATTCGCAATTTTCTGAGTAAACTAAGTGCTATTATTGTTGTTATACTCACTATAATTCACTATGTCAAAAGACGACAGGAGGGAAAATAATATAGGTTGAAGCAACCTTCTACAGTCAGCAAAAAAGATTATGCAGGCTACCCCGAGACTAGAATATTGATGAGCAAATTCCCATGAATTTCAAGATAATATGGACAAATGTTTCGGCAAATTGTATAGAGGAGGAATAACCCTACAAATGTTCTAAGTGCTCATAAGCATTATTTCCATTTTCCAGTCCCTTAAACACTTACTAACGTGGAAATTTGTTTTGTTTACCGTATAAAGAAAGACACACTCTTGTAATAAGTTTACGTCTAGCCGTCAACCGTCCTACGGATACCCCTTTTTACATTTCCGTTCTGTTGGTGGAAAGTCTATAAAATACAGGTTAAAGCGTACGAATAAAAGAGAAAAGCGTTTAACCGACTCCATGCCTACTTACTCCACAGCTACTGCGACTGCTAACCGACTGTAAACTTTGTGCTCCTGTTTGTTGTATTGTTCCGAATGCTTCTATTCGACCTTATGCTCATGTAACGAATCTATAAAAGTACCTAAATAGAACTGTGCAATCTGAAAAATATGCATATCCGAAAACAGATTAATCTGATGGGGAGACATGATTGATAACTCGGTTGCAAACAAACAAGTCGAATAAAAGCTTTTAGGGACATCCCAAATTAGAGGCAAATAAATTAAAACTTCCTCACAAAAATAGTTCCGGCTCGGAAGCTCAAACATCACTGTTAATATTGCACATTATGTATCAACCAAATCATATTATCTAAAACAGGAACGATCCATTAGGATATACTATTAAACTCGCTATAAATGAAAAAGTTCCAGTGACATTAGCACCAAATTAAATGGAAAAGACTAGCTTAATGATGCCGTCTCGTCTGCAATATTGAAGTACGGTGGCCTGCGCCTAAAAGTATACAGGCCGAGTTTTTAAAATAACGATCTCAAGCTCACATGCTGCTCAAGCACATCCACATAAACACCACTGCTACACACATCACACACAACACGTCCCCGGATTTATAACAGATGTAGCTAGTCCCTTCATCATCAGGGATCGCTATTTAAAAAAACTCCGCCTGTATACTTTTAGGCGCAGGCCACCGTACATTAAAGTACATTTAAGAGGGAATATATGCAACTATAAAGGTAATCAAAGATCAAATTCAAAGATATAATTATATTGGGGTCATTTGGTGTCGACATTTTGTAAGTGGAACTGTTTCATTGCTCGTGCGTGTATATTGATAATAGAAATTTGAAAGGCCTTTGTGTAGCCAAGGGGATGAGTATCCGCGCCGCCTCACTAGCCAGGCGTTGGCGCCAAAACGGCTCCACAGTCTGAGCAGAGCTAGACTCATCGGAGCCCGACTAGCGATGGGTAACTCTGATATTAACACTTAGATATAGGTACTTAGTGGCTTGAAGTAATAACAATACATTAACACATTGATGGACAATAGACCAAGTAAAAAGAAAATTTTGGCCAGATTGCGAATAGGAGGCTGCTGGTCGCGTTATCCGTTTACGTACGCAACATAAATAATGTTGCTTCCTGGTGAGTTCGTAGCAAAAAGTATGGTAACAATGATGTGCGGTATTTTTATTGAAAAATTACATGATTAATGCTCTAAAATAAAAGAAAGACGGGAAAATATAGTAAATAATCAGAAGTAAATAAAAAAATCAACTGTTTTTTGGCATGTATCGATTTTGTGTGAATGGCACAACACTAAAGGATGCAAACCAAGGCAATAATTCCACTTAATTTCCTAGACTTTAAGTACCAAAACTAGAGCGGACTCGCCAATCTTGTCTGCTTAATCGAGGTTCTACTGTAGGAACTTTTGTTTTAATGCTAACTTTGAGGGAAAGGCTCTCATGCTGGCAGCCTAAGTGCCTACGTTGATAGTTTGATGTAGCAAATTTTAGAAGTACCTGCGTAGTATGCACTTTAGGATCGTTAAGGTGCTATACAACATATAAAGGGGCTTTAACGCTACAACATATAAACGCTTTCGAATATAAACTGTACCTGAACACACTACGTGCGTGCACCACTATGCCCAAAACTAAAAGTTAGTAATGTATTTGGGAAACAATATTAGAAGTGGCCACGTCAACTGTAGTTTCCTCTCGGGCTGGCATTCGCAACCAAGCATGACTGGCCACAGTTGAGTAGGGATCTTGAGTTTAGCTTTCTAATTATTATTTTTCTGAAGACCTGTATAGGTGCTTCAGAAAGCATCGGACTGGCTTATAGAAAGCATAGAGAAGGCGCTTCTTTGTAGCCCCCGCCGCGACGCCGCTTCGACTGTCGTGTAGTGAGAGGAATGCCTAGTCCGGCTAGTCCTTACAGATTAATCCAGTCACCAGACACGTAGTGACGCCTATATCCTCTCTTCAGTCAATTTGACCCGAGCATCCTACGTTCCGTGGACAGCGGCCGATGACGTATTAACACCAGCCTACAATGACTAAGGACCTTACGTTGATTCATAGCAGCATGTCTACCGATGTAGCAATTTATCGGCACCTGATGCCTTGTACTCCCTTGTAGACAATATCGGATGGACATCCCGCATTTCCGTACGGCGTTAGCAGCTCAATCAATTACATGAGCACACAGGATGTGTTTGCGCGACACCACGCTTCAGCTGCTCTCGGCTGCAACTAGATCTGCTGGTAGACAGCGGCGTCCATCAGCCGAAAACAACTCGACTGAGATTGAGCTGTATGTGTGTTACGCATGCATTTGGTCGGCTTTTCCTTTCAATTAGTTAGTCCATGTGTGTTGGACTAACTAATTGAAAATTGACTGGACCTACAATTTCATTCGAAATTCAAGACGCAAGATACTAGTATAGGAGTTGAGTTGCTGCATGACCTATTATATGTAGATTAAAGTGTACATATGGTACCTATTCAAAATAAGCTCCTAAGTATACCTGTAAGCTTTTAGGTAAATCCTAGGAATGCTGCCAGTGGTTAAATTTACGCGACACTGAACTAAGCGCTAATGTATTTATAGCTTAAACTGCAACGCAAACTATGCAATCTACATAGATTGCATATCAAGGCGGAACCTTATTACGTATCTATTGACCTCGGCTATAACAAGCTTAGCTCGGAGGTCACCTTACTATCCAATTTTCGTCGAAATTTAAGGGCTACTGCTTAAGTAGATTAGTTATTGCACCACATATTCCGCCTTCTTAGATCACTTCCACTTAGTATGTACTAGCTGTTCCCGCGAGCTTCGCTTCGCCTTTAAAAGTTTTCCCGTGGGAATTCTGGGATAAAAAGTAGCCTATGTTCTTTCTCAGGGTCTAGACCATATGTATACCAAATTTCATTCAAATCCGTTCAGTAGTTTTGGCATGAAAGAGTAACAGACAGACAGACAGACAGACAGACAGACAGACAGACAGACACAGTTACTTTCGCATTTATAATATTAGTAAGGATTTCGTTAGTGCATGAAGTTGCACATGTATTTACTTAAATTATTAAACTATTTTAGGACAAAATTTAACATTGCAAATCTAATCTCGTTCTCTCTCCCTCTAAAAAGCACACATAAATATACGGTCAGTAGCTCATTTCGTGTTTTGGCAACTAACTAAAAACAATTGTCGCAGCATTGAAATATTACGTACATATACGTGAAAATGTATCAGTGGAACAAAGCTTTACCCAGACCCAGCGGCCACTGGGTTGGCACCACGGCGTATTTGGACTTGACCTACGGAGGCTTTCACTGCGGACGGCATTCGGGTCACTCTAGCTCATGAAAACCGTAGTTTTGTTACCCTGCTGCTCCAACCACGACTCTATCTCGTTGTTATAAACGTACCGATTGCATAACTTCTACCGATCGTTAGTTTATTCTGAAGGTAGAGTGAACTTCCTGCGCGGGGCCATGCCAACTGCTGGTGCCGCGTTGACAACGAGCCATATCTGCCGAATCTTGCCAGTGAAACCGAGACTATGGCGAATACATGTTTATAACCCGGCGTGAAATCCGATTCTGGGGCTGAAATACCGTGGGGGGTGAATATTGTTCTTGTGAAGGTGCGGGTGCTTAGTGCGCGAAACGAGTCATGTTTTTCGGTAACAAAAACATTATGGGTGTTTTTATACTGTGATTTTAATCTTATGTGATTTAATTTATTAATGATTATTCTCGTTATAATTCTAATTAAAATAAGCTTGTGATTACAACTCCATTTAGAAATTAACTTGGAAATACAAAGCTTCAACACCTAAATACAGAGTGTTTGGTTCTGGGTATTGGTAAAGGATTATAATTGAATATTTTATGAGAAGATGAAGCTTGCACTTTGCCCCATTGGAGCTTAAGCGGAATATTTAAATACATGGAAGCTTAAACGTACAAGCTTTGTGCATTGATTTTATAGCTTGTTCTGTGGCTTCAGCAAAGTTTGTCTGCAGGTCGGATTTATTGAAGCACCAACAGCGGTATACGTTTGTTTCATTGATTCAATAATAATATTATTATGCAATGTATTTGAAATCTAATAAACAGATTACCTACCAATTACCCTTGATACTAATAATGCAAATACCTTCTAGCATGCTTTTATCTTTTTCAATCGGAAACGAAAATGAATAAATGGAACCACTTACTTCACTGGCAAGTACCCGGTACCCGCTTTCACCCTCCTATCCGTTTTCTGACTTTGCCTAATTAAAGTGATATTGGAACGATTTTCAATGCAAATAATATTATTAAGGTTCTGTATTCCAACGGAATTATTCCCTATCAGAATATTTTAAAATTTAAATTGGAAAAATACGGACCATCATTACAAGAAACTAGATAAAAGATTATTCCTCTGCAAATAAACAACAACTTTTCCTTTTAACTACGAGTGTTCTCTATTATAAATAATACGTAAACCGGAAAGGTTATTTTGTATTACTTACAAAAATAAATTGAGAAAATATAGAAAAAAGAGGCTTTTACAGTTAAGCCTATTATAGCTTATTTGAATGGAACAAAAGGGGGGTATTGTCCGGCCCAAGCAGAAGAAACAATAATATTTAAGCTATTAAAGCTCAAATTAGAAATGGTCTTGCCATAATCTTTTCCTGTTGACCGAGCCTTTCCATAACGGAGTAGATTATTTTTCTATTTTTTCGGTCAATAATAAACTCTTCAAAATATGTGTGATAAGAGTGTACTCTAAATTCCAATATAGTAGGACTATTGGAAGAAAACACTGGAATTGTTCCGTGAACTTTACTTTTTTAATTAAGTAATTCGTTAACTTTCGAGCTGAAGATTCTCCCCAAACCTACCACCCTCTCCTACCAAGAACCCCGAACCAAAAAGACCGTAAGCAAACCATCCCGACATTCCAGCGATGGACCCGAAGCCAAGCCAATCCCTCAGTTACTACGACATGTGCAAAGAAGTAGGTGTAAAAGTGAAATGATTGTGCGACGAATGGTTGGGGCAGGACTGTTGCGACCTCGGAGACATGCAGATGATCCTGGCCACCAACACGGCCGGCGGAGGTGGCGGGTGAGTGAGACTCATTACTTTCATATTAATTGTAAGGAACAGTTTCTCACTTGATTATGTCTAGCTATGCATGGAATTAAGAAGTAAGCATCCATAGTCGAGCCAGCTGCAGTGATCGAAACTAATTATTCTTCTTCTTCTTTCGTGTCAGTGAAATGCGATTTTTTATATTTGTCCAGACCAAAAAGAAGCAACTTTGATAGCATTCAACTAATTATTAAGCAACACATAGCACGGTCAAGCAATGTGATGGCACGTTAAACCGTGGGTCTGGTGCCTGTATGCAGCAGTCGTAAAGCGTAGGCCTTCTGGCAGCTTGAAAACATCTGACACTAACAGTCATGTTGACCACTTACCCGACTACTCTCTCAGCACAAGCTTGCTTGTGTTAGTGTCCACCAACATGCACTAGGCCCTCGTGGTGGACTAGGCCTAAACCCTTCGTACATTGGAAGGAGACCCGTGCCCAGCAGTGTGGACTTGATGGGTAGAGGTGAAAATAGTGAACTTAAGTTCTAAGTAGACGACCGAATGGCGTAGTGGTTAGTGACCCTGACTACTGAGCCGTTGGTCCCGGGTTCGATTCCCGGCTGGGGCAGATATTTGTTTAAACACAGATATTTGTTCTCGGGTCTTGGATGTGCCCGTAAAATGGCAATAGGCCCGCCCCCTATTACATTGGGACTAACATAACACTCTGGCGAAAAGTGGGTGCAGCAATGCACCTCTGCCTACCCCGCAAGGGAGTACATTAGTACAAGGCGTGAGTGCGTGTTTATTTTGTTTTGTGTGTGTTTTTTTTCTAATTAACCACAAGTTATCTAATCACAACATGCAAGCGTAGCGTGGGACACGGCGGGACCGACCACCGTACACTGTTTTCTTATTCCATTTTCACAATACTTATGAGGCGGAAAATGATAATTATATCTAGTATTCCTCACTAATATACGTAACGTATACAGTATGCACTTTGTAATGTAAAACGATATCATTGTAATAAATTGGAGAGTAACAGAATTAATCCCGATACGGTACTAATGAATTGAAACATCATACTCGATGCTCGCACTGGATTTACAGAATCAATTAGGTTTGATTTCAAATGGATGCGTTTTATGTATGTATAGTGCATGTAGTGAGGGGTGCAAATAATTATTTAGTGTACGAGTTTTTTATGAAAATTCATATGTAGGAAGCTGCGGCAGCTTGAATTAATATGTATACTTACACACTATTTTGTATCCCAACATTTCCACGGGAAAATAAAACTTTTTAGAGAGTAGTCCAACTTGTCAGAAAAGCTAGTTATTTCTTTATTGATACAAAAGAGTCAAATCATTTTGTAAATTTGAGCAACCTTTGATGAACATTTTACATAACCTACCATTGATAGTAAATTAATTGTTACAACCTGAAAACTACACTTTATTAATTTTACTCGATAATTTGTAATTCTTTATCATTCTATTCAAAAAATAAATTCATTTTCCATAAAAACTTTGTTGGTCACGTGACTTTTTACTATGGAGAATGTTTTTTTTTCGCAAATTTTGAAATTTTGATTTCAGTTTCGGGCTTAGATATACCATGCTGCACATGCAGGTTTCGGCTTAGTATACCCTTTTTGCAACACCCTGTATTATAATTATATTGTATTGATTATACCTATTATAATTAAACCTATAAATTCTGGGAAGGCAGATAGGTATGCCATACGTACATAGAATATTATATTACATAACTTGCGCTTGATTTGAGAATTTTGCAATAATATTGTACTTAGTACCATCCAGCGTAATATTAGAAATTCTGGTAGCCGTATACGTTTATGGAAATAGTTCTTGAAGCCCAAATTATTTCTAGATGCAAATTCAATATGTGTAATGAAACTATTGGTATTTTCAATATATAGGTACATACTTACATAAGTTAAACTTCGTGTCGAAATTCGTGAATTTTGGTGGAAATCTGTGATTGAAGAATTACTAAACATTATCTTCTGATTCCTATATAACATGGTAGAGTTCAATGACAGAAACTAACCCCTCTCAAATTTTTATCTGATATTGTTCTCAGGTATTATAAACTTTTGATTTGAAGATTATTTACTTCTAATTCCATACTGCTACAAAGTTGTAGACAAGTGGTTTTCACCTTCGAGAAGGAAGCCACTAGACGTGAAGCGTTTTCCAATTTCGCCTTTACCTCCCTGCCATTTATTGAGTGTTCACAAAGGTCTACATGCCACAACACAGCATACCACAATGTCAGTATCACTTCACTGATATTTCTGGTTTTCAATAAGAACATTTCGTCAAATTTCCACACTTCTATTCGATTATCTGTGGGTGTGTAAGTACCTGCACCAGGCACTCTCGAATCGAAGCTTTGTGCATATCCCCAAGGTCTAAACTGCATACCTTTCTTTTCTTCCTAAGCTCGACTATTTCCCACCTCGCTAGTCCATTCCGGGTTTACCACGACCCATTACGTCCCCACTGTTGGGACACGGGTCTCCTTCCAATGAAGGAAGGGTTTTTTAGGCCTAGTCCACCACGCTGGCCAAGTGCGGGTTGGTGGGTTCTAAATCTAGATTTACAGGTTTCCTCGCGATGTTTTCCTTTACCATAAGAGCAGAGCGATAATGGTATACATTGGACTTAAATTCCAAAGAAGTAATTAGTCATTAGGGCGATCGGTCACCGCTTGAGGAGTCGAGGCTACGACAACCGCTCTGGGGCATACCTGATGCAGAGAATATCCCTGGCTGTGCAGCGAGGTAATGCTGCTAGCATCATGGGCACATTTTCCTCAGTTATGTCTCGGGGCGGTTTATTCACTTAATATCTAAGCCTCGTTAGTTTTATTTTCTTTTATTGTTGTAAAATGAGATAAATAATTAAATATTAAATTTTAATTATAACCTAAAAAATTGTAAATCAAGCCTATTAAAACAGTAAAAAATTAGTCATTGGTTCGAACAGTGTGCCCAATATATCTCCACTTTTCGGCAGTTTCTTTTAAGTTATCGGTACAGCTTTCATGAAAATGTGAAAGATCTACCTCCGGTTTTGTCTATTCGTAGCTTCGAACAGTGTTCCCAATAAAGTATGTCCCGTAATTGCGACTCGCTACCATTGTTCGTAGCAAGTAAATCTATGACGTCACTGTCACGAAATTTGCGTATCATTAGACAAACATAAAGTTTAGTTAGTTATACCACAGTCCGACAATTTTATTCGATGCCTCCCTTTTAATGGATTGTATGTCTACGTGACAAAATTCGACAGCTCGCACTTTACATGTAAGCCGAAGCGTATTTGCCAGGAACTATAAAAATGTAAAAACCATTTTACCATGGCACTAAATTCCAAAGCTTTTTACCTCCAACAAACTGTACTTACTCTTTTTGGCTGTGTTTGGGAGACTGCCAAATATGTGAGTGGACACGTACTAGTATAATATGCTAAGTACCGCAACGAAACTGACAATTTGAACTACTCAGTTAATTAAAAGTTGTTTAACGAACGTGCAACCGATACAAGAATGATAATAACTGAAAAAATAAGACTACACCCTGTGAGTATCTTATTTACACTAAAATCTCAAAACCAAATCTTTCAAATCAATTCAATATGGAATTATTGTGTTAAAAGTTCTATCAATATTAATTGATTTACAATTTGTATTATTTTGTAATTTCGAATTCCTGTTTGCGACTTGGCAGGGTATGATAAAAAAATAATAATGATAATACTAAGAAACAATTATAACAAATTTTCAGCTAAGAAAATATTTGTAATATTCGGCTCATCAAATCCGAGAATGCTAAAATGTACCTACCTACATACCTACTTCAAACAAAATAGCTAGAATTCCATTATCATCATCATCCTTCTATCTTCCTTTGTTAACGCCAACTTTTAGGGTTCCCTGCAACTTTGCTGATGTTATCAGCAATACCATTCAGTCACCAGATAAAATTATATAGAAAAAATAAATACGTAATTTGTTAAAATAAAGACTGAAATACTGAAATACCTAAGAAATTGGTATTATTTTATTTCAATCTTAATATTTTTAAGACAGAACAATAAGGAGTAGTTAATGACGTACGAGCGTCCGAATGCCGATTTTTTTATTTATTTCAAAGAATAGGTATACTTAAGTAGGTTTCAAATTCTGTAGCATAAGATCCGATCCAATATTTAGTCCTGGCAGGCGAATCTTCTCAATACTTGTATAATAACTTAAATATGATGTTATATTTGTAATCTTAGATAAGATTGCATGTTATTATTTTAAAATGCGAATTTATATGCGACTATAAACCAGCGCCACCTACATGAATTTCTTTCAACTTTTCAGTCTTTGTTGTATTTTGTCTGCAACCTAGCGCTACTTTTCACTTTTGCAAGCAAAATGATCTACACCGTTCCTATATTATTATTCGCAGCGCCATCTACTTTTAGTATGATAACCGCCACCTACATGCATTTCCATGAACTTTTCTGCTGTAATATTTTCCCGCTGCTCATCAGCACTTGAATTGACTTGCTCTGAAACATTTTTCACGAATAAAACAGCGCCACCATACAACCACTGTTGAAACTATTTCATACTCAGTATCTGCATGCCCACATTTTCCGGGGGAAAATTCAGCGTGTCGCTTTTGTCGAACACAAATAAAGCAGCGCCACCATACAACCAGTGGTGGAACTATTTCAAACGAAGTATCCGCATGCAACATTTTCAGGGGAGAAATTTCAGCGCAACGCTTTTCTCGAACACAGACAAAACAGCGATACCATACAACTAGTGTTGGAACTATTTCCTACCTAGAGTCTGCCTGCACGCCCACATTTTTTCACACAGGGTAGAAATTTCAGCTCAACGCTTTTGCGAACACAAATAAAGCAGCGCCACCATACAACCAGTGGTGGAACTATTTCATACCCTGTATCCGCATGCCAACATTTTCAGGGAAGAAATTACAAACTATCTAGCAACTGTTTGTCGAACACAAATAAAGCAGCGCCACCATACAACCAGTGGTGGAACTATTTCATACCCAGTATCCGCATTCCATCATTTTCAGGGGAGAAATTTCAGCGCCACCATAAAACAGCGCCACCATACTACCAGCGTTGGAATTATTTTGTACCTAGAGTGCACGCCCACAATTTCAGTAACAATTTCCGCCCAGCTTTCTGTCGAACACAGCTTCTGATTTTGCCTCCACCTTCTAGATGGCAGCACTTGTATGAATTGTGTTTTATTTAGTTGAAACTTCGCATGGTATTCAGATTTCCCCGATAGATGACCCGCGTCTTGTTTATTACTGCAGCTACTCCCCCCTAGATGTCCCCACTGCAGTATTCGTCCTGAAAGCCGGTATCGACCTTATTATCCGTATGTTACGTAGGTCAACTTTAGTGACGTCAGCACAACCAAGCGAAATTTGCTTGAATTGCTTTGCGCTCTTTTTGTCCTAGTTTGTCTTTTTGACATCAAAATGCCTACGAATGCTTTGTGTTATTATAAGATGTTCATTATTACTGAGAAATTGCCCTATTTACTGCGTTTGTGTTTTGTGCATAATAAGCAGCTATCGAATAACATGGTTGATCGCTGATGGATGCCATCTGGCGCATTGCATGATTTTGATATTGTACATTAATTAATATTTTGTTTTTTATGGCTGCGTTGTGTACCTAGTACCTACTGCTAATTAAGATTATTAAAAAATTCAAGTTACTAAGAAGATGATCAAAATGCACGTGACCCATAATGTATACCACATTTTTTAGCAAGGACAGATGTGAAATAAGTGTAAAAGAATCCATCATTTAAGAAGATATAATTACATGAAAATTTTACATTCGTCCTATATTTATTATTAATTAATGTCTGTTAACTTTTGATATTTGAAGTTTACAGTTGCAATATTCGTTGGCGATGAAACATAATCCGATATTACCTTAACAATAATAATTTTCTGCTGCAACCGACAATAACCACTGTTATAACAGTGCTGAAACAAAGTAACATGTACTGAAATTGCGGGTCGGTGCTGTCCCGTTTCAGAATTGATTTTAACAACCTTTCAACCATTCCCCGCTGCCTTTAATTCATGTTTCGGAAATAATTTAATATCTTTCAGGGATTTATATGTTTTAACCTTTTTTTCAGGTAAGTGCCTTCATCCGAGAGGACATTTTGTTGCAGCATAAGGTACGGTTATTTAATAAGTCTATATAATTGCAGTTTTAAAAGAATTTAGGTAGGTACTCTGTACGATACTTAAACCGTCTCTCATAATTTAAATATAAACATACGAAGTTCTCCTATTGCGGAACCCTCTTTTTAACATCCTGTATAACATTTCAAGTTTTTAGATTATGATATAAAAAACATACTTGAGTAAGTATTTCATTTATTTTTCCTTTTACCCCGAGATATTTTAAGTCTTTCATTCGTCTCGTTACATCAAACAAAGGTAAAATATTACAAAATTGTAATCTACCTTCAGGCTGGATCAACATTTCATGTTTCAAGCGTTCTACTTATAGATGCCAGTCAAATATCAACTTACAAATATCATCTGGGACCTACAATTTTTCTTTTTGTATAATATATAGGTTCATTATTAAGTACCTACTACGTTTTACCTCTTAGTTCTCCATAGGTAATCCAATTTAAGTGTCTCTAAATTATTACTCCAAGACATTTCTATGATATCATTTTCATGAAAATGTATCTATCATCATGCGTATTAAGTTAGTACTACTTAATTAAATTTTTTTGACAGATAATTTTACGCTATTTCCATATAATTATATTTAATTACCTGGTTCTACCTGATACCCATACGTCGCTAGACTAATTCCCGCGTTTTAATTAAACGATACAGGCTTATAATTACAATACACAGTGACCTGTGCTGACGCATAATTAGGAGGTCATCATTACTAGGTCTTTGACGGCAAACAGAGCTTGAGCAGTGATCGATGGCGACGCGTGGCGTCAACAGCACTGTGACCACTCGACTGGGGGGTCACCACAGAAATTGAACGAACAAACGACAGCTATAACGCAATCGGTACACTTAAGGCCTCCCGCACATGACCACGATACGCCGTCGCGTCGCGCCTTTCCACTCGCAGTTGTTCAATGGGAAAGAGCGAGGGAAAGGCACGACGCGACGCGAGATAGAGTCGTCTTTACCGCAGCAGTTCCGATTTTACTAAGCTTTTAAGTTATTAATTACGACTTAGTTGTATGAAGCGTACCAATTGCATGACAGCTCTCGTTCGTTCGATTTCTGTAGTGACCCCCCTGGTAGACTCCAATGCATAATATATTACCGGATATCAATTTAACTGCCCCGTATTGTCGCAATTTAGACGCTGAAGGCATCAATTTATTGGGGCCACTGGCTAACATACGGCTGTGACCTCAGTTGGTACCGTGACCGTGACGAATATTAGAAGCCGATGGATTCGAAGTCGAATAAAATATCTAGACTAGAAGCCACCACGTTGGTCGTTAATATGATAAAATACCAGTGTACCAGTTAAATGACGAGGAGGTGAAGGACTATTTACTTAATGACCATTTCACACACACAATACTTATTACAATTTGCCTAAAAGAGAGATCATTAAAAGTTGTGATGTTTTAATTTCAAAGTTTCAACTTGAGAGACTTACACAAAAGTACATTTATAAAAATAAAGGCGAAAAAGTTCGTTTAACTATCCAAATATCACAATTAATCGACAATCCGCTGTAACAGTTACCAGGCGTACAGAGATCGGAAGAGTGACAAGCAGGCGCCACATCCGCAGTTCACCGCTCGCAGCACGCGACATTTCCGTTGAGCCCCAATCGACTCATGACTTCCCAGCAATTTCACACAAAATTATAAACAAACCTCGAAAAATGCTACTGCAAATATACATTCCCATGCCAATCAACCAGAGGTTTATCGTTTCATTTTAAGGCAACAGACAGAATGCAAACGAAATAAATTTGATATCTCCCTTTGAGACACAAAAATGAGAAATGTTTTCTCTATAGCTCAAAGTTAACGAAACGTAACTACCTAGTTTATGCCTGAGGCTAATATTTGATTTCCATTATTGGAGCTTTATGTGTCACAGAACATACGTATTTCCTTTTGAGCCATAAAATCCAAAAGCTAGGCAAACAGATGTTGAAATAATCAAAATAATAAAAGCAATTCACTATCAAAATAAAGGGACGATTGTTTCTTTCAATACCCGGCAGAACAATGTCAAACAATAGGCGCAATCTGTGGAATCTATTGGAAATCTTACTTTGGTATGCTACGAGTTTTTTTAATACGCTGATATAAAAAAAAAAAAAAAAAAATGTTTCATAACAAACTTAGGTTCTGTATAACGACTTTTACAACTGACTGTATGTATAACTTTATATCAAAGTACCTATACAATAAGCATCAATTTTAATTACTTTTTAATGCTTAGAGCCTCTTTCACAATGTCTGGATAATGGCTAGGTACTTACCTGTGGGATAAAAGTCATACTGTCACTTTCAGTAATTATGTTTATCATTATCACAAAGGAAATCGCAGGTGTATCTTTTTCATTGCTCGCGAGTTTATTACCGTTACTATAAACCTTTACAATAATTTATTTATCCTGTCTCCTGAAAAAAGATTTCTGAAAATGATTGAATGAATGAATTGGTTGGATACTGATATACGGCAAGTCTGTACACTATCATTGCACCAAAACTACCCTAAATCAAACTCAATCCCCTTTTAAACTCACTCTCTTCCATCCAAAGGTTGTCGGCCGTATTTTTTACCGTTTTATTTTTGAGTCCTTGTGTTGTAATTATGTTTTTTGGTGCCAACAAAGTGTATTGTACTCGTATTGAAATGTTAATGATAACGACGACAAAACATACAATTAACACAACAACCAGTGGAGCGCCACTCGCCGTAGTTATGAAACCCGTGGGCATGTTATATGTTCGTACTTTGCGAGTCGAAACGTGGCTAATGATTATTATTAATGGAGGTATAGGCCTTCAGCGTATCGATTACTATCGTGCATTTCAGTCGTCGGTCCAAAAACCAGTAAAGGGGTTGAAACACGATATGCGCGGCTGAAACGCTGCCGTCGCCTACGGAATATGACTTTTGTTGGTACGAATTCAACATAGCACCACAGATTTTAAACTCGGTGATTGTGTTTTGGTAACTGGACTTTTTGAGGTGAATTATGAGAACAAAGAAATGGAACTAGTATTGCAGGAATCAAGCGAACTCGTCAGATATATGGGGGCGGGCTTATCCGAGTACCAAACTGCGTGTGTGAACAAAACGGATGCACTCGTCATTAACCAAAAATCTCAGTTGTGCCCTGATAGCTAGATTTTCCTAGGCCGCCGTAGTAATCACTAAAACCAAGAAGAAGCATGGGGCGCATCATGTTTTTTAAATTGAAGTCAGTATTTCTACATGAACAATCTGCTTTTGGGACCCTATTGACTGTATAAGGTCGTTATTATTATATACTATGATCTGATAGTATGATGACTAATATTATATTGTAGAGAAAGACTGACTCCCGACATTATATTTTTTTACACAATGACGTATCAGCTGCTATATTATATTATTAAAATTCATTTTAAGTTTCTACGCGTGTCCACTTAAAAATACACAAACAAACAAACCCTTGCTGCTTCTTTTAAAAGTTCAGTTAGCCAAAAATTATGATATCTACCGAATTTCTTAAAAATATGTAATACTACATAAATGATAGTTACCTAATACAGTGGCAGTACTATAAATGCATACAGCACTTTAATATCCCGTTTTATTTCTGTAAATAACGGGCTATTGTGTCTCCACTGTCGCTTTGAGAGCAATATTAATTGTTTCCAACAAAGTGGAAAAATCAATACCGTTAAGTTATCAATATCCTTGTCTCTGTACTTTTTAACATCATAGCAAGGGCAGATTGAAAGTGATTAAAATTGCCAACTTTTTAGAACTTGAACAAATTCCGTTTAAAATCTAAATATAGCTTTTAAAGAACTAAATTAAAATACCTCTACTTGGGAGAAGAGTAACGGCTTTGTAACGTAGTCAATGTATGTGGTAACTACTAACTACATATGATAATCAAAATAACCTTAAAATCTATAAGGTGTTGTGACAATGTTCCAACCATATCTGCAGATTAACCGATCCCCATTGGGCTGAGTGGAGACCACAAACGGGCAAGCATAGCGTGGGATTCCCTCCTGTTCGCTGAACTGAGCACCTGACAAATAGATACGTAGGTTTTGATAGGTTAATAAATTTTCATGTAACAGTGGCTAATAGTGACCACCATTAATAATATAACATAAATTATTACGTTGAAATGATTACCGATTTTGAAGTTACATGGTTTTCACAGATTGAATTGGCTCAAATACACACTTCAATGATATAACACCCCTCTTTTCGTCCAGCGGTAGAATATAGAGTCTGATCGTCGTATTAATTTGTATTCACTAGGAAAAGTGCAAATATGGCTTCACCTTACGGTGAGTAGTTTCAATTCGGAACAATATTTCCGTTGCTACCGCATTGCGTTAGTGTCTGCGACGCCGTCGATGAATAAATAACTGTATAAGAGGGAGAATTTTACACGCTGCTCTTTACCCAAAAATAATTTACAATTTATAAGAAAAATTGTGACCCGCCTACATTTGGTCTCCAAAGAGATCTGCTAGCAAGCCGCGCGTCTCATCTTACGCGTTTTATAAAAGTTCAATTTGTATTTTATTTATGTTCAGTTACTAATTGGAACTTTGACAATGTCAGCTACATTTAAATGTTAGCCAAATAGTACATAGGTACTAAGATATTAATTAATAGCTATATTGATATTACATACCTACGTATAAATTGATACTTACCGGCTAATAACTAGGTTATTAATAGTACCTCGTTAAATTGGTATATTTCAAACAACATTGAAAACGAGCAGTGGAAAATAAATTTAATAGGTTTATTGAATACTAATTGATTCCATGTTACAAGTCAATCTAATAAATTTAAAGGTACCTTCAAAGAACATCAAAGTACTGAAATTTAATATTTACCTAGTAGAGACATATTTTTGATATTGAGACCTACCGATACCTCTATTTAACTTAATTTTATATGTATTCCTTTTTGATGAAAGCTACCTACTGGTTTCTACCATCGCCGTGGCTGCATCATAATTTCATCAATGTATTTTTTTTTTTCATTTTTGTTTCTCTTGTATTTAACTGTCTATGTATTAAGTATACTATGATTTAAATAACTACTTATTGTATATTTTCGGAAATACAATGATAGTAGTTTTTAGCTGGCTACTTTATCACGGTTTGTAATACCTACGCCGACCTCGCGATATTATGTTTTTAACAAAACTAAAAGCATATATATTGGTGGTAAATAATTTTAACACCGTCAACTGTCAACAGTTACGCAGATTTTACGGATGTGATGACTCCCTTATATTAAAAATAAATTTGTAACTATGTATGCGTGCGGATGTATTATCAGCTGTCCGATACCCATATTACAGGATCTCCAGCTTGGAGTCGGATTATTATAAAGTAGGTAGTAGTAAATGCTTCAGGTGTGAAAATAATCGTAGAACGTATCATAAGAAGGAACCACGGCTTTAGATATAACTAACTTCAGCACTAAAACTACAAGAAGCACTGCACTGCGCAACAAGCTAAATATTTTTGCAGTCATGTTTTAATGAAAGTTATTTTCATGTTAATTCCAAATTCGCCGGCGGCGGCTCAAATTTGTTTCAGAATTAGTACGAGTTTTGCCTATTTTCGTAAGCTAATAGAAGTTGGGCGTGATAAGTAAACACTTAATAAAATATTTATCTATCTCTGGCGCCACGATTATTCGCTATTGAATAATGTATGGGAAGAGTTGGGTTTGTACTAATAACAATCGAAATTAAAACGGGACTAGGAAATCAAGAAAACGGGTTATAGGTTTGCGTAAATGTACCTACCTCTATGCATATAAAACATACGTGTATATACATACACGCACACGACTGTAACACATTAAAAGCTAGTCAAAGGTTACTGAGTGTTTTTCGAGTATAAGTACGCTGACGATGTAGGTCTACAACCATAATCTCCTATTATAACTGCTCTAATTGATGCATCCACGACATTGATAGTCCCCAGTTTCACAATCGACAACTATTGCACTTACTCAGATCAGACGCAAAACGACCAGCTATCAAACAGCTTGCATCCCTATTCTCTTATGCACCCGAAGAATGCTTTGTCATAGAAAATGGCGGCAGATATTTCGTTCTAGAGGTTTCGATAACTCGTGTCGTGACCGCGCTTTGACTTGAAAATATTTCTTCGTGTTATTCGAGTAGAAATAGGTATTTTATTATTGTTAGCGTTTTTGGTGTTTGTCAGCTTGGTGAGATTAGCGTCAAATGAGATTAACTTACAGTTGATTCGTCTTATAGAGATACTTAGGTGCACTCTCATAACATAAGTTGTTATTACTAAAATTTTATGTTATTTTAAAGCATTCAAAGTAATTTTGCAATAAAATTTAACTATTAGATAATAGGTAATATTCTAGACGTTAGTTGTAAATCACGTTCCTGTTATTAAATTTATGCCACCGTTGAGTGGCTGAGTAGAATCCAATTTGTTTGCCCTCCGAGCAGCCACTAATACTTTGTCCGTGCCGAAATTAACGACAGGGAGCAGGATTCCTTCGGGAATTCAGTTTCTAATACATACTAGCTCTTCCTACCATTTGTAAGTGCACAGTCCTGTGTCACAGCACTTTGAGAATTAAACTTGTTTGTTTGTATGTACATATTGTAGATTCCACTGGGGGTATATCTACCTGATAAATTGTTTCATATTTCTGGTGTAAAGATAGACTCTTATGGAATATGTTGTTACCAAAATACTGAATCAAAGCTAGCTAATATGGATTAATACCTCATTTCGACGCTGGGCCAACCTTAATAATAATAATAATAATAATAAGTTTATTTGCCAAAAAGAACACAGTTACAATTAATGTACAAACAGTAGGTATATAGGTACAATGGCAGAGAGTCTACAGTAGAAATATATGGGGTAGTAACCCCTAAACTAGGCAGAGCCTGTAACTTAGGGGATACTTAAACCTTGGCTAACCTCAACTGTTACCAATGTAGGTAGTACTAGATATTTTCCCATCATCTCTATTATTATTTTTACTGTCCAATTTTGGCTGAACATCAGTCAGCATGTAAATTTGTGGTACACAAAGTTAAAATAACTTAAACCGACGAAGGTAATAATAAGGCAAGAACCTACATAAACTAGTCTGTGGAAGAAGTTATAGTGAGAATTATGGATAAATTGTACCTTCATCGGCAGCTATCGGCCCATAACTACTTTCTTTGTCTCGCGCCACTCTGAGTGCTTCCGCTGAACCCCTAGTTTAAATTAGCTTCCACTTCACCACCGATCTACTGACAAATTGTTATGCAATAACAATTTAATTACTGTTTTCATTTCACTGTACACCAACATCGATCCAATTTACATGAGCAAACATTTGAACTTAAAATGCTTGATAAGTTTATTTTCAGTCAATTTATGCATTAATTTATTGACTCTTTCAATAGTTAGGTACAAAACCTACGCGTGTACAGGTTTTGAATGTCACGGTCTGGTTCCGGTAAATGAAACCACATGAGCTACTGGTTAGACTCTAAGAAATGTTCCCTAATTAAATTTTAGTGGCAGCTGAACATACAGTTACGAGTACAAAGTAAATAATGTAGCTACTTACTAGTTTTTAAGAAGGTTAGCTTAATTTATGTAAAGGTCAAATGTACGCAAGAATAATTATTCTTACTGAATTATAAGCTTTTCAAACTTTTTTTTTACATAAAAACATGATGCAATGAAAATCTTAACCTTCTCAGCGTCGCTTCGCCGCGACCTATAAAACTTTGACCGGCTGAATGGCTGAAAAACTGCTCAATGGAAAAAATATTTTAGTTGCCGTCTTTCCGATGGATCAAAGACGAAGTTCGGCTCACTCTATATATAAGTTTTGTACTAGAAACACTGAACTACCCACTTGCGAAGGACAATTATGAAAATAGTGAACGGGCTCGAATGACAGATATAGTGGAGTTCAACTGATTTATAATTTGCCGACGTGTTCTTACGTTTTTCGTCTGCTGTAAAATTAGGTTTATCATTTTATGTGACTGTTCGCAATGACGTTTAACATAGGTGTCGGGAGTTTTTTTATTCTTTATGACGCATTTACGCCATTGGTTTCCGTTTGTTAAAGATCTAGCCCTGTTTTATTAATAAAATTATTATGTCTTGTTTTCTTTGCTATTTTATTATGAAGATAGTTTTGTATAAATCAGTATAAAGTTACTAAATAAGTAGATACTTAACTATGTAATTAAGAATACTGGATTAGGTGCCTAGGGAGAATGGAAACCGTTGCTATTTGCTAAGTATATTTTTCTTATGAGTAAGAAGTAAAAAATAAATAATCATAATATTACCTAATTAAGGAAACTTTACTGCTTTTCTATGTAATTTTTCGAGTAGCTCTACTAAAATCATATTAAAAGACTCAATATAAGTACTTACCTAAGTATTTTAAATCACATCGATGCACAAAAATGAATGGAAGACGGTCTGATTAAAAAAGGAGCCGGCTCGTATTTTCATCCTCATAATGAGCCTGTTGTCGAGCTGAGACAGGGTGGTGCCGCCGGCCGCTCAGCTGACGAAACGGGAAACAACCTCGAGGCTGATACCCTCCCCCGCCCCGCCGCCCGCGCCCCCCGCCGCCCCGCCGGCGCCCAGCGCCATCGACATTGCCATGCAGACTTCAAGCACGCACAGATTGCGATCGATTACACTTGACATTGAGCGCCGCCACTCACTCCCCAAACCAAACACTCTTTGTTATCTCACAACTTTCCCACTTCCTCCCAATCACATTTAACATACCGGCGCCCAAGCCCCACTGACCTAAATCTTTTGGTTAACGGCTGCCATGACATAACTCGCCAGTGCCGCCGCGCTAGCTAGAGCTAGCACGAAATATGCTACGTAATGCCGGGGTGCCCTCATGAAGTCATGCCTCACACATCATCAGCTTTATTAAAAATAAATAACAACTACGTATATTATAAACGTCAGAATGGAAATCTACACTTCGAGCCCATTATGTCCCTGATTAGGGATCCTAGGACCTGATGATGATGATGATGATGATGATTTATAGACGTGGGTGCAGATCACACTTATAGTGAAACGACCTGCGAATACCCAGTCTACATCACTGCAGTGACAAAGGTCAATTCAGTGACGTAACCGCGACAAGGTACACCCAAAGGCTTTTTCATTAATAACAAAAGCTTTCGGAACAATGTGTTCGTCGACTATTAATATCTTGATGTGATATATTTTCCATTGTTTTAATAGCAACCAGACACTTACAATACACTCAGTTCCAGTTCACAGAGATCGGCCTCCTCCATTTCAGGAAGGTTTTTTAAATGACATTATATTTGCGCGTAAAAACAAAATACATTTTCCATTTACTTCCACAGTGTCAACAACTTTTGTTCCAATTTGGTTCTACGATCTAATAACTATAGAAAACGAAAAGTGGATTTTTCTATACAATTTGATACTACATATGATAATTGCCTCAATATTTAAAAATTTACTCAGATTCCGCCCCATGACCTTTGTATGTAAGTAGCTGCGTCATGCTTGACTGGACACGGCCCTTATTGGACCTGAAGAAAAGTCAATCACAAAGTGTTAAGTATTCCCTTGTTTTTATTACGACAGATTTTCCAACATTTTGCAAAAATATTAACGTTTGTACTATGGACTATGGATGTATCGATTTTTACCTAGTTTAATACTCGTATATAATATAAACACTTTCTTACGTCTTAAATCGGATTCTAGCTGATATTTTGAATGGTTTCATTGTAGCCTTGAACGTTTCTGGTCCCCTGTTATTGCCCTTTTAAGTTTTTCCTACATATTATCCATAACCTATTAAAACTTCAGCGTATTATATTAGAACATAGGTAATTGATTTCTAAAAAAATATATGTTTGTCAGTAAGAGTGTTGGCAGCACATAATCTGAAATGATTCATTTTGTCCTGGGTACTAAAGAGGGCAATTCGGGCTAAAATTATACTTTACGGCTTCTACTAACATGTTTCGTAGTACTGACCACACGAAGCGAGCGAGTTTGTGCTGAGAGAGAGTAACTGATCAACCCGACTGTCAAATGTTTTCAAGCTGCCCGAAGGTCTCTGACTAGGCTTTACATCTGCTGCCGAAACAGCTTCCCCATGACTATTTTAATCAATACTCTTAATCTAAATAAAACCTGCAAAAGACTTTAAAATACATTGCAGCGTGCAGCCAACGATCGGTCGGTTATATTTCTAAATGTAAAATAGGAGACAGTGACAGTCCTAATTTGTTTCTGTTATTTTGGCTGCCGCGGGAAACAAACCGAACCTATCAAGCTAACCTAATTCAG
The DNA here is from genome assembly GCF_932276165.1 of Plutella xylostella. NCBI lineage: Eukaryota > Metazoa > Arthropoda > Insecta > Lepidoptera > Plutellidae > Plutella > Plutella xylostella. The sequence continues at coordinate 10,778,621 of NC_064012.1, forward strand.
TTTCGAGGAAATATACGACAGAAAATACAGCAGTTTAGATATTCACAGTGCACAAAGTTTCCAATTGAGTGGGCTCGATGCATACACTGACGCCCCTATGCTACGAAATATATTACTACTAGGCTTTTGTTAAAAGGTTTTCCGAATTCTGTATTGTATATGGCCCTATACGATCCACAAATAAACAATGCACATAACCATTATAAAGTTATACTGGCTGTTGGCATTGAGTACTTTGACTCGTCTTATTATATCTCACAGGATGAAACCGTATCAGTGATTTTCCGTTGCCAGATCAACAATGTTCTTGACATTTATGATTTTTTTAATGTCACAAGCAAACGGGAATCTTACTCATAAAATTCCATCCTGTGGAATGGACGTGAGAATCTCATCCGTTTTGTCATAGAGGTTAAAGTTAAAACAAAACAGAGAGGAGAACAATACCTATACTTAGACGGAAGATAAATTGCGCAGTTCTTCGAAACCGTTTAACGAAGCGACCTGGATAAACTGGTTTATAATAAATATTACATCTTTACTATTTAAATCATTCGTAAACATAAAATAAGAAAAACACTCGGTTGCTACGCCGCGCCGTAGCCATAGTAGGCTACGAAACTTGCTACGAAATCTTGTAGAGCAAAATAAAGCTTAAGCCTTATTGATGTATTATTACACACGCCTTTGCCTAGATGATATATATGCTTTTTATTTGGTTTACAAGAAATACATATCGCTTAAAGAATTAATTATATAATTAAAATGTATATTTGTTTTATGTTGTAGCAAACAACGTATGTAACATGGTACATGTCACGGGATTTGAACCCGCAGCTTTGTCGTGAGAAGCGAATGTTTACAAATTGATCTAACAATGCTCTCTAAAATTAAGTCCTATCAATAGTTTAAGAGAATAAAAAAAATGTTTACAATTTAAAACATAAAATTATCAACTCAACAAACTGATGTTGTTGCACAAAAATATCGTGCCTCATCAAAAACATCGGCGAATACCCGAGAAAAATATGCTTTAGCCACCCTTCCATTTAATCAAATCCGAAGCGGCAGAAAATGTGAAATAAATCTCTCCAGAAATCAATTAGATCTCGTTCTTGGAAGAAACTGCGTGACTGAACCCGAGACGATCCCTTTAATACCGTCCTCGTCGCGGCGCGGGCCCGCCTCGCGACCACATCGCGCCAACTTCCCTCCAACACCGAATCTATCAGCTGAACTTCCTACTAACAAAAACTTGTCAGCTCGCTCATGTCTCTCCCGGCGAACCCGCGGGCCACGCTTAACCCCAATCATATTTGTCATAAAAGCTCTTTTATCGTATCTGTACAAATGATTGATTGTCGCCAAAGCGGCTCGGCGCTAAATCAGCGGGCCGTGTTTAGTTTACGTGACACGCGTCAATTGAAAGTTTAGTTCGGTACGAAGCAAGTTGGCCGGCGGCGGCTCGTGGTCGATCTCTTTGTGCAGATTTGGCGGTTGTCTCGGGCCGGAGGGCGGGCGCTACGCAAGAATGCGGCGCGGCGTGCGTGCGTGCGGCGCGGGCAGGGGATGGAACGGCGTCGGCGCTCCGCCGGGGATGCGTCGCGCCGCCGCCGCCGCCGCCGCCGCCGCGTGCCGCAGTAGCGTGGAGGCGGCGCCGCGGCCGCACGCCAGTCTGCCCGGGCCCGCGCACACAGCTCCGCACTCCCGCTGTCCTCTCTCCCGCTCTGAGATGCCTTGTCGCAACGAGGCAAGTGAATAGCCGCAAGTGCTTCCCGCGTTACCTACACTAATTCGATCCCGCCACGAATCGGCATGTGGTCTCTACCGTTCTTTTTATTGCAATGCACAACTTACGATGCAGACGTTGTATTACTTGAAATGTTAACAAATTATTTTGAATGCGAGTTTGAACGGCGATGTTGAACATATTCTGGCGTTTAGTTGTAAGCTGCTGTAAGTTTGGGCGACGTGTGGGGGGGGTGGCTGAGCTGCCGGCTTCACTCATCGTCACACTCTCCTTGTTGTAGTCACTTGGTCTCGTAGCCTCTGCTCGTATCTACATTGCACCACTCCAACGACCTGCCCTCCTTTGTTTGGTAACTTCAACGTAATTTAAACTTTTTTTCATGATTTATCTACGTTGCTTAAGCGCAATGGCTAAAACTCATAGTTTCTTGCAAGCATTGGTTCTGAAACATGAAATTATATCTGAATTGCGACAATACAATACGATTTTTTATGTGAGGTGAAAAGCCTAGGTTTCGGCGTGGTATTTCATCGATTAATTAATAAGTTTGCTCGCTACTTCATGTTTCGTCACACTTCCGTGTGTACAAATGGACTGACTTACTCACATACGTAAACAATGATTTATTATTGGTCAGTTTACGTTCAAATTAAATTAATTAGATACGAACAGGAACTGAAATAAAAGTTATAAATTTAGAGCGTCTATTTTTACGCAAATCTCAGACATATTAAATATAATCTACGATGTCTTACTATTGAAATTGCGCCAAGTTCGCTGGAGAAATTGACATTTACGTTAAATTGATATAATAAAAGTAAAGATAGATCCACCTTCATGTTTTGCTAACCTATATTTCAAACATACATACGTCATCGTTCCTTACAAAAAACATTTCATGGCCCCTCTAATACACCGGATATTACCGCTTAAACTAACCTAACGCTCAATATACTCGTATTCATACACATTCAACTTAAGTAAGTATATAAAGGAGGTGGAATTAACAGAAATTTGGCAATAGGTAGATAACAATACATAAATGCATCTCTGTCTCTTGAGTAAGGGTTTAGAAACTCAAGTGTTTATGTTGTACGAAATTATTATTTCAATATGAAATAGCAGTAAGAGGTGAATGAATACAAAATGTTCCTCGCTGAAACATATTTAAACTAATTCACAGCAGATCAAACAGGAAGTATATTGGTGTAATTTAATTACTTTACTGCTCGTTAATGTAATCAAATAGCTAGCTATGTTAACTAATAGTGAGTTTAGCTGTTAACATGACACACGCTGTCAATTATACAAAATGATTTATCTTTATAATTTAAAGTAACGTTGGAAATATTGGAATATACACAAAAAAAACAGTCTTAGCATTACTAAGCAATACGAACTTTTTTCTCTACTTAACTAATACTACTTAATCAATAATCAAACTTAGAATTTCTAGTTTATATTTAGAATTTTTCAGTTTATGAGCTTCTAGCACAACGAACAAAATGTTTCACTTTACAAACTATTTCATAAGTAGGTATTACGTACTTAGTGCATGATTTTATCGCTGAGAAAGTTTGCAAAAAGTTCACTTAAACATTAAGACTTGCGCTGCAGGCTACTATAGCTATTAGAAGATATTAATTATATACTAAAACACCGGCCAAGTACGAGTCGGACTCGCACACGAAGTGTTTCGTACCATTACAGATAATTTAATTTGTGCACCCACAATAATTTTGTATTTAATAGCCAATAAAATAAAAACTTAAATTTGTGGGCTGGTTACATGGTAAGCAAGTAATGAATTTAATTCGGGCCAAATTTCAACTCGTTAACTGGGATAAAAGGTGACAGATAGACGGATAGACGGAAGGTTCTATAAATATATTATAGACGGAACGTTCTTTAAAAAGGTTCCGTTTTTACGTTGGGAAATATTTGACCCTAAAAACAGATTTAACACATGTAAGTAAGTATAGTATATCTAATACCCTTACATGACTCGAGAATATCGAAACACGCATTTAAGGGGTATGTGTGGTGTTGTGTATGTGTGTGTGTACTACAGAGTGCCGCATTGAATGGAAGCATGCCCCGCGCAAGTTGCAGTGCTGTTTATACAATTGGCCGGCAGCACGCACGGGCCCCGGTTAGATAGGAAACTACTTTATGTGCCTGCGTCGTATGTACTTGAAAAACTGACAACCATGCAAAATTTATAGTCTAGAAAAACCACGGATAAGTTCCGGAAAGGTGAGAATTTTTTCATCGTTTTCCTTTTAATAATATTTCACAGTTTATGAACATCCTAATGCAGAGGATTCATCAGAAAAGGCAAATAAATTGAAACCATAATGCTTCCGTGAGATTAACCTCATTTTGCCACCCCTGTTTTCGTTCTTTCCGTAGCTTTAAAAGTGATTCGATTATCGGTCCGAAAGAATTCGTTCTAAACTAACTAGGTAGGGCAAGGAGCCAAATTTTAGCTTTAGCTTAGTTACGCATATATGAATTCCAGGTCAAGGCTTTAGTTTCATGAGGTAGGATGCCCGCGCGGTAAACCCTCGGGTTAAAGTTTGCCGCATCTACTTAGTTTTGTTTTATTCTACGAAGTGGTGTTTTGTTTAAGTAATGTTAATATTTTCAGCTAGCACCGCATAAGCTGCTGTTTAATTTAGTGTATTTTTTCGACCATTCGTTGTGTTTCTTGCAGTGTGGGTGCGGTTGTGTGAGACTGAATTATTATGACTGTTCTGATTACGTTTGTGTAGTTAATTTAAGATGTACACCTAACACTAGATAATAATGTTAAAAGAGCTACAGTAACTCATACCCTTTGTACTAAAATGAATAGATATTGATATCAGAGGTAAGATACTTACCTGAAACTAATACTAATACATAGGGATGTAAGCGGCGCGACCTCTATCAGAGTAGAATAGAACCAATCTGATCCCTTACATTCTCGGGATTAGTATATTGTACTGGCACAATGCAACCAAGTACACAAGGCACGATTTTATTATTATTTTATTTTTACCATGAGTACAACCACCATGACTGCCTGATTATCAACCCAATCTTAACTATATTACTCCAGTCGAAAAAAGGGTATCATCATGAAAATTCAACAAGGAAGGGCTATTATAAAAATGTATATAAAGTTTACAAACAGGGATGACGATTTTATCTCTTAAAAAAACGCAAATATGAATTAAAATGGCCTGCATGCGTTGACATCAATTGAATGGTACTTAATTCGTATGTCATTTTCAGCAGTCGAGTGCCACTCGGGAGGGCTTTATTTATTTACATGAAGGGAAAGTGACTTAAATACTGAAGATAGGATAATTTTCAAAAAGCTACTACATATATTGTATTTTTTTAAACAATAATTAGGGGCAAACGGCATTCAAATCATTTGAAAATACTCGAGGCTGATTCGCTAAATAAGGAGAAAAAAATATGGTAGTTTATCAACCAATCGAAACGGAAATTTTTTGTTCCATTTACATAGTACTTACATACTACATACCTTTATGTATATGTCACAGGCATCTGGTTGAATCTCCTTTTTGGTTGAATCACTAGCGCGTTCATTGGATGGCGCTATTCATGTATGACTAAAGGATAACTCGTGAAGTCGTTGAATGTAACGTTCTTCACTGAACGTCATTCAGCGAAGTCGTTGAATGGGATACAGTATAGCAACTTTGTAATATCTGGTTAGGGTGACAGACCAGACAACTAAAAAATAAACGTAAGTACCTTGATATTGTTGTTCATAATTATCTAGTTTCACCTCATTTTTTTCTTTGAAAGTAGCCGCGGCGGCGTAATAATAGGTAAATCCATGTTGTCTTACTATTTTAACACAAATAACGCACTTAAAAACTAATTTAGGTATTTGCAAAAAATAACAATACAGGTGCTTTTTGTGCCAGCTGTTAGACGCCATATTTGTTTTATTCACCACCTGACTAAATTTTAAATCCGATAACTAGTTGGACGTTTTGTGACGCTTGTACTCTTATCAACCTTCGGCCTAGTCATACAATTGAATAGCGCCATCCAATAAACGCGCTAGTAATTCAACAAAAAGGAGATTCAACGAGATGCCTGTGACATATACACTGACTGGTGGTATTGTGCGGATGGGACATACGTATAAAATGTATAACAAAATAATGATGGCTCAGAATATAGGTACTTGTTGAATTTCGCCGGAAGCTAACAGTGAAACATCCTCATTTTTATGAAGAAAATATTATAATAAATATATCCACGTCCTGTAGCCGCTAATGAGAACCTTGGATTTACGGACGTAATTACTGTAATATTATTTATGAAAGATGTTTCTGGAATCGTAGAAGTGAACGTCCTGTCTCCTACCCACGGCGACAGGAAGTTTCTATTACGGTTCAGAATACAAAAAAAAAACAAAAGTTTCATACTCAACCAAAATGTTGCGATTTCATATTGCTTCGATAATGCCTAGCATATCGGTACCTGCTGCACTGTGGGTGGACATACGAGTATTATGGCGATTGGTGCCAAACGTTAAATGCTGTATGCACATTGCACGTGTCCACATAATCAAAACCAAATTAAAGGTCATAGAATGCCATTTTTTTAATGCTCCCGGTTTCTCAGAAGTAACTAATACTTGAAAAATTGGTATAACTCTTCACACTGTTTTCCACTTCAAGCGAGAATCGAACCCGGTATCTACTGGAAAACAGCTTAAGACCCGACAAGAAATGATAAACAATAAATATCAAAGCACTTATAAAGGCTCTTATAAACATTTTGAGGCTGAATAAAGCAATTTATTTAGAGATAAATTCTAGTCAGTAAATTAATTACTTTTATTTGAAAAGAAATTAAGGTGTCGCCGTTCAGGATTAACTGAGTGTTGAGTAAAGCCTTTTCAGTTTACAGAAGAGGTATTGTTGAGCTTTGTATAATGGGTAATATAAAAGAAAATAAATTGATAATTTTAATGTTTTGTTTCAATAATAATGATAATTTTAATAAAATTGAATATATAACGTGAACACCCACTCTAAAAGTGGAATTATACTAATTGCCCGTATGTGTCGGTTTTTACGAATATAATGTTGTCTTCATTTATAAACATCTTATTCCAATTATTTCGTAAGGAGTTCGTATGTGTAGCGTGTGGAAAAATATTTTCGTAAGAAATCCTTTCAAATATTTTTTATTGTTACTTATTCGTTTATTTGGTAGAAGCTACCTGACGAAGTTGAAGACTGCAAACGATCGTTGCCTCCAAGTGGAAAGTTCTTGTGGAAATTTGAGTGTTTAGGTTTTTATGAAGTTTTTAGGGGCTCAGCTCTCAGCTCACTGATTGCAGCGTTCATTAGCACGCCACTACACTGACGCCATCCAAGCGTCGACATAGGTGAGATTAGGATAGCTCTTGAATAGCTTAAAAATAACAAAGTTCCGGGCGAAGACTGAATTACTACAGAGCTTCTGAAAGCTGGACGTATTATCGAACAGCTCCAGAAGCTCTTCAATTTGGTTCTTCAAACTGCCACAGCACTGGAGGCATGGTGTGAGAGCGCCGTGGTGTTCTTGTTCAAGAAGAGCGATAACCCCTTCTAAAAAACAATAAGTATAAGAAAGAAGAAAGAATTTATTTATGTTCTTGATGATAAAATCTGATAAAAATGAAGTGAAAAATGAAATACCAATTAGATAAAAGGGGTACTTAAAGCTGTTTTTATTTCGCAAACTAATTAGCTTGACGCTGTTCCTGTTTAAATTAAAACACAGACTGGTGGCAAAACAAAGTTAATTTCAAATGTTCAACCTTTATTTTATTATACCGCCATCGTCGCCTCACGAAACTTTTACTCACTTGAAAATTAAATTTAATTTGCACAGTAGCGGCTCTATGCTCGTAATAATGTCTTTCCTATTAATCATAATTTAAAAGTTGAAAATAGATGTATGAGATATAGGTACAAGTACTAGGAAAACGGTATCTCTACACGGTACGGTGATATGAGAAGCAGTTTGCAGTTTATTTCGCGAATTTAGTGAAGTGCAACACACATGGTTCAGAATGAATCCCCGACTACCTCTTTGGCTTATTATACTAATTTTTGAGCACTTCTGACCAAAATATTTTATAAATAACTACCTACTTTGAACATAATCATAAAAAAATGTCGTTTAAATTTTTATTCGGTAATTACTCGTTGAATTTTGATCTTTTCTTTTATGATAACCTATTCCATTATATATATACTCATATGGTATTACTTAATCAAATTCATATTATATTTCGTAGTCAACACTGTATTTTCGTATAAAATTAAAACTTTTTAAAGCAAGCTAACGGGGCTACAAACTTAAACTGGGCTAAGCACAAAGATTGCAACTCGCCTGAATTTCAAACTGTCCAGGTAGAGGCTTGCTTCTAAACAAAACTTGTAATATTCATTTATTTTCAGGGTTCCATTTTGTGCCGGTACTTAGACGTTCTCTCTTGAACTGTTTCCAGAGACCAAAATACACTCACGGGCAATGAAAAGGTTCCACTGAAAAAAGCACCCAATTACTCCCTAACGTAAAAGGCTAACTTAATGACGCCTTCTGCAACATTGGAGTACATTATACAGAGCATCCGGATATTACCAACTAGTCGGTTAAAGGCCGACACTACCTGGGTCCCCTTCCCAGGTGTCTGTGTAGATTTTCCTCCAGGAGTGCAAAAAAATAATAATTTATTAATAATATATAGGTATATATATATATACAGGGTGTCCCAAAAGTCAACGTCATCCCTTAAAGGGCTGATAGGTCAGCTCATGAGAGGCCAGAATATCACAATATGACCTTAGTAAAAACTCGATAATTTTCGAGATATTGACACTTTTATAAATTTGCTGAAAATCTACACCTTGGATCAGTTTTTTGCGTGCTGCCGGTACAAAAATCCATATTGTTAGAATTTTTTTGGTGTTGCATCACCCTGTATAGCCCTGCTCTTGATCGCAGTCAAACAAAATATCGAGTAATGCTGTATGTTTAAAAAAAATACGGTTTTCAAAGTCATAAAAGGTAATCGTATTTTTTTATAAACAACTTTGACTCTACATACTGTAAAAAAATATACCACGCAAACCTGGCACCTTATTTGAAAAGATTGCTCATTTAATGCAGTTTCCAAAATGGTATGAAACGTTGCTATTGTTTCAATTAACAAAAAAGTTATTGCTATTTTAGTACAAAACGACCTCGATGTAAAATTGTTTGAAGGAAATTTATCTGACTGAATTTATTAAGGGTAAGTCATGTTGGAATGAGTAAAAGTAAAATAGGTGATGGGGTCAGCCGCGTGGCAACATAGATGACGCAAAAATAGCTAAGAAAAAACTTACCATACTCTTATAAAACATATTTTGCGTTTTTTACACCTTATTTAAAAAAAACAAACATTTATTGACTTTTATTTTTATTTCTCAAAATTATAACACCACATTATTATATTAAGTACATAATCAGCAAAAAATTATACTCATTAATGGTCATAACCATAATTTTGAGAGTTTGGTTTTGTTTAACAATAACTTTAAAATAAATAACAAGTAATTAGAGGTAATGTTAATGACAAACTGATCTGTCCCGTTTTTGGATACTGTGGGTGTACAATGTACATGTGTAAGCGTTTTACTTCATTATATCACACATTAGCACTACTCAGGAATGTACGTTACCATGCGCTACATTTATGGGGAATGTGGAGTTTCTATAGTCAACTTTTTTCGAGAAAGATACTGAAAATGCGTTTTTTTTATTAACTGTGACAACGTCGTCTCTTTTCCCACTCCCCCGGCCACACCACCTATTTTACTTTTACTCATTCCAACATGACTTACCCTTAATAAATTCAGTCAAATAAATTTCCTTCAAACAATTTTACATCGAGGTCGTTTTGTACTAAAATAGCAATAACTTTTTTGTTAATTGAAACAATAGCAATGTTTCATACCATTTTGGAAACTGCATTAAATGAGCAATCTTTTCAAATAAGGTGCCAGGTTTGCGTGGTATATTTTTTTTACAGTATGTGGAGTCAAAGTTGTTTATAAAAAAATACGATTACCTTTGATGACTTTGAAAACCGTGTTTTTTTTAAACATACAGCATTACTCGATATTTTTTTTGACTGCGATCAATAGCAGGGCTATACAGGGAGATGCAATACCAAACAAATTCTAACAATATGGATTTTTGTACCGACGGCACGCAAAAAACTGATCCAAGGTGTCCATTTTCAGCAAATTTATAAAAGTGTCAATATCTCGAAAATTATCGAGTTTTTACTAAGGTTATATTGTGATATTCTGGCCTCTCATGAGCTGACCTATCAGCCCTTTAAGGGATGACGTTGACTTTTGGGACACCCTGTATATATACTCGTAAAAGATAAAATATATATATTATAAGCTTCCACATTTGAGTAGTGAGTATTTAAAAGATGAAGATAAAAAACAACCAAACTCTCACAATATATATATCTCCTCAAAAAGGCACGGACATAAAGTCTGTGGAGTGATAATAAAATCTTAAAAAAAAAAAAAAAAGATATTACCAACTAAAAACGGTAATATTTTGTTTAAATTTTAAATTAAATGTTTGAAAAAAATTTGGGTCGTTTGGTCTCGGAATTTTGTGAGTGGAACTTTTTCATTGCCCGTGAGTGTAGTTAAGTTCTATAGAATGCTTTCTAAATCTGTGAAGTACACTTTATCTATGACCTAATTTTTGCCTTAATTCGAAATACAGACAACCAACTTTATAAGAAACTGGGAATTAAGTACATATACTCGTAAGACAGTACACAATATGTAATTAAAAGAATGCGCGAAAAATTGTGTAATCACTAAACATCCTCTATGAAAACAGCCTATATGAAAAAAGAAGATGTATTATTATTTTAATTATTTAATGACAACTTAAATTACATGTTTTTTTTTATATTTTCTGAAATTAAGTTGTAAATAAAGTAAATAAGTCTTATTTTACGGTGAAAAAGTTTTAAGGCGTAGCTTGCCGGGAAAACTCTTATATAAGTTTTAATTAAACCCGCTGATGTCTTAATACTGATCATATTTCTAAAGTAATGAGCAGGAATATAATGAATTTCGAGTATTAAGTTCTCTAATATTAAGTCAGTAATTAAATTACCTATAATATTTAATTATTATGGCCGTATTCTCATCGACTCGTAATAAGAAGATGTAGGTTATTTATTGTATAATAATAAATATTGTCTACATGTGATATTATGTAGCATTTCTCACAAGATACTTTTTGTTGAATTAAAAACGCACCCATAGTAAATCACTATAGATATATAAGACTTCAAAATAACTTTATGAAATTTATTTATTTGTTTCATAAGGCTTCAACTATCATAACATTTTCGATAGGTAGCTAAAAGTAGTAAAGTATACTAATTTATTTAACAATACTGAATATTTCTTTGTAAATTCGTTCAAAGAACAACAAAATATATCTTACTATCTCAAAGATACAGTACTTTGAGACTACAATCAACATGCTTCTTTCAATATTCTTATTCCTATTCTATTTAAAAGAAGTAATATGGACAAGCACAACTACTGTTCTCTACACCCGCCGCACGCCTGTCACATACTGGTCGTTAATAATGCACGTACGTATAAAAAAGTTCCTTATTGATCGAGTTATAATTCCCTGAGTTTCTTGCAAAGCCACCGTGGCGTAAGAACTGAAACTTAAAAGTCGATTTTTGTCGTTGAAAAGTAATCTCGACTGGTGCACTGCGACCACGTATAAGGACGATTGAACACGATGGTTACTCTATACTGACGAAACACGAACGAACGGGAGCTGTCGTGTAATCGGCACGTTTAATACAACGAGATAGAGTCATGGCTCACACAGCAGAGCTCCGTAACTTCGTATTCATATAGAGTGACCCCCAGGGTCGCCCGACTGTGACATAGTTTCATTGAGTTTACGTATAATGCGAACGACGGGAATCGAACCGTAGAGAAAAAGATTATTCCTCTGGCATAACTTTTTTCATATCTACCCGTAGTTTAAAGAATACTTTGAACCAGAAAACTGCCCGTCTCGAACCTGAAAACGTCAAGTTATGCATAAATTGAGTATGGAATGAATGAATGATTATCTGATTTGACGTTCTAGGTAGATATTCAGATTTACTCAGGCAGACACTTTGCGTAGGTCAAACAGATTTAGAAATTCGCTGATAAAACAATAATATTGTTTTTGTAACACAGTATGTAACTTGCATGTAGCGTAACTTTTTTGCAAACAATCAAATACAAACCGACCAATCACGAGTCAACTTGTTTACAGACCATCGATTTGATGGTTCAAATCAGGAATATTGTATTATTTATACTTCTCTCTCTTTCTCTCTTCTCTCTCTTTCCTCTATCTTAAATATGAGCTTCGCAAAAGTGTGAGTGTGTAAATACACTTTATATCACAATAAGACAATAAAAGTTGGGAATTGCTGTACCTGAACGCATATTTAGATACCCCCCAACCAACACTGCATTACTTACTTTCATATTATAGTGTTGGTTCTATACCGATAGTGAAGTATTTTTCTCTCTACTTTGGGCTTCCGTAGTGCAGTTGGATGGTTGCCAACAGCAGTGGAACCTTAGGACACAGCACCAGTAACAGCTATACATCACTATTGACCTTAGATTTATAGCTAAGACTTATTAAATTATAGCCAGGATCATCTTGGAAATAAACGATGCGACGTTAAAAGATTTTGAGTCGAACCCTAAATAAATTGAATTGGGAGGTGAATTTTATTACTGTCGTCAAACGATCGCTATTAACGTTTCTGAAGAAGAATTTCTTGTAACGTCATTAATGATAAACAATATACAGTATTAGCATAGAGTATAAGATTTCTATAGAGTGAGAAAATGGTATGACCCTATGCCTATGATAGACATAGACCTTAGACAGTAGACTCTTTACACTCAAGACCTCGATGCCCCTAAATATTGCAATACTTACTAATCTATGTAGGTTGTCTATATTTTTTAATACACGTATAACACAAAAATAAAACATGAAAAATCACCTACTCCATTACGTTTACACGCGAGTCCACGTTGTTCTAGGTTGTAGGTTCTCTATGTCTTAATACGGGATTCTGATCATGTTCTCACATCCGACGACACTTACTGCACATTACTCACGAAGCTTTGCTCAAATTCCGGAACAGAGTGTCCCAGACGCTTATTTTATTGAAAAGAAACAAACTGAAGCACTAATGCATATGCGATATACAGACCTACCTTGCGCCTACTGCTTTTAGGGTACCGTGCCGCTGAAAGGTAAGGTACCTTTGTTGAATATTTTGGAGTTAAATATCTGATTAACTAGAAATTAAATCAATTCATAACTGCCATTGAAAAAATACTTAAATATGCACGTTGACAAAGGAGATTGCGGAGTGCTAGTTTTTATTTTACTACGTTCGAGAAGCGGCGAGTAAACGTGAATTTCTATGGCGAGGGAGACTTGCCACCTATCAGTATCTACACGCGCTCCACACCATACAATTTTGCGTAAGTATTCAGTGCTCAATCGGTAATAAAAAAACCTACATTATATAGTATTAAACCCCTGAAAGCAAACGTTGCGGGCGTATGGTTCAATAAAAGAGTAATTGAGTTGGGCTGATAAAATTATCCTGTGACAGGGTGTAGTTGATATGTTTAATAATACCGTTTTTCCTCCTGATAAACTGAAACAATGCTTTATTGATAACCGCACGATATCAATCAGATCAATGTTGGAACTACATTTACGATAGTAATTTAGTTCAGAGTCTAGTATTTTGTAATTTGGAAGCTATAATTGTTTGCTACACAAACCTTTAATCTTGTTATAAAAACTACACCTATTTTTTATAACAGTTTTTATTTGTGTGTCCTGCATTACATTATAATATCAATCGAGTGTTTCAGGCGTTTTGAAACATAGGTAAGTACTATATAAACTGATAATAAAAATTATTTTATTTCAAGCAGAACAACTATAGCGGCTAATACATGACGTGTTATTTCAGTAAAGTAGTAAGTTAGGAAACTTATAATGTCGGTAGCAATTCGTACCTATATATTTTCGAGTTACTATAGCACTAGTAGAAATTTTTTGCTGTTGAGTTAAAAGGGTATAAAAGCGGCTCGTAGTTTAATTAACAAGCCTTCATTGATTGCGATAATTATAGAAATAGGCTTATTATACCTATATTAAGATGCTACATAGTTAATGGATTCGTTTTAAACCGGATTGGGGTTAAAATCCTTATTCACAATTTATGTTAACATGGGCATAGTACTTAATTTAATTTATATACTTACACGATTATTACGATGTTTTTTTAGAATCATTAACAAACTATTATTGCTATCTGTTATTAATGTCTAACTGCCAGTTTCTATATCTCTATCTATCCATAACTGGTAGTTACTTTCATACGATTTTGACATAGTCAAAAGTAACAATCTGTCAAAATCGTATGAAAGTAACTAGGTAGGTACCAGTTATAGATAGATAGAGTTATAGAAACTGGCTGTAACGGTTACTTTCTATCAACTATTCAACCATTGAGAGCACTATCGAAAACTACCCAGTGGCTTGCAGCAACCGCTTTCCGAAATGTCCTTTGTAGCCAAAGTGTGAAGCATCCAAAGTTGTCATTAGTTGGAGTTGGCGGTGCCGGTGGTGGATACTACGCCGGGCACTCTCATTGGCTAAGCCAAAGTTAAAAATTGCTCGCTGTCTAACTAACGCTAGAGAGACCGCTCATTTCATTCTGCTAAGCGAATTTGATTTTATTTGACTTGCAAGCATGTATGTTGTTGCTTTTTTAGTTTATTATCGTTTTATCATCAAGGCTTCCAGGATGTACATTCTATACCTACGCTTAAATAGACTGCTGTGGAAATTAATACACATGACCATTTTTGAGGGAATTGTGATATAAAAAACACCTTCGTATATATGTAGCGCTCAGAAATGGTGAAGGATTTTCTGAATCCAATTGAATAGTTTCTATTTTACATAAAAACATAACTACTTGCTTATATTCCCCCCATATAATATTAGATTGAATAAGTATGATTTAGGCAAATGGTTCAAAACGTATGCCCTGCCCAAGTATTCGTCTCGGCTTGGCCATGGATCGCTCATACATAATTAAATTTAAACTACACACTTGCTCTACTATAAGCTAGGCCGCGAAGCCATCAAAGTAACAGATTAAAATATGTCTCGTCTGGTTTGTCTTTGTTTCATTACGACATTCCCAAGTAATGTAGCTAATAAAGTACTAGTTAAAATGAGGTGCAGGATAGATTTAGATTCAATAAAAAATATATGTCTGATACCTGACTGGCACTCAAGTAGGTACTTATTTTTTCCTCAGACAACTAAATAACTCATTCAGAGCATTTGTGCTCAGACACACATTTTTGCTATAAAAATGTTTAAATATGAATGTAAACGCGTCTCCCCTAGGTTCTAAAACGTTAAAATAATCTAATTACATCACACGTCTTCAAATCTTAGTTTAACTGCAACCATATAAGTTAGTTCTTGATAGACATATCAATGGTAATCCAATTTATCGTTCCCTAAAATACCTACACCCTATCTTCGCCTTAAGACAAATACGATATTAGTATCGTATATCTACATATTTTTATATATCAATTATTTTAAAATATTAAAAAAAAAACCCGACGAATTGAGAACTTCCTCCTTTTTTTGAAGTCGGTTAAAAAAACTTATCTTCATTGCCTTAGTCAGAAATAGTTAAGAATAATAAGTCTTCCACTTTCAATTTCAGCCTATTGCATGCATTATCTGATTTTCCCCATAAAAGCGCCATATTTTCCAGAATATCAGATATTCCGTGCGCGTATCCTCGATAATACGCGTTCGCATCGATGAGCGCTCTTCAAGCGAGTGAAAAAAATATATAATATATAAGGTAATATATAAAAAAAAACACAAACACTCACACCTTTTACTAATGTACTCCCTTGCGGGGTAGGCAGAGGTGCATTGCTGCACCCACTTTTCGCCAGTGTTATGTTAGTTCCAATGTAATAGGGGGCGGGCCTTTTGCCATTTTACGGGTACATCCAAGACCCGAGAGCAAATATCTGTGTTTAAATAAATATGACCATCGGCTCAGTAGTCAGGGTCACTAACCACTTCGCCATTCGGTCGTCATAAGTAATATTTACAAATATATATTATATTGTATACTTTATATACATAGTTATTGTAGGCCGTCAGGCTGAGGGTGGGAAACACACGAGGGTTTGGAAGCGTGCCACGTTGCACTACTTTTATCGATTTTTTCAATCTCATCGCGGCTGGACTATATGGTTGCGTGGTCGACTAGTTAGATTGCACGCCGCACCAATATTTCATTTAATATTATCACAATCATAATAATATATAAACTTTTAACGGCAACGTGGGTGCACGGTTCTTGTAAATTGGTTTGACTATTATGCAACAAACAAAAAACTCATTTTCAAAATGTGCTCAAAATGACGAGCCCTTTTACTATAAAGTTTTTCAATAACCTGTATACTTAGTTCGGTTCACCCAGGTAAACTTACCATTGATTTTAATTTCATTAATTTCAATCATACAATTTATTAGTGAATAGTTAATTCTTACACACGAGTACATACACACACCATACAGCGATCAAGCAGACTTTTCCGACTCGTTCGTATAGCTGAGGATACGAGTATAAGTTAGCACTCATACTTCTGAAACCAATTCGCCCGCTCTCACCCCGGCCTCTCGAAAACCTATCGAACTTAAGTTATTGCCGTTCGACGTTGTTCAGACTCGTCTCAAGAACTACGCGCAACAAGTCACAGACGTGACCGACAATCAGTTATAATGAGCGTATTAATTAGTCGTTGAATTGCCCTGCGCCCCAATAATTACTGCAGGTAGCAACCCGGTTATTGAGATGTCTACTGGCATTGTGAAGGTTAATAAAATAGGTGTCAACTTTGATAAACAATATGCATATTGAACGGTGGTAGCTTAAACAGAGGAGCTGCCGCTTTTGATGCCATAGATACGGATTCAAATCCTGCTCATGACGAAAACCAATGAGTTATTTGGAATTGAAATTCAATATACATTACCGTGAATATAAAATTTGTGAGGAAACCTGCATATCTAAATTTAGCACATCATGATGTGTGATTTCATCATCCCGCAGTAGACCGGAAATACAGTACAAGCTTAGGAAGGCAGTTTAGACCTTGGGGATATGAGCAGAAGTTCCATTCGAGAAAGCCAGATGCAGAGGTACATTTAGCCCCTCAGATAATAGAATGTAAGCCTGAAAATGCGCGAATGTTGGCAACGTCTGGATAGTTGGCATACTTTATTATGTTTAATTACCGATAGCTATGACAATTTCGCCGACCATACATTGAATTTTACAGCGGAGCCCGGCGAACGTGGTGCAGTTACAATTGCTAATTTAATTGACCAAAGTTTCCACTCGGGCAGATTTTGCCTTGTAACTTTTGAATATATTATATGCAAATTTACTGCTTTAAAAATGCTACAGTTTTTAAATTAAAAAGTTTTGTGCGAAAAGTGCCGAATTAAAAAGTTGGGCAAAATAGTCACTGCTTATAGCAGGTAAAATACTTTCTACTATCAAGCTATTTCTCCCCGGCTAATGCACAACACTTGTCGACATTATCACGCCACAGTTCAAATCGCTATTTGCAGCTCTGCTATTTAAAAATAGCGCCATGTGAGAGTGTTGCATAAGCAGGGTCCCGTATCAATACATCGTAATACATTAATTTGGTTTTCGAATAATGATAATTTAACGTGTTTCATGGACCCTAAAATAAATGAAAATAACTGCCCACTTTTTTATAATAAATACTATACACACACTGAGTTACAGTACTACACTCCACAAACGGACCCCACACTGGACAAACGTAACAGTGCCGATTTGACACCCGAATATAACATTGCTGTATCATTAAAAACTCGTTGTATCCGCCCAACTATTTCAGAAATTCGGTATCTAGATCGTCGTAGGTAATTAGTCTGAATTGTCGTTTAGTGTCTGCTGCGTAACACGCAAATAGGGCACGATGGTTTATCGGCTTAGCCACAAGTGGCGCAAAGTCATTAACGTGTGGCGGCCGGTGTAACACGACACTTATCACGGGCAGCATATGGGTGTCCGGGGCGGCTCCACGCGGCGCCGTGCGGTCTGCCGCCCCGCAATATATCGGCGCAGGGAACGCCTGCAACCCACGCGCCCTATATCACATTTTGGAGGCCTATACATGACTTTTAACTCGCGAGTAAATTTCACGCTCATTATCATAAAATATTTAAAATGACGTTTTTGGAATGTTTTTGTGGCTTTTTTATTTTACTTACAATTGAAGCGTACAATGGCAATAGGCCCGCCCCCTATTACATTGGGACTAACATAACACTCTGGCGAAAAGTGGGTGCAGCAATGCACCTCTGCCTACCCCGCAAGGGAGTACATTAGTACAAGGCATGTTTTTTTTTTGAAGCGTACACTACTAATGAAGTTATCAACGTTTTAGTTAATACATAGAGACGTACCATAATAATAACTGTAGTTCTAAATGTTGCATATTGCAGTGTGCAAGAAGCCGCTCTACCAACGGCCTCCAAGTGCCAGAATGTATGAGGCAATTTGCTCCTTAATGTTTGGCGAGCTTTTAGATATCCTTATTTCAGTTTATATCAGTTTCGTAATAGGAATCTTAGCTTCCGAGTATGGACATTTGGTATTACAGATACCTGGCACATTTCCAATATGGGTGATACAGTCAGGTTTTCGATTGGTTCAACCCTTCGCTTTCAGTAGGTTGAAAGTACGCCATTCTGCAAACGGCTCTAGCCACTAAAGGAACGTTTAGTTTTATAGCTATTATGACTATGAAATCTCAGTTGTTGACATACATGTCATAATATAACATGATAAATAATCATTACACTTTAGTTAGATCATAAAATATTAACTACTGAGCCACACTTATAATAAAACACACTCACTTAAAAGTATAAATATAGATAGATAGCAGGTCAGTGCTGCAACGATTTTAAAATTAGCACCGTTTATAATATAATACCGTTACCGATATAACATAATTATTACATAACATAAATGCGATAAAATAAAAGCACTTATCCATGTAATAACAGCTATTTTTATAGTGCCAATCATATGTAGAGGTATATCAATCGATCTACTATCAATAAAAAATCAAAATACCTGTACCTGTGCAAATTACTTAGTAGATAAATAATATATATTATAATGAATAAATTATAGTAGTAAATGTTTTATACTACTAAGAACATTAAAAATAACAACATTAAAAACTAAGCATTTTCCTTCGTATATTAAACACTGAAGAAAAATACATCGTTTAAGATAGCAATGAATAAGTTGTACATTGTTATATATCCTCTCTAGGATGGTAGACCTCAGAGCTGTACCACTATATGTTGTCTTGTCGTGACACTGCTGCCAAGATCCAGGAAGGTGGCTGTTACAGAATACAGACCTGAATTAACCATCCGTGGTACAATAGCATGTGAGATGTTAATCCAAGTTTGTGCAAACGTGAACACATCGGATATTAACTCCCGCTAGTGCAGAGTCAGTTAGATAAACTTCATGCTTGAACTTAAAGCTATTGTTTGTGTTTAACCAAACTTATAATTATTGTGTGTGTTATGTGTGTGTACTAAGTTGTTACTCATACAGGGAAAAACTTGTCACAACATTTGGGTCATGTAATTGACTAACTTTTGGAGGTTAATTTAATTGGTAAATTAATCCGTTCTTAATTTGAACTTGTAATTAGAAACTATTGTGCTCATACTTTAGTTAACCTTTTATGGCTGCCAGTGTAAGGTTGCCCGTAATCTAACAAACAATTACTTAGAACAGCTTGCTCCAATGTTGTTAGGTATATGCTGAAGGACGGGTAAATTATAATGAAATTAGTTAAAATAAATTTTTTTATTACCAAAGAATTACATGGATAAAAATCTTGGTACTTACCTACCTATTTAGTTATAATTATCGCAAATAAAATGTTATAATAATCATTTAAAACACTCTGTGTAAATTACGTAATGCAAAATACGATTAAAAAAATATTCTTTCCATAACAGAGCTGATACGCTGCATAGATTAGCATAATATGCGAAAATACGCGGCCCGTTTTTGCCGATACAAAATTATTAATGTCCTTTTTCCAACACAACTCAACATAAAACTTGCAGTATATGCGGATTGGCTTAGCTGAGAACCAATCAAAGAAAATTCTGAAGGAAAATCTCACACATACCGTCACGGATTGAACAAAGCGAGGAATGACCATCGCCGGACGTACGGTATCTCAAAACTCTGCCCTGGCATTGCCTTCTCTAATGGAACGCGATAGAGTTGTGGATAGCGCAGTACCTTTGTTATATCTGAAGTCCTAGCGACGCACCATAAACATCAGCTCGAACGTCTGAGATGAATAAAAAGGTAAAATCTCATTAGTTCTATCCCTGCTCTAGGCGAGATCCTCACATTCTCAGTGCACTACAAGATTTAATTAAATTTAAATAGATGAGGCTTTAAAGTTAAAAGGAATAAATTTCAATCTTAAATTAGCGAAAGCACACGTCAGTAGAAAGCTCTACCATGGATTGTTGGTGGGCGCGGCCTCGCACAATGCCTGCAGGTACGAATACTAATTGCGAACCTGGATAATCTAGCCTCTATATGCATCTAGAATCTAGACCTGAAATGAAGCCAGGAAACCACTCTACGCTTGGATGAAATGTTTAATTGACGCGCCATAAGTACACCTCCGGAAATAACGTTTTCAAGCAAGTTTATTTGGTTCACGTCTGTTATGATTTACCTCTACAATCTATGCACTTTGTTTTCTATTTGTGACTTTATTAATTTATTGGAACCGGCTCGCTAGCTAGGTATGTACTTTTTTGTATACTGTACACATAGTTCCATCTTTACCAATATTTGGTAATGCTTTTCTTGTAAATTCTGTGAAACATCACGGTGAAGTTGACTAAGGTCTTGTAAACAAGGATAAGGGCTCGTTTTCAGCCATAAAAGACATTTCTTCGTAGTTTCCGTTTAGAAGTTATTTTAGTGCTTGTCACTGGAACTTTTTCATTGCTCGCGAGTGTATATATTATGCTATACTTGTATCTATGCTAAATTAGTATATAATTGCCTCCCCTCTAACATTTATCTTCATATTTGATATCATAATCGTAATAATTTCAAGATTGGTCATCAAAACATCAATAGAACATCTGAATCCTACAAATACCTGATTCGTTACGATGAAAAAAATAATAGACATCGTTGATTGTATAAATTATGTCACGATTTACGATATGCCAGAGGTGAAATAACTCTGAGCGGTCTGTACTTGATGTATACGTGCTTGTCGGAAACCTGTGACATTTAACGCCAACTGCAGACAACGAATGCGTACAGTGCGACAAACTTATCTGTTCCGGTGAGAGCGAACTAAATTGATCCATATCTCATTATTTACTAATGAATTATATATTGATATAGATTAGATGGGTTTATTGAAACCACAAGAGCGAATTACCACTACTGGCAAACTTAAAATCTTATAGAATTAGGAAATATTACACATTTACGTGAGCTGTCACCGGAACAGATAAGTTTGTGGCACTGTACTGTACTGTACTGGGGGGACACTCTATATGGCGAAAAACTAACCCTGAAATTCATAGACTGCATTTTAAATTTACAACAAGGTTAAAATTGACTATGAAACACACGAGTTTCGACTCTATACGTTGAAAATCGTCTCAATATGTTGAAATTCGTATATCACAATGTCAATTTTAAACCTATTTTAAAGTGTCAAAAAGTTCTATGAATTTGGGGGTAAGTTTAGAAGCGGTGCTGCGCGAGCCATAACTCTATCTCGTTGTATGTCGTTCGTTAGTTTTTCGACAATAAAGAGTAACCCTCTTGTAGCAATACGTACATTTCATGTTCGAGCGTACATGTCAATGTCACCTTCGGAGAAGTGGAAATCAGTTCCGAATACAAAATTGATTATTCGGTAAAGTCGCTTCAATCCGATTAATATAAATATTTTCTATAATTTATTTACAGAATTTACACAGTCATAGTCATTCGCCAAACCTTTGGCTACGAAATTTAATTGAAAATAAATATGACGACAAAAGAAAATAATTAATGAATTCCCTTGTACACAAAAACTGCACTATTCAATTAAAAACTCTAGAGTCGAATTTGAACTCGATGAATGTAATCGGAATGCGATATTTGCATGCAATTCAAAGAACTCGATACTTTTGCTATTCTGCACGTAGATATTTATTGAAAGCTGCGTTTTTAATCTATTTTTGAGTCTGTCCGATTATTTTCGCACAGTGAAAATGTTTTTGACTAAAATATTGCGCATTTTGTGTTTTTTTCTGTGGTACATACGGAATGTTTATCTTCTCCACTCTAAAAAATCTATTTACCGGTCGTTTTGGGAAATCTGTTTTTAAAACGATATAGATTTTTAAAGTTAAATTTTTTCTGAATTTTTAACGTATACTAATAATTTAAGTAAGAAGTTTATAAATAATTTATAATAATTCTTATGAGCTGTAAGTACCTATCTATCTATATGGTTTTAAATATCACTTATTTTGACATTGTTATTACGTGCATGTAACAAAGGCTTGTAAACTCGGTAACTCAGACTCATCAGACTAGAAACTGGCGATGTACGCGTATTAGGGCAGTGTGGTGTGGAAAACCCTGCCTGCACCCTTCTCTTTGGCTGAGCGGGAGCCCTTTGTCTATGCAATTACATGTATGTGCAATTGTGCATGCATACAACTTGGTACAAAACCACCGCATATTTCGAACTAGTATGAAACATTTAATTATCTACAAACATGAGTTAATGCCTGTTCCCTTTTATGAGGAAGAACGTGCTTTGTATATGTTTTTAATTGTGTTGCAAATTTTGTGTTTAAGGGTCTGCAATAGGGAATCGAGGGTTGGCATTGTCATAGAATTATGTAGTAAATGATGCTCTACAGCCTTGAAAAAAATCACACAGGTAGTTGAAGAGTCTAGCTAGGTGCTGAATCATTCGAATTTAAGTAAATGATTATGGATAACTGTAAATTAATTTCAGAATATCAAGAAAAACCAGTCAATCACACTCCCGTATTGTAACAACTGTGTCGTAATTATTAAGAATTTTCATATGATTTTTATCATATTATAAAGTTAAAGGCTTGGACTAGGCGCTAAATACCTTGTTTTTTAATAAACACACACTTATTTTGTGTAAATTAATCCCAAACTTGAGCAATTTTTTTCCCTCAAATCTTCATACAAATATCTATGGCGGCTTTCTGTGTTATAAAATCATAAACACAAGTGACGTTTGACTCAGTTGGCCGCTGGCCTCCAAAGAAGGGTCACGTCGGTTTAGGCAGCACTGACAGCTCGCGATCTTATCGTGTACAGATACAAAATCACTGCACATTGGTTGTCATTGCACTTTTTCAACTTTTATGACACCAACATAATTTGATTTGAAATTGAGGAAGCATAATTCTTCCAGTATATTCAATACATTAAATTAAATTAGATATTGTGCAGTATTCTCGTGATATTACAGTCTCGTAAAGGTCTGATGAGGAGCAGGAATATAGCGAATGGATCTAAGTGATGACAATACGCACGAACATTAGGTTAGGGATCAAAAATACAGTCTCTTGGTGCTGGTTGAGGTATGGTCTCGTGAGGATCTGATGAGGGCAGTAACACGGTGGTGGCTCAATTTTATTTCAAACTCAATTATTTCAAATTCAAACTCAATTCAATTTCAACATTAGGTTAGGGAT
Organism: Plutella xylostella; assembly: GCF_932276165.1. Lineage (NCBI taxonomy): Eukaryota > Metazoa > Arthropoda > Insecta > Lepidoptera > Plutellidae > Plutella > Plutella xylostella. Next base: position 10,802,472 of record NC_064012.1, read on the forward strand.
CAAAAATACAGTCTCTTGGTGCTGGTTGAGGTATGGTCTTGTGAGGATCTGATGAGGGCAGTAACACGGTGGTGGCTCAATTTTATTTCAAAGATGTTAATAGCTAAAAGCATCGATTTTGGGCTATTAAGTATGTTTTTCAGAGAGAGAGAAAGAGATTTTGTTTTTCCTCTGGATGTGTTAGGTTTACTAAGTTCATTCTGTTAATGGCATCAAATTGTTATGTGTTCATAAGTAATAATTATTTATTAACAAAATGCTGTTGATTCTCCACGAAAATGTAAAAATAAAAATAAAATAAATAAAAATAAATTCGTAACGTAAAATTGTCAATGACGGAAATTCTTCTATAGACAGTAGCCACAAAAAAAACAAACGATAGATGGCGTGATTTGAAGATAAAGATACATGTCCCCACATATTATATTATTATTATTAAAAACAAAGAAAAAAAAAGGATACACATCAAAATAACTGGAAAAAATATAAGCCCTAATTTACTTGTGTGGGACAGGGAGTACCATAATATTTTTTTTGGGGTACTCCCCATCTATGCGAAATATAAGCTTGATATCTTTACCCGTTTCTGAGAAAAAGGGCGGTGACAGACAGTCAGTCAGACAGACGGACAACAAAGAGATCCTATAACGGTTGCTTTTTTTCTTTTGACGTTCGAAACCCTAAAATTAAGTAAAAATATTATGCTGCCAAAAAATGTACTTACAGGTATTGAAAAAGCGGTATATAAACAAATTATACCAGCAGAGGGTTCACCATTTAGCTGAATGTTACTTAGAAAACGGCCTTGAGTGGCGGTCAAGTTGGTCCCCGCCTGCGATACTTTCCATTAACATTGGGACTCGTTTTCATGTTTTTAGCGTACAGTCAGGTTTTTAGTTTTTTATAATTGTATTTTTTTATTTGTAACTTTTTAGTTGTTTTTATTTTATGAAATTTTACGTCGATAGGTAGTTCATGATCATTTTTTATTTCAATAATTTTGGTGTTGTTATTTAAATACCTTCAATATGCATATTTTTGTAATGTGAAAATCAAGTCCTTTCATTTGATACCTTACACGGCAAAGTTGAATTATTATTTTTTCGATCATCACGTTATGTCCTCAAGAGGGCGCTATGTACATTTTAATGGAACGTCACATAGCCTATAGCCATCGCGTCATCAATACGCTTCTAACAATACCTCATACATCAAAATCTATCAAGCCGTTTAGGCTACAGGAGGGAACAAAGAAACAGACAAACATACATATATACATACATACAATCAAAAAACATTACCCTCCTCCTTCGGCAGTCGGGTAAAAAGGAGTAAGACAGGGGGTCATTCTGAACTTTTGCTCTACGAGTTTTGGAAATTAACAAAAAAAAACCTTTTTCATAGAAACTTTGTTGGACATGTGACTTTTTACCATGGAAAACGAATATTTTTTTTCGCGAATTTGCAAATCTCGTAGAACAAAAGTTGTTCAGAATGACCCCTTGAGTCATCCCCTTTTGGCTTAGTATAGCCCTTTTGCGACACTATGTATTTACTTTGCTTTGTCGTCGGGGTTCAGTTGGCTGGAGGATGCCCGAAACTTATTATCTACACTTTAATACTTTTAGTTACCTTTCTACAAGTAAATACCACATTTGTTTGAGAAAGCTAATCGGGTTCCGAGTATAGAGTAAAGTGGCACCCCTATTAATTTCTACTCTTTCCTGGTGCTTACCAGTGTAAGTAAGAATTATACTTTATACTTTTTTCGGTTCCGGATTTCATTGCGTGCGGACGTGTTCCTTGTATTTGTGTCAAATATTAATTTGATTTAAATTTTGAATTCTTGCTCCGAGTTCCATTTTGGTGGATATATCGGCCCCTCTCGTTTCTTCTTGGGCGGACACTCGTGGGGACCAGCGGCCATGTTGCATCGTGTCGGACCTCTCACTTCCTCAAGCCTACACAGATCGGTGAGCTCTTCAAATAAATTAAATACGAAAAAGGGCCAGTGTCATCGAGTGGGATCGAACTCGGGTCGCCTGCGCCAGAGGCTGGCGCTCGGACCGCTGCGCCAAACACATTGGGACTTCGCCCGACGAAATTAAGCAACACTTGCTAGAGCCCGGCTTTTTGTGATTTTTGTGCTATTGCTACGTGCTTCGCTTTTGCTACAAATAAGAGGGACGACGTAATTTAAATTCGCTAATAAGAACGAATGAGCTCGGAAATGGCAGAGGTATTGCAGGCTCAGATGGACGCCTTACTAGATACGGTAAACTCAAAACTCGATAAATTTCAATCGTCTACGCAAGCGTTATTTTTAAACCCACTAAAAGCGATGCAATAATGTATAAAAGATCTTCAAGACTCATTTAACTTTCTCTCAAAGGAATATGAAGACCTTAAGGCTGCAACTCAGGAACAAAAAACAACTATTAGTCACCTGAAAATTGAAAATGATGTACTGCATAAGAAACTGCAGGATCTGTCTACCAAGACTACCTCTATGGAGGTTACAGCTAAAAGCTTTAATGTTGAATTTCAAGGTATACCTGAAAAAAGAGAGGAGAATATTGTAGAGATTGTACAGAAGATATGCGAAACGACTTCTGGTCGCCCGATGCCAGACAGCAACATCATAGCGTGCCGCCGAGTTGCAAAATTGAACCCGAGCTCTCCGAGGCCCCGCAGTGTGGTTGTGACCCTGCCTTCCCCACGTCACAGAGACTCTATTTTGTCATCGGTTCAACGCTACAACAAAACGAATAGCAAAGATAAGCTGAACTCGCATTCAATCGGTGTTTCTGGAGAGAAGGTACCAATATATGCTTGCGAACATTTACCTTCTGAAACTAAATCCCTGCATGCCGAGGCTCGTCTGATCGCTAGAAGTAAGAATTATAAGTTCGTCTGGGTCAAATTTGGAAGAATCTTTGTGAGAAAATGCGAAAACACTAAGCCTATTCACATTAAGAACCAATTATCTTTAGATTTGATCGTATAGAATAATAGTATTTATAAATTAAGTTAATTAGTAGTAGTAGTCTCCATTATGTTATTTAGTTACATTAACTGTTAAAATGTTGTATATTTTTTATCAAAACGTAAATAGGATTCGATCTAAAACGCAAGAGATCTACAAGAATGTTCTAGCTGAAAATTATGACATAATATGCCTCACTGAAACTAATCTTAATAGTAGTGTTAATAGTCATGAATTGTTTGATAGCCGCTATAATGTCTTCCGCCGTGACCGTGAGTCTTCTAGTAACCACAAAGTAGACGGAGGCGGTTTACTAATCGCTGTTGATAAGAGAATTCTTGTAGAAAGGCGAAAAGTTTTTGAAACCTGTGCTGAGGACCTCTGGCTAACTGTTCACACTGACACATGCAAAATAAATATCTGCTTAGTATATTTACCTCCGGATGGTAGTTCTGCAACTTATGAGACTTTCTTCGAACGTAGTTGTGATATAGTTACTAATTCTGATGAAAAATTTATCTTTTTAGGCGATTTTAATATGCCAAATCTTACATGGAGCCAGATACCTGGGTCAGCGACTCTATCTTATTTTGCTAAAACCAAAAACAAAAAGAGTGACCTCTTATTTGAGCTTTTGTCTCTAGGAAGTCTAAACCAATATAATCACTTGACAAAGTATGATGGCGGTACGCTAGATCTTTTTTTAAGCAACATCTCTAATATTGACATTTCGAAATGTGCGCCCTTGAGTAGAGAAGATAAGCACCACCCCCCATTCTTAGCAATGATAGGTTGTTTACAGACGCTTTACGTGCAGAACAATAAAAACAATAGAGTATTAAATTTCAGAAAATGTAATATTGATAAATGCAAAACATCACTTAAATCTATTGATTGGCAAAAGGAACTATCAAGTCCTGACGTAAACATGTGCTTAGAATCCTTCTACCGTATTCTAAATGTAATCATAACAGAAAACACGCCGTATAAAAAAGACGATACTCACATTTATCCAATTTGGTTCTCAGATAGTTTAAAACGGGCTCTATCGGAGAAACACAAATACCATAAAAAATACAAAAAGTACAAAAATCCCAGAGATTACGACACCTTTTCAATGCTGCGTTCTCGTGTTAAGAAAATGCTAAACGACTGTTATGAAGGATTTGTTAACGGAGTAGAAGACTCTCTTAATTCGGGAAACTGTAAGCCTTTTTGGTCTTTTGTTAAAAGTAAGCGATGTACTGCGTCTATACCACAAAATATGCATTATGCTAACAAGAGTTCCAGTAACCCTATAGAGACATGCAACCTTTTCTCTGACTTTTTTGGTTCAGTTTACGACAGTGACAGCGGCCAGGTCTCTGAGCAAACGAACTGTTTTGATGACCCTGGCATGCCTGCCATTCACAGTTTAGTACTAACTCGCAATGAAATATTATCTAAACTCCGAAATCTCGACCCAAATAAAGGACCCGGTCCAGATAAATTGCCATCTCAATTTATTAAATCATTGGCGGATGAGCTAGTCATACCTCTGGAAATTATTTATAATAAATCTTTATCATCTGGTGTGTTTCCCGACCTTTGGAAACGAGCATATATAATACCTATTCACAAATCTGGTCCATGCGAAATATGTGACAATTACCGCCCAATTAGCATTCTATCCTGTCTGGCCAAACTGTTTGAGCAACTAGTTTATAACTATATCTATTCCCACGTTCAACATTTAATAACTGAGAAACAGCACGGATTTGTCAAGTCAAAATCTACGGTTACTAATCTTCTTGAATATGTTCATTATATACATGTCTCTCTCAACAACAAAACGCCAACCCACAGCATTTACACGGACTTTAGAAAGGCGTTCGATAAGGTAAATCATAGCATACTAATTTACAAGCTAAAAATGCAGTTTGGAATTCGCGGTAGTCTTCTTCGGTGGATCTCTGCGTATCTTGGGAACAGATCACAGCTTGTTGCTATTAGAGGTTTCTTGTCGGCTCCATTAAGGGTCACATCTGGAGTCCCGCAGGGAAGCCATCTGGGCCCACTGCTCTTTGTCCTTTTCATCAATGACTTAATAGAGGGTATGGATTCCAACTGTCTTCTTTATGCTGATGACTTAAAAATCTTTCGACGTATTAAGGACTCTAATGACTGTCAATATTTACAAAACGATCTACAACAGCTTACGAAATGGTGTAAGGATAATCGGATGTATTTAAATACCAGTAAATGTTTTTTAATGAGCTTTTCCACAACTAAATATGATTATGCCGACTATCCATATAAAATAAATGGTGAACGCTTGCAGAAAGTGGATCAAGTTAAAGATTTGGGAGTTCTACTTGACAGGGAACTTTCATTTAGACCACATTATGAATATTTGATATCCTCTTGCTATAAAATGATTGGTTTCTTGTCCAGAATCGGCAAAGATTTTCGCAATCCACGTTCGCTAATCTTGCTTTATTATAGCTTTATACGTAGTAAGCTAGAATATTGCGCTGTGATCTGGACTCCGTTTTACCAGGTACATATTGACGCAATCGAGAGGGTACAGGCTAGATTTCTCAGGATGCTGACTTATCGCTATGGTCTAAAATATACACAACGATCGTACCTAAGCCGGCGGCTGCATTTTAAAGTTAGCACTTTGGAAAACCGTCGAACAGAAATTATGCTCACTACACTCCATAAGATACTGCACAGTACACTAAGTACAACATTAGCCTCAACTTTGAATTTAAATATCCCTAATTCCAGACCTCGAGCTGTTAAAAACAGAAACACATTTCACCTACCCGCTTGTAAAAGCCTAAGAGCTCAGCACGATCCTTTCATTCACATGAGACGCCTGTATAATAATTTGAACAATAGACTTGACATTTTCGTGGGTCTCTACCGTTTTAGATCACAAATAAGAAATATGTTTGAAAACTTACAAAAGGAAAGCTGAATCAGTTAAATATATATTAAGTTATACCACTGAATAATAACAGTACCCTACTACTCTACTCTTTTAGTTGTAATTTTGATTTTTTATAATATTAACTAAGTATCTAGGTATAAATATTTAAGAGAAGACGTTTAACACGCTTTAATTTTAAAAATGTTGTCAACACACAGTTAAGGATATTGTCACTAGAATGTAAGACCTTAAGCATGTTACTTATCATGTAATGTTTCATATCTGTAGTGTGATGCAAATAAATAAATAAATAAATAAATAAATATACTTACTTACCCTAAAATCACCCAAAATGTACTTGAACATAATTGTCAATAAAGTTGGCGAGTAAAAGTTTATCGACCCACTGTGCAAACTAACATGTGTGCGTGTCACTGCGTGTGCTGTGTGAAGAGCATTGAAAACCCAAAATTGGCGCGGCACGTCACCCTGTACGGGCCCTTAAATAGTGGTTTTCTCAAGACAGATTTGGAAATAGGAGTTAAAACGGAAACACATGAAACACGATACACAGAAAATGTGATTAATTTTCTTTTACGGAACTGAAACAATGCTATCGTAAACCATGTAGGTACATGTTTACGCTCAAGCTTTCTTCACACAATGTTGGTGTGAAATCAATTGTTTCACACGTGTACACGCTTGGTAAATGCATTTCTTTGATCGCTCGGCTGTGGCCTCTAAGCGCATTAGAGTACCAGGGTCTCATAGGACGGACGAGGCTAAAATTAGGTTTCCTCGCAGTCTGTAAGCTGGCACTGTGGTTTTAACAAGTGCGGCACAAAGCTAAGTTGTAGCTGTATGGCTTAACAATTGTATTTCAAAATGACAAAGGACAAAAGCAGAACAGTGAATGCCACTATTTTATTTACCTTTTCATGATGAAACTTTTTGAAAAAGTACTGGTAGACTTACTGAAAAGCTCTCTTTGATAGAAGCTCAGTAGGTACACTAATAGTGAGAAATATTGAGACTTTCTTTGTTTGAACAAAGGTTTATTTACATTATGTTGGTCACTTTTAAAACATCGTATAATGTAGGTACATTATGAAAAACGAGCATCGCTGGAAATGGACGGAGTGTCTGTGTTATTTACTATTGTACTTACACACAAATTGGATATACACGCGACATAGTTCCGTAGATTATCCTTGTTTGTTATTTACTAAACAATTTTCCACCTTGTTTGGTCGAAAGCTTCAAAACTACAAAATATGCATGTACTTAAATACCTACCTAGTTTTATTGTGAAAAAGTATTTACTTACTTACTTATATGTACACGTATATAGTCTGTACATCACCAGCCCATTATCGTCCATTTATGGACATAGACCTCTCCCAAGCATCGCCACACCATTGAGTCCTCGGCCTTCCTCATCCAGCCACCACCTCCAGTTCAGTTTGTACCTAATATATGTCAGAAAAATATACAAGAATGGTGTAAAATCTGTGAATTAGCACAGAGTATTTAATATTCTATTCTGTTCCTCCGGGTTAATTTGTCCGGTCACGTCGCAGCAGCCGGGGTTGCGCACTGCACTGGCCTAGCAGGCTCCGCAAACCCGTTCATTCATTTTATTGCTAAAGTAATTATCCTCTTTAAGCCCACTCAGCACCTACCCCCTTGTTTATTACACGTCCCCACAGTTTCGACACGTATTTAACCGTTTCACTATGGATCGACCAGCACGAAATATTACTGCCCGGTGCCCCATTTAACTGGCTAATGAGTAATGAGCGCTGTGTAGGTGAAAAAGTGATTCGGTGCATGTAAACGTTTAAATTTACTAGCTGCGGCCTGAAATGGGGAAGGAATAAACGCAGCGCCGCAATGGAACCTTGGAACTGTGTCACAATAACTTTGATTGTCTATTGTGTTGAACTCGGACTCGAATCACATGTGACCTACTCTTGCACTCTATTGATAAGACAATAATAAACATCACTAAACAAGACGCAATCAAGTAACATTATTAATGAGTAGCGAATCAGTCATACTGTCATATTGTATTTTCTCTCCTAAGTACAATGATATTTTCGTCACGAACGATCGATGGCGATGGTAAGAATAACTAGAAAGGTTCTCAATAAAAATAATTGAAATTAAAGCATTTTGAGAATTTTTCCGAAAAGAATAAACTAATTTTCTTAATTGAATTTGTTTCATTGATCATTTAGAGGTTCCATGAAAAGCGTAAGTTTACCTTTTTATCCCACGTCTGAAAGGGCTCCGTATTATTTCATAGACTTTTTTTAATTTATCGTACTTAGATAAGAATTTCTCTTTTGTAACCGTAATGGTAGCATATCATTGTAGAGTAATTTTTAAAGAAGAGTTCAAAAATTCAAGAGCAAATGCTTTAAAAACTGTTCAATCCTTAAACGCTTTCGTGTAATTTAATTTAGCTTAAGTTGACTGGCAAAAATGCCCCGTGTATTGTTACACAAAGGACAAAGTATTTGTTTTCATCTCACTGAGTTTACTCGGTATCGTAAATCAAAGAAATGAAAACACACTGTCGCAAAACGAGACAGCTCGTGCCTTTCTGTGTTCCAATGAACAGCCAGCAGTGCTAGCTCAAAATAAAATTGCTAGCTATCCAAACTCTTTTATATAAATTTCTATCCTAAATATACAGGGTATACAAAAGATAGTCACTCAGGAGTCATTCCAATTATTTTTTTTGTCTTACTATACAAATTTTACAGGAGCCTGTAAATAGAAACTGCGGTGTCGTTAGCGTAATTAAATATAATACTGAAGATACTCGTAAATAAGATATAATTAATTATAAAAACAGCTTAGTTTGTTCTTAAAAAATAATTTAAAAACGTCTTATAATTCCTACACCATTAAAGAAATATCAGCCTGAAAAATATGAAGTAAGTTAACCTTATTCTAAAAGTGCTGTTTGAACAGATATTTTTCGTCAAAAGAGAAACCGCAGCCATTACGATAAAAACCTAACGAGGATGAGCTTTAACATTACAGAGTCAGGAAAAACCAACTTAATCTATAAAGTAAATCTTTGTTAATAGTTTTACATTTAGCGACAATGGTAACATGTAGGTACAAAAAGTTGTGTGTTGCAAAAGGGGTTAAAATAAAAGCGAGCGTACCTCCAAACCACTTAATAAAATTCCAAAGTCGTAGAACATACCTATACGTTGTTATTAATGATTGAATGAATTTGATTTTGATTCAATTTAATCATGCGTTCGAGAGTCCCATTAGTAACCCCTTAGGAAGGGTTGGCTGGAAGAAATTGCTTCTTGGCAATAAGCCCGCCTTTGTGTACTTCTTACTTTTTCTGTCTTCATGTTTTTGTCTTTGTTTTGTGTATACAATAAAGTGTCTATAAATAAATAAATAAAAATAACCCCTTTCGGCTTACTGTACCATTTTGCAACACCCTGTATACTGTGCTACCAGTATAATCTAAAGGCTTGGCTGAGTTGAAACAAAACGCCACTGTCACAAATTCATAGCGCCTCATAAATTGGTATAATGCAGATGTATCACATTCACAATTTATCATCACCGTCACTATTCGGGCACCGATAGTAAAATTTTCAGTCTCAAATACGCTCGTTTGTAAGTTATTCAGTGTCACTTCCGAATTGCCATATGATAGTATTGCCATAGACTTATACGACATAGGTTCAAATTTTTTATGTGTCAAAATAGAAGTAAAATAGTGTAAAATGAAAGTAAATGCTAGTAGTCCACGTTGTTATATGCTACCAGTAGGTAATCGGTAGCTAGACTTATTAAAACTAGCATAAAAAAGACGTCAAATAATACCTTAGTATAAACTCAATAAATTTTAGTTTAAAGGCGCATAATTTTCTATCCACCAATCGAAACATGGCTCGTGATTCTCGTGAAACTCGTAAACTGCTAATAAATCATTAAAGTATATTTTCGCTTTGCTTTTCAACCTTAATTGATTTCATAATCTTCAAAGTACTTCAATGGAGTACACTTATCTACTGGTTCTTGGCGAAATTCGGTTTATTCTTGGAGTGTTCTGAGGATATTACAAGAATAAACAGAGTGTACATTCCATATCATACAGTAAATTGGTTCCTAATTGGTTTACATGTTTGCAAGGCAACCGAGAGGAGTCAAGCGTTTACTGTAATGAGAATGGCCAAATCTGACCCGCTTTGCAGCCACTCCCAACCTATTTTATTCAATGATAAAGTTGTTCTAAGGGCCACTTGCAGAAACATATTAAATCTAGATTTAGTGTCAAATCTCGATTTAAGAAACGTTAGTCCATATAAAATTTGACACTAAATCGAGATTTAACACTAATTCTAGATTTAATATGTTGGTGCAAGTGGCCCTAAATGAGGCAAAAAAATCTAAACTACGTTTAAAAAAAACTTAGTATGAGTAAAACATCTAGTCAGTACAAAGACTTGATCTTTCAGCACCTATATCTTCGTTCTCCCATGCCTCATAATAATAAAACTTACACCAGGATATACTGTAGTCATGGGCTACACATCAGTATATGTTTCATCAATGGCTGCTCTGGCGGGTCATGGCGCCTTAGAAAAATTGCCTTTCTCCTTTTAGGGACTATGTGCATTTGGTCTTGCATGCATGTCTAATGGTGTTCAACTGTTCGTTTTCCTTAAACTTTATCCTCTACTATTAGTATGAATATACTATAAGTACTACACCTAGGTACCAACTATGTGTCTTTTTATTTCACATCCATAAATCTAGAAGACCTTCATCGAATTACATTTGTGCGAAATTAATGAGATATTACATACATTTATAAATATACTCGATAATAAGCGCTTTGTCGTTAAATATTACCTACTGTGTCGGATATCTTACGCTTGTCTGGTACAGTGACAAGTGAAAGATTTACGGAAAATCACCCAAGCTCAGCTCTTGGTACAACGTTTTATAATAGAATCTACATTGTTATCCAAGGGCTGAAAGAGAGTAGCTGGAATAGTTCTAGGGATTTAATAAGGACGAGGTAGAACTGTGATTTTTATTATGAATACAATGAAGGTAAAAAAGCATGAACTATTTAAAGTAGGAAAAGGGATTATAGAAGTAAAGCGTCCCAAGAGATGATAGAAGCCGTATATTTTTTTAAAGACTCACATGTAAGTACGGTGGCCTGCGCCTAAAAGTATACATGCGGAGTTTTTAAAATAGCGATCTCAAGCTCACATGCGGCTCAAGCACATCCACATAAACACCACTGCTACACACATCACACACAACACGTCCCCGGATTTATAACAGATGTAGCTGGTCCCTTCATCATCAGGGATCGCTAATTTAAAAATTTGTATAAGAAATAATAGAATATGCCATTAAGGGTGGATTCGACCAACGTCGAGTAACTTTTTACTCCCGAGTAAACTAGCAGTTACTCGCGAGTAAGCCGATTTTGCATTCTACCAAACCCGAAACCAAGATAAGTAGCTTATCCCAAGAATAAAATGTTATACCGCCAAAATTGACCGTGTAACGAGCTTATCCGAGAGTAATTTTGTAATGGCGGCGGCACATCAGCTGATTAGAAAACCGTCATAATGACATATAAGCACATCTGTCAAAACATAAACAAAAGTAAGTTAATAGGCAAATTCTCAAAATAACAACAGCGAATAAAATATTAAAACATAAACAATTTCATACTATTATAATCCATTCAAACTAAGTTGGCATGTCATTTCTATTGCATGCTTTGAAACGCAACTATTTTTATTTTAGTTGCATTACAGTTTCGTTCCTCGTTCATTCAATTAATCATGGTATAACTTGGTAGAATGCAAATGTACTTATCCTAGATATTTACTCGCGTATAAATTTTATTCCGGTATAGTTATTCTCGTGTAAGATGATGTTTGGACGAATTCGCCCTAAAACGTCTAGTCTTCTAGAAGACATACGTTTTTTTTGAGACAATGGTCTCAAAATGTGATTATTTCTTACTTGTTTAGTAGTGGAAGACGTTACTTTCAGTATGTAGTTTTCTCTATTCTGGTTTTAAAGCCTCCCACTGTTCAGTATACACATTGGTAATAAATAAATAATATTTTTTACGAATCCATTCGTCGATTTCATTCCAGTAATCATTAAAATCAAGCTTTGCCTGAGCCGCTGTTCGATTCATGAAAATGCTAAAACTTTTCATTTGCGGCTTCCATCGACATTTTATTCATACGTTTTCATCATGAGAATTTTAATAAAACCAGTTTTTACAGGTTCCATATATTTACAGCATAAAGTACAAGGGTTTAATGTTGAAAGTTTATTTAATCTTTTATATAGGTATAATATTTTTATAATATAATATATACATACCTAATACCTATATGAATAAATAAAATTTATTCATGGAAAAAAAAACTTACACGTCGTCACATCTATCACCGTCTTTTATGATTTGAAAGAAAAAAGACGGATCAAAGTCACTTGAATTCATTCTTGAATAAGCCTTATTTTATTTTAATGGCATAATCGTGTCTCTTCATCTGTATAAATAAATAAAAAGAAAAGCGACTGACTGACTGATTGTTTGAACAAAATATTGTATATATACATACGAAAATTCAATGCCTAAACGGTGAAGGAGGAAATGCGAGTAAAGGACAGAGTACGACCTACTAATACTCGTAATATAAATGGGAGAAATATTACCTATATATATGTTTTTGTTTTCTTAACACAAATTTTCATTTGTCTACAAGTTCAAGCCAATACACATGGTCGTTTATCTAATCAAAAACTCCGTTTCCACCTCAGATAGACCATGGAACTTATAACACCATTTCCAGGTTGGTTTAAAAACCTCTAAGACCTAAATATCGCGTGGTTCATATAAAGCCACGTCATGCTCAATACCTCTTAAATTACAAAGTTTAACTAGTAAAGTTGAGAACTAAGCATCTGTGAGGCACGATTCACGAACGTTTCTCAAATGTTTGCACGAAAGTGTTTAGCAAACATAATCCTCTTGAACACAATAACTCTACCAAACAAATAATAAATTAAACTACAAAAAATAAAAAGCGTCGCCGGATTTCTCATCAAAATCCCTTTTCTTTCTAAGATGAGTTTTAATTGCGATTAAAGCAAATATTTACAGTGGACAAAAGGTCTGGTTTTATTTCCCGTTGCTGTGAAATCCTGTGATCTTCACTTTTATTTTTACCGTTGAAAGTAGGTACTTGTTTTAAAATAAAGGAAATTCAATTCTACATTGGTATTGACTCAGTGTGCTCAACAATCAATCATCAACAAGAGTTATTTTGTATCATAGTCTTGTGACTCATTTATTATCTTTATAAACATTTAGATGAAACTGTTGGCTTTATTAACGTCGATCATTTTTATATTTTATTTCATTACTCAAACTGGCAACAGAACCATAGCCTGTGTACTAACTTCTACCTTGAATAAAATGTCTGTCTTGGGATTTTGAACTAATTTCATATTTGCATTACTTGCTCCTGTCATTACCACTTAACTATTAATTAATACTTAATCGGAAAAGAAAGACAGCTCAGCCACCTCTTATTAAATATTATACAAAGCTGCCAAACTGGGTTCAAGAACACTGTTCGTGCTTAATTAATACTCGCAAAGCATTCACGAAACGTTCAACTTGCTTTCACGAAACCGCTTCTAAAGAGCATTCATAGGTATATTTATACCTACATAGATACAGCCTGGTTAAGTAATTACTTCTAACTGCACCAGGGAAATGCGTACCGGATATAGACCGGAGAGGACCGGAGCCTCTCACAAACATATGCAAATTATAAATGGAGATGTCAGCACAATAGAGTGTGATAATTTGATGCTGTTTAATTATAATTAAAGTGCGGGATCGGATTAGTGCAGAGCGAGCGGAGGGGCGCCCGCGCTCGCTGGACTAACTACGGGAAAATGGCAACGCATTCATTGTTCTTTCAGATGCAGCTGCGCCAAGAAAATTACTACATGGATCTATTAGAGACATTTTCGTTATGAAAAATTAAGCCTGCAGACCCTGAAACATCCTTCGCAAAATATATAAATAGTCGTTAGAAGTAGTTAGAAAAACAAAGGTTTCTCGCTTATTTACGAAATTACTTATGACAAATGATACAATAATTAAAATGTGATTTTAACAATAAAGATTTGCTACAGTACCAAATAAAAATGCGTCCAAAATTTTCGAATAAGTTAAAAAAGAAAACGAAGATTATTGCCATTATACCTAACTAAGTACAAGTGTTTATTTACACACCGACCTCGACGATCAGTCGGGTTTCGTTACTTAGTGGTCCACGATAAGGTCAGCAAAGCTGAGAACAGAAACAATATTGATAAAGACTGCTACTATGTGGGGTTGTGATGCGTCGTAGTGCCGCGTAGGTTAGGGTGTAGCCAGACTGGCGATGTCGGAGCGCGTGCCGAGCGGAGCGGGCGCCGGCTGCGGGCGCGCGCTGCGCTGGGGCTAGAGGCATGTGAGTGGCGGTGGGCGGCGCGGGCAATGGGCGTGTGAGGAGCGCGATGGCGGCGGTGGCCGGCCTGTACGGGCTGGGCGACGAGCAACGCGCGCGGCACCGGCGCGGCCAGCAGGCGCAGGCGGAGCGCTCCGAGTCACGCGACGACAACACTGAGGCGTAAGTCTGCACACACCTTTACCACATTATCTCATCTCGTTCATTAAGTGCGCTGTTTGCGTTCGCCTCGAATCACACTCGGCCGATCTTAATTAGTATGTATTACGCCGCTTTGATCTCCTCCTGAGGCTTAGTCGTCGTGTACACAGAGGACCAAATTATACGGGAAATATATTATTTTGGCTCAGCTGCTAAAGAAAAATATTTATTTTGCGATTGCGAACCTCGAGATATCCTATTTAGCTACATTATAAGTGTTATTACTTTCGCCGAGAGGAATAATACAAGAACCACGGCCCTGCGAAATGCAGCAATCGTATTATGCAGTCCAGTAACTTTGATTGTATCGTTTCAACCGAGTGAATTGCAGCTCGGATCTGGACGCAAGGGTCATCAAAGTCCTCTTCTGCACTTAATTGTATCGATCTTGGAATTGAAATTCAGATAAGCCATAGTTTGTAAAGTATCGAGTAACTTTCAATGATAGACACTGAAACACTTTCCGTTAAAGCATCTTTTAGATCGGTGTCATTTGGACCGTAGCCCGGTTCGCTACGTTTTGCATTATGCATCGCAGTAATTCATATTCATATTTGAAATAAAGCACGCCGGATAATGCACGAGTATCAGGTACACCGAATTGAGTGCCGTTTCGCCTTTTCACGTGTTATATTGGATAAGCGCACAGAGTCATTAGCAGTTTCATTATTTTGTTACTTAACTACACGCATTTCTGCCAAAAATATAAATTGTAGAGGTCTGGCAGCCTACTGTAAATGATTAACATACAAGTAAACACTTACCGACATTGACAAATAGCTTAATTTCATTTTAAATTTTAAAATAAAAGTTTCAAAATCATACGGGTTGCCATCTTTATCACTTTATCGCGATTGTGTACATATAGGGATGTGATTGGTGGGACGGCATCATACAAGTTTGATCGAAGCGTCCGTAGTCGAGCGGGCCTCAGTGATCGTAACTGATCGCTGAGGTTAAGCAACAACTGACACGGTCAGCCATTGGATGGGTGACCAATTTCAAGGGGTGCTTTTCTGGACGCTTCCGTGCTTCGGACGGCACGTTAAGCCGTGGGTCCCGGTTGCTGCTTCGGCAGCAGTCGTTAAGCCTAGTCAGAGGCCTTCGGGCGGCTTGAAAACATCTGACAGTCGGGTTGCCCACTTACCCGACAACTCTCTCAGCACAAGCTTGCTTGTGTTGGGGTCCACCAACCCGCACTTGGCCAGCGTGGTGGACTAGGCCTAAACCCTTCCTTCATTGGAAGGAGACCCGTGCCCCAGCAGTGGGGACGTAATGGGTCGTGATGATCATACAAGTTTATCAACGAAAAAACAAACCAACTACCTACAATGTTTCGTAAAAAGCTACATTATACACTTCAATTACCAATGTTAACTCCATCAGCTTGTCCATTTCGAAGAGCTGTGGTTAACTATCAAGCATATTATAGTACCTATATTTGATTTAATTACTTGCTATATTTTGAGTTTATTAAACCACAATTTCAACACGATTTCCCCTTATAAATAGCAATTTGCAGGTTGTGGGTATAATTACTAGTTATCATCGACGCGCCGTATGCACCTGTGGTTTATTAATATCCGAAGTGGCCAGGAACTGAATTTTGTACATCAAACCATCATACATGTACTGACTGAATATTAGGGTAAACTACACAATTATTGACACTTTGAGACAAGACGTCTGCAAAAGTGGCCATAAATACGCATAAAATATTAGTAGGTAATAAGAATTAAAATGGGTTATTTATTTGATAATTATGATAAGAAAAAATACTTTAATATCTTTAGTAAATTCGTATATCCTTTTTGCCGGCTGGACGTAAGCCTCTCCTAATGCCTTCCAACCACCGACCAACGACCCATTTTTTCTCTGTACATTTGTTTCACATGATATTTTATCTGTATTAGGTTACATAATAATTATTTGGTTAAATAATAATTTTTAATTCAGAAATTAATAATGTGAAATATTCATAAAATCCGATATCAAAATAAACATTACAGTTAGTAACAAAAATGTTTAACCATCATATAACATAACAGCTGTGGGCAGAATTCATAGAATTTTAATCTATAGGTCTGTTGCCGTTCTATTCTAAATGGTGCTAAATTAAGTACTTAAGTAAGTCGAAAAATGGGACTTAAGGGGTTAGTCTAGATAGTTTTTGTTTTACATCTTTTGAAAATAAAATAGCCCAAAATAATGAATCTCGCTAGTTTATTTTGTTATGATTTAGTTTTACTATTATGGTTAATAGTCTTTCAGAATCACGAAATGAGTCACCCCCTTAGTCACTTACTATAGGTACTTGGTTCGAGATAAACTTTGGCAACACCCTATAAAACGAACTGTGGCACAATGGAGAAATAATTTCACGTCAACAACTTTTTTCAATTTCCGATGGCGAGAGTTCGATAATAATCTTGAGTTTTATACCGAACATGTTTATTTTACAGACTACAGGGTGCGTACATATTTTTTTGTTGCTATAACTATCGCTTTATCCGGTTGAAACTCTAACCCCCTTATTCATAGAAAAGTTACAATACGTTTTAACTAATAAACTGTTTTGTCCCTCTCTGTCAAAGAACAAATTGTACTTTGTCGGAGAGGGACAAAACAGTTTATTAGTTAAAACGTTCTGTAACTTCTCTATGAATAAGGGGGTAAGTATGTAATTATTATTTACAATCGCACAAAAAATACAACAAAGTACAAATAGAAATCATAGTCGGTGTCCTTATAATATATAGGTATATCTCTTTTCAGCTGACATGATTCCTTTATCATAGTTCATAATTTTACGAATTACGCACTAGACTATAATACTATTGAGAAATCGGTGTCAATTAGATACATTCCATTGGATACTACTTATACAAAATCTATAGAATGGCTATCTCTTAAACCGTTAAACTCATAACATGAATAACATCACAAGAATCATCTTAGCTGAAACGAGTTAGTTGAAACATAATCGCTCTTGCTCAATTCGATTTTTAATGGATTCTTTCTATGTAAAAATACTTGAAGTTTCCCCTCACACTATGTTTTCTATGAAATGTTTTCCTCGAAGCACAGGTTTAAAGCGATAGCGATAGTAGGTAATGAAGACCATTAGACCATCTGTTATTGTAGAAAGGAAGCTTTAAGGTAGACAGTCAAATTTTTTTTTTGTAGCAGTTCAACTGTCGCTTCTAATTTCAAACCGTACCTCTACCTACCTCTACCTACCTCATTAAAAAAAGTTGAATTTTTCATATCATTCTTTTTGATCACAACATGGTTGACTGACCCGTTTTCTCATTCAAAGAAGCCTACCTAATCATGCGAACATAAATAGGTACATATTAATATCATACTAATATAAGTTCTGCTTAACTTGAAGTTACCAGTTGTGAAACCGCCAGACACTCCGACAGCAGTGAAACTATACGATAGTTGAATTACAAAGAGCCTTTGAGATCGAACTCAAATAGAACATACAAACCAATATGTTTATTTGACTACGTCCACAAATTGTACTGCGAAGTTACTCTTTGAAACAGATAGTGTTCTAATCATGTTTTAAGTGATGTTCTTGTGAGATAGGTAAGTTATTGGATTGTGTGGTTAAGTCTCTATTTGGTCAAAGATGCAAACTTATATAATATGCCAACCTACTCGTATTTACATCGGTCTGAACTTTCGTAAGAAATGAGATTGTGAAATTGAATATTGAATTGACTTTCGAAACATGTACATGTACTAGACATACCTAGGTCCTTATTTGTACCTGTGTACAAATAAAAAATATTCTATATATATCTATCTACGTCTATTGTCCAATACAATGGCCGACACACTTTAAAGCTGACTTTAAAATAATGTATTGTGTTTAAAATACAATATAGTTGCCTGTGCCTCAAAAAAATCGAAGCGTAGCTAATAAGCTTTCGGAAGATATCCACCTTATTTCATACTTACAAATAAACTCCTACATCATCCATTATCGCTTGAACTTGTACCAGCTTCGTAGTTACATTTTTTAAAGGTACAGTAGGGGTAAAAAAAGCTGACCCCTCTTAGATACTGTCATTCTCAAAAGGGTCAGGTTTCTTTGCTTCAAACTGTACATTTGATTTAAAACATTTACGCACTGATTCAATCCAACACCCACAATTCAATTAACCAGGATCCATTGTGGGAAAGCAATTGCTGATTTAAATTCAAACACGCTGTATACGAGGAGAACCTCCAAAAGCGGGGGTGATAATTACGTATTAAAGGCACATTTTAATCACAAATTTGCTACACGTGATGGATAGAATTAATAAATAATAATAAAAATTATGCGACTGCAATCCTTAAAAGGGTAGTAAGAGTTCGCGAGCCGTATCGCCGTTTTGGAATGAGTACAATGCAATAAGGTAGGCAAACGATACACATACAGAAGCTACATGTGCAGATTTCCTCAGATCACTTGTTAAAATTGTATGTAAATAGAACAAAACAATACATACAAAACTTTCCGCTTTCAGATAGTGTTAGGAACTACAGAATAGGTAGATCAGTAATTTGGAGCAAACATTTACTTACCCCAGACACAAAAATTATACAGACAAAGTTCCCAAACTTTACTTTTACAAAAATTACACAGCTAACGAAAAATACATTTTGATTATATTATTTATTGATTGTCACAGGTTGTGTTGCCACGTTTCATTCTGTGCAGACATTCCATTAGTAAGAAAGTAATGTAGGTATATTCGAGGAACCCACGCGTATTAGGCAACTCTACTAAGCAGTAGGTATTAAACTTAAACATGTTATAGGAAAACTTACAACTTCGTAAGCTTAGCGGGGTAGTTGCTAACAAAGAAATACCACCAATGTTGCGAAGTTAGGCTCACACTTGTATCGGCTACCGTAAATAATAGGTAAATAGGAATGGCCGGGATAGTAACAGAATCTATGTTTCCAGAACTGTGTATAAGTGTTAATCCTAACTAATATTATAAATGGGCAGTTCTTCTTTTTAACCTACATAATGAGTAAAAAATTATCCCAAATTCGAAAAAAAAAACTATAGCTTTTTGGTGAACTCTTATCATTTTTATGATAGCTTCATGTCTATTCTATCGAAAAAGGTGGTTGGCCGCGTAGTTTACCAATTTTTTCAATATTTTAAGGGCATAATACGTGGATAAGGCACAAAAAATTACACCTTCGTCACATTATCTTTTATTTTTTTTTAACGAGATAGTCTTCGTTGTTTGAAATGAAACTTTTTTGATACGCTAATAAACAAAATACCATTTTAGAAAACATATGAAGGAATGGATTTTTAGTAATAACAAAATATTGATTAAGTAGTTATTACCACTCTGTCACAATTTCAGCTAAAATGAAGCTTGTTTTTGTTATAAATATTTTTTCGGTGCTAATTACAGTAAAAAATTAACATCAATGACTAAATTTAATATGATTTTTCCAAAGTTGTACTATTTATAACATAACATATAAACGACCAAAAATAAGTTGACTACCAGGAGACACCAATCGTTACAAAGTGGTAAACGATGTGACAGAGTTGTTATTCTATTAAATATTAGGCAGGGTTTTGGAATAAAACAGTTTTATTTAATAAGAATAATTTAGTAACTTACATAAAAATCATTATGGTTTCAATTTAGTCAAAGAATTAACTGGAGATATCTCTATAATTAGTATAACTAATTAAAATCACACTTGAGAACCTCTGGAGACTGAAATATCCGTATTTCAGGAACTTAAAGGACAAATTTGTCCAACTACATAAATTTATGTTTATCTGCACAAATAATAATTTCGACCAACTAAAATTTAAGTAATATAACGAAAAATTACGTAATTTCTTAAAGTTTTAATCAGCCATATTTCGAAAGTACAGAAGTGGCTCTTAGAACTTGAAAAACTATTTTTTTACTTTTTTAATTACCTTAGAAGCTGGAAGGTCTTTAATGTAATCATCAAACATCCGATAAATCAATCTCCACCATATTAAACAGTCTACCACATTCATCGTCTGTTCTTGAGAACAATAGCACGAAATTACCTTTTTCACTAACGAAACTTTTTATTACTGCAGCGCAAGTGTATTGGACGTTCCTTTCGCTTCGTACTTTAACCAAAACGTGTAGTTTCTCTTCAATTTTTCGTTGATGAATATCCTCAGGTTGGAGTGTTTGGTTAGAATGTGACAGATTTGTCGTGTGACAGAGGGGTAAAATGTATTGCAAAGTCGAATAGTATTTAAACAGTAACATAAAATGTATTATTCACATGTTGATTGCAAAGTAATCGTTATTACCAATGAGTAAATAACAAAATAATAATTTAAATATATTTTATTTTAACAATTATCTACGTGACAAAGCTGTCGCCGAATAAACACACGCACCTCCTGTCACACTTTGCGGGTGGCCGATACGCGGTGTCTGGATCTCTAAGGGGAAATCTTACCAAGGGGGAAAAGGAGATCTTAAACTCTGATCGATGGCAATAAGGACGAGTGGCTCAAACAAATATTTTAAATGGCAACCTACGTGACAGAGTGTAACTACTAAAACATTGGGTAGTGAGAGACAATTTTTCAACAATTTTTTTAAATATTTCAGAAATATTTTAAAAATATATATTTTGTTTTACTAAATAAGTAATACCTTCTGGAGTTTAAATAAAATTTTATATTTTATCTCGTCATATATTTTTTTCTAACATTATGAAATATACGCAGGATGAAGTGGCAGGAGACAGCCAAGATTCGTATGAAATACACCTCTGTCACGCGGATTTACCACTCTGTAACGTAATTTTAAATACAAAAATATAAATTTATATTTTTGTAAACGTTCACAGCCGTTGTGTTTTTAGTACAATGCACGTTGAAATATAAATAAATAAATAAATATTTGTAAAACTCATGATATTTTCCTCACAACTGGAGGAGACACAGTTATGTAGGTTAAAAAGAAGAACTGCCCAAATGCGAAAGTAACTGTGTTTGTCTGTCTGTCTATTACTCTTTCACGCCAAAACTACTGAACGGATTTGAATGAAATTTGGTATTTACATATATGCTGTGGACCCTGAGAAAGAACATAGGCTATTTTTTATCCCGGAACTCCCACGGGAAAACTTTTAAGGCGAAGCGAAGTTCGCGGGAACAGCTATATAAAAATATAAAAGAGTCATGGGTAAAGGCTTTTTTAATCAATGTTTTACGTATTTAAAAAACTTTATCGCTTAAATGGTGATAGCAATAATGAGAATGTTCCAACTAAGCACATTCTTGTTCCTATTTACCCTGGAATTCCCATTTACCGTTTTACGGGTCCGTAGGCCGAAATGGTTCCTCTATTTTTGTAACGTGTGCCTGAAAAGTGGTCATATTTATAGTCGTGAAAGTATGCTAATCGTAAATATTTAAACACGGAGAGTGAGGCCTTGAACATACCTCCCCTAGACTGAAGCTTCAGCCTAGGGGCTCTGGTAGCGCCACCAATCGGTGGGTAGCAGAACTAAAGAAATGTCATCTGCCTACCCCGCCGATATTTTTTCAAGAATTTTTAACATCTTAGAACAAAAGATGTTCTAGAATGATGAGCCACCTCTTTCCGGCTTACTGTATCTACCACTTTCGCAACCCTCCTTTTACGAGTAAAATAAAACCGAAATTCTACTTTTGATCGTATTTTTACTAAAAATTATCTTTGATAGGTATATAACAATACAATTCATATATAAATTTAATATTTTGCCTCACCTTAGTAGTAGTATGTTTTTTTCTAAATAAGTATTTTAATACCTATGTCCAGCATTTAATGACGATGATGATCATGATGATGGTGATAATATTTATTATTTTATTATCGTTATACCTACCTTATAAATAGTAGTTTATATTCGGCTCTCATTAATAATTGAAAATACAGGATTCGACAGCTTTAGCAGTACTTACTCTACATTTACCTATGCTTGAAGGTATCAACTGTAAACTATGTTATCCACTACTGTTTCTAAAAGTGAAAGGTTATGATTAATGTACAGTCAGCAGCAGCTGCTTTAGTAGCTATACACTTTTGTACCTTGTCAAAATACCTACTAAACAAAACGTCAATGTTTGAATGAATGAATAGGCAGTTAGTGAGATTTACCTATAATAAAACAAGTTGACTGACTGTTACCTATAATAAAACAAGAGCGTAAGTGCTGCTCAATAAAAATTCAACCAATTACAGCGCTGCATTTCATACTTAAGTTTAGCTTAACTTGACGTTATCAGTTGTGTAACAGACAGTCAGACAAATACACTCTGGTATACTTGGTTTACCAATTTTACTTCAGTAAGACAGTTAATGCTAGATCCACTGGGTCACCGAGGATTTAGAGATAATCCGATATTACTTACCTACTAATACATATTATAAAGGCGAAAGTTTGAGTGTGAGTTGTGAGTATCTTGTTTGTATGTTTGTTTCTTCTTCACGTCAAAACGGCTCCACCGATTTTAACGAAATTTGGCATGGAGTTAGCTGACTCCTAAGGAGTCCAGTCATTGACACATAGGCTACTTTTTATTGCAGAATTCCCATGGGAAAACTTTTTAAGGTGAAGCGAAGCTCACGAGAACAGCTAGTACGAGTAAGAATATAAAGGAGGGTTCACCGGCCGTAACAATGTAGGCCGCAAATTTCGGAATGGTCAAAATTCACTCAATCACTGTCAGTAATTTTACAGCTGCAGCAGGCCAGCTATAGGAGGCGTACTCTTACATTGATAATGCATTTATGGTTGTATAGTAACACAGTACATGATTTCCATGCCATCAAGAGAAAACGCAACGTTATGATGAGACGCTATCGGAAAAGTAACACAATCCAGGGGGGTCACTCTTTAAATCCACGTACGAACGAATAAGAATTGTCACGCAATCGGGACGCTTAATACAACTAGGTACATAGAACCGGAATAGTTATGTTTCATTCGTTCTTTTTTTGTTAGCTGAGCCGCGAGCACAGGATTCGAAACCTTCGTTTACGTTGCGTATCGTCAAATGTCACTGTCAAAATGTAAGGCAAAAGTGTTAGTTCCAAAAGTGGCATTTGTTTTTTCCATATGTTTGTGTAAATTCGAAAATAGTGACAGTTGACGACACTGAGCTGCGAGCACAGAATTCGAAACCTCCGTTTACGTTGCGTATCGTCAAATGTCACTGTCAAAATGTAAGGCAAATTTGTTGGTTCCACAGGGGTATAATCGTGACAGTTCTGACATTGCGAAAAAGAGACGCTTAGCTACATTAAGCGTGAGAAAGAAACGTTAAGCTGTAAATGTTTTTTGTCCTTTTTGCTGTGGCGCCTGTTTACGTCAGTTCTCTGTGCCAAACAATGAAACAAATGAAAAATCTGTGCCAAACAAAGGCTGACAGTTACAACAAAATTTTCTAAATGCTATTTATTTTTGATTTGCTAGTGATTTGTGGGTGTTTATTAAGTTTATTAGACTATTATCATCACTTAACGAGTGTGTGACATGGGTGGGTGGATTTTGTTCGGGTGTATAGAGCATAATGAACGAAAACACGATGGAATGATGGATGAGATATATTTTCACATGTAAGTAGATACTATCAAGTTTAACAAGCTTACATTCATCATAGTACTATCTATTGGCTCGATTTTAATATAAAACGATACTAATTTTAATACTGTAAGGTCTTTTAGTATCAGTTTTAAGTAAAAATTACGAGGTACCATATCATAACAAATCACATGGTGTTGCAAGTTATTGAAAATTTATTTTACCCACAAATATTATAGTATGCAAAGAAAATACTAGAAATTGTAACGGACTCGGGTTGGGTTTACAAATGGGGCGCACGAATTCGGTTTTTGTGAAGATTGTATTTTGTAGAAGTCATTCTCCTCTTTCAAATGAGGTGCCTCTCATTGTGAGGAAACGTTCGTTTCTTTTTTTTTCTTCCATGTGTGATTTCTTCTGTATAATATAAAGTTTATTGTATTGATACGAAATACGTGTTTCCTTTAAAAAAAACCCCCATCACATATTTGGCCCACGATTATAATGCTCATGCTCATCCATTTATCTCTTTCATAGGTTTCCGACAGAAAAAAAAATATCAAGAAAATGGATAGACATTACCGGTCGCACAAATTGGGAACCAAGGAAACATACAAAAATTGTGTTCGGCACATTTTGAAGAGGATTGTTTCGATTGGACGAAGACAATGAATTATACAATCCACTCAGTTTGTGTATATTAAATAATTATATTGAAATCAAATAAGTATGAGTAAAGTTTTTTTTCTTATATCGTCGGTTGACAGGAAAAACTCACTAAGGCTGATTTTTCAATATTCAGATAAATGTTATCTGGGTAATACAAACATTGAGAAACATTGAGACGCAACAGCATCAAAATTATTTCCCAGCAAAACTTTTGTCTGGCTATTGAAAAATTAGCCTTTAGTGACTTTTTCCTATCAACCGACGATATACTCAAGTTTTGTTTTTGTTATTATGATAAGTTAAATTTCCCCATATTTAGGTTTTATTTTTTTGTCGGCAACATCTATGGTTTGAGTGAGAAAGAGAATAGTGCACACGGCGATTGCGAATCTATTTGTAGTTGATCTGAGGTTGGTTCCAAAAGTGGCATTTGTTTTTTCCATATGTTTGTGTAGATTCGAAAATAGTGACAGTTGACGATACTGAGCTGCGAGCACAGGATTCGAAACCTCCGTTTACGTTGTGTATCGCCAAATGTCACTGTCAAAATGTCACTGGCAAATTTGTAAGTTCCAAAAGTGGCATTTGTTTTTTCCATATTATTATGTTTGTGTAGATTCGAAAATTGTATCGAATCCTATGCTCGCGGCTCTGTATTGGCAGCCCTGACTCCTGAATGTGTTCGTAGAACGGTGGGACTCCCCAATGTTGCGTCATTAGGTGCAGTGTCTGTCAAAATAATAATATACTTATCTGCAATTGAAATTCATTTATATTTCCTAGAGCTTAAGAAAATATTGAACCTGCCACGAAACGATTGAAAATAGACTTATTTTAATTTGAACGTCATTTCATAATAATTAGGTATGTCAGAAGCTCATGGTTTCCCAAAATAACAATAAACTCACAAGCGCCATCTACAACTGAATCACGAAGCTTTACCTTTCAGTTTTCAGTTAATAATTGATCAGTAGCGCCATCTGCGTTCAGAATTCCTTGTTTCTTGTTCATCTTCTCGACGCTAGATGGCAGCTGAGTTTGTAATTCAAAGATGGCGCTACCGGTATTCGCGACAACATTCAACCCCTAAGGTCTAAAAGAATGCTTAAATAATAGAAAGAGAAAGCTTCTTATTTTTCATCAGATATAATGAATCAGGCTACGTTATTATTATTCTACAGAAAATATTAGAAAAATAACCTACTTACTACTTAAGTATTATGTGCCTATACCAAAATCTGTTATGTGAGTAGATATTTTATCAAACACAAACTAAACAGTTCTATATTTTATAAGTATATGAAATTGCTTTGTGCAAAAAATATTATGATTAGGTTGTTGATATTAGTGTTGTTTTGACCGGCCTAGCACTAATATGTTTACCTATTTTTCCACCAGTGGATTGATTTCGTTTATTTTTATAATACAACCAGAACAATTAACTTTTGCATTTAAATGAGAAACCGCAGTGAGGCAAATAATTGAAAATTCACTTCGCATTCGTAGCGCATTGCTACGCAGCTGCTACAAATTGTATGAATACGCTATCTCTTTCCTATCAGGCGCGAATGAGCGAAAGGGAAGTACATATTTATGATTGAGATATAGTATCCTATGCAGTGGTTTAGTTCTTCTTTTTAAACCTAATAAATTATTTTTGCGGTTATATTCTAAATACTTAAAAATAATTATTGTGTTAGTCTAAGATTTTCAGCTGAAACCAGTTATTTTACTATAATAGCAAATAAAAAATGAATATATAATTTCAGATGAATAAAGTAGGAAGATGTAATATGTGTTTACATTATAGAAATAATCGTTTTTGTATATAATGAAATGATAAATGATAATTTCTAGGAGGCAGATAGAGGGGTACTCGCTATGCTAAAGATTAATTATTTTTTTATACCCAATACCCATTAAGTAGCTAATATTTTAAATATTATTGAATCCGACCGAATAGGTCCTTTCAATCATAACAAAACTATACTTAACAGAATAATTGCCACTAAAACCAGACAAGCAGAACATTCGAAGTCCGCCCGTGAATCATGATATTACAATGGAAATAAAACTGAAGAACCCGGGAAGAGCGCTTCAGGCGGCTTGACGCCAGCAAGGGGTAGGCTGCGGGGTGGCGGGGTGCTCTAGGGAGAGGGGGCTAATGGGAGGTGATCATGTGAGGCCCACCATGATGCGGCAGCCAGTATGTCGCCAGATGCCGAAGGCTGCGGAAGCAAAACAAATGATCCACGTGGCGGCGTTTCTACGATAACAATATGAGGATAATGTTGAAGAAATGTGAGCTTTCTCGAAGGTTTCTTTCCTACGAGTTGTAAAGTAACTGCACGTGTTAGGTATTTTTAATAGGATGGAATACTTTTAAGGTGAAGAGAGTAAAAAATTAGAAGTTATTTTCATGTAATTCAGAATTTATAAATTGTAAATTTTATCACCAGGACCATTCGAGTTATATCACTAAAAGATTACTTATCTTTTGTACCTAATGCTACTTTTCCTAGTTGGGATTTTAGACTTTTTTAAATTTAATATTAAACAGCTTCCACTCCAAATAAATCCCATAGACAACGTTATCAACCGCTGTAACCTCGCCTCCGCCTGCACCGCCTTTGTTGTTATCGTTACCGTTCTCTGTGAGCGGTGGTAGCTGTCTCGGTAATCGCCCGCCAGAGATGCGGGTTGGAATCACGGTACTGTCATGTACAAATGAATTAAGGCAGATTTTTCAATTGTCAGATAAACGTTATCTGAGGAATAAAACTGTTGCTGTCACATCTGAATGTTTGTATTAGACAATGACAGCCACAAATTTATCCTTCAGACAACACTTATCTGACTATTGAAAAATCAGCCCTTAGTTGAAGTAAAGTATATTTTTATAACATTGATCTTGCTCTTACAGTGAAGGAAAACATACACATCTAGATTTAGCACCAACCCGCAGTGGACCTGCAAATCCCCTTAAGGTCTACTTAAGGGGATTTGCACAAAGCTTCTATTCGAGATAGCAAGGTGCAGGCACTGACACCTCCAAAGATAATCGAATAGATCCCATTCTCCTTGCACCTCAGCGGAAACAAACGATAAACGTCAGTCGGGTAGCAATACATTGATACGAATTCACTATCGCTTTTGAACTGCTTACGAAACGCTGAGTTCGCAGGAATACGGCACCTGAATCTGTGTCGCTTCGTTACGAATTCTATCCTTTGGAGATGCTCTTTGTAGCTCTTTCCAAAGTGACTTCTTGTGTACGTACATTATGCCGTGTCGGGTCCGATGATTTGGACTTTGTGTTTACTGTGATATGGGTGACAAAACAAAAGAGAATTTTTCATGACAGGCAGTTGTGAATTTCCTTCTCTTCATGATTTAAGATACTTAAATGAGACATGCTGAAATCTTTATCTGATACACCTTAGTTGTAATTCGATCATTTATCAGAAGTTCAGGAGTTGTTTCCTTTATAAGAAAATCTCAGCATCAAATACCTTTGCTCTACATAAATAATTAAATATGATCAATTCGGACCAACGAAACAATTCATACATTTTTTCAAATAAACCGTTTTCACATATTAGTTTGGAGGGGTACAAAACGTAACCAAGAAATCCGAGACGGCCCAAGTCCCTTAATTCTGGGGTAAATAGAGCGCGGGTGAACCTTCCTCGCCCCCCTCGGCCGGCACCCCCCTTCACCCCCTGAGGCCCCGGTCGTGACGTCAGGCCCGCAATGCTTGCTGCAATATACAGACATACGACACAATACGTATACCTGTCTAATCTTATGTTCCGCTTTTTTGAGTGTTATTGTTCAGGTTGTTTAGACTCTCTGCGTTTCCGTGTTTTTGGTCATGGGACTAGGTAGCAGCATCTTATGTATGACTGGTAAAATATAATAATTGTGATGTTACATAAGTTATTTATTATCTGTAAAATCACAATATTTCATCAAAATTTTTTTTAGGATGGATATAAATAATACGGTTTATATGTAAAAATTGGTCACGAACCATCAAGTAACGAGTATCCTAATCATGTATAAAACTTCAGGTTTCATGCAGCCGAGCCGGATACCGGATATCCGCAGCCAATTTCGCTTAATCGATAGACGCAATTTTATAACCCGCCGCTTCCGTTCCGCCCAAATCGGGGAAGCCAAACGCGGCTATTTGTAAAGTAGTATTTAGTCTATTTTACACGTTATATGTGCTAAAAGTTCAGAAGCACTGACCCCTGTATAGCAGAAGTTTCTGCGACACCTGTTTACAAATATGCTATAAATACTAGGTTTGTTTACATTGAGAGTTTCGAGTAGTTTCTGATTCACGGTTCTGTCTACACTGCAGTGCACATGTAGCAACATAAAGTTGATGTCACAACTTGCGTTGTACGGAGCTCGTGCCTTGTTGGTACGATGAACTTGTAACTGCTCTATTTTGCGGCATTGATTGATGACCGGTGGCTGATCTCTAGCTTATGACCTATTTATACATTTGTCTTCTTTTTTAAAGCTCGCGTTTATGACCTAGTTTATGAAAAAATATTATTTCAACATAATGATATAAGTTTTATTTAGGAGTTAGGTAGGTACATCCTGAGTATTTCAGATTATTATTTTTGTAGACTACGATTATTTAGTTACCATACCATTCCTTACTTAAACAATTGAACCCTGACCAAAAAAGATTATAGATATTATATTTTAGATTTACAAAAACATTATGCTGTACTAATAATTTCGAAATGGAATCCTCTCAAACACGATACCAGCCACGCAATCATTTCTATCTTGAATGCCTAAGTAGTTAAGTGTTTATTCAATTAGCATGTCACTTCCAAAGTTTCGTATTCGACTGATTAGTTTAAGTTCACGTACGAAGATTTCCAAGAACCATTAGTAGCGCATCAGAAGTTCTTTGAAACATTGGAAGCACTTTGCTTCTCTATAATTTATCGACACATGGTAAATTAGTTAGGTTCTGAATCTGAACAAACAAGTGACAGGATTTAGATTAACTAATGATCAAAGGATTACTATTACAGAGATACTAATTACTTGACTACCAATTCCCTCAGTGTCTGCAGACTGTGCTTGAGTACCACTCAATATCAGAGCTAGGAATAATCTAATTAGTCTGATATAACATATTAACTTGAAAGAGCTCAGTATACAACCTTGTACTGATTATTAAGATGTACCTTGTGCTAATTCTCAAGATGTAGAATGTAATTCCTTAAAAGTTTAGACCTTTACTAACATTGACTAGAAAGCCCAGGAACACAAAAAAATACTTTTAACATAGAACAAAGTGTTGAAAGAAAAGACTCGATTTTCATTTCTGTCACCAATTTATGACATGGGACTACTGCTGTAAAACACCCGAGTCCGCGTTGTTCTATGGCTGTAAACAACTGTAAACACAGCGAATCTAATTTCAAAATTTGAAAACATAACTCTGTATTTGGCGCTTTGCAGCTTTGACTTTTGGAAATATTTATGTCATCTTGTTATTTGTGTCCTGTTAAGCCAATAAAGTAGTATTCTATTCTAAATTTTGTTCTTATTTACATTTCTACTGGAAGTGATACCATAGAAATATCAAAGTGGCATCGGTCGGTCATCGAGCGTGTATGGCAAACAATCTAGTCGACAGTTCAAATACGACGGTCCGTGCGATTGAAGAGGTTTGCATTGCCAACGAGACCACTTATAGGTAAATATGTTTGAGAAAATGTGCAAGCTTTGCGAAACCACTCAATTGTGACACATTTTCAAGGATTTCTTTTTTCTTTTTTGGCCGGCGATGTGTAAGAAATCAATTAAAAAAAATATTTAGTAGGTATATTTTTTCTGTATTTCTGATGCATCTGGGAATTTGTTTAGACGACTTTTTGTGATGATAAATGCGTCTTTTCACGGTGATTAAATTTTAACTTTTCTTAATTTGTCATTATCAACATGTGCCAGAAATCGTACGCTGCTGAACTCAGGCTCTCCACTTAGTTGCATAAACATTATAACAGCTAGGATTTAACAGACTGTCTCTTACGTACTTAAAGCCATTCTGTGTTTCTCAAGGTTATTCTAAATTTTATTAAGAAACATAACAGTTAAAACGTAACTAGCCCTGTGTTGAGCCAATATTATGACAAATATTCTTAATAAGAGTACAAACCTGTTGCTTAAATCAATGAAGCATTGGTCGACAGCGGACTCGCAATTTCATAAGCATAACTGAAGTATGCTGCCTCTACATAGCAATAACTCGTTAGTAGGTACTCGTACCCACTTAAACAGAAATAGCTTTCGCATATAAGTGATAAAACCTTAGTAAAGCAATTTGAATGAAAGATTTTGTGTTTTAGACGGTATAGCTGAGCTGCGTAGAAATTAATAAAAAGTTAATAACTAAATTAATGTAACTTTGATGTTTCACGAAGACATGTTTTTTTGTAAAGGTACCTACATTACCAAAATTTATAGTCAAGTCAATACTTTAAGCCATTTGGATCCCGATCCCGATCACGAAGATGTTTTGATAACGATTTTCAAATGGCAATTATAAGATATAGAATGTGACACTAATTACTTCGTTTTCACTTCGCTATACCGCTTCTGTATAATTTATAAAGCTATATCACACTAATCTGGAAATGTACTTCTACTAATCACTTGCACTAATCAATGTGAAGCCACCTTAATGCTGAGCGCATGACACTCTCGGATGTGCCCCAGAGATTGGCTCCACTCTAGCTCTACGATTCCAATATTTCGCAACGCTACTGCGCTATACAGGGTGTTACAATATTATTATATTACGTTAAGGGAGATTGAGACCGCTAGTCTTTGAAAAAAATAATTTCCTGTTGTAAATAGTCACTTGACCAACAATTTTTCTATGAAAAGTTGTAGTTTAATAGAACACGGTCTATCTCAAAAATGTATCGCTTGCGTAAATCTAAACTGATCTCCTGCTCTCTCTAATCGTAAGGTAAGAGTGTACCCCCTGTATAGTGGAAGTGCTCAGGTATGCTCGGCCCAGTCATCTTCCTCTTTTGTATCTACAGGGTGGCAGACGGCGTTCCTTTTATCTAAAATTCTATCTACACGAAGAGTCATATTCAAAGAAAACGGGGCCGGTTATGAAAGCATCTAATCTCATGGCCTTCCATGCGGAATTGGTTTTTGAAAAAGAATGTCTATACCTATTTCAGTTTTTTATTTAAAACTCATGTTAAATCTAGATTATCTACCATCATCTACTTACAATAATTATGCTCTATGTATCGATGACTGGAATTTACTTTCATACAATTTTGTACATAATCATAATAAGTAAAAAAAATGTGTAAACAAGTGACAGAGATCTAATCATTGGCAGAGTTATTCAAACTGGCGTTATAACATTTATATCGCCGGCATTGCGAAATGAGAGCAATGAAGACTCTCTATTGATTTGCTATACAGCTGGAGTTTATCAGATTGAAATGAAAGTATTATACCTATTGTCTAGAAAATAGAATGACCTTAACTAGATCAAACGAGGAACGGAGGAAATCGAAAGCAATTTCATAATTTTGCCAACAAAGTAAGGCACGCGTGTTGCAGTATTATATAACGTAAATACATAGATACATGTATAGACATGTGTACGTACATAGTACACATGTTGTTTCTGCCACAAACATCGCCTCGGAGATTGCATCTCATGAATATACTGATAGCTTTGTGAGCAAGATCTAGAAAACATATAAAAAGATTTGCATAAGGCACATATTCGTATACGTTACCTAGACACAATTAATACGAAAACCTTCAGAGCACGTTCCACGTGGCATTGAGTCCGCAATCTTATGACGTTGTGCTATAAAGGTTAAGAAAAAAAGTCTGGCATAGGCGCCAAGCGGATGCAGTTCCTATAATGCCTCTGTCTCACTTTGGCCATAAATTATCGTAGTAGTAGGTTTTTAGTGAATTGGCACTGTTCTGTAGGAGCCAGGCTGGCTGCACGTTGCATCAGAGCTCTCGGCTCCACTCACTCCAGCCAGTTGTCTCGTGGTGCTGATGCAGAAACGTGCAACTTTTCGACCGTCTGCTTTTGTTGAGAACTTTACTCGTGCCTAGTTTTGTTTACAATATCGTGTTCGAAAGTTGAGTGGTTGCATCCTGGATCCTGTTCACATCTGCAACGCAGTTCAAGTCACGTGTTACGCCAATGATTGTTGATGTAATTATAATATCTTTATTGTCGTTTATTTCTAGTGATAGTAATGATGTACACGTGATGACAATAAAATATTAGATTTGATTTGATCATATAATATATAGTAGGTAATTCGGACGCACAAATCTACCTACAAGGACCGTTAATTACTCAATGCCATGTATTTCCCTGCGTTTCAGTACAAACGTAAACTTTGGCATGACTTTGTGCTATAACCTGAAAGTAAAGTAAAAGTTTTTCCAGTTGTTTGAAGTACGCTGTACTAGCGTGTCAGTGTCGCGGGCGGCGGGCGGGCGGGGCGCGCGGGCGGCCGCGGCCGGCGAGTTCCTTGAGGCTCATCTGCTGCCGAGTGTTGGGGTTCAGGCCGGTTGTTCTTGACAGACCCGCGTTTCGGGTGTCGTGTCGATAAGCGGGTGGAGGTGCGCGGAGCGGGACGCAAGCGCGCGTCGCCGCAGCGCGCGGCCGCAGCGGAGCGCGCCCCGCTCGTGCCAGTAGCACGGCCGACGCCGCCGCGGCTCCATCGAGTCCACGCGCGCCATGCGACCTCGCGCCCGCTGACTCCGCACAAGCACCGACCACGGTGCCACGCGGGACGTGAGCCGTTACGTAAGCGGGGGACCCCCACCGAAACATATCATTTACTCTGCTGATAACATAAGTCTTTTATAACCTACGTTGTCGCAAGCATCATTAGCAGTAAGAAGTCCCGATATCATTAGATAGAATATTTGGAAGTGGTGCGTGATCAGCGGGCACCTGGAGTAGAGCGCGGCAAACCGCGATTGGTGTCCTCGGTATAGTTGCGCAGCGATCGGCGCAGAAGCGTCGCGCGGGTGTCGCCGGTTGTGCCGCAGTAAGGGCGCTCCGGCGCCATGGGACCCCTGGGGTGGCTATGAGGAGTGCGGCGCCCGGGGCAGCGGCGCGGCCCCCGCGCACGGGCCCGGCCCGCCACTAGCGCCCCGCCCCGCCGCGCCGACTGCACCGACCCCCGACCATGACCAATTGACATTGAATAGCCACCATTGCTCGCATAGAGTTGGTTGAGAAATGGGGGCTGACGCCTGTCCTCAGGCCGAGGCAGGAATGCCCCCGGGCCCAAGAACCAGGCACAGAACAAAGGTAGGTCCTGACCGAATACACATAATCCTTATGAATAATATTGTATGATATACACATGGAAATTCCTCCAAACAGCAGCAGGTGTGATGACATAATTAGATCTACGAGATTCCGATGTAAGAAAGAAAGCAGGCCGAGTGTGTCTTTCAATTTCGTTCCCTTTTCCTCATTCTAATACTTACATTTCGTAGCCCAACCCTTATATGTTATAAAATACGAAAAATTATTCCGCATTGTCCGTTTCATATCCTCATTAGTATAGTGTAAGTTATTCGGGCGTTACCGTCATCTACTCTGAATCAGATCAAAAAACCGCAAAGATAATTTGAATAGATGTTGTCAGTCGCAATCTGCAGTGAGTGATGCCACACCGGAAGCTAGTCTGCTGTATACACGAGTATAGAGGCTGGCGGAAGGTGATGCGGTGTGTAAACGGGGCACGGTCACTCTCGCTGCGGTCAGCATGGGTAGTGTGGTCGCCCCGGTGTGCGTCAGCGCGCACAGCTGGGCCTAGTGTCGTGCTGCGACACGCAAACAGCACGCGCAAGCCACTGTATTCGTGAGCTCTCTGTAACATGATGTGCACTTGAACGTGAAATGTAACCGAAATAGTGTTATGGAATATTTCGATATGTGTTGGTGAGTCGGCTGCCAGTGCATCAGCTTCACTAATAAAGCGACGGTCAGCTAACAAAATCACCTAACAAGTGGTTTTAACAGAAATGAGCGCTGGTGAGTGGCATCTCGCGAGTTCTTTTCGCGTCCGTCTGAAATCCCCCGCGTGACCTATATTTGTGACTCCGCAGCGTCGGTGCTGTTCATTTTCTCGATTCGTATTGTTGTTGTTTCACCTTTCTCTCTCTTTCTTTTATATTGCGGATAGTCAGAGATATTGGCTCAATTTGTTTTTACGCAGTGGGATTTTTGTTTGACTGCAAACGGAATAAGTGCAAGGCTACGACTAAACGTTAACTTTAACTAGCAAAACAATAAAAAAATACTGATTGACGAGGCTGAAATCTAATGCCGTGCTAACCTTATGTCCTAATAAAAAAGTAGGTTAGCCAGTATTACATGATCAGCCTGCAAAGACCGGGCATTTGCGCAGTAAAACGTAACCGCGCAACCGAGATAACCATGGTTTGTAATAAAGACAACGCCGACCTTTGATTAAGACGTAACTTTACAAAAATATCGATGAAACAAAGATGATCCAAACAAATCGTCAGATATTACACTTGGGTAATATTACCCACGGGATTAGCTAAAGCTCTCAATCTGGATCAATAAAGATGAATTCATGAATCATGGCGCATAGTTTTAAACAGACTTGTGTTTATGAAAATTCGTGCCATTAAGGCTGAGCCGTGTTTCCAATGAATTGGCAGCTCTCCATGTAATTCACGCATAGAAAATTCATAAATTAGTTAGTATTTTTAGTGTTTTTAATTATCTATCAATGTGCAACGTAAACAAATCGACGTGCTCGGTATTGACATTGAAGTTTAAAAGGTTCCGGCATTTTTAAACGGTGTTGTTCAAAATAGACGGCTGAAAACGGTACACAATTTTACTTAATTGTGTTTTTAAACGTAAATAGAACGTTCATTTAATCGACGCCGCCGGCGTGGTTCGTAATGGCCAATTTCAGTAGTCTGACTTTAATTTGTATTTTATATTTGTTTCTGCGAGTATAAATCACTTTCGAACAATATAAAAATGAAGTCAATGAAACGTTGTTTTTTATAATGAAACATTGTTTTTGATTTTAATAATGAAACATTGTTTTAAGGGTTCCGTACTTGAAAAGAAAAACACTCAATTTGTCTCTTGACCTTGAACTTACATATGTATAACCTTTTTATGTGAAATATATATACGTATATTCATATGACTGCAATTCCCGAAGGATGGTTCGATTACGAGTCAGTCACGTTCCTCTATACATTTATACTGAAGTGATAGCCGGTACGGGCCGTATTGCCGTTTTGGAATTAGCACAATTCATTTAGGGTTGTGTTGTATTGTAAAATTCCCTAATTATTAAAAATAATTCACTTGTACAATAAGCCAGGATTTAAATACTTTGACTGCTTAGTGAGAGAAAAAGGTCTAGCCGTTCAGTGTTGCCAACTTATGAAGCTAATTTATAGCTAGATCTAGCTTTTTTATGTCAAGACCACGGCTCTATATACGCATAGAGAATTAAAAACGTATCGAAGATTCCGCAGTCCCTTTAACAGCACTTTTTCAACATCACCAAACGTTAACTGGTAGAAAATGCTGCTAGCATTAAGTTCAGCTTTGTACCAATTTACTTTGTGCAATAAAGAATTTAATAATAATAACAGTAAAAAATTCGTTTGACCGAAATTAGGCATTTTATACATCTGAATACATAACTGGATTCCTTAAAAGTGCTACGTTTGAGTAATCTCTGCCACATTTGTAACTTATAACTGGACTTAGATAATCAATTGACGATTTCACAAAAAAAAAAGATTCGTTTTCTTATAAGTAAGTCAGCTGCATAAGTAGCTGTACATTTTTGTACCTTGTCAAACTCACAAACTGGCCATTAACGATTTGACGATTGTTATGTACCTAGGTGGTTTGACAAGGTAAAAAACTGTATGGCTTCTTATACAGCTGACTGTACATCGGCATTATGGCAGTACCGTGTCATGCCAAATTCAAGTGCAGCCATACATGATACACATAAAAAAAGTATTGATATAATACTCGCATAGAGAGCGAGAATAGAGCGCGGTGGTAGCTCAGTCGGGTAAGCGCCCACTTCTCACGCAAGAGATGCGGGTTCGAATCAAGGAGCTGACATGTACCAATGAGTTCTTTTAACTTAAGTACAATGTATGCCATCGCTCTTACGGTGAAGGAAAACATCGTGAGGAAACTGCATATCTAGATTTAGCACATCTAGATATGTGAACCCACCAACCCGCAGTGGACCAGCGTGGTGGGAAATGGTCCAAGCTTAGGAAGGCAGTTTAGACCTTGGGGATATGCACAAAGGTTCCACTCGAGAGAGACAGGTGCAGGTACTTACACCCCCACAGAGAATAGAATAGAATAGAATAGATATAATACTCAGTTTAAGAAAGACAACAATAAACAAAACTAAGTTATTCCAAAAATCCGAGTTTGATCGTACCTAGGTACCTGGAGGGTTACTTTATACTGAAGAAAAACCTACGAACGAGAGCGTCGTTCAACCGGCACGTTTAACACAGAGAGATAGATTCGTGGTAGCAGTGCCCTGAAACTTAGTTTTTCGTCATATAAAGTGAATGGTCTGAACCAGGTACGATTCTGAGCGACGGACTTGATCGGTCTTAAATGGTGCCCATTTGGATCACAGAAATATCGATTAGTAATCATAATAAAGGTGCTTACAGATAAAAGTTATCAAAAGAAAGAAATGTTTTTGAGACACCCTAGACATATTAATACTCGTATTCTTATATATTTATTGTATTCCAATTCACAAAACAAGCAATTTCACGTAATGTAAATTAATTTATTATAATCATTCAAAGAATGAAATGATAGAATAAAATATGCGTTTACATTATTATCCTCAATAATCTAGTCATAAATAAATGATCAAATGAAATGTGCCAAAACCCCAACAATCGAACTAACAATAGATTTGAGAACAAATGCATTCCTTCATGAATGCGTATATTATTAAATTATTATTCGGTAAAGCGTCAATTTAGTAGTGATCCTATTTGAATTGGAATCCCCACACCTATTATTGTACTTACCGTCATGATACAGACAATTTCAATATTAAATCTTAGACAATCCATATTTCAAAAAAGCTTTCAATAGAAATTTAAGGGGATTTATAATATTTTAGTAAATTTACGTTTTGGAGAATCTACTTGTATTATTTTACTAATATAAATACGTTGTAAATTGGATGTCAATATTAGAGATAAGCATCTTGGGAAATCGCAAATTGGTCCATGTCTCTTCAGAGTAAATTAATAGGGGCTTCGTTGGAATGAATAAACTTAAAGATAAACTACCTGTGTTATACCTGGCAGGTCCCAAGCCATTTAGGTACTGCCTATAACTATCCATATGTAATGTAATTTATTTCAGGCATGAACGATAAATAAGGGTCCAATTCTAGTAAATATTATTGCGAATTTAGTTTTTTCTAGTTACTTACTATCGTTTTTAGGTATATTTTTTTTATTATTGAATAAAACGGATCTGTGGACCTTAAGACGCTAGTCTCTACTGTTAAAAAGGGTATACTAAGCTGAAACCTACGTGTGTATACGGTGTAAAATTGCTCAAAAACAAATGTTTGTTTCAAAATGGAGCCATTTATAGAAAGAGGCAGATTACACTGTAGAGCTCTTTAACTTTGTAGTTTTGTGTCGGCTATATTTGAGATTAGGTAACCTAACCATAAATATCCTTCGCACAAGTGCGTCATCAATTCTGAAACTTCCAACGATCATTTATAATTTTAACTTGTCGAAATAACGTTTTCAATCACGTTGTGGAGACGCAAGTTGTTTAAAAAAAGAAGCCTGAAGTACGAAGTTACTCAACATGAAAACTACCTCGTAGGTACTGAGATTAAGCTTCGCCATGAGGAAAATAACTTTTCCGAATGATCCTTCATAGGCTCATATTTTGTATTTACTTAATAGTTTTATACATTAATTTGCGCACTTATTTATTTAGATACCTACATATTTTATATTTTCAGATTGTTATGCAAATAAAGTAATTTATGAATTTTTTAAAGATTCGCGACTGATTTGACATAGTGCGTATATTAAATCTGACATATTTGACTAGACTAGGAATATCTAGAAAATAGTACGTAAGGTGTAAGCAGTTTGTCTTGGACCGGTGGGCAACAAATATATCCGAGTGGATGCCGAGCGACGGACGCAGGCGCCCAGGTAGACCTAGACGGAGATGGCGGGATGACCTGGACAGATTTTTGCCAAATTGGCTTCAGGTGGCACTGAATTGGCTACTTAAAAAAAGGTGTTTGCAGGCCATGTATAGCAACGACGTAACTTAAAAAAACAGCTTTGTGGGAGATTGTAATAAACAAAAGTGGATAAGTAATTAGAGCCGGTCTAGCTCAAATATAAAACTACGGTCTTGAATTTGTAATATTTGTATATTATATATATTTGGTTAGTAACAATTAACTCGTGTACAAATTTGTACATGTTATTTTACTTTGGCAGATGGATTCCTTTTACTAGATAATGAAAAGATAAATTCTTAGAAAAAACTTCAAAGTAAGTTAAAGAAACGGATCTTTACACAAATAGACTCTTTGTGCTATTTGAACCTTTTGTAGTGGTTATTTTTCTGAGATACTTTACGTAAAATCCCACACGCCTGAAATATCACAAAATATATTACACTCGCTTTTTTTTTGCTTTGTGCCCACTAAGTAAGTATATAGTCATTTCGTATTAAGCTAATAATAATGCTGAAAGCAAGACCTACAACCAATGATTGAAAGCCATAGAACAACGTGGAATCGGGTATGGTATGAGTAGCTAAAATCAAATTTTAATTAAATATTGACTCTCCTTCTCTCTCAAATTAGATATTGGTCCTCTTCCTTTATTTTATTTAACTTCCATTTTCTGTCTCGATACCAATTGCCTACTCCGTATAAAAATCCATATTGTTACTATTATTATTATATGATCTCTCGTAGCACGTAGCAAACTGCTACGCACTCGTAGCACTAACGTAGCCTGCTACGCGGCGGCGTAGCAACCGTCGTAGGCTTGAAGTAAAGGAATTTTACCCGAAATTACCACAATAATTTTTAACTTTTATCATAAAATTACTTTTGAACTAATTAGCCCGTGTACAACAATTAAACTTTAGCAATGTTACGAGAACATTTCAATGCCTGTGGGCATGGACAAAACTTTTCTTTCACATAATATTTAAGCACATAAACAAAACATAATTATGTGTGATCAGTTAATTAAATATTTAGAGGTAAGGAACAAAATTAATTTTGGCTAATAAAGGTAGCGTAATAAATGTTGTGGTGTCATAAATATTCAAAGTATTAACGTTAACAATTTCAAAGCCATGTTTAATAATTAAACGTGCGAAATATTCTGAAACCACTTATCAGCGACGCTTTCATAATTAATTGTATAATTGTTTCATTATCATACTGCCACTTCACACGTAACCGACAATATTGATTTCAGCTCGAAATGAAATATGACACCAATTTTAACCCCTCGTATGCCGAAAAATCAGACACAAATTGAAACTGTTTCGTGCGTTGTAAAGATCCGCGCTTCGGCATTCCAAAGTCATACTCGAATTAAAGGAACTCCTATTCTATTTCAAATTCAACTATAACCCAAGAAATAAAAAAACGACAACGCAGCACTTTTATTATCATTAAAAACGACATCTGAACTTGACCTCGTAACCTTCATGCAGCAGGAAAGTGAAGTAAAGTGGCAATAAATTTAAACTCATGCGCAGGACGGCCATCCAATAATCCGATAGTGTAACCTTGCCACTTCCTTGTTAGCGTCGGTCTCCCATAACTTCATACATCACGCTCTAACGACTGTAACAAGCTCTGGAAATTGCGACGCTACAAAAACTAGCGTTGTCTTTCGATATTGCGGGGCTTTGTTTTACAGTGGAACTAGGTGTTGTAAATAAATCTTGGTTGTCTTCAATATATTGTTAATTTATTTCCGAATGATAATCCTCTAATGAGTTTTAATACCTGTTCTATTTACTATAAGTATTTTGAAGTTTAAATTTTCACTGAAGATATTTCTTTACCTTTATATGCTTTTATAAATCTAGTAATCTACTCGTGCTCAACACACCGACAAAATATGGTTGCGAGAACAAACTAGGTTACTTCAAAATCCTTGTCTCTACGCTTTAAATGTCACACTCCATACTCGTGTCGCGCTGCACCTTGACACTGCTAACACGATTTTCTATATCCTTTCAGTGTAAAGGTTAAAATTTATTCCTTTACTGCGTAACTGAATTTTCCCCGTGCGACTCGCCCTTCGCCCTACAGGCAAAAGCACGGACCACGAGCGGAAAGACACAAATTGGAGCTACTATTTCAGGAAAATGTCAATGCGACTATAAACTCATCAGTGGCAAAACCTCGGAAAATATTTTCACATTCACCGCAACTTTACATTTAATTTGCCTGAAATTGCAAGTTATTTAACGTAGTGAAAGTTTAGCATATACCCACGCGTTCATTTTAGTGGTGGCTAATTTTGTTAATGAAGTCAAACAACAGCACGTACCAAATATTTATAAATGATGAATAATAAAGCCAATTTAAAATGCTACGATCTTTATAACATTAATAATTATTACTATATTTATGTTTCATCTTCATACTAATTACAGTTATAGAACTGAATAATTATACATAAATAACGTAACAATAGTCACACCTGAATCTGTATATTTTTACAGCTCTTGATTAAATTCGTTGATACAGAAATTCACGAATCCGTTAACTGATATATCGAGTGACATGTTGCGGACGGGGTCGCAGCATGCCCTGATTGGATAAATTGATGCCCTTGTCACTCCTGATTGGCTGGCTGATGTCCTTTGTAATTACTTTCACTATCACTCCCCGCACACACGCATATCAACTACAAAGGTTTTACATTTTAAGTGAACCTTTTGTTACTGGTTTATTTACGCAAAATAAACCAGTAAAAAAAGCCAAAAACATTATTTTTGATTATTTGATCTGTAATAGTACTTATCCGTAAACTTTATTCCTTCTTTGTAATTAAAAGCTAAAGAATAAATAATTACTAACCTACCTATTTTGGCGTGATAAAATGTCTTTAAAATGTTTACATTTTTATGGATTCCATTGCAGTTAATAATTTTCATAACTTTGACACAATAATTATGGTTTTGACAGCCAAACAGATGCATTTTCACACCACTTATACGTAATTTGCGATACCTTGTCCTTAGCCTCGATGTATTTTCTTGTCTTGTAAATGCATGCCTATAATTTCTACCTTGTTATTGTAATGGTCAAGGAAACCCGTGTAAAACATTTTTCACTGACTTCAATAAAATAAGGTGATATCCATTCGTCGTCGCTGAAAACTTATTAGGTGTTTTATGCATTTATTTAAATTTGGCTATATTATGGGTTTATACACTCACGGGCAATGAAGAAATTCCACTGAGAAAAGCACCGAATTACTCCTAAACGGAAAAGACTAGCTTAATGACGTCTTCTGCAACATTAAAGTACATTTAACAGAGCATCAGGATATTACCAACTAAAACGCATATATTGTGCACAACTTTTATTAAATGTTTGAAAAAATTTGGGTTGCATGATGTGGAATTTTGTGAGTGGAATTTTTGCATTCCCCGTGAGTGTATAATTACTGAAGTCAGTTTAATCCCATAAAATGAATTTGATTGATCTTGTTTTCAATGACAATAATTATTAAATCTTTTTTACAATACTTACAAACATACATGACTGATACAGAATTTGAATAAGAAGTAAAACTTTGAATACGACTTTTTTACTTCTAAACGGTTTTTATTTATCAAAATAGGCACTTTTAAAAAGTTACAAATATTAATAACAATCCAACTTAAATATCCGCTAACTTGGGACACAGCCCTGAGATTCCTTGCAGATGTGTGATTCATTAGATAATCATGATACCAGATGCATGTAATATTCAAAGCCGGAAGCACTTGACACTCGACTTATCCCACGGTCAATGTCATGCTACGTGCATGAAACTTATGGTAATATATCTTTCTTTATTCTTCGTCTGTAATAA
Organism: Plutella xylostella; assembly: GCF_932276165.1. Taxonomy (NCBI): domain Eukaryota; kingdom Metazoa; phylum Arthropoda; class Insecta; order Lepidoptera; family Plutellidae; genus Plutella; species Plutella xylostella. The sequence continues at coordinate 10,845,652 of NC_064012.1, forward strand.
TGACTGAAAAATTTACTACTAAATACCTTCGAGCACATTACGGTAATTAGCTAAGCCAACAAAATAAACGTAATATTCATATAATAGCAGCATCTCTTTTATGGAAATGTCGGCTTAGAGCAGTAGGTACTCTAATCCGATTAAACTAAACACCTTTTTAATTTCAGTCCATAAAAACAAAAACTGAATTGAACAAATTTTTTTTTACTCGGTCCTTTAAACGATGATGATGTAACTCTATACTGACGAAAATCTAACGAACGAGAGAATTCGTGCAATCGGAACGTTTAATACAACGAGATGGAGTCATGACTCGCGCAGCAGCCCTCCGAAACTTAGATTTTTGTCATATAGAGTGACCCCCCTGATATGAGCTTGATTCGAAACTCATTACACGGTAACCTTCACTGTCAAAGGCTGACCTTTGCACCGTCACAGGGCTGGCACAAGCTGTCCGTTGATTGCACATGATCAATGTCCAGCCAAGGTGTAATTACAGGGCACTATACGCCTGAATACCATATTATTCACGGTTACAATGCCGACCTTTGATTGCTTGATTACAAAGTTATGTTGCGACGAAGCTATCTTATGGGTTAAGCATTTTACATAAGTTTGAAAGAAATTTATTTTTAGATAAAATGCATTTAATGTATGAAAAGCTCAGCAGTTAGTGCCTACTCCTGTGGGTATAGGTAATCCGGTATTACAAATTAATTTATAGATTTTAAAGATAAATACGAGTTAATCGTATAATAGCTTAATATCGTTTTAAGAATCATGAAGTATGTAAACTACATAAAGTTACATTGTATAATAGAATACGAACCTAAATATAAAGGCACTATGACTAGACACCACAATTTAGGGCTAATGGCGATCAGGGTTGTCGATATAATTTCAATTACAATTTTATACAGTCGCATTTCATTGTCACTGGCAGTAATTAAAGAAGCAGTATCATTACTATATATACCTACGTACACTATATTAAACTTTTTATTATTGATTTGAAAATATACAGCTATGTTTTTAAAAGGGTTCCGTAAACGGTTTATATTTTCTGAGTATCATACACATAATTTAATAAGTGTTTTTTAACTGTATTTATTACGAAAGTTAAGTATAATATTATTATATTAATACCTGTTAACAAATGATTTCTATAAAAAAATATAAAACTTACTTCTTTGAAACTTTTAATAAAGCAATAGAACCTAAGTCTAATGTTCCCTCTCGTGCGTTCAAGTTGATTGACACTGCTGATCTCAGCCTCTTAAAATGGCTCTTGGCACTGGTATGAATTAGGGATGTATTTTTTTGTCACCTGATTAAATTTTTATGTACGCCACTTAGTTTCAGAGAGTGACAATGTGCATTTTATCCTACAAATATTTTTTTTCCATATACATGCTTAATATACTATAATATAGTTTTTTATAAAAAATACTAGTAACTAAGTATAATAAAATAATATACTTACTCATACAATACAACCTTATTTGCATTTACGATTCATGTTAAAAAAACGTATATAAGTAGGTAGCATACAACTTCTTAAACTTGATTTTTTTTTGCCATGTAGCTTTTAATAGACATTTAATATTAACTACAACTAGAAATGAAAATGTAATCTAATCACACTGCTCGTACTTAATTTCAAAATTCACCAAACCACCCCTGACTGTTGAAATTTCATGAGGCTGAAATCAATCGGAGCAGCGAAAAATGTGCGGAAAAGATTTGAAGAGCCATCATCCCCGGCATGCATTTGATCACGTTCGGCCGCCCCTCAACACAGCTACATCCAACCAAAATATCCGGCACAAAAATACCCTTGCTTTGTATCAATGGAAAAAATCAAAAACTACGGTTGTGACACTTTATTATGCAACCACAGCGAAGTGGGTGTAAGTTGCACTGTGATTATAGTGGTTGTCGATCAACCGATGCGGGGGTTGCGATCTCTGTCGTGTCCCACCGGTATATATGTAGGGCCTTCCCTTGGCGGCAGGGCAGTCTGTCACTGGCCGTTGGGGACGGTGGTCGTTTCCCCCGCCTATGTCAGTCCGAGGCCATCATGGGGCAGAAGCTGGGCAGCCTCGCAGCTGTAGCGCGCCTTCGGAGGCGAACGTCAGTTGTTTTTTTTTTATATGAATTAATTAGGTAAAAAATTTTGTAGGTCAATTATTGGCTCTTCAATTTTTGCTGATTCAAACGCTTTTGTTTTAGTGATCGGGGTATTAGGATATGGTTGTTGGGTGGTTAAGAAATTTTATGAATTAATTTTAGTTTCTAATGTTTCTTGGTTTATAAAAGAAGTGTTAAAAACGGAAAAAGTATTTCATGATTAAATTATTATTGGTGGTTAAAATAATTTACAGTTAACTTATAAAACTAAATTTAACTAACTTAGGTGATAAACTATTTTTTAAACCTGTAACAAATAAACCTAATAAAATAATTTTATTAATTTACAATCAAGGGTCCTTGTGTCGTAGTTTTTAAACATATAAACCCTGGACAACATCGGAACTAAAATAACATTTCCGATATAACAAAAACTTTAAACTATGCCATAATGTTTACCCTAAAAATCGCAAGCTATGAAGAAAGGCGAATGTATCGTTCTCGTGCTAAGACAGTTCTGTTTCCGTGAATAGACAGTTGCGTTTCCGTGCTAACTCAGAGGTGTTTCCCGACAGGTCCCTGCCAAAGTTGTGCAATCAAGAAGAAGAAGCCAACCGGCAACCTCAAGGTGGCGTCGTCACCTTCGAGCCCATACTCCATGATCACGACTTTTGCGAGCGAGTCGTCATCAACGTAAGTACCATTATAATACACTGGCAATGAAATAGTTCCAGTTAGCAAAGCACCAAATCACTCCTAAGCGGAAAAGGCTAGCTGGCAAAGCGCACCAAAATATTACCAACTAGAAACACAAACATTTTGTTCAAATTTCCTATTAGATGTTAAAAAAAAAATTGTATTTGGTGTCTGCATTCTGTAAGTAGAACTGTTTTTTTGCCCGTGAATGTATGTACCTACTTATATATTTAGGGGTTACCCTAGTTTACAAAAAACTTAACTATGATACGCCCACTACTATATCCGGTGTCATTAAACGTACCGATTGCATCAATGCTCGTTTGTTAGTTTTTTATCAAGCTGAAGTAACCATCACATACAGGGTGGTTTTAAAAATTATATTGTCTCATCCTTTTACTGTGTGGGTTTGTTGTAGTCACCATGTGGTAAGGTTGCGAAAAGCTTTAAGCTACCGACCGATTCTCCGATAATACCTCTCTTGTTTTACTATAGGTAATTTTTTTTTTTGGTGAGATACTACCAGTAGTCAAGAATTTTCTCCTATTATTTCACACCAAAACGCTGATCTACACCAGTTATTTAAGTTTAGATAGATAAATTAAAACTAGCTGCATTAATATCAACTCTTCACCTATAAAATTAAAGCAACTATAAAAATATAGCTCGCTAACCGTAATAGACAAATCATGAATATGAAGGATTCTCACTATTCCCAGAAGTGTGATGAAAATTCATACTTCCTCCACTGTCAGCGGGCCACCTACGTTGATTTCAGTATAGCTGTAGCGGTTTCAGGCCACTAGGCCAAGCGCATTTTCAGAGGAGGCGGGAACATTCAGCCACAACATTTGCTGATCTGGCTGACCTTTGGCTTTCCCCGTGTCACTAGTTAAAACCTAAAGTGTTACGCTTTACGCTTTGGATACCTTAGAGCGATTAGGTAGATTTAGGTACATGGCTACTAATACTAATCTTACTTTATAGGTATTATAATGGTTTTTACTGACAACAATATTTTAGAACATCATCGGAGAACACCACATTATGTCTGATCTAAAACTAGCACGGAATGCTAGGATTAGATAGTTGTATAATGAAAACTCTGCCTACCAAAAGCTGGAAGTATAAGAATATGATAGTTTTCTTCTATTTCTTTGGCTGATCCTTTTTACTTAACTAACAGAACATTAAATCATGCAAAAATATATTAATTACTTTCAATGTGTTTAAAAATACATTTGAAAAGAAAAAATATATGCAAGCAAAAGAATAAGTCTGCTTACGACATTTCAAAAGAAATTGAATTAGAGAATTCTTAGAGTTAAACAACAAAGTAATTCAATTCCATACAGGATAAGGTTTAAAAATAAATCCGAGCTTCCGCGAAACGTCCTTGTGTAGGAGTCTAGAAAATTGTAAAAATGAAAATATAATTTTCTATTCGATAAAAAAGCCTTCAAGGAAAAATGAAGTAAATTGTTTGTTTACCAAAGGCTGCAGGCTGCTCCGGGGCTGAACCAATTAGCTCAAGTTCAAGTTCGAGACCGCGATATTTTCTTCTCGTATAATATTTATCGTCCGCATTTTTCACTCAGTATTTATTGTAGCTAATCTTTATACTTACTCTGCTTGTTATTTAAGTGTCCGGATAGCTACATAATATGACTATGGCCCCCTATCATGAACTTGACATTGACAACGATTCGAATTCAAATTGTATCGAATTTGACGGTTCTACGTTTTGACTTCGCGATAGGCGATTCGATCGTTAGCTGCCTAGTTTGGTAAGTACGTGAGTTTTTCGAAGCAAAGAGCACGAATCTACGAAAAACCTACTAATTTATCAACAATACCGGCCGGCAAGCGGTAGGTAAGCTAATTGACTTGCTCCCACGCACTGAGTAGGTATTGTAAACATTCCTCAAATGACCAAGCTTAGTCTGAAAGTTTACAAACTACTTTACGCCTTTCACAAAACGCTACGGAACAACCAACGTTGACCGTGGGAAATTTTACACGATGGACTGTGCAAGTGTGCAATCATCTACTGTCGTTATTTATGCAAAGCTACTTCAAGACACACATCGCGGCGGTCTCGACACTCAAACATACCACAACAACTGTTCAACTGTAGTTACAACACAAATGTGTACCGTATTCGTTATTGGAAACAACCTGATTCAATCTACTCGTATAACTTGGCAGCTAGCAGTAATAGGATAGTTATTGGACTCAATTATAAATTTGTAACAATTTAATATTGGATAATTTAGTAACAAGTCGCTTACTATACTTACTGGCTAGTTCATCATCATTTATTCACTGACTACACCGGTGGTTATTGATAAAAAAATCGATAAGCTACATGATTAAGCACTCTTAAAATTGCAACTATTAAGTTCTTACTTTGCCTGCCTCGTGTAGTTTTACGCTTCAACTTTTTTCAATCCTTGGATATAATTGGTTGAAATACTGGATGAAAATATGAATACTCCTACGTTTGAGTACTTTCAGTTTTTACGGAACAAATTGAAAAATAACATTGAAACACAAAGTTCAAGGCCAAATTCGTGAACATTCCATTTTATTGAATAAATATCCCGAAACTAACCATTGTTCCAAGCAATTTTCGATGTAAAACCAAACGTACAATGGTACAGTTGAATTTTGAAAATAGTGCATTCATTCGTGCGTATGACGTAATAAAAATATTATTTTTTAGGAAAAAATACAGAAACAGAGTGTCTTATCATTTGTTCAAGCAAACATTATTAAAACTAGACTTATCTATGTAAAAAGATAAAATAAACATAATTTTAATAAAATTTTAAAACTAGGTCATAGTTTTAATATTGTAAATTACAAATAAATAACATAAAGTATTCTGAGGACTCTGGACAACTCAATCAACACCAGACCTTATAAATTCCTTGAACAACTTTATTCTGTTAGTTAGCTTAGACCTTGCGAGCTTAAAGATTTTTCCTGTTCTCCTTGTAAAGGCAGACCTTGGCTGCTCTTCCATCTAAATATAGACAAGACGATATTACAGATTTTTCTTTAACTTAACCAGAAATATCATTGATTAATTAATATGTTACGAGAATTGCATCTGTTGATGTAAAATACTGCGTAGATAAAATAAGTTGCTTCATTTTTACAAAGCCTCTTACTTTAAGATTAGTTTTCTTTTTAATTAGTTCGTCTTGAGCCGCAGCTTTAGGGCACAAGGCTGAATGTAAATTGAAACACCAATAAATAAAGGCTAATTTTAGTAATTAGTCTCCAACCTGGATAAGATACTTTCAATAAATTAAGTTTAGGGTACTCACATAAATTGTCGTAAACTTACTTAGGTTGAGAGAGATGTATTAAAAATGATTAACGATCCTATCTATTCTCAGGATAAGCCTACTGATTCTCAGAATCGCTTTAGTAATCTAAGCTTCTGTAGCTTCTAGCAGGCTCTGAATCTGTGTCGCAAATTTCACGGAAGTCCATGCAAATATCGTTCATGACCCGGTTAGTGTCCCGGCCGCAGTTAATACACTTTAACCTCAGTCTATTAGGGACGGAACCTTCGATGCGATGGAAAAAATAAATAATCCAATCTGACGCGGGGGCGGGACGCCGGCACTGGGTTGCGGTCACTGCAATCAACAGTTTAAAAAAGGAACACGCTTTATTTGTTTTTATTTTTTATTTCGCTGCGCTATGAAAACTTTCTTTTGTTTATGTTTTGACCTGAGCCCTTGAACGTAGTTGGGTTGGGACACGAAGTAGGTGAGACTATAGAATTTCATTCAACGTTATTTCAGGGTGAAGCTGCCAACAATGCATTTTCAGAACTGAAACTGTATTTAGCTGAAAGTTTGCCATATTTTGGCCAAATAGTTTAACTGGTGGGTAAATAGGGGAATATTATATTGCAGTCCCACGAGATGCGGTTGGGTAAATATTATAATTAGCTCACAAATTAAGCTTTATTATGTTAATTTTAGATAAGTTAATTTGGCCATTTATGTAGGAATATTTTATTTAAGTAATAGATGACATGAAATATAAAGTTTGATAACTAGTAGGTATCTATGTCAACTTTACCTTATTAAAGTTTATATTTTAGTTTTACTTAGTATCTATTGATACACACATTTATATAAATGTAGTGCAATATAGACTGTGGTTATCTAGGCCCCTATTACAAAGTAGCAATTATAGTGCTCTAAAATATAATTTCCTGTTAAACTTTCATGATCTATTACTTAAATAGCATAAGGAATAGTTTTAAAAATAAAATTATTATCTCTGCTTCCCGGGAGCCATGGAACGTGCCTCCGCATTGAGTTGGAGATTAGGCTCCAGTAAATGCATTTGTAGAAGATTTGCGGTAGAAAAGTGTTGCTAAAAATATTTTACGGATAGTAATAAATCGTCCTAAGCCTTTTTTCCATTACTGTTTTCAAAATCTGTTGTTACTTTGGTAGGTAATTCATTCAAATAGTTAATTCCAATTACAAAATAATTAAGTTTAAAGTTAAAAATAACATGCAAGAATAAAAGTAAAAAAATACGGGTCCATTAAAAATAAAATACGGGTCCTCTATTTTTTTATAAACTTTCCGAATACGAGTAGTTGATAAAAATATAGGGTATAAAAATTAAATGTTGTCCATTGTTTGCCTCGGCTGAGAATCCGAAACCTTCGGGTAGTAGTTTTTAACCTGTGTTTGATCATGATAATATGTGATTGCGGACATGTACTACACTCGTAAGCAATAAAAAAGTTCCACTTACAAAATACCTTCTTATAACCTCAACTTTTTTTAAAAATTTAATAAAAAAAATTAATATAATATTTTAAAATTTGAACATAAAGTTTTTAACTGGCTATAAGCTAGTCTTATCCGTTCAGGAGTAATTTGAAAGAAAGAAGAAAGAAAGAAAGAAAACGTTTATTCAGTGCACTGCAAACACACACCAAATACAAACAAAAAAAAAAGTTAAAAGTACACAAAAAATAAAAATAAAAACAAGGTAGGTACAGTACAAGGTCCTGAAAACGGAAGTGGATCCTAACTTTTAATTACAATGATAAAGACTTGGATTTGGAGCTTTTCTCACTAGAACTTTTACATTGCGCGTGATTGTACATAATCATCATCATCATCAGCCAATAATCCTTCACTTATGGCCATTTCGTCTCCTGCATTTGGTATTCGGCCATCCTGATCCCGACACTACCGGCTACTTAATCTACTTATGTGAGCAGGATAAAGCTTTTTTTTTGTCGGCGGTTAAAACACTAGACGAAGGTTGCGAATTAATAAAAATACAAGAGGCCACGAGTGGATATAGGACTATAAGATCATAGCGGAATTTCGTTTCATGACCCTTATCATATTATATTATGAATGCCTAATGGTTAGAAAGGTTGATTTTTGTTGAAAACGTTAACCTTGTCGTAGAAATACAGGTATGACAGGGAAATATTTCACTAAATAAGAAAAAGTAAGTAAAGAAATTGCTTTATAATATACTTAACAATACAATACTTATTTACTTATTTTATTACATTACTTATTTTACTTTTTGGCCATTATTGACTGTTTCTGAAGATGATTATTATACAGATGACGGTGATCACGAAGGTGACTATGATGATGATCATGATCACGATTTAGTTTTTAGTTTTAGTTTTATTTATTCGGGAAACAAACAGCTTAAAATAATAATAATTAGTATAAGGATTACTTTTAACACTCATGCCAACAAAGTTGATGATGATGATGATGTTCAGGATGATGATAATGATGATGATGATGTACATGAAAATCACGATGCGGATTATGTTCAACTTAACGATGATTATGATGATGATAATCGCAAAGATGAGGATGATATTTTCGAAGATGAAGATGACAATCACGATGATGATGATGATGATAATCTCGATGATGATTATGTTCACAATCATGATGATGAAGATGAAGAAGATGGTCGTGCCCCCGCCGGCGATGACGCGGCTCGTCCGCTCGTCGCTCCAGTCTCCGCCGCACAATAAAACTATTTCTGGAGCCGTCCATTGCCAACCACAGAGGGGGTCACTCTCTAAATCCACGAACGAACAAACATGAATTGTCACGGAATCGGCTCACTTAATACAACAAGATACTGCCGTTGTTTTCGCAGCGCTCCGAAGCTTAGGAAAAACCAAACTGCAGCGCTAAACACGACTCTTATCTTAATCTAGTTGTGTAAAGCGTGCCGATTCCGTGACAATTCTTGTTCCTTCGTTCGTCAATTTAGTCTCTGTCTCGTGGAATAAAGCTTTCTTGAATCTTGTTCGTTCACTATTCGATGTAGAGAGTAACCCCGCCAATTTCGGACGCCCGAAAGAAATATCGCGCGAAACAATAATACTCTCGCCCTCTCACTCGTAAAATTAATTTACGCGTTAACTACTCACCGATTGTAAATATTGATTCGACAAGTGCTCTGCTCTCGTGATTTATGCTTCGTTTTTGTGCTGCCTCTTACAGCCAATGCGGTAAATGTATTTTATGATTACGGTGTTGTCGGTAAGGCCTGGGTCTCCTATTTTATCGGCGTCCGACTTTGACGTAAACGTTTCGATCAACGTCCTACGGCCTACCTACGGCGTCTACACGCCAACGTCGGCGTATAAGGGAGACCGCATCAGTACATTTCTATAGTGAGCATCGTGACGCGGCCTACGGCGTGACGCTGGACGCGACCTACGGCGTAAATAGGAGACCCGGGCCTCCGGTAGCTTTTTTGAAGCTTTAAACAAAGTTAATACCTACTTATTCAAAACTAAACTTTCTATGGCCGTAGCAATACCGAAAGCGATTTGCTAGAGTTACAGTATTGACTCGATACAGCAGCATAGATCTTCAGCATGTTTATTTGTAGAGCGATTAGGATAATTAAATTAATAAAAATTATTATTGTCTCAGGGAAAAATACAGTTAGACTTAGTCCCAGTTTCTCACTTGTAAAATTTAACTAATCTCCTACCACAGAATAATAACTATTGCGTAGTAATAGTAATACCATATTTGTGCTCTTCACCAGAAATATCTCAATTTCTGGCTAAGTGCCCCAACGGCTATGTCTTGAGCACAAGTCCAGAGTTAGGGCCCTTAGCTTACTTCTACTTTGCGGTGAAATAAAAAACTTTGGTTGCTGCTGTCTTAACATAATGTAGCACTACAATTCAGCCATACAGCGCTAAATTTCATACTCGAAATCTGCTTAATTTGATTGTATCAGCTGTAAAACTGACAGTAAGGTTATGCACACACTACAGTCCATGTCGAGTATGTACACACTATCTACGGTCCATGTCATACACAATATTTTATCTCAGTTACACGTACGTGGTATCTGTAGGTATGCAAACATGTTGCACACCAATCGGCTATTCGATTACCCTTCACCCGCATTCCGTGTCAGCGGCGTTCGATGTATCAAAATATTGTTAGTCGAACTTGACACCGTTTACACCTCGCTTACCTGAAATACCGACAGACCGTCTAGCACGGGTTTTGCCATTTTTGTAAACGAAAAAAGTTTAGGTTTCGTTTTGTCATCTGCATACATTATCTGTCATAAGTTTCATGACAGTTTCCGCTAGAAGCGCCACTTTGTATGTGAGAAAACTGAATCTTTTATAGTTTTCGATGAACTATCAAAACGTACAAGGGTCTCAAATACCGAAAGGTATGCTATGGTATTCGGTTTTGTGATGCTTGCCTTAAGTCCGATTTCATCATTGAAGAATAAGGCTATTCCGAGAATTATGTTGACTTGTGACGTTGCTTACTCTAGAGTAAATCTACGAGTTCTCACAATACTTGTCATTCTTGGAATGAGGCGTTTGTTAAAAAAAAAAAAAGTTCCTTTTTGGAGAAATAGATGGCATTGTCTAGGGTTGTACCAACTGTCAAACCCTCAGAACACACTCAGATCACATGTTATTCTGTGAGGCTAACGAAATGTGAAAGTGACGTAGGTAGGTAGTATTGTAGTATTATTTTCTCTATGATGTCGATGTCACTGTTGCTTCAGCGTTCAGTGCGATTGTGCGTACAGCCGTTCTTTTCAAGTTTTCTCAGTTTCCTTGTGTTTCTCCTGTATTAATTGAGTTGTAGTTGAGCTATCTGCTCAACGTATACTTAGCACTATCCCAAGCCACATGCAGTCTGAGCCTCGGAAGGATGGCTCGCGCTACCACCCGACATTTATAGCTGAACACAAAAGAGTAGAGATTAATGTTTTTGGAACTAAACAGATTTAAACCTGGCAATAAAAAAAAACTTGTGATTTGTGGTCTGTTTCTATGGTTTGAATGTCAAACTCGCCCTGTTCCTGTATAAACAAATCGAATTTTGCTTAATTTTGGAGTTTTGTGGATTGTTGAGTTTGTTCACGAAGTGAAAATGAATAAAACCATTCGCAGCGAAGCTAGACAGATGATTTACAGCGTTTGCCTACGATGTTTGGCGGAGAATGAGGCTGGAGAAGTATTAGTCAGTATATGTGATGTTTATGAAAGAGCAGCGTTTTATACTGGTGAGTAGGTACTTAATTTCTAACCATTAACATATATTGCTTATATTTCTTGTAAAAAAGTACTATTTCGATGTAATAGAATGTCTTTCAATGTGTATTTGTTATTCTTATAGAGGTTATAAAATACTAGTGTCAAACGTTACATGACATCAGGGTCTGGATGCTAATGTTGTTAAAACATCAGGTCTAGATACTTTTTTACTAACCCCCCACTCAAAAAGTCTATGTGTGTCGGTCTCTCCGTGTTAGAGTACCTATTGTAAAAATATGTGTAAGAATATGTGAGTCGGTATAAATTCCCCAGACATAATAATTTGCAAGTCACTGCTTTTCTGACCAATTAAATAATTTGTTGCAGGAAAATCGGTAAACCCAGTTTTAGAAGAATTGCCGGGGCACATTTGAACTTTTTCCTGAGCAAGAAAAAACTGTAATAAAATATCGATGTGTGATACTATCACTTTTCTCCTATAGTAATTGCATAATGGGATAACCAACACGTGTTTCAGTGCAAAAAAACATTATGAAATACACAATGAAATAAAAGTTACAGTTGATTTGATTTAATGAAATTCATTCAAGACTGCCCCCCTCTCCCCTACTAATTTCTTCTCTTAACATAAACCTCCCCCAAAAGTGGCATTTTATAATTAGTAAATATTTGAAACATTTCTCGTTTTGATTTTTTCTGCTAAAGTATCGTGATACTTTTGTCCGTTTTCTATACTATAATAGTGTGGCCACTTTCTTAGATTGCCACGCCCTCAATTATTCTCTACTCTTTTATGTTCAGCTATAATCACAACTAGTGAGTTCTTATTCTGAGTTTAGTACTCTTTGCTCTCTATGTAATTTTTGACAGTTGGTACACTGCGTTTTCACGCCATCTATCGGCTTACCCAAAAGCTCAACTGACAGCTGTCAAAGAAAACGGCTCATAGCCGTATTTTTCAATGATGAAATGTAAAAAAAGAAAAAATACAGGACCACGTTAATTTTCAAATAAGAGTGAAACTCTCTTAACACTACCTGCAATATTGTAAAGAAACTTATCGCTTATTTTGCTAATAGTAGCTTGCATCAAGAAGGGAGTATGTAGAGTGTTGCAGTAAGAATAGATATAAACTAACGTATATATTTGATTTCAAAAATTCTTAATATTATAAAAAAAACTGCTGGTTATATAAGTATGGTAAAACAAATATTCAATGTTTATAAAACACAGTAAAAATATAACAAAAAGTATGTTATTTGTATGAATAAGGTTTCGTTGAGCGATACTCTGTCAAAACTTTATTTTCAATTCAAACTACCACTGAAATATGATTTCTGATTTGTATTCCGACACTGCTTGGTTGTTCGAACTTCGAACTAATAGAACAACGCGGTGCGAGTATCCGTACTTCATTCATTTGTTTATTGAACTGACAGACTATCTACCCGAGCGTAGCATCAAGTAACAGCATGACTTCCTACACGACCGGTCTAGAGATCGGTCGCAAACTAAAACTGAATTCGGATTTTCGTAGCGTCGACAGATCCATAACTTCTGACTTTCCATGCATTTCCTAGCACTGAACATGCATTTTGATTAAACAGAGAGGAAATTGTCGTATCATAGACTTAAAATTAATATTTACACAACCTTTCAATTAATAATTGCGATTAATTCCTGCGGAGCTATCAATGACGTTTTCAAAAACCTGCTATCAATAAGGTTTTCAAAAACGCGATGATCACACTATATATTTTTTTAATAATGAAAATTTTGATTATCATTTTCTTAGTTTATTCAACAAACAAATAAACAGAGCTTCCACCTAAATTTATAAATTCAACAACTCTAAAGTTATCCAAAGGTAAAGGTCACGTTTCTCTCTGGCATTATTAGCATACGGCCCTAACCTCTGAATAAATTGAAACAGTTTGGTGCATCATTCCCCAGGCTAGTCTCATAGTCTAAAATAGCCAGACTGCATGCCCAAAGATATATTATGTAAAATAACCCTCCCAGTTTCCGAGTTCCGAGATGCGATTCAACGGTAATTTTCGATTAAAGATCTGGAGGGTAAAGACTCGTAGTATGATCGATATAATTATTACCTATTGTATTGTATTCGTCGTTGGTTTATAGGAATGCAGTGAAAGAAAGAAATGTTTTTTTTACCAAAATCAATTAATCCTTATAATGTTACGTTTAAAACTATATTTTTAACACAATGAAAAATACAACATAATGACATTTATATTTATTTCATATACTTACTGATCGATGATTAACTTAACATTTTCTGATGGTAGGAGTATAAGAATACAGCCACCTAATATATTATTCATTTCCCGCGGCAGACGTCTAAAAATGAACTCTAAATGTAACTGCTATGAATTTATTATGATCCGCAGCGGTGGTGATAATTTATCAAAATGAACAGTCCTTTTAGAATTGAGGTACCTACCTAGGTATAATTTACAAAATGTAAAAGGTTTTTGTTTAATAGATACAGTATTTTTAGAGGGAGGTTTGAGATATTTACACTTTTTTATACTGGAATTCCCACGGGATACCTTTTATGGCGAAGCGAAGCTCGCGGGAAAAGCTAATAAATACGTTAATGACCGAACTTAGATTCATTTTAACTAGATTCCTACAAAATATAATGTATTATTTTGCTTCCAAAATTTATGGTCACAAAAGCTTATTTTTTGTGATTTTGTACCTCGGAATTAAGAAGCGTTACCTTAGTAGATACCAACTACTTGTCGTACCGAATACAGCTCTCTAGTTCAATTTAAACACTTACAACCCAGGAAATAAGAACATTATCTTAACGGGAACTTATATTTAGAGGATTGTGCGAGTTTAATTTTAGACTTGCAAAAATTATAACCGTCAAAGTATGAGATATATATTATGTATGCGCGCTCCCTCTTTTGACTACCTCCTTAGCGGACTCTCAGAGGTAATAATTATGTTCATATCCTTCCAACACGCGTACAAGAAAGTTTGTAGTAACACTGCAGTTTACAAAGTGCACTGTGCCTCTCGGGTGGACGCCAAAGGCAGGCGAATGTCACAATTTCACGGATAACAATCGCTCAAACTGCGTGGGGAGCAAATGAAGACATAAATAAAAGTAACAACCGTTTGTCGGGCGCACTGCCATATGTTTTCAGCCATTAACTGACCATCTGTTTACTATAAAAAGTTAGTAAAGTTCACCTCGTGGCTGTAATACAGTGGGCCGTGTTATTGTGTTACAACTTTACTGAGCAATTAACACAGTTTTTAAACAACTGTATGGGGTGGCAATACTGTGTAGTGTGTACCTTACCGGCAAAAGTACTATACGTATGTTCTGCGTGTTGTAGCTTAGTAAGTATTGTTAAGTGTCGCATTGATGTGCGCGTTTTGAGCACGGTTCGGTTGTTTAAATTATACTGTTTAATACGAACTTTTTGATAGTGCAGTACCTTAGAAGAATGCGGAATCGAGTGTATTACCTAGTTCTTGTCGTCAAAGTTTTCTCCGATTGATGTCCGGTCTTAAAAAGCATAGCATATGATAATCTAAGGTGTGGGATTCCTACACCCATTGGTTTAGGTTTTTCCCTTGAAAGAGTAACTAAGTATCTAACTATCATACTCCGACTCACAATTTTTTCCTTTTAAATTTTACGTTATCACAAAATAGTTTGCGATAGTTATTATAAAGTTACTTAGATACGAGTATTTAAAAAAGGTTGTCATCAGAGTCTTACTTATTTGCCTTCCTTCAATAGTTAGACTAGTGTCTTGACCGAAATATTACCTATACATATTCGCCTTTTTCTCCAGTCCAGAATGAAATTGTGCCTATCTTTTATCAATAATATCAACTGAAAATGATCAAACAGATACTAAACCTAATCATTTATTTCTCAGGTAAGCGGACTGAAGTTCGAGACACAACTCCGAACCCTTAATCAGTTCCCAGAAACGTTGCTTGGTGACCCAGCTCGCAGAATCCGTTACTTCGACCCCCTCAGGTGAGTCCATTATTATTATTACCATTATCATCATCACTAACAACAACATCATCCTAGAATCCTAGTTTGAGGACCAAGATTAACAAACTTGAGTATCTTTGTTGGTTTATCTAATAAACGATTTTTTTTTTATTTTTTGATGTAGGTGTAGGTTGGCTAGTAGAAAATGCTCTTAGCATTAAGCCTTTTGTACATGTATTTCTTATATTTGTGCAATAAAGAATTAAATAAATAAATAAATGTCACCAAGGACCGTCACAAAACCGTTCGCTCATCCTTTCTGAATTCTGATCTAGGCATTCCACAAGCTTTTAATTCTCAACGGTATAATTATTTTTTTTTACATTACGTTATGATGAGGTCGAGAGGTCATAAGAACGTCTAATCTGTTAGATCAAACTGAGAATTACACAAAAACACCTCGGTAAAATCGGAACATTTTAGGTAAGCTAAGAAATTATAGATGAGCCAATTTTCGATCCCCATCAATTGAGACAATATCTCTCGATTCACTCAATTGAGACAATACTTCGAGCCACTTAAGATAAATCAATATTATGAGTAACTTAGTTAAAGGCAGTATTGAAAGCCACTCTGTTGAACCACTTTCTAGATTTTCAGCTTCGATTTGAAGACCATATAATTCCAATTTTTTAGGAATACATATAATTATTGGATTACTGAGGTATTCCAAGATATTAAATTGATGGCATCAATGCTATTACCTACTACAACTTGGCCTTGTCACCATGAACAAAAAGAAGAGAATTATTATCGACTGACAATAAAATTGATCGAGACATTAATACATAATAGACGATTTTGTGTTTGTTTTAGTACCTTTATATTATTATGATCTCTAATATTCTAACCTGTACAGACTGCAAAAGACGTTTGATTTCGGGACTTTATATTTTTATGTCATTTCATAGATGGGCCGTGCATTACAAAAAAATATGCTCAGCTAAAAAATCATACTGTTGGACCTGGATATAAAAAATACAGAATAGAGCCTTGCTGCAAAAGAATTACAATGAAAATTAAAGAGACACAATAACATTTCAGAATACTTTTATTAAATATCATTCTTTAGTTAGTAAACATTTTTTACTTACAATATAGACCTTGCTCTAGCTACAAGCTCACTCAGTTCCTATTTCTGACAATCTCTATTTGTAGTCGAGGTCGAAACGCCCAAGCTATTTTAATCTCCCGTTAAGAATGACAACGCTACCGGCTGGAGCCACTGACCCACCTTACTAACCTTCGTGCAACAATATAAATAATTATTACAATATGTTGAGTTCTTCACAAAGTGTACAAGAAATGGATTTCGAAGAAAAAATCCTTGTAGATATTGGTGGACTCTGAAAGAATCTTCACTATTTCCGTTAATTTCAGAGCTCAAACTAAATAGTACATTTGTTGCAGGAATGAATATTTCTTTGACCGCAACCGGCCATCCTTTGATGCCATCCTGTACTACTATCAAAGTGGTGGGCGGTTGCGCAGGCCCGTTAACGTGCCCCTGGACGTATTCAGCGAGGAAATCAAGTTCTACGAACTCGGAGAACAGGCCACCAACAAGTTCCGGTAAGTTGGCTTTTGCTAAACTAATTTGGAACTGTGTAAACTAGTATGACCACATGGGGTTTTCGACAGCTATACCAACTGCACCTTCATCTTTCAGATTGATCAGCTAGGTCGGAACTATAGTTTCAAATTTTTTTGTTGTCTTGCAGCGAGGATGAGGGCTTCATCAAGGAGGAGGAGAAGCCCCTGCCCGCTAACGAGCGCCAGCGCAAAATCTGGCTCCTGTTCGAATACCCGGAGAGCTCCCAGGCCGCGCGCGTCGTTGCCATTATCTCCGTGTTCGTGATCTTGCTGTCCATCGTCATCTTCTGCTTGGAGACCCTGCCGGAGTTCAAACACTACAAAGTGTTCAACACCACCACCAACGGCACCAAGATCGAAGAAGACGAGGTCCCAGACATCACGGACCCATTCTTCCTGATAGAAACCTTGTGCATCATATGGTTCACTTTCGAGTTGATAGTCAGATTCCTGGCGTGCCCGAACAAGTTCAACTTCTTCAGAGATGTAATGAATATCATCGACATTATAGCCATCATCCCATACTTCATCACCCTGGCTACTGTCGTCGCTGAAGAAGAGGATACCCTGAACTTGCCGAGGGCGCCGGTGTCTCCGCAAGACAAGTCCACCAACCAGGCCATGAGCCTGGCCATCTTGCGGGTCATTCGACTCGTCCGTGTGTTCCGTATCTTCAAGCTGTCCCGCCACTCGAAGGGCCTGCAGATATTAGGAAGAACGTTGAAAGCATCCATGCGTGAACTTGGATTGCTTATATTCTTCCTATTCATCGGTAAGTTTCTTTTGCTATCTAAATTAGTTCATGCTCTAAAATATTTTTATTTTAGTACATTTAAATATGTCCCTCTAATTTCCTTAGTGTAATCTTTAGACTGTACTCGTAAATATCCTTATTGATCTTAATTAACTGTTTTAAGAGTGAAGATTTCCTAATTACAATCAAAGTTCTCCCATAAATCAAGATTTTTTAACTGTCATGTTTTTGAAACACAAGCCTAGGCTAACAGAGATGATAAGAGTAGCGTTCGTCGAGTGTCCGCGCGAGGCGGCGCCCCCGGCGGCGGCGGAGGGCGCGGCTGGCGGCGCACAGCGCGGCGCGGGCACCCTACCATCCAACAAGCGTGCACAATATACTCTGTGTTCGCAGGCGTTGTGGTCTTCAGCAGCGCCGTGTTTTTCGCAGATAAAGACTGCGAAGGCACTAACTATAGTTCTATCCCAGACGCGTTCTGGTGGGCCGTAATAACCATGACCACAGTCGGCTACGGTGACATGAGGTAACCCGCGCCGCGCCCGCACCTTCGGTCGGCTCGCATCTCCTTCGCCTGTAGCACTGTATTCTCCGTTGTGTGCTTGTTCTTAAAGGTGTGGTCCTGTTCTCGTCTGCGGTGTACTTCGCGGAAGCCGGAAGTGAAAACTCCTTCTTCAAATCAATCCCCGACGCATTTTGGTGGGCGGTCGTGACAATGACGACCGTAGGCTACGGCGATATGACGTATGATATAGACACTTCCACCTCGATTTCCATTCTCACACTCTCGCCATTTCGTTTTGTCACAAAATTACATTGGTATTTTATTAACACTCTTTTTTAATATTCTTTCGCCATATTATATCAATCCTTGCTTTGGTTTATTTTTCTAAGAAACGCATCAGTAGAGTTAAAAGTCATCCTTCTAAGTTATTTTCAAGTCGTGCACGTTATTTCTTCAATCATCAAATACTTTTTTTGGTTTAACTACTTACTTTTGTACTTTTTCCTTCGTTTTGTAAAATCGTACAACAAAGACTATACATACGGGATTCTAGAGTTCAGTTTGTAAAGTTTTCCGTGAATCATAATCAGTATCGAATTAGTAAAGTTATTGACATTGAGCGAGAGTGTCGTCGATGTTGCCATCGCCCCTCCCAAAGTGTACAAACCGCGACAGAACAGCTTTTGATGTTTGCACTTCAACTCTGTCTTATATTTAATTGAACGATATTTTTAAATGAATTGCTTTTAAACATTCAGATGGAGTTGAAGTGACTTGCTACGTTGATGTAACCCTAATGCTCGTCCAAGGCTTCAGTCTTGACCGTTCCCTCTCGATGTTGTTCACGTTCAATGTTAGCTGTCCAGCGCGTGCTCCGGACTTCCTGTCTATTCTCAACAGCACTATCTTCTACTTTAACTTCTAGATTTGCTTGTTTATGTTATGTCACTTTGTTACCTTCATTACGTTATTGATGTTTTAGTACTTATCATTATTTTTATCACTTACATGCAGTTTGTTTTAACTCAATATTAACCCGGGATTAAGTTCATGTTAATGTACAAAGTATTGACTTAAACCAGGGCATATGAAATGCTCTACTTAAATCGTAAAGCTATATATACGAGTATTTACGCTAAACTCACGAATTTCATTTCAAGTATATCTAACGTATATCTATAAAATATTATGATGATATAATATTACATAGTTTTGGTCCATAATTCATTTAGATTTTTTCTTTCATCGAAGCTTTACACTCATTTTGCTTTGCTCCCATCTGATTTTGAGTGATGTTTATTACTCTTCCATCATCACTCTTGAGTATTTAATAATTGTTGCATGAAGGAACGATCGTTTTTTAATGTTTAGATGTTAGGCTAGTTTTTTTACCATCCGTTAATTTATCTACTTATATTTTTCGTTTAATGAGTGGGCATGTATTTGTAACCCTTTATGTATATTATTTTATTATTAGTTATAGCTATCTAAGGTCCTGTGTAACTCAGCTCTAAACGAGCTTATCAGATCAACTCAATGGCTTGAGCTAATCTGAGTTACGGTTCAAGTGTAAACTAAGCAACTCCCAACTCAAACTTTTCTATTTGTTTCGTGATGCATATATACCAGTAATTGACCTGGTGATATTCGGAAGACAGTTTGAACTGGAAGCTGTCTTATGAAAGTTTGAAAAGCTACGTAACACCATGCCACATTAGCATTTAACAATTTTAAAGCAGCTGCACGAAAGCTCATCTGACATAACTTGTATGGATCTGACAAGTGATGACAGATCGGCAGCGCTGCTTAGAGATTGTCGATTTTAATGTGTCGATAGTGCGCTCAATATTTTTTATGAGTTACGCAGGGCTAAAGAAAAGTATTGAAGACTGAAATGCTACATTCCTTATTACCTATTTGATATTGATGTAGCATCTCACTTCATCAACAAATTTATCACGATAAAACTCCACAACCACAACGATTCAAGTCGCTAAATCTGTTTTACCTTCGGAACAATTAAGAAGTGGTCTGTTAACAGTAAGTGTTTACTGACCATTTCGCGAAATGACCGGGGTCGGATGTAGCAATTTTCATCGCAAATGGTTGTGAACGAGGGTTACAAAATATACCCATAATTTAGTTATTAAACTCAGCACAGCGATACGAGTAATGGTGTGGTAGAACATGCGTTTTGCCCATCCGCTGGCGAGGTATGAAAGGTGAAAAGAATGAAATTGTATTGCTCGCGCTATTAACCTTGCTGGGCTCAGCGCAGATACAATCATTTCTACAGCCGTTTTTGTTTTCCATATACTTAAGTTCTATTTTCGTTCACGTTCCGTTCTTAATTAACCTGGTTCTTGTAGTTGTCGTCTTTGCCTTGGATAAACTAGGTATGTATCGTTACAGCATGTTGATGATTATCGATAAGTTTATTCACTGTGCAAATGTCCCAAAACGCAATCATTGTTTTTGCAGTCACTAACAAGAGTTCAAAGCTTAAGTTCAGTTCAAGCAGAATTACCAAATCAACCTTTTCGCGATTTATATTGTGTATTGTTTACCCAGGCCTGTGGGAGTGTGGGGCAAGATCGTTGGGTCGCTGTGTGCGATTGCTGGTGTGCTCACCATTGCGCTGCCTGTGCCCGTCATCGTGTCCAACTTCAACTACTTCTACCATCGCGAGACCGACCAGGAGGAGATGCAGAGCCAGAACTTCAACCACGTCACCAGCTGCCCCTACCTGCCGGGCACCATGGGAGAACCCTACCTCAGTAAGTCCGCCGATGCGAACTTCATGGTCATTGAATATGACCTCCTTATATTCACCACCTCTTTTTACAATCTCAGTATTATTTTTTAAATCTGCACCGGCATGTTATAATTTATTTTATCACAACTCTGTTTTCAAAGCAAATTATCATTTAAGTTTCGGTTTGCTTTTAAATTTTGTTATGTTGTTTTTCCCGATTGCAGGTGGGAAGGAGGATGAAAAGGACGACGTTTACAGTGTCCACTGAGTTGTGGAAGTGTCTGTGTTTATAAAAAACTGAGTCGATCGATAGAGACGATCTTTGTGATATTAATGACTAAGGGACACCAGTGGAATGTGTTAATTTGTAAATACTAGGATACTAAGAGATGTTAAATAATTTAATAAATCGTTACTTATTTTCCTCTTTCTCTGTTATTATTGTTGCGTTGTTTTTGGCATGCGTTAGCAGAAAGCTTTGCGTCACGTTCCGTGATGTTTTGACTTTGAATGACAAAATATATTTTTATAATTAGTTTAAATGTATGCAATTTTGTGTATGTACTTATAGTTAGCAACTAAGCTTTATATTTTGTTTCGTTTATAGCTTTAAGAAAAAGGTTTTCTACGGCACGAATCACAGGTTCATTTGTTTTTGATTCAAGATCAATGGATTTTATTTTGCATTATGTTTCTTCAAATACGTAAGTGTACTTTAATTTACTTATTTCTCCATTCCTTTACGTTTTGGTAGTTTTGTATTGCACTTTCGATGTTTAAACAGCGCTTTAAAGTAAAGAGGAAAAGTAATGTAGTTTTTAACCAAGTTTAAAATCATATTGTTTCATCCGTAATTCTGAGCCGCTGAGCCGCGAGATTTGGTCCGCCTCCACACGTTATGGCCGATTGCCAAACTGTGTGCGTAAGGCAATAATAAGTCCTCACATTCCGAAAACTGACACTGTTTCATAACGCTATAAAATACTGTAAACTTCACTTCATAAAGATGTCTCCAGTTAATCTGAGAGAACACGCACTAACTGTATTCTACATTTTGGTCTATCTGACTCATGTATTTCCACTCATGCTCAGAGCTTGCTTTCAAAATGATCTAATCTAACTTCCAAGTTCCCATAACTTACGATTGGGCTAGTTTCACCAATAGACTACGCAGGCTCCACTACCAGGAAACACCAGAGGGGCAATCACGAACAATTTAACACTTGGCAATTTGAATTCGATTCTACCTATTCGACAGTGGTAAAACGAATGAGTTATTCAGTCTCGCCAGTAAATACTCATAGAGCATGTAACGCCTTTTCATACAATAGGTCGAATTGAATTAGAATATTAAAGTTGTACAACCACCTACCGACACATTAGCAATTAACAATCCATAAGCAGCGTCGCCTGTCATACATCTGTCAGGCCCATCAGACCACAAGTCACGTCAGATTTGCAAGCGAGCGACGCTGCTCAAGGATTGATTGCTAATGGTCGTTGGTGGTACCGCCGCAGCAAAAGCAGATCTTGACGAACCCGCCCACAGTTACAGGTCCGATCGCGAAGAAGAAGTCGTCGATCAGCGACTCGTCTTCAGACATCATGGAGCTGGATGAGACGGCGGTGATGGCGGACCCTCACGCTGACGCCAGCATGCGTCGGCTACCTGAGGAGGAGAGGCTCCTCAGCCGGGCCCAGCATGACCCGGACAAGGACGAATATAACGCCCTGGACCTACAGGAGCCACGGCTCAACCATGTAAGTTGGACCTGTTGTGTTTGTAAGGACTTTAGCTGCCAGTTTCAATAACTCTACCTACCGATGACTGGTGGTTTCTTTCATACTATTTTGACACATTTAAAAGTTACAAACGGTCAAAATCGTATAAAAGTAATTGCCAGTCATCGGTAGATAGAGTTATTAAAACTGGGAATAAGACACGAGATTATGACGTCAATGTTTTGCCATGGAGATAAAGAAAAACGTGTCCTGGGACTCCTGGGTAATCTTGTTGAAGTTCGATTGTAATCTAATACCGAAATACTTTAGAGCAAAAAAAGTATTGTGTCAAATACAAATTTAATGATCCCGCGATTTTAAAATGTACCTATACTTACAGTCTATTTATATGGCAATACGTTGACGTTACGTAGAGAATCTGGTTAACTATAAATTTAATAGAATTCACAGTAACCAGCAATTAAGGCTTGTTTAATTATATGAAAGTTCTTACGCTTTGTTAAGTGCTGATGCGGAAGGTTTGAAGGAGTAGATAATGATATGGTGGTTTCGGGGTATATTTCCGTGCAAGTGTATTATTATATTAGACACTTACTGTGAAAGTGAAATTCGGAAACTCCTTTGAACTTTTGTCTGCAGTGTAAACAATTACGTAATGTAAAATTAATATAATTCTGATATTGCTATATTCATTCACCGGTGCAGCATTCAATCAAGACAGATTTTTTAATCAAAAATAGTTTATTCTGCTGAATGGTATCTTAAAATTTTAATTTGCTAGCACTTTATTTTTAAATTAAAAGTACTTTTGACATTCCAGAAGATGACTATTTTGGTGTTTAAAGTTACGGAAAATGTTCCAGCAATGCAATTTATTGTGTGTGCCGTAACTTGGCCAACAATGGCCTATATTTTTGATAAGAGTGAATATTTGCCATAGAATACTCGTAAATGAAATGTCACCTACTATAAAATGGCACGAATACAAAGCCATTTGTTCTTGTATCGACTAGCGCAATTCTGCTAGAGAGACGTTAATTGGGTAACCGCAGAGGCGAGACGGCGCGTCGGGGAACTCCGACCATTCCGACATGTCGCAGTTGCCGCATTCTATGCGGACTCCCCGCGCCACGGGCCGTCGGGTTACTGATTAGTAGATAGTGTAGAAGTAGCATTTTTGTAGTTTGCTTTAGTGTTAGGCGCCTTTAACTAACATTTTGGTATTCATTGAGTAGATGCCATCCATCTCGCCGAAGCGCCACTGCGGTGCACGGGCGCGGGCGATCACTGCGTCACTCACTCTATCATTTGCTTAGTCAAAGATGCACTGACTAATTATTTCGAAAAATTATCAGTTCAACACCAACCCCTTATTCACATGCCAGTTTTTGTTACAGTGTAACAATAGAAGATACGCGTCTAAAACGTTCCCTTTGCTGTCGCGCATTCGGGTAAAGAGCCGTTCCACAAACAATTTGTAAATCTAGAAGAGCAGTCAGTGCATCTCTGATTTAGGCTTCAGCTTGTGGCTTGGCAAGTGCGCTTTGTGGCGGTGGGTGCAGCTGATGCGTGCTTCAGACGCAGCGGCGGGCGCTGGCGGCGCAGCTGCAGCGGGCGGGCGGGCGGCGCGAGGGCGAGGCGCTGCCGCTGGAGCTGCAGCAGGGCGGCGCCCGCGACGACGCGGACGGCCCACGCCGCCGGACGGCCTTCACTGTGCGGGTCAACAACCTGCACGCCGCGGAGGCGGTGGAGACGGATGTCTGACTGTTAGGTAAGCGCAGAGATTGCTCTACTAGCCGCAGCGACTGTCGATTTGATGCGCTGCTGCCTGTCAGAGGAATCGTAGCCTGAGTTATACATTTCATTAGGTATTAGATTCAGGGCCTGTTTCACAATGTCTGGATAATGGCTACGTGTGGGATAAAAGACATGCTTTCGCTGTCTAAAACATAAGTACAGAGAGTGACTGCATGTATTTTATCCCACAGGTAGCCATTATCCATACATTGTGGAACAGGCCCTCAGTCTGTTTATATTTTTTCCTGTAGGTTTGACTTTAGCAAATGAATCATATGTTTTACCCAGTCTCTCCTATTCGACATTAGCAATATACTAGTATGTATCTGTATACATTAGTCAGGGTAGCATCCATAATAGTACGTAATGTACCTAACCTACGTAGACGGAGTTTCTTTATTGTATTTTTTCCATCAACATTACTTCTAAAGCGTTCAAAGTTTCCAAGTTCACTGTACCACAGTAATATTGAGGGTGACTTATTCTTCAGTTTTGTACACAATACGGCATTGACCATAGCGTGAGCAGCTCCTTCATTACAAACGACGCAGTCACGATATCCTTGACTTCAATGCATTTTTGGAATTTTATAGTACTGGTTTAAATGCTGTCCTAATCTTAATTAGTCTAATAAACGTATAATAGAATATAAATATTAGGTATAATACGTAACAGTCTAAGAAAGAAATTATTTAGATATCTAGAGAGATACGGAAAATAAGCTAGGAATACCACCTTACTACGTTTACTTGTACTTAGATTCGTTTGGCCCTCCTTATTTATCTGACGAGCTGTCTTGTTAAGGTGTGAATGTGATGGTGCAATTAGTCAGGTTTTATACAAAAACGTACAATGTTTTCGCACAAATATGGTAAAATGGTGCAGATATTTGTGCAAAACATTTCTGTATCGCGCCGTTCCACCTTAACATGACAACCTTATGGCATATTCGTTCACAGGTAGTGAGTCTTACGAATGCGAAAATTGCACGGAATGAAATGGTAAGTTACCAAAATTGATACGAAACTATAGTGATATCCGCAGTTTGACGTTTGTAAGGTTTAACGGCGATGAATGCGCCACAATACGGCCTTGATTACTATTACTAACTCCCAAAAGTACAATAAAAATGCACTCCAAAATAAATTCAAATTGAATTATATACATTTGACAATAAAAATGCTAATCCCACATCGTTGAAATGCCCATAAAACAGGAAAGTAGGCCACCAGCTGATTTGCAGTAGTACTGCAGTGTGCCACTTTTTGTGTTGTAATTAAACCTACCTAGCGGCAATTAGTATTTCACGTCCCCTCCATCCTATCTGCATTCAGTATCAGATTGCAGACGCGTATTTTATCCGCTAAGCCGTAAAATGTATGTGCAAGTACTTACTTATTGGATTTAAAAAGTAACGAGGCTTAGTAACGCGATGATAGGAGTTTGAGTAGATTCCTTACTGCCGTAACTATGTGAGCGGTGCGGTTGGGGTGGGTTGCGTGCCGCGACTCGGGCGGCGGCGGCGGCGGCGTGCGGTGCATGTCAATGGCACCACCGCACCACCCTCCGTCATTGACAGGTGGCCAGCTCGGTGCGTGCATCCTGCAGCAGCACACTATCGATCCTCGGCTTGAATGAATGCGGCGAGACGCGGGCCCTCTCGCCGCGATCAATACACGTTGCGGTACCAAGCTACCAAGTGACCCCGAGCCCGTGACGTCACACCCCGCCCGCCCCGCCGCGCCCGCCCCGCCACGTGGTCGCGAGGTGCGAGACGAGACAACACTGGGTCGCGACCGAGAATCGATGTCGACAGCGTGAGATTACGCTCGTCGCCTCGACAACTAGGTTAGCGCAACCACTGGGCTGCGGCGATTCCTTGTTAAATCTGGGATTTAAACTTTCACTTCGTATACCTCCTTATGTATCATTTAGTTCGAGAAAATTCAGGCGTTGTCATATTGGAGATTCCGATGTTGTTCAATTGTACTTTATGTTGTCTTCCTAATTCTCATACTCTTATTATTATTTTAGGCGCTATGTAAATCTGAAAGAACCCGAACGAAGAATTGAATTTTGGTAGGTGTATCGATAATTACTATAAATGTGGAATGATGTAATTGAATGTCAAAGACGAGTGATCCGCTCCGCACGCCATACCGATAATAATTAATTGGCTTTAATAGTAATTACATAATTCAATTGGAACCTAGAGTATGTGTATTGTGAACATATCTGCGGCCCTTTTTCTTAGGGTACTTACGCTTCAATTTCAGTACTTGAAAGTACTTTTATTTTCAAAATTATATCTAAATGTATTGATAACAAGTGGCAAGCGGGGAAGAATCCCTCTTCCTCTTCCAAATACTTCCAGAACAAATCTGTTGCTACCCACTCCTGCAAGTTGATGTTTCTATGTACAAACCCTCGTTATGGTATCTGTGGTGTAGTTGAATGTGACTGTATATTCACGAAATAAGTGTGAGCTACGATGACTGTTGCAACAAAGTGTAGTCGACCTATAGGTATTCACTACTACCTGCACAGTTTTCTTTGAGTACAAATTAATAACGCTGCCTTCTATACAGTGTGTAAAAACAACTTCGATAATTTTATTCGAAATGTTATCATGTTAATACGTTTCTACGTCTACAGACTATATAATTTATTAAGAGCATATATTTTTTTACACGCTGAATAAAAGGTTACATATTCCAAATATTAAATAATAGACAGACTTGATTTACCGAGCGAATTAGTTGAGTGTCTCTCATTAATCCGTAAAATGCTGCGCTGTTATTTTTGTGTTTAAAACTGTGAAGGTACACACCTATCCTTGGTTGTGCATGGCCTATATACTCTTCATGTCTTAACTATTCTATGTATTATAGGTACTATACCTAATATTGGCCTTCAATAAGTGAATCTAGACTTCAGAGCATTGATATCCGAATTAAATTCCTGAAACTTTTGCATGTAACTGTGAAACACAATGAACTATTAAGTATTTGACATACCTATATTGTAACTACACTGATGATCCTAAACGAACATTAAATGAACTACTTACAAAACCAGACTGCATGTATGTGTTGTGACAACACACCTAAACACAGAAAAAGTATGTGAATGCATGGAAAAACTTTATGTCGTTTGTGTTCAGCCGGAAAAATTCCAAGTGATATCTAAATACACTCACGGGCAATGAAAAAATTCCAGTGACAAAAGGACCAAATTACTCATAAACAGAAAGTCTGCAATATTGAAGCATACTTATCAGAATAATTAACAACTGAAAACGTAAATATTTTGCTCAAATTCTAAATTAAATGTTTAGTTAAATAAATTGGAATATTTTTTTTCATTTTCGACATTTTGTAAGTGGAAAGTTTTGATTGCTATTGAGTGTATTTCACTATTGTTTACTAAAATAAACAAACGGTTTCGTAAAGAACTTCAGATGTTTTATGTTATGCCACATGTTTCAAATAACATTATACTTCGTACGGGGTATCACTAATTGTGTTGTTGTAGATCGAGAAATTCACGGACATATATAATGTTATTTGTGACAAGGTGGACCAGGCTGAGCTTTGCTTACGTGTGTAAGGAGAGAGATTCACGTGTGACGCTGTAATGTTTCAGAGTTGGCGAGCCCGCTGGCGGCGTCCGGCGGCAGCGTCGGCGGCGGCGGCGACGGCGGCGGGGGCGGCGCGGTGTGGCGCGGCCGGCTGCCTGCCCGCTCGCCGCCCCCCTGCCACGTGTGACCGCCACCCCGCCAGCGCCCCGCGCTCGCCCTCGCCGCCCCCTCCCGCACCCTCTCCGCTGCTAACTCTTACGCACCCTCGGGGGCTCTAGGACTCCAAACTTTACATCTCTTTATAAGTGCTTCATTCTCCTCAAACGACAGTGAAAATTAGAAACTGACTTTATTAACAATGTATTAAAATTTTAATTCCATTTTACTGCAAACTTGAGAGCTACGTCTAAGCTGTCTCGAATTGTAAATAGAAAAAAGAAGCTTCAATTGCTTCCCACTACTTAAAAACCCTAAAGCTAAAACACGCTAGTTTATAATCTATTAATAGTCGGATAGGCCTATAAGATTTTTTCATGTGAACAGCTAATCAAATTTATAGATACCATGGTCATTAAAGCCAAATTTGCACCTACTTACATTTTCAAAAAGTTTTCTGTAATATTTCTCATCAGAGAGCGGTATTGGAGCACAGTTGGAATACAGGCTTTTGTTTAAGCCCTCCGATTGATATTAAAAATTTAGATACACATACTTAAAATAAAACTAACATTCTCATTCAACGCCAAGTGCTTCACTTAAACACACGGAAGCCACACGGTCACAAAGTGTCTACATCTGTAAAGCTGCTAAATAAAGCTCTATGACTCTATTCAGACCTAGGCAATACCGCTGTCGTCGGCAACTATATCACTTAGGTCTGAATAAGTCTTAATATCAGCTACTAGGGGGATCACTCTCTAAATCGAGGAAAAAACGAACGAGAACTTTCACTTAATCGGAACGAGTATTATGTACAAGGAGATAAAGTCGTGGTTAGAGCTGCAGTTTTGCTTCCCGAAGTTTCGGAGCGCGGCGCTGACTATGGCTCTATGTCGTTGTATTAAGCGATTGCGTGACAATTCTTGTCCGACTATTCGTCAATTTAGAGACTGACCCCCTGAGCATTTAAACAAAAATTACCTAAGCAGCTTGTTGCATATCAAATCAATGTAAAGTTTAAAAAGACTTCGTCTAATTTCAACAGATGCGTATTTAGAGATCGGGATAACTTGACAAATTTATTTTGACCAAAACAATCCGTTGGCGTTGGCTGTTCCCATGATTCAGTCGCAGGCTTTACGAACGAAACAGACAAGCAGGTGATCATCCTCATGTATGAGATACAAAAACAGCACAAGTCTAGTTCTTCATAAAGGCCTATCATTTGGATCACAAAACGGGCCCAAGTTAGCAACCATTTTGCGCTGCATTGAAATAAACATTAAGTATTGAATAATTATATATTATTTAATTGCGCTATAGTAACTACCTCCATATGGGAGAAAATTCTTCAAGGGTTGGTTAAAGATTGAATATTCTGAATGTGAAGAAAGGAACGGTATGGTTTTGCGGTGGAATAACGCCAGATAATGAGAAATGCTTGTCGGATCTCCATCTCTGAAACGTCAAAAGTTATTGAACTTTGTAGGTTGTAATTAAAATTGTGGACGCAACAGTCTCTGTTTCCTAGAATTCTTTCATATCAATACTGACATAGTATATTAAATAGTTTTAAGAAATGTAATCCTAATCCCCATTTGCATTGATATATATTTATGTAAACCAATATAAGAATATTATCTAATGTGCACTTTATTGAAAAGTATCTGCTGGATAGAAAACTAAAGGTTAACAATTTGTAAATTTATGATCAAAACGCAATAGTTTGGTTATCAAATAACGATCATAATTTATCTGTCTACCTTTTTGCATTTAACAACACATGGTTAATTATTAACCTTCCAATTATGCATTTGAGGATTAGGCCTGTAGAAAATATAAAGGCTTAGTTATATAATTTGTAGATATTTAATTCAAATTATATATAAATGTTGTTTCTTTGATGTTAGACAAATAATATAATTGGTGTTAACTCTTATTTAAAATAAATAAATGGTGAACATTTAATTCGTTCGTGTTTAGCACTACGGTGTGACTTCGTGACAAATTGTGTACTTACATTAGTACATTGTAATTTAGTGACTATGGTTGCATAACCACTTTGACATATCCATGTTAGCGAATTTGTTATATGTGTTTTCATAAATGTTATTAAAATGGCTGTAATTTAATATAAAACAAAAAAAATAACAAAAAAAAAACCTTATGATATTTATGTATACGTTCTTACATGTATGTATAAATATACTTTAAATTTGATCATATCACCTAAGTAGTTAACTGTCGTGATGTTTCATCTGACGGAAGTACCTACCGAAGTTGGTCAGTATTATTCAGGGCCTTGAGGTATTAGCGGAATATTACGTAAATATTCTAGCTACCCCCCTGTGGCGATGGTTTCCCTATGCGTTGATAGACACATAGCACTATATCCATACACAAAAAAATAATAGCTTAACACTCGGATATCTCCTGTATAAGCTTATTTCAAAACATTTAAATATTTGAACCTATAGCAGACAGTTAATTATTGCTAAATTAAATTCAGACTTCTCTAGAAGTCTTCAAAACTATTGTATATAATTATACCTTTGTGAGCTCAGAAGGTACTTTCGCGAAATGCAACATCCGTATTTCATATCATGTGTTAGATGAGATATTTATATAGATGTAGAATATTAATGTCATTAGATTATAAATAAGACAAACATAACTATATTCATTCCAATCGCTGTTCAGAAAAAAATAAAAAACTACAAAAATATATATGTAATAAACTAGTAAATGTTAGCAATACACGTAAAAAAACAACAAAAAAAAACAGAAAAAAACCTTTTAAGTCAAATTAAACCATTATTTTCGGTTGTAATATATGCTGTGAAAATTTAAATAAATAAAACATAATTAAGTAAACAGAGACTGTTGCTTCGATTTAATATTTATGTGTTATATATGTTTTAATTGAATGGATGTACCTCTTCAAATTGGCATGGTGTTAGTTGTCGACAGCGGGTCCACTCTGTAAGATGTAGGCAGTTCTTGGTTACTACTGTAAGATGATTATATATTATAAATACACTCACTTCGCTGATGCTGCGGACGCACTTTAATATTAAGTTAATATAGGGCTATCAACTTGTTATTTTAAATTTTTTACCCAAAAATTAAGGCTGCTTTTTTGCCAAACTTATACAAAATGGAAAGCTTTTTTACTTAAGAATTTTCATTCAATATACTTACCTAAATCTATAGAATATAAATCAAAATTAAATCCGAAATGTGAAATCGAATAGGAGCATCATTTTACTCAAATACCCCTATATTAACTAATAAGCGTTTTGATCGGTCTGGTATTATAAATAAACATTAGAATATATTATATAATTATGAAGTATATCATTTTTAAATACATATATGTATATTGGGACCCGCTGCTCTAATTTCTATTATTTACCTATTGTTGTAAGAGTATCTATTACTCTGTTATGTTGTAATAAGTTTAAAACATGCCAAACAGTGTAGAAAGATATATAAATCGGTGTTTCATTGATGTTAAACGTATAAAGTTAATCAATCTTATATGTATAACCGCAACCGTATTGTAACTGTATGTTCACTCGTGATCCTCCGCTTGTCAACTCGAGGTATAGCCGCATCCACTCTTAACTAAACATAGTACTCACAATT
Organism: Plutella xylostella; assembly: GCF_932276165.1. Classification (NCBI taxonomy): domain Eukaryota; kingdom Metazoa; phylum Arthropoda; class Insecta; order Lepidoptera; family Plutellidae; genus Plutella; species Plutella xylostella. The sequence goes on from NC_064012.1 coordinate 10,877,653, forward strand.
AGTGCCAATTTCTTCAGACTCGGTTATCTAACCGACAGGGATTGATTTATAAATTAAACGCCATATCCATATAAAATTCATGACAGATGTGTCAAACGTCAACCACTACTCCCTCGTTATGCTCTGACCGACAATGGAGAAATTGGCACTTACTATTTCTAAATCCTGACAACTGGTTTAAAGGCACAAAATATGGTAATTGCCAGAAATTACAAAAGAAATAGGCTCCGAACTCGACACTTTCCTGAATCGTCTCATCTTTCCGGGATTCATCACGAATTAATAGTCATCAGATATTGTACCGTACACTGTATAGTCTCAAAGTGATTTATTAAGTATTCCTATTAATTCCCTAAAACAGCATTAAATTTGCTCGAGTTTGAAAGAAATCTTCAAAAAATTATTAAACAGTTTTTATCATGAATGCGTCATTGGTACCTTATGTTTATGTTACTCAAGAAATTAAACATTCAATAAAATTTAATACATTAATTTATAATCATCAGGAGAATGTCGACTTTGGAGCAACTTGGTTGCACTATGTTTAGATAAGACTGGTCCCCATAAATAAATGTTAGATTCTACATTGACTGTTACCTACACATAACTCTTGCCCCTCCTAATTTCCATTGTCTAGATCGCTGTTATCACAACTTAGTATTTAAGCTTACTTTAAAACTATATCATTGTAGGTAGATGAAACACTAAAACATTATTAAGAAGTCGAATTTTCAACTGATTCGGTGTAGCTAGGAATGAAGTTGACAAAATTTTGAATGAACTGCAAAGTCTGAAATTTCAACTGTCCGACTATGTTTAACAATCCCTTGGGATTCGTCGGTAAATGTGGATTGGATCTGTAAACTGTCTATAAACCTCTTGCAATATGTTTTAGATTTCATTTGCTATCATCGATAAATGACCACTCCGGTCTGTGTAAATGTAGTTATCGAGGTTTAATAAGTTTGTTTTATGTATTGTTAATTTGCTCGTTACTTATAGTTTACGCATATTTGATATCAACACGAAATGTCGACTTTAGTCCAAATCAATTCCTAATATTGTGCTAAGAACTCTTTCCGCCCCAATTGAGAGTTAGACTTTTACAGCGCTTTATACCGCAAATATAACTCTTAACGTAAAACACTATTAAGTATTAAAATTAAGTTTCGTCAAATTAAAGTATTTCAGTTTATATAATTGCTAATAGCTTGTAATTAACAAATATGTGGCCATCAAGAAGTTTTTCGGCATTAGAGAGAAAAGTAACAAAACTCCATGGTTGATTAGAAAAAATACTCTTCCAAAATCAAACCCAATATTCCGTTGATTCTATTAATTATAACTTGAAAGCCAAGTTCTTAAATCAGTGCGATATGCTGACGCTACATGTGACCATTTGAATGTTCCACCTATTTATTAAATATAGTTGTTCAGCGTGACGAGGAATGGTCAGGGATTCTCTGACGCATCATGTCAGATCATGAAGATATGGTCAGAGAACTAAGGCAACCTGGAAAGCTGTTAAAGTCGGCACGCTGAAATACCTCCTCTGCCGAAGAAACAGTAGTCTCTAGTTCACATCCGATAACGGGGACAATACTTTTATCAGTTTCGGTTTGATAAACTTTATTATGTAGTTCCGGTTTCAAATTTATGTAGCACCGAAACTTTTAATACATGCTGTTTTATCAAGTATCATTGATAAAGATGGCATTTTTTTTCCAAACTGAAGTTGGTTGTTCTTTTTTCGAAATAAAAATATATTTACCGCTATTTAAAGTATTAGGGTTGATATTGGATGGCAGTTGCTAATCACATGCTTAAGAAATTTCCCACGTTGTTTTTTTAATCATTCACTTGCCCCTCTCCGTCCAGGTGTAAGCGTGTTCATATTAATAAACTATAGTCAGGCAAATTGTTTAAGAAACAGCTATTTTTTACAAAATTCACAATACTTCGTAGGAAATATTATCATTATTATATTTATAAACTGATAAGCATAGAGGCTGAAGCTGAATACAAAAGCGAGTTTATTAACTCTCGATTATTTGGCAGTAGGTAGGTACACCACTTTTTTTGCACTGGGCTCATTAGCATTGTCTTTATTATATGCATTTTATAAGCCTCTTTCATCCCTAGCCACTAAACTGGGCAATTAAATATATATTTACATACTATGAATTATATTTCATATATGTAAACTACTGATCGCAGTATAAATATAAATTACTTATACCATATGATTTTCCTAATACTATTAACGTAAGATTTTATATTACTAAGAGCTTTTTTCTTATTGTAAGGCAACCAAAAAGAGATCTTATGAAAAAGTCCGTACGGTAATATCTAATTAATACCTATCTATACTTATAGACGCATAAGTAAATAGGAGTTTTTAATGGTCAAATAACGTGCCATTTATTAGTAGTTAAATTAGTAAACAATATATTTAATATTAAATTGGCTAAAATTTAAAAATTAAGATTTTTTTCTTATTTGCCATCATTCACGTTAGGAGCAGACTTCAGCAAATGTTAACATTGATTTATTTTATGCTTTTTATTTGACATTTTAATTTAATTCTAACCTCTAACCGCGGAACAATCGTACTCATTAAAGATTATTTTTGGGAAGTCCCTCCTCTTTATAAGACTGATTTTATTAATTTAATAATTATGTTAATACAACCTCGATAGCTATACCAATATACTTGTAACAACATACATTACATACAATTATGTATTTTACCATAATATTTGGTTGATCAATAGAGTACCTGTCCAATTTAAATGCATTTAATATTTTATATAGCTAAGTCCATCCATATCCATAGCAATGTCTAACCAACAATGAATTAACAAATATTTTCATGAAATACATCCTGCCTTGTGTAAGGAATGGTCGAACAACCGAGTTTAATCAGCATCTTCATAACGACGCTATTATATTGTAGTGATACAGTGATGCTACAGAGCCCATATGTTTAGCCCAACTTTACCAGCAAACCAAATATTTTCAAACGAGTTATCCGCTAATTCGCAATTTAAAATATATTTCGTAAATCTAGTAAAAGGTACGCTATTGATTTCCTAACTTTCCATTTCGCATTACAAAAGAAGTTGTACGAAAAGCTTAGGCAAGCATGCATCAACGAACTTTACTTTCTAATTAAACATTAAGATGGTATTGTTTTATCGCATAAATACTTATATAAAAATGGCTGGATTGGTGCAACACCTCACAGCAGTCTCAAAGACAATTCATTATGGGATGAGACACCCTGATATGTATGTATGTATTTATGAGTACTTTCATATGACTAGGCGACTCCTAGTACTAGCTATGTATTATGTATTAAGAAACAAATCATTTAAAACATACACTTGAGTCTAAATAGCCGAAATCTCTGCAACTGACTCTACTTTTCTAAGAAATTTGTTAGTGCTATGCTAACATTACGTATCTACCATAATTCTAAAACGGTTGTAAGTTACTTTGTAAATGCATTACTGGCACATTATATACGTACAATAGAAACCTATATACCTACCGTTATTTGTGTGTGAATAATTCAATAAAAATGAAGAACAATAAGAAAAGACAAAAATATTTACGACATATCAATCAATACCTACTAGGTTTGGACATACCTAGCTAAAATATTATAATATTTCGGTTAGTTAATTATGTAGATGTTGTTCATCAAAAACACCTAAGTAAATTAAACAATTATTTTGTAAAAATTTACGCCTAAAAGCAGTAACTCTATTATTATAATAATTATGCATCTCATTTTACTCCTAATTATTTCCAAATTAATTTATTTAATGAAATGAACTGAATATGAGAGGTACCTATGATATTTAAATATTTTAAAATTATTTATTATCAGAACATTCACTACGTCCCATCCCAGTTACACCCTGAAAAAAATGTTTACAACCGTTTTAGAAACTTTGGTGAAATTCTAGAGCTTTATGATTCATAAAACTACATAATAATATAAGAAAGGTCGGCTCAACGATTTATTTTGTATTAGGCCATCAATGTTTACTTTGGGCTAAGTACTTCTCTTTAAAAGTGTTGATGGAATCTGGTGAACTCATGAATTATTTGAACCTTGGCTAAGACGGACTTCCCTTGACTTGGATCGTTGCAGTGTGGCTGTGGAGGTGGGAGGAGCTGGCCTCTCAGAACTGAGGCCAGTGACTCCGACATGTTACAAAATAATGTACTTTTAAATCAGACTTAAACCATTGCTACGATTGCCCTGAAAAACGTTACTAGCGTTAAAAATAGATAAACAGTCATAAGCATATATCAAATGGTTTACAACGGTATAAGTATGCATTTGGGTAGTTCGTTGCGATTTAGAAATACAATAAGACCAACACAATAACTGAAGGCGCTAATAAGGCGTTAAATCGCATTCAAACAAATGCTTTTAGATTTTATTCAACAGATTGCACTAACAACTTTGTAAGAGACCGACCGGCAAATGCTATTTGTTTCTTAACTGTCAGATGTATTTTATATTAATGTTAAGGACATGTTTCTCAATTTAGTAATTAGTGTCTACGTCTCGTCGCCTAGTCAGCCCCGAGTCTATGCTTGGTGGACCTATTGTCTATTGTTTGTCATATTTAAGAAGCATGATTGTAAATCAAGATGTATAAATATTAAATAAAAATTAAATTGTTTGTTTCATTTAATCCGGTGAGGTTGGTTGTAGCACGGGGCGCTATTAAGACTTGACAAGAGTTCTTCGTCGCGCTCGCTCTTGTGGCAGAGCGATGTGAGTGACCGCGATGCAAAACTCTTGTCACGTCTTAAATGCGCCCCGTACTAGCCCTTCAGAAGTCTATACACTGGGGTGCAGGATAAGAGCCTTTTCGACGATGTATCAACTGTATCTTACACCTTATGAACCTTACACTATCAAAACTTAGACGTACCTACGTTAGTACAAATAACTAAATGCTTGCTAAACACCAATAAGAAGTGGTCTACTCGAATTATATTCTCTATGGAGGTTAAGTACTTGCAAGCACCTGGCTCAACTAAATGGGGCCTTTGTGCATATCACAAAGATCTATACACCCTTTTTAAGACTGGACCCCCTAAGTGGGAGACCACTACGCTGGACCACTGCGGGTTGGTGGGTTCACACGTCTAGATAAATATGCGATGTTATTTTTCACTGTAATTTCAAAGAACTCATCAGTGTGTCAGGTAAAAGACTTGAAATCGCATCTCTGGCTTGAGAATAGGGCCCTTACCCATCTGAACTACCACAAAAAAATATACAAATTCCTTTCTCAATTCCATACTGGCAAATGGTTTTTCCTCCCTACAGTCAAACTTATTTACCCTAACGCCCAGTTTCACACTTGATTAATCTACATATTATACGCATGAAACTATGAAGTCCAATTTTAACCGCTACAGCTATTCTGCTAATGAAGAAAACAACCTTTATTTTTTTCTATGAATACAAAAAGTCATATCATATATCCTATTATAATTTTAATAAAATTAGTTTGTTAACTCCGATTGGTTTTTTTAAGCATATTAAAATATATTATATTAAAAGTTTAAACAATTTAATTACTATGCAATTTCTAAGTGTAAAAGACAAAAAAAAAATTGTCCCTAGTTCGCAGCGAGACTTTAATAGCATTGCTACGGCGTAGCGCGTAGCCCGTAGCAAACCGTAGCCTATTGGTTTTTTTTAATGGTAAAGTTTTTGATATGGGCAATAGGGGCATATTATGTTGTTTTCTTTTGTTATGAATATGTATACAGGGTGTCCCAAAAGTCAACGTCATCCCTTAAAGGGCTGATAGGTCAGCTCATGAGAGGCCAGAATATCACAATATGACCTTAGTAAAAACTCTATAATTTTCGAGATATTGACACTTTTATAAATTTGCTGAAAATCGACACCTTGAATCAGTTTTTTGCGTGCCGCCGGTACAAAAATCCATATTGTTAAAATTTGTTTGGTGTTGCATCACCCTGTATAGCCATGCTATTGATCACAGTCAAAAAAAATATCGAGTAATGCTGTATTTAAAAAAAACACGGTTTTCAAAGTCATAAAAGGTAATCGTATTTTTTTATAAACAACTTTGACTCTACATACTGTAAAAAAAATATACCACGCAAACCTGGCACCTTATTTGAAAAGATTGCTCATTTAATGCAGTTTCCAAAATAGTATGAAACGTTGCTATTGTTTCAATTAACAAAAAAGTTATTGCTATTTTAGTACAAAACGACCTCGATGTAAAATTGTTTGAAGGAAATTTATCTGACTGAATTTATTAAGGGTAAGTCATGTTGGAATGAGTAAACGTAAAATAGGTGGTGTGGCCGGGAGTGGGAAAAGAGACAACGTTGTCACAGTTAATAAAAAAACGCATTTTGAGTATCTTTCTCGAAAAAAGTGGACTATAGCAACTACACATTCCCCATAAATGTAGCGCATGGTAACGTACATTCCTGAGTAGTACAAATGTGTGATATTGTACAAGTAAAACGCTTACACATGTACATTGTACACCCACAGTATCCAAAAAAGGGACAGATCAGTTTGTCATTAACATTACCTCTAATTACTTGTTATTATTTTAAAGTTATTGTTAAACAAAACCATACTCTCAAAATTATGATTATGACCATTAATGAGTATTATTTTTTGCTGATTATGTACTTAATATAATAATGTGGTGTTATAATTATCAGAAATAAAAATAAAAGTCAATAAATGTTTTTTTTTTTAAATAAGGTGTAAAAAACGCAAAATATTATAAGAGTTTGGTAAGTTTTTTCTTAGCTATTTTTGCGTCATCTATGTTGCCACGGCTGACCCCGCAACCTATTTTACTTTTACTCATTCCAACATGACTTACCCTTAATAAATTCAGTCAGATAAATTTCCTTCAAACAATTTTACATCGAGGTCGTTTTGTACTAAAATAGCCATAACTTTTTTGTTAATTGAAACAATAGCAACGTTTCATACTATTTTGGAAACTGCATTAAATGAGCAATCTTTTCAAATAAGGTGCCAGGTTTGCGTGGTATATTTTTTTTACAGTATGTAGAGTCAAAGTTGTTTATAAAAAAATACGATTACCTTTTATGACTTTGAAAACCGTGTTTTTTTTAAACATACAGCATTACTCGATATTTTTTTTGACTGCGATCGATAGCAGTGCTATACAGGATGATGCAACACTAAACAAATTCTAACAATATGGATTTTTGTACCGGCGGCAAGCAAAAAACTGATCCAAGGTGTCGATTTTCAGCAAATTTATAAAAGTTTCAATATCTCGAAAATTATAGAGTTTTTACTAAGGTCATATTGTGATATTCTGGCCTTTCATGAGCTGACCTATCAGCCCTTTAAGGGATGACGTTGACTTTTGGGACACCCTGTATATGAGTTCAATGCACTGAGTACACATCTAGAATCTTGTGTACAAGTTTCCATACGGTACACACGCAGCAAAAGATGTAAGGGCACGCAGCAAAAGATGTAAGGCCACACACAACAAAAGATGTAAGGGCACGCATTTAACACATCCAGTTGCACACCCTCCACTTAGCAATGAACAAACGTGGTGGGAAATTATTCAAGCTTTATGGGATGTCAATTCCGACCTTAGGGGACACATGTTACCTACTACAAAGATTTGAGAGAGACAGGTGCTGAAACTAACTCCACCGTAGAAAATTTAATATCTATGACCTTTTTAAATAAACCTAACTTATGACGACTTTAATTACTAATAAGCTTGTACTTAAGTAATTTTATATAAAGTTTAAAAGATACGTGATAGACTGGTTCTACCAAGCAAGTCTAGAGTATTGTTTTGGGATGTGTTTTTGTAAATATATGTACTTACATAGTTAGGGTAACGTAACGTACCTTGGGACGCTTGTACCTCGGGACATTGATTTTATTTTAATAATAACCGGCTAAATAAACACATTAAAATTCTGCCCTAGGCATAGTATTTTACTCGCTTGGCAAAATTAGTGAGTCTCGTGATCATACCGGCATCGAGTGTGTGGTGAAGACAATATGAAGTTTTTTGGAGTCAAAAGTAGCTTTTGTATAGTTTTTGGAGTTGCTTTATCTCATTGAGGCATGCTCAGAGATAGAGACATGGATGTCACGTATATATTTTCAGTTATTTAATTTTATGGCACGGCAATTATTTGAAAGATTCCTAACATAAAAATAATAATAATAAAGATATTGAAGTTTTTGTTAAATATTGGTTTTTTGTACCTTGGGACACGATTAATGTTTGTACCTTGGGACACTGTATCCTATGGTTTTGTACTATGGAGACTGTTAACTTCTAAATAACGCCATAAATCTCTGTTCTTATTAGTGGCATAGTAAAACTGGACAGAAGAGAGTTGCAGTAAGTCTGGATCGTTTGAAACCAGCAGTACCTAGATAAATTAAAAGAAGGAGAAAATATACCTATATAGCGTGGTGGTAGCTCAGTCGGGTAAGCGCCCGCTTCTCACGCCAGAGATGCGGGTTCGAATCCCGGCGCTGACATGTACCAATGAGTTCTTTTCTGAATTTAAGTACAATGTATACCATCGCTCTTACGGTGAAGGAAAACATCGTGAGGAAACCTGCATATCTAGATTTAGCACATCTAGATATGTGAACCCACCAACCCGCAGTGGACCAGCGTGGTGGGCAATGGTCCAAGCTTAGGAAGGCAGTTTAGACCTTGGGGAAATGCACAAAGGTTCCATTCGAGAGAGCCAGGTGCAGGTACTGACGCCCCCACTGAGAATAGAATAGAATATACCTATAAATTGAATGCTCCAATTTGTAACACAAGATTCATACGTAATCGCAAAATATAATTTCGTTAAAAACTAATGATAATTTGATGCCAATTTAGTTATAAAATAACGTTGATTACAAGACTTTTTGTACCAAAATTTTAATAGAGAATTTTAATAGATTTGTCCCAAAGTACACTTAAAAGTGTTCCAAGGTACAAACGTGTAACAATTTAAAAAATCTGGCCACACCAGCACAAATACTACTAGTAATAATAGATTATATATCCTACCGAATAAAGTAAATTTCACATTAATATCTTAGTTGCACGCTGCGATATCTTCATTCAAAGTTGGGGTAGTCGAAAGTGTTCCTAGGTACGTTACGTTACCCTACATACCTACATAGATAGGTGACTATCTTATGTACCTAAATCTTGTAAAAATTCAACTATTTACCTAGTTTTAGGTAATCAAACTGTAAATATCTATGTACACAATACAATCTAAATAACTTATTCTAAATTAAGAAAAAGTATGACTATAGGTACCTAGCCTAACTATAAACAAAAAAAGAAGTAAAAAATAAAAATTAATAAAACTATGTGTCTTTGCTCCGGAACGCATCCGACGCAAATGTCCCTAAGGTAGTTTTAGGTAGGTTCACACGTCTTTTATGAATAAAACTAACGTATGCATTGACATAATACCTATATTATACAATACATAAATATTACCTACTAATCATTGAACGTATAATATAATTATATAGGTAAAAGAAATACCACAAATGCTCGTCAGCAGCCATCTAGTGGATTACTTTGAAACTACATACTTTTGTTTTTAGTAAAAGCTAATAAAAGATAATACAGATGGCGCCTCCCATTTCCGTTTTCTAAAAGAGTCTGTGACGTCCGTTCACACATTACGTAATAAATAGATGTATCGATATTTTTCAGTATACTGTGCCATGTGTAAAGTCGTCATACTACACCATAAATGAAAATAAAACGTACACGATAAAACGGAACTTTAACGCAACAGTAAAACGAAGACATTGTTGTGGGAAGCTACCGTAAGTTACGCGGAAAAAATTGAACGGGCCCTTTCACCACAGATTAGTATGAATGTGTATCATGCTGTCAAATGTCAAAGTCAGATATTTCAGTCAAAGTGTCAATCAAATCACAAAGTTTACTTTGTTATTTTGATAAAAAATGGTATAAAATTAGGTTTTAAATAGTAGTTTCAATAAATTATTTTAAATTCTTAATACCTAATTCCGCGCGCAGGTATTTATCATTGTTGCCTTTATCATAATATTAAACAGTTTATGCTAGACCTACCAAGACATGCTATTTCATCATAAAACCACTTCGTCTTTCCACTCGTTGGTCACGTTAACTAAGTACCTACTCATTAACTATCACTATACATTGATAACAATAAATTAATTATTATGTTACACAGTCGATTTAAATTGTAGAGTTGACATAACTCTGTACTAGTAAATTCACGTCGCTTATTATCCACAAGATCATTTTTCATTTCCTATCTTTCGAAATTGTATCTAATGAATCAAATTTTATTATTTTCAGATAAAGGAAATGCTGATTAAATTCTGTCCCATTTAATTTACTTAGTTAACATACCTAATTGAGTGATTATAAGCCTACAGTAATATTATTATAAATATGATTAACTTATTAACACTGTACTTGTAAAGCTATGCTGAAATTAACTAATAGTTTTTGCAGATACTTGTGGCTTACATGTGAATGTTTACCCAGTAGAGTACTTGTGAAAATCCCCTTACAATCAAGTAGAGGAAAGTGCAGCTTTAGTCAAGTGCTACAAAGTTTGCCACTGTCAGGTCAGTTACCTCAACCAAATCAGCAGCTGAGACAGACTTCCACTTACAAAAAGATACCTCGTTGGAGAAAGAAGGCAAATGCAACCAAAAAAGGCAAGCAAATGAGTGAATCACTACAACCAACAGTAAGCAATGTCAGCCATGGGGGTCAGTTTGAAATGTAAGTATCAAAATTAATCATGAATATTCTAGATAATGTTCATTAAGTTCCATAATAATTGGTCTTGATTCAGTTCTGCCGCAGATAACAACCAGCCATCTACGAACCAATGGAAAAAGGCACCCAGTGAAGATGGAAGTAAAGGTTCTAGCAGTAAGATGATCCCGGAAAACTTCAGAACATGGGAGAAAGTCTCTAATTACTGCCATAATATAACAGGTAAAGGTTTAACTCAGCTATACTCAAACTGCGGCCCGCGGGCCGCATGTGGCCCGCCGGGCCTTTATCAGTGGCCCGCGAGCCGCGAGCCATGAGAGATAATACAGAATACATATACATTCTGTGTAAAAAGTATAGGGATTATATCCATGTTTTTTTTTTGTTATTCATCCAAATTTATTTAATCACCTTCATAGTTTGCTCCTTCAGAAACGATACACATGCCCCAACGAATTATCCAATCATCACAAAAAATTTCTAAACGCTGTTTTCACAGTTGTGTTTAAAACTCGCGGAGATTTTTCCTTATTGAAATAGTGCCTCGAAGTGGTAATTTGAGTTTAGGAAAAAAAAAGCTAGAGCCGTAGGCTGCAGCCATATCTGGTTAATATGGTGGATGCTCGATGGTATTTGTTGAGTGTCTGCTCAAAAATTCATTCACAATGGTGGTGCTTGTGCGAAAGGCGCGATATCGTGGTGCAAATAATTCGTCATGCAAATAAATACCTACTTTTCATTTCATTACAAAATCTTTTCAAGATTTTTTTTCCACAAATCTGGCTTTTTTCGTCGAATTCGCTGTATTAAATTCTACATAACCCGCAAATAATATTATTTTCCTACCATTCTGGCATATCTGGCAAGAATTCCGAATGGAGTGCACAACACCATGACAGTCAACATGACTTTAACTAACAATCGATAGAAGACAAAAAGGAAAATTCGCCGCGAGTACTAAACTCAACTCTTTGTTTTATTAATCTAATCCCGATACTTTTTACACAGAGTAGTATAGTACATTCATATGTTTTTTATATTATTAATCGATAGTTTAAATAGCTTACTAAAAGTTAAAGAAAAAAAAAAAATATTGCGGCCCGCGACACCATGACTTAAACATGTTTGTGGCCCGGCCCTTATATAAAAAAGGTTGAGTACCAATGGTTTAACTCATCAGGATATTATTAAAATGACTAAAATCCAGATTCAAGAACATGTTAATCGAAATAAATTATAGTATAAATTTTATGACAAATTGATAGGATGATGTAAATTTTATGACAAATGTACTTTAACATAAATAAAAAGACAATAAAATGAAATCATCAATCTGCTTCCCTAATTTCAGGAGGTCAATACTCCTTTGTAAGTGGGTACTTGTAACAGCTGCTATTTTCATATTGTTTCTTATTCTGAAAATGAATTTGAAGTATGCTGCCAACCAATACATATTCTGTATTAGTACTGTATTACTTGGATAACGTCTCATTCCTTTCAGGGCCGTCTTTCAGGTTCAAAGTTGTTTCCTACAATGTGCTGGCACAAGTTCTGCTAGAGATACATCCGTATCTGTACTCAGAATGTTATTCAAACGACTTGAAGTGGAAAGTTAGGGCCGATAGAATATATAATGAAATTGTTAGTTTGGCACCAGATGTAAGTATTTACATATGTATACAGGTGAGTCTTTCATAGGTGCACATCCAATAGTAGGTCACAGAGCTTTTTATTCTAAACAACTTTTGTTATGATGACCTTGGGAAATTCCCGAAAAAAAATATCTACTCCCCATACACAGTGTCATGTAAACAACCAATGCACCTATGAAAGACTCATCCTTTATATTTATTATAATTTTTTTATTAATACCATAAAGACGTACACATTATTTATGTGTATGGTCTTAGTTGATATCACTATTATACCTATACATAATGGATCAATCATTTCGTTCCAGATTATTTGCTTTCAAGAAGTGCAGGCATCTCACCTAAACTCATTTTATGAGAGGTTTGAACAAATTGGATACTCTGGTGTGTTCAAGAGGAAAACCGGCTCCAAATATGATGGTTGTGCAATTTACTTTAAAAAGGCGATTTTCCAACTAATGGATCAATGTGGTGTAAGTGTTTTTATAAATTAATTAAATTTATAAGTATGTACAAACCCTTAATGATATCTCCATTCTTTAAAAGGTTTTACTTCTTATTTATCCTCTGCCCATTTTTAAGGAAAAGCCAATGTAAAACCTTGTGCATCTTGTGACAAAGGGCATTTTTTAATAATCATTTGCAAAGTTCCTTTGAATCTTTTCAATATTTTTAATTATTATTAATTATAGGCTTCTTAACATTCATTTTAACACAATCATCAGATTTATTTACAAGTTTCTTACTTTCCTACATACAAACAAAGCCACTAAATTATCAATGTAACAATTCCAGGTGGAATTCCTGCAACCTCAGCTACCGATTCTCAACCGCGACAACGTCGGGTTGATGGTGAAACTCGTCGCCAATTCCGCGCCAGAATCGCCGTTCATCGTGGCCACAACCCACCTGCTCTACAACCCGAAGCGAACTGACGTCAGACTAGCGCAACTGCAGATGTTACTGGCTGAGATTGACAGATTCGCTTACTTCAATAATGGACGGACGTAAGTTGTTTATTGGCATGTTATAAATTGGCAAATATTCAATTTTATTCTTTGTTGGGGTGTTACTGTCTACACCTGGCTAGTGTGTTCTCAAATGGAAGTTTTACACATTTCCCCATAAGGTTTAAACAGCTTTTTAAGCTTTAGCAACAGCCTTTTACGGGGCTTATACCTACAAATTTGTTGTTATATTTTTCAGATGCGGCCATTTACCGATAATATTGACTGGAGATTTTAACTCTACACCGGACAGCGCAGTAGTCAGACTATTGGACATAGGACAAGTAAAGTAATTAATATTTGATGTTGTACTTAATTGATTTATTTATGTTATTGCTTACAAAATTCCAAGACCAAATTACCCCAATTTTTAAAACATTTAATTTAGAATATGGTCAAAATATTTACGTTTTTAGTTGGTAATATTTTTATGCGCTGTTAAATGTATTTGAACATTGCATATATTCCGTTTAGTACCTAGTAATTTGGTGCTTTTGTCACTGGAACCGACTCATTGCTCGTAATTATGTTCTTTCATAGATTCTTGAGAAATATCTCATAACGTTGTATTTATTGTATTTATATTTTGCCAGTGCCGCCCCATTCCGTGACATATCTGACTGGAGGAACGTCGGCATCACAGACTACTGCCAGCACCTGTCCGTCTATCTGAGTCGGTTGCGGGGTGAGCCCATACCGAATTATAGCGCTATGAAGGTGTGTCTATTGTATTTGATTCGTCTACTCGTACTTATGCCACAGAGTCGTAATTTTTTTCATATCTATAAAGATACGAATTAGAGAAGCGTATATAAAGATGGCTGCGATTACACTTTTGTGCTTTGTCAAACTAAACTAACCAACTGTCAGTCTTTGAAAGAATGAATAGTCTTCTATCTTCCAGTTCTTAGTTCGATAAGGTACAAAAGTGCATTCGCTGCCGACTTCAGAACTATCAAGTTTCAACAGCACTGCTCTTTAAATTCCAGATTCGCAACAGTGACTACTGCTCCGAGGAGCCGACCCTAGACGACTGGATGGACATCCACCAGTACAGTGAGCTGTTCAATTCGACCCTAGTTGGGTACTGTTTGCAGCTACAGTCAGCCTACGACAGGGTCAAGTCGGACGGGCGGCGCGAAGCTACCACGTTTCAAGACTATTGGGTCACTGTGGATTATATCTATTTTAGGTAAGCGTTTTTGGTTTTTGCCAGTGCCGTGTGGACTAAATGTAGTGGTATTCACTACATTTAGTCCACACGGCACGCTTTACACGGTAGAGTTTTCAATGTGCATATCACGAGTACTGTCGACTTAAGTGGATAATAATTAGATAGGGGATAACTGGTTTGGCATGCGTTTTATTAGTTAGATACTAAGGTTACCGATAGGGGAACTGATCAAGATGTCATACAAATTGCTATCGAAATACGCTATCGACTTGGGTCGACAATACTCGTGATTCGCATGTACTGATCAAGCTTTGAAGTTATAAATGCTACCCCAAAGTTCGTACTGTCGTTTGTTACCGCAAGAATTTTATAGTTACGAGTATAATAAGGGACCAACTAAAAACTTATCTAATAATCATTATTTTCTTCTCCGCAGCCGCAACACGAATCTACATTTAATAGAGCGCCTGAGACTTCCAACTGCCGAGGAATGTGAATCGCTGGGGCTCCACTTACCCAACGCAGTGTATGGGTCAGACCACCTGTCTCTGGGCGCCCATTTCGAAATCAAACCCATCAAATGCTCACTTTGATACAAACTACGTAGCATTATTTGTGATTCAAGAAAGAACAGTTCAAAATTGGTATTATTAACTATAGTGTGACCATTAGCCCCAGTTTCACTATACTCTGCTAGATCATAACAAGGGATTAGTTCGTTGACTTATGACACTTCTGTCAAGAACTTAACATGGAGATGACGTATAATTGATGACATTACAATGTAAACGGGGTGTTAATGATCTAACAGACTATGGTGAAACTAGACTGTGTTGTGTACTCCTAGAGGTATGTGCGGCGCGGTGGGGGGAGGGGCAGCCACGGGCGTGACAGAGACAGAGATAGAGACTTGACATAGAAGTGACAGAGACAAAGATAGAGATGTGACAGAGCGCAACAGTCGATTCTCGACGCGCGCATACTTCAGAATGTACACCAGCAGTTATGGTCACATTATAAAAGATGACTAGTATTCTATGACATTCTGTAAAGACAACATAACGTGTAAATTGAGGCTATATAAATGTATAGTGTACATTGTATTCTTACCCGATTTTATACCGCTAGTGGATCTTGATGGCATAAGCCTTGTAAAATACTTGGGCCACCTATGTACTTACAGTTCAAAAATACAAGCAATAATTTACAATTACTAATGTTAGAATTTCATATCACTATTACTAAGCTTCAGGTGCAATAGCATTTTACAGGGGTTATACTCCCTGTACGAATTGTTTCAAAAAGGTTGAACAAAGGAGGAAGACATAAACAACAGGAATGTGTAATTTTATTATCATGATTAGGTAGGTATTCACCAAACATTTAAGATCGCCAAGAAATATGATTGTAACTAGTCTTAACAGCATGTTGTATATTTTCTTATTTTTTCTATGATTCTTTATTAAAAATGGGTCGGTCCTCAATGTTTTAATGATTATTGAATTGTATAATTTTGTAAGAGTTTGGTTTTTATCTTTTTAGTTGTTACTTATTAAAATATTCGTGCTAGCAATAAACGTTGGTAAATTTATAAGGCAGAAAATATAGCAATAACTTTTGTAGGCAATAATTGAGTTTTAAGTGTTTTGTGCGTAGTACGGGAAACTCTAGATTGACGAAATACTTACGAATTTTTGAAGAGCTATTGTATTTCATCCATTAAAAGTAGCCCATTTGAACTAGAGATGAGTTCCTGTACCCTGTGGTATATTCTCGCAATTATTATTGCGCGGTATTTGATTTCTGTTATTAAACATTACTGTTACTAACATTACCCACGAAGTTTTGGCCATATGAAAGAATGCCTAATACTCAAACTATGGAAAAAAAGGTTTTAATTCTTATGATAAGCTTTACGTAGTTACTTTCGGTAGAATATAGAATTGATTTTGGAAACAGAAATAAAGGAGGAAAATATTTTATCTTATTACTTTTTTATTTTATTTAAGTAATTCCCTTTTAACCCACACTGCATAAAGAAGTGAATTAAAGGTAAGTACCTACCTACTTAGTTACTTAGTCACTTCAAATAATAAATTAGTAGGTAGTTAGGTAGGTCTGTACTCAATTTAGTTACTCAAGTACTCTGCTTGTGAGTGTCACCTACGTCCTACGTCCGAAAAGGATAAAGCAGATTGGAAGCTGAAGGTAAAGAGGTATGTAGGTATAGGTACCTATACGTATACGACTAGGAATGTAGGCGTCCCAGATGTAAGAAGGGACTTACCTAACTACCTAAAAGTTGTGGTGTATGATGAGGTGGTGAATTTTCAGGACCTCTGCATTAGTCCCAGACAAAAAATCAGCTATGGATGTCTTTTAAGCAAGTACTGATATAGTAAAAACTCGCTGCCCGGACCCGGACTAACAAAAACATTATTTTAGCTACCTTTACCATCGCCTCATCCTTGTGCCAGTAGGAATAAAGTACAAAATCGTTTAACAAGATAACAATACTGTCCCGCTAACGTGAGCACGTTTTTAGAAGCGTGCATTATAGTGTTGTGCATATTCACTCAAGAATGTCTCGATTTCTTATCGGCTTACATTAACCGATGGTGCAGTGAAAATCGACTAAAATTGTGTATGGTGTGAAGCTTACTCCGCTAGATGGTGACTCCCTTGCGCTATACAAATCCTCGTTTACTCGCCGCTATTGGAATAGAGTAAAACTCACACTCTCCATGCTGTAATAAAGGAAAGCACATTCGGCTAAATCTTTTTTTTTGTAATATTGCTTACACGGTCAAAAATCTATGTGATTCATATCGGTTCTGACAATAAACTTAATTAATTACTTTTTTCGTTGAGAACAGGGTACACGCATGTTAGGCACGTCCATTCAAGAGTGGTCCTATTTTTTTGTTTACGGAAATTTTACTTTAGCTTAGACGATAAGTACCTATTTTACCATACTTTTTATCTCCTTCTATTCCCAACGAAATAAGACCAAGGGTATGAAATGAAGTAGAATTAATTGTGATGTTGAATCGATTCAGTCATTTTAATCGAATGATGTCCCAACACTTTAACTGTCAGTCGAGCAAGTTCTCACGTCACGTTTTCATTACACAGACTTGTTTCGTTTGTTCGTGTTTGGTAGTTGGTGCGCGTCCTAAACTTTTGTGATTAA
The DNA here is from genome assembly GCF_932276165.1 of Plutella xylostella. Taxonomy (NCBI): domain Eukaryota; kingdom Metazoa; phylum Arthropoda; class Insecta; order Lepidoptera; family Plutellidae; genus Plutella; species Plutella xylostella. The sequence goes on from NC_064012.1 coordinate 10,895,538, forward strand.
TATGTTCCAAACAAACATATTCATCAAAATAATACATATCGGTGTTTTACAAGTGATAATAACTTAGAACCTAACTACTACAAGGACGATTGATTTACGACGACCCTGTATCATATCCCACAAGTAAGTTGTTAGCGATAGTTTTGAACTCTACAAAAGTTGTTATTCATTTGTTTTATGTCAATGTGCTTTATTTTTTAGTTAGTTTGGTAAAGATAGTACTTAATTTATTGGTAAAGTATATCCCATAGGCTTATTTGTGAAGGTCTGAACAAATCAACTAACTTTAGAAAAGTTTTAATTTTAATAACTTTGTCTTATTAACATTTGATTACCTTTCTGCCTGTGCCTATGTATAATTTATAATATTATCTGTTATTCATTTGCTTTCTTAGAGATTTTAAACTTGTAGGAATATTGAGAAATGTATATTTATAAGTAGATGTACCTACAGTAAGTATACTTGTTAGGCATCCCAACATGCCACACTTATAACCATAAACATAATTAATTCTAGTTACTTTTGTAGGTGCTTACCTATATCAGAAATTAGAGTAGCTGTAGTGTTTGTGTTTAATCTAAGATTAAGCAGGAGCACTGGGAAATGTTAAGTTTGGACTGGTCACAAAATATTTTTATTTCATAATTTGATGTGATACCTTGATAATTTCGTGTTTAAGTAACTTTCTAATCTTCTAACTGCAACATATACAGTAAAAAAGCTTAAAATTGAAAATATTCTTATATTCATAGACAAACATTTCTAAAATAAACAAAATTACTTCTCTATCGACTTCTTCTCTCTAATCAACATGAATTAATTATAAAATGGAGCCAATTTTGGGAATATTAGCCGTAAGGGGATTTTACTGATGTAGATAGCGCCACCATGTGTGGTGGTAGGTACTTACATATTTTCCATATGCATTCTTAAGTTCACAAAAATTATCAGGACTTTTTGTTACAAAATATACCATAATATCTTTGTACTTTTTACTGTTAGAAATATCTCCAATGTCTTACAGAATAAAAGCAATTACAAAACATAAAAGCATTAAAAATACTCATTCTTGTCCGCCTCTAAGTATAACTGCGTCCGGACTCCGGACCACAAAATTATGAAAACAAAAAAAAAACTATATTTTTTATTAAAAAAGTAACCATTTTTTTGTCAGCATTTGGTTACTTATCAAATCAAATATTGCTTAACTAGTACTCCAACTACCATGGCACTAGTCTTAGCTGATTTAGTTGAGGTGCATTATTACAAAGCTTACAAGTACATACTGGAGAGAGCAAAGTACCTACTTGTGATATATATGTGCAATATGAGCATTGCACCCTCCTAGAATAGAAATAATAGATTATGGTACTTAGTTAAGTATTAATTAATGTTAAAAACAAAGTATAGATATTTATAACAGGTAATGTACAAGTAGCCTCCCCCCAATCGAAAAGGAGTTTTTTTTTAAATAATACCTACACACTCTGATTTTGTAAAGTCTCAATGTAAAGTCAATTGCAAAATTTAGTGCTCTGACGCCTTTCTGGCACGCATAAATAGTGCGCGTGACAACACTATGTCGATGGGTAACAACCAGGCTATAACCTTGTTTCACGGGGAAAGACATCTGACAGAACCCTTATTACATTCGAATAAGGGTAGTTTTTGTTTGTATCAGATGTCTTTCCCCGTGAAACAAGGTTATAGCATATCATTGGCTTGCATTGCATCCAACTGTCTGTGGATATTCCCCTCTATTCTATTCACTGTGGGGGTGTAGAAGTACCTACCTGCACCTTGCTCTCTCGAATTGAACCTTTGGGCATATCCCCCATTTCTAAACTGCCTTCCTAAGCTTGGACCATTGACCACCACGCTGGTTAACTGCGAGTTGGTATGTGAATATCTATAAACTGTGCTAAATTAGATAACATGCACGTTTCTTCACGATGTTTTAGTTCACTGTAAGAGCGATGAGTATACATTAATTGTACCTACTTAAATTCCAACGAACTCATTGGTACATGTCACCGCCGGGATTCAAGGCGCGAGAAGCGGGCGCTAACCCGATGTTCTACCAACGCTTTAATACCTCCCTTCCAAAATTGACAGAATTTCAGTTGAGGTGTGGATTAGAGAGGCTCTACTGTTACTGTAACTTCTAGAATCGTAGGCCTCTCAACATGCTCTAGGTAACATGCAATTATTCAAGCATGTATTCAAATTACATAACTAACCTAGGCGAAGTCGAGTGACGTTTGTTTAATTAAATCATCCAATCGGTTATGTCGGCATTCGAAACGTGATCTCGATGACGATTAAGAGAACTAGGATCGGCAAATTGAAATAATATGCCATGATTTACCCCATTAGGTATTTAAGTTTTAATTCGAACTTTCTTATTTTTGGTCTGGTTGCACCTAAAGCCTACCCTGTAGCTAACTAAAAAAGTAAAAAGCTAAATACCTAAGTACTTTCTTATTTTTGGTCCAGCTCTACCTAAAACCTCTACCCCCGTAGCTGACCAAAAAAAGTGAAAAAGAAAAAACCCGTTATGACGTCTAGAAAGTTTCCGAGTCCTGCCCGCGGACACGTGATGACAATTGAACGATTTTCCTCCCACTTGCCACGCCGCTACCGACACGTGCCTTGACTCTGTTGTGATGTGACTTGCTACGAATGTATTGAAGCACGAATACGACCGTACGCCCGGCTCTGTAAGACTCATTCTCATTTGGCAAACGGTGAATGGAGAAACGTGCTGATTTCCGAGCTTAGCAGGGGGTTAGTCTGCGGTAGTCATCTGTTCATGTGCCGTAACTATTCGCTAAGTAAAATACGGACAAGTACAGGAGAATTTGTGCATTAAGGGTTCCGTAAAGATTCCGTAATATTACTAATTTAAAAGCGGCTACACCAAAGCCAAACTTACATGATAGTAATTGACTAATGACAATATACTTACTTATACTCTGTCCATTATATTATTGGTGCAAAGGAAAACCAACTTGACTTACCAGACATAAGGAAACGTCATAAATTCAATAACATAGTGGAAGCTATATCATGTTTGTTACCTACCCATAGAACAACTCGGACTCTAGCAAACGGACACAAAGTTAAGATAGAGAGAGTAGAGATCCCGCTTACAATGTTAATTTTTAGCCTAAATGAGCATAGAACTATTCCATACACAAATGATTTAAATGAAATAAGAGGTTCTACCTTTTTTGGCATAAGATTTATTTGCCTAATCTCGTATTGCATAGTAACGTTTGGTCAAAGTCTCGTTACGCCGAAAATCGTATGGCATAAATCTCGTTTAGTAAAAAGTTATTTCGCATAACATTGTTTAGCCTAATAATGGTATGGCCAAATCTTGAATAGCCTAATAATGCTATGGCATAGGTTTATTAGGTTTATACAAAGTAATAATATTCGTTTGGCTTTAACTTTGACGGAGCGTCTCCCTACATAGCGCAAACTGGTGCCTTGTATTGTTTCCGCTGTTTGGAAAACGCTCCGCTCCGCTTCGCTGCGCTCCGCTTTGGTTTTGATGAACATGTGCACCTAACACGCTCCTCCTCGCTTTGCTCGTCGTCGCACCTATTTTTAGGTTTCGATCTCATGGGGTTTGTAATAATTATATTGGTCGTTAACTTTCGATTTTTTGATCATACAATATCGTGATTTTCGGGATGTAGGAGAAAAATACCACAATTTGTACATTTACTACATACTTAATATATTATTTATAAAGATAACATTAGGAGAAACAAGATTATACATAGGTATAGACGAACATAAATTTGAGCAAACGAAACTTAGGTGTTTAAAGATTGTGCCTACAGAGTTTTAGACGAAACGAGCCTTATGCCACATAAGTCTTGGCAAAGTGATGGTTCGGCCAAAAAAGTTTAGACCATACGAGTTATGCGAAATGAGTTTTGGTCAATAAAGATTATGCGAGATGAGCGGAACCCGAAATAAGATACTATAGTTTACGATACGATACTTTCGCCTAAGCAATTTGAACGAAATGCGTCGTATTGCTGCTCAGATCCTTGGCACAGGGTCGAATTACGAGCACATTTTAGCTCTGGGAACTACGGAGTTTAGTGTATTTACTATTTATATGATAACGTATTCTTGTATACTTACCATTTTCGAGTTTAATAATAACGATGTCAGTATTGTCTTAGCCAATAACAGCCCCAGGGGTTGGGAATTAACTATATTATTCGTGTTAGAGTTGGAGGCAAACACAGATCTAAGGTTTGCCTGCATGCCATGGCAAACGGATATATGTCAGTCAGATAAGCATCAGACCAGCCAGGGTGCGCCGAACCGATGTTATACATAACATGTATAAGCTACAGTGAATAAGTCAACCTTTGTTGCACTCATTGTCTATACCTATGTATTAAAATCGGCTAAATTTCACCAAACTATAATTTGATCTAAATTCCATTAGCATTAAACTTTTATTTTATCGCCACAAAAGATACCTATAAAAATATGTATTGTTAAAAAAGGGTGGTTATAGTAAGCCAAAACCGGGTGATTCAAAGATTTCGTTTTCTGAACAACTTTAGCTGTTTGAGCATAGGAGTTTTCTTCACCCATACACAAACTTTGCGTAAAATTAAGCTTGCGAATCTTCTTTCTACGCGAAAGTTTTCAGAGCATAATTATTATACAACGTTGATCGACATAATACACGCACGAGCAATCAAAAAGTTCAAGTGACAATAGCATTAAATTATAAAATATAGGTACGAAGGTACGAATACTTCCAAAAATATTTTGCTCAAATTTTAAATAAAATGTTTTAAAAAAATCGAGTTGTTTGGTGTCGCTATTTTGTGAGTGGAACTTTTTCATTGCTCGTAAATAGATAGTGAAATTACCACCTCTGCAATTTAAATCACGTAGAAGTGGCCATCCCGTTTTTAGGCTACACTTGTTACTTGTTTTTGCTCGATATGAGCTCGTTACGAGCCAAAGACGACTATTCGGCAAGCCGGAACAGCGAGCCGTAAGGAATGATACAATACATTTCTAACTAATAAATTATGCGAATATTCACATCTATCGAATATTCAATGTCAGTCGACATCTTAACAATGTATTAAATACAATTTTTTAATCGGCAATTATCCGAATATTAGCCGAAAAGGCCGGCTGACCTAAACCTGCCCTATACCTACAAAGATATAACATATGTACGCTCCACCTGTTATACCCTGCTAGTGACGTATTTGCATAAAAAGGGCTAAGATTAGTAACGTGACGGGTTCAGCAAGGCGCGCCACGTGATGCTAGCTTTCCCAACCAACGTCAGTGTGGGAGAGGCAACGTTAGACCTAAGTAAAACCTAAAAATAACATTGAAAGGCTGTGCGTTGTAAAAACCCTTCTATGGCTGCTGAGCGAACTTATGTTATTGTTGAACGTTGCGATAATGCCCAATTTCTTTTTCAATATTTCATGCTTTTAATGAGGCTGCGGTGCTTTATAGCGATGTATAATAAATGATATTATATGATAATTTTGACGCGTGCTTATAATCTGAAACTCAAGCCTTGTACCTACCTACTCCGATGCAAGATTCACAGGTGTCCATTGCTGCACTCAGTTTATGCTGACGCTCCAATTTAAGTCCCAATAAGGCCTGTCCAGGATATTTCCGACACATTCAAGACCTTTCAAGAAAGAGATGTACCTACCTACACTACATGTATATTGTAATGATGATGTGTTCTGCCCAGTCAGGAATTGAACCGGGAGCCTCGGCATTCATACAGCCAGGCAACGAATCTATGTACCACTGCGCAGTGCTCGCGTCCTTTATCAATTATTGTAACTACGGGGAAGTGTCTGTTATTATTATAATAAATTTTGTTTATTTCACAGAAACATGGATAGCCTTGACGATTCGGAGACACACGCAAAGATATCGGATTCCGCTTACTCCCATAGCTGCAGCAACAGCCAAGGGCGTAGAAGGTAACAATAACAATCCATGATTATATATGTATTATATAGTATCACCTTACAGCCGTTTCCAGCCTTATGTATTCATTACATGTACAGTTAATGAAAATCTAACAAGTACCTACAGAGTTTACTTAACGTATGAGGCACCTAATGAACATTTATGAATGTATAATGAAAAACATAAATAAGTACTTTATAAATCTAGTACTAATTACAGTTCTAGTTCTAACTAAGCTAAGTTATACTCGTGAAACCACCAACACCTTACCACATGTCTCAAGTTGACCTAATTCGACTTGACCTTTAAATGGATTGTGTTCGCTCAATTATTTACTCCGCTATTCCTTGAAAGTCGGAACTCCAAGTTTTATTTTTGTAACGTTTGACGTCTTTTACTCCACATCAGATTTCATTATTAATTCATTTGATAGGGGACAAGTTTGTTTGTGCCCTTATATTTACGGAAATAAATTCATTTACACATTACGATAGCCAGTAATCTTAAGTTCTTGTAAGCTTTAATAGCCTATCTGGTATAGATTTGACCCTATAATAAGTTACCGTTAGAACTATATAGTGTTCTATACAAAGATATGTTTTGAAGAGTAAATATCGTTTTATTTGCTAATCTCCTGGTGAAGAATTAGTGACATGACGCTACAATTCCTTTTGCAGTCACACCTCAACATCGACCCATTCGGGCAGCCACTCCAGCGGAAGCAGTGGTTATGGCGGCAAACCATCCACTTCCGGAAGCAAGTAAGTGTATTTAATACTTTTTTTTAGGAACTGACTTTTTAATCTTCGCTTCGTCTTAAATGATTGACCGCGGGAACTGCGAGATTATTAGTTGTTTAGATGTTAATCCGAAGCCTTAAAAGGTTATCCCACTGGAAATTTGGAGATGAAATGTAGCTTAGATGTTAATCCAGCTTCACAGCATACTATATGCCAAAAAACTGAATAAAAGTATCCTTTGTACCCACCGACCAATAACGACCGAGCTTTCTAACGACATAGCTCTGGTAGTTATTCGTCGGTGGGTACATTCCGCCCCTCATCCTTTGTCCAGCAGGTCTGTCACATCCATACTGACAAACTTTCACGTTTATAATATTAGTCGTATTTTCAAACAGGCCTTTTATCTTTTGCAAAGCAATAACAAATTCTTCACCCGACAGCAACAGCAATAGCCTCGGGCAGCCACCAGAGAAGCGGTCCAAAGACAAAATTGAGAAGAAGAAGAAGCCGTCACAGCTGGAGACCATCATTGCCGAGGAGACCCTGAGGCCCACCGTCATCGAGTCCACCAAGATCAGTGAAGACCAGGAGCAGGTTAAGGAAAATGGTATGTTCAATTTCTTTCTTATTATTATTATCACAATATTTCAGCCATAGAACAACGCGGACTCGGGTGTACCCTCGGGAAGCGTCATAGCGATCTTTCTTGATACAAAAAAGTCTGCCAATTTTTGCGGGGGGAAATTTTACCGTTTACCATGATTATGTCTCATGGGTCATATCATTATGAGTTTTAATTCCCAGCAATAAGGGTTACGTGAAGTGACATTTAATAATGAACACAGTGTCTTCATTTTTCTTGCCAATGGATGTAACAATTATCGATAAGTGTTATCGATGAATTCGAGAACATGGGTTAGAAATACAAATTTCAAATTAATTAGGTATAGTTAAATTTAATTAGGAATGATTAATAAACGAAGTCACCCGCTTTTCGCTGTACATTTATACTCACGTGATAGGTCGCGAGCCGTATCGCCGTTTTTGAATGAGTACAATGCACTGAAGTTGTCGAGTGAAGCAAGCTGAAGTGGGCAACCCGACGGTCAGATGCTTTCAAGCCGCCCGAAGGCCTCTGACTAGGCTTAACGACTGCTGCCGAAGCAGCAACTGGGACCCACGGCTTAACGTACCGTCCGAAGCACGGAAGCGTCCAGAAAAGAACCATTTGAAATGGCAATGGCTGACCGTGTCAGTTGTTGCTTAACCTCAGTGATCAGTTACGATTACTGAAGCCAATTCGACTACGGACGCTTCCCAACTATGACCTTTTTTGTCGATTAATACATATCTACATACCGGTACATCACTATTGCATTTTTTTGACATTGGTTGCTAGGAAACAGCTAATAACAATAAACCATGACCAAATCTGTGATCAACTCTGGAATCCGAATATTATATGAATTGAAGCTGTCATTTTAGTATGTAAACAAATCATTTTCTATGAAACGAACGCTTTGCCAACTAGATTGAGTCTAGTGAAAATTGAGACTGCAACTAGTTTTTATAAATCGGTGGGCCTTTCTGGCCTACCACCCCGCCAGAGGGGAACGTCTGCCTATTTCGTCTCCAGACCATTCATACTCAATGATTTCAGCTCACGATGTTCCCGTACCGGGTTTGTCTGCACCGGCAGCCCAGTTAACCGTAGGCGTATTGCTGAATCTCGTAAATTTCAATGACAAAATACTTATTTCGTCGCAGTCGTAGAACAGTGACGGATCTGATTTTTTTCGATTTTCGGATTATTGCAGATTCTTCTTTAAAATTTCATTATTTACCTATACAACAAAAGTTTTTTTTTTAATCTTTTATAATAAGCGAAATACAGAGTCGAAAACTGACGGTTTTGATTTTTTCGCGTAGAACATGGGCGCTTGTGCCGTCCCGTCGATGTTCCGCGGTGACCCTCGCCCCCCGCGACCCGCTCCCGCGCGACGGTTTGTTTGTTCTGTCAGTGTTCTCTGTAGGAGCACATGGAACACGTAATGAGTACTTAGAATGTTTTTTTGCTATAATTATTATTTAAAAAGTTTTGTTTTCCATGTAAATATTTTTTTAATACTTCTCCCATAGAACAAAGATGGTCTCTTAAATCCGTCGTTATTCTTGGAACTTTATTTAAAAAAATAAAAGCCCTAGTTTTCGCTAAAATCATTGAGAAGTTAGTTATAATTAGGTACGGTGTATTAAAAAAACAATATTGTTAGTTTGTTAAATTTAGTGACGGTATTTCAAATGCGACTATGTTCTTTGTCCTAACTATTGGTGTTTTGTATATACCGTCATTGTTTTATGGATAAGTGGTAGACGTGTGTAGATAACCGTCGTTATTCTTTGGAATTATTTTAGGATACGTCGTTGTTCTTTCCTAATATTACGTATTTTCAATGGAAAATAAATAAATTTATGATTTTTCAGTATATTTTTGCTAATTTATTATGTTTTAAAAACTATGTGCTAAAAAACAATGTAAAATTATGTACTTAAGTACTTTTTTTGTTCATCAACTCTACTGCCAGAGGCAGGTGACGATGGGAGCACGGTACCATGCGGGTAGGTTTGGAATTATGTTTTTCCAGCCATTAGCATGAGTTACCAAACATACAAACCAAGTCAGCCGCAGAATCCACATCAAACAAAAATTTCTGTATTAACAGTTACCTCAATAGTAAACAGTTACATCAACTGCAAAGGGAAAGTCCTAGCATCAACCGAATGCTGGTGATTGTCAAACAGCTGAGGATAATGACCATCGCGAAGCAGTTTGAGAGGATCCTTACATGGCTACGGATAAGATGACAGCAATTTCCTTCATTGACTGACCACAATCAGTAAATTCTCTACTTCTAGGGGTGAATGGCATCGCGGGGGAGTCAACGTGATCGGACAGCAGTGAATTTACTGTTTGCGGGCAGTAAATAATTAAGGAAATTGGTATCATCTTATCTGTAGCTATGTAAGGATCATCTTGAACTGCTTGGGGATGATAATTTTCCTCAGCTGTTTCACAATCACCAGCACTCGATTCATACTGGGGCTTTTCCTCTTAAAAATAGGTGAGCCCACTTTATTCACGTATTAATTTCAGGAAAAATTCCCCGTAAATTCTGTAATTCTCACATTATACTTACTTCTCCATAAAAAGGGTGAGAAATCCGACCTCGGAAACTATAGACCTGTTAGCTTGACATCACACATGTATAAATAATTCACAATCGCATCCGTCCTCTGCTGAACTAACATCAACCACCACAACAAGCCGGTTTCCGACCTAGTTATTCCACCGCGAACCCTCTATACATGCTCAATCAGATTATTGAAAAGTTCATAGAGCTTAACACACCACTTTACCATGTATTTATTGACTATACAAAAGGTTTCGACAGTATCTACCATCAAGCAATACTTTCCGCCCTTAACACCACAAAATTCATCCAACCTACATCGAACTCGTTGGTACTATCTACATAAACAGCTCAGCCAACGTGAAATTGGAAAAACCTGGTACTGGTCCAACGTTTCCGATTGAAAAGGGTGTCATACAAGGCGACCCTCGCTGTACACGCTTTACAATTTTCCTCAAAGAAGTCTTCAAGAAGTTGACACAGTCCTGGGAGGACAAGGACATCAATTTCGGAAGTAAAAAATAGTCAAACCTCGGTTTTGCGGACGATATTGCCCTATTCTCCCACTCAACGCCCGAGCTTCAACAAATGTTGCGAGAGCTATCCACGGCAAGCCTTGAAGTTGGACTAAAGGTGAACCGTTCGAAGACATGACCAACAGCACGAAACGTAGGGTTGAGGTAGATAGGCAGGAAATACAATATGTCAATGAGTAATTTATTTGGGTGAGATAGCGTCCTTCGTCGTGGGTGCTAAGACCGCCAAACTGAAGTGAGTAGTATGTCGTATGCAGCCGGATAGGTAGGGTAAAAATGCTACCAAATGGGTAGCCGATAACGGCCGCCGGCACAGGGGCAGACCCAGAAGAAGATAATGGGATGACCTAGACGTGTTTAGTAGGAACTGGAATGAAGAGGCCATGAACAGGGATAGCTGGAAGACCCAGGAAGAGACCTTTGCCCAGCAAAGGGTCACAAATGTCACAATTGAGTTGGGAAACTCCGTCACATATTCTCCTCGGCCAACCCTGATCAGAGAAGAAGACTTTTATAATTAGAGCCTGAAGACAAAAGTCTTCTTAAACCAGTGCATCTTGCTAGTGATGACGTATGGGGCAGATAGGTGGGCACTGACGGTAGTACTGGTCCACCGATTTAAAGTCGCCCAGCGTGCTATGCTTGGGGTTTCTCTGCTGGATCGTATCAGAAATGAGGGTATCCGACAGAGGACTAAGGTTACCGACATAGCTGTCAAAATGTGCAAGCTGATGTGGCAGTGGGCTGGCTATATCTGCCAAAGAACCGATAACCGTTGGGGTCGACGAATTCTCGAGTCACAAATAAGGACAACCGTAGGCTGGTAGCCAGTAGTGGCTGGATGAGGAAGCCCGAGGACCGAGTGTTGTGGAGCTCCTTGGGAGAGGCCTATGTTTAGCATTGGATGATTATTGACTGATGCTTGGACACAATGGGGTCTTCAAAAAACATTTTATAAAATAATTGTATTTTGTAAAAAAAATAGGACTTAAACAAAAAATAATATAGCGCAATCAGCACCCTCCTAAATAGGTTATTTAAAGATCCGTCTTTGAATTTTTCCATATATTCCCTAAAACAACGACGAAAAGTATAATACGCCATTAGATACGCAATAAAAGTCCGTAAAAAAACGACGTATCATATAATGCGATATAGTAGGATACATAGAACAATGAACTATCTGATTTTTCGGGAAACCTAGACTTATTACAGACTAATTATACAGGCTATATTGCAAAAGTCAATTCGTATAATAATGTGACCAAATTTCAAATGAATTGCTTCAGCCGTTTTCATTTTATCGAACAAAACGTTGTTTAAAAACTTTAACTGGCTCTCCTGTAAAGTTGCTGTTTTGCAGATCCGTCATTGTTCTACGACTGCGACGATTTATTTATTATGAAAAGGTCATTGTGCTTACGAAGATTTTCTTAAAGACGCAGGTAATGATGAGGATATTTAAAATAGAACCAGGTGGCCAGTACAGAGCAGCATTACATTGCTGTGTACCTAACTAGTCCGTTGCAAGGTTAGGCCGTGTTGCATTTCAGACATAACTTTGAGGTGTTATGTTATGGTAGCGTTATAGTCCCAATTCAAGCGATAAATGTATGGTGGATGAGAGCCTATTGTCATACATACAATACATAAATAAACCATGGATGGGTTGACCTATTGTAATTAAAGCTTCACATCGTAGCAATATTTTGCCCGTTTGCCACCTTAAATTAGCGTACTTCAAAAACAAAAAGTTCGTCGAGCTTTAAGTACGCGTACTTACTTGTACGTCTATCTAGCCCTTTGTTAAGGGCCCGTACAGGGTGACGTGCCGCGCCAATTTTGGGTTTTCAATGCTCTTCACACAGCACACGCAGTGACACGCACACATGTAAGTTTGCACAGTGGGTCGATAAACTTTTACTCGCTAACTTTATTGACAATTATGTTCAAGTACATTTTGGGTGATTTTAGGGTAAGTAAGTATAATTCTTACTTACACTGGTAGGCACCAGGAAAGAGTAGAAATTAATAGGGGTGCCACTTTACTCTATACTCGGAACCCGATTAGCTTTCTCAAACAAATGTGGTATTTACTTGTAGAAAGGTAACTACAAGTATTAAAGTGTAGATAATAAGTTTCGGGCATCCTCCAGCCAACTGAACCCCGACGACAAAGCAAAGTAAATACATAGTGTCGCAAAAGGGCTATACTAAGCCAAAAGGGGATGACTCAAGGGGTCATTCTGAACAACTTTTGTTCTACGAGATTTGCAAATTCGCGAAAAAAAATATTCGTTTTCCATGGTAAAAAGTCACATGTCCAACAAAGTTTCTATGAAAAAGGTTTTTTTTTGTTAATTTCCAAAACTCGTAGAGCCAAAGTTCAGAATGACCCCCTGTCTTACTCCTTTTTACCCGACTGCCGAAGGAGGAGGGTAATGTTTTTTGATTGTATGTATGTATATATGTATGTTTGTCTGTTTCTTTGTTCCCTCCTGTAGCCTAAACGGCTTGATAGATTTTGATGTATGAGGTATTGTTAGAAGCGTATTGATGGCGCGATGGCTATAGGCTATGTGACGTTCCATTAAAATGTACATAGCGCCCTCTTGAGGACATAACGTGATGATCGAAAAAATAATAATTCAACTTTGCCGTGTAAGGTATCAAATGAAAGGACTTGATTTTCACATTACAAAAATATGCATATTGAGGGTATTTAAATAACAACACCAAAATTATTGAAATAAAAAATGATCATGAACTACCTACCGACGTAAAATTTCATAAAATAAAAACAACTAAAAAGTTACAAATAAAAAAATACAATTATAAAAAACTAAAAACCTGACTGTACGCTAAAAACATGAAAACGAGTCCCAATGTTAATGGAAAGTATCGCAGGCGGGGACCAACTTGACCGCCACTCAAGGCCGTTTTCTAAGTAACATTCAGCTAAATGGTGAACCCTCTGCTGGTATAATTTGTTTATATACCGCTTTTTCAATACCTGTAAGTACATTTTTTGGCAGCATAATATTTTTACTTAATTTTAGGGTTTCGAACGTCAAAAGAAAAAAAGCAACCGTTATAGGATCTCTTTGTTGTCCGTCTGTCTGACTGACTGTCTGTCACCGCCCTTTTTCTCAGAAACGGGTAAAGATATTGTTGGATAAATATATTTAATAAAATAAATATTATATAGGTTTTTGCTCACGTGAAGGTTCAAGGTCCAAAGCTCGGCGTGGAGGGCCCTCCCGATGCTTGAGTAATCCGTTTTAATCTTGAGGTTCTCACACACAAAATCACATGTCCACTTATAATCGTATACACAAATATAATGCCTAATAGCAGCTGGTAATATTTAACCGAAAATACAAATATTGCGAATATCGAGACCGCGCCGAAATACAAGAGCAACCCGACGAGAGGCTGCCAACGACTGAGTAGACTGTCAAAAATAAAAGAACCTACCCACATACAAATATAAGAACCTACCCACATACAATTATTAAAGTGTTCGTCGGTACCGAACAGATATCAAGCTTATATTTCGCATAGATGGGGAGTACCCCAAAAAAAATATTATGGTACTCCCTGTCCCACACAAGTAAATTGGGGCTTATATTTTTTCCAGTTATTTTGATGTACGTATCCTTTTTTTTTCTTTGTTGTTTCTTTTCTTTAAATCTGTATTTTTTTTGTTGTTGCTGTCTATGTGTCGAAAAAATGTATCTTTATCTTCAAATCACGCCATCTATCGTTTGTTTTTTTTGTGGCTACGGTCTATAGAAGAAATTCCGTCATTGACAATTTTACGTTACGAATTTATTTTTATTTATTTTATTTTTATTTTTACATTTTCGTGGAGAATCAACAGCATTTTGTTAATAAATAATTATTACTTATGAACACATAACAACTTGATGCCATTAACAGAATGAACTTAGTAAACCCAGTAAACCTAACACATCCAGAGGAAAAACAAAATCTCTTTCTCTCTCTCTGAAAAACATACTTAATAGCCCAAACTCGATGCTTTTAGCTATTAACATCTTTGAAATAAAATTGAGCCACCACCGTGTTACTGCCCTCATCAGATCCTCACGAGACCATACCTCAACCAGCACCAAGAGACTGTATTTTTGATCCCTAACCTAATGTTCGTGCGTATTGTCATCACTTAGATCCATTCGCTATATTCCTGCTCCTCATCAGACCTTTACGAGACTGTAATATCACGAGAATATTGCACACTATCTAATTTAATTTAATGTATTGAATATACTGGAAGAATTATGCTTCCTCAATTTCAAATCAAATTATGTTGGTGTCATAAAAGTTGAAAAAGTGCAATGACAACCAATGTGCAGTGATTTTGTATCTGTACACGATAAGATCGCGAGCTGTCAGTGCTGCCTAAACCGACGTGACCCTTCTTTGGAGGCCAGCGGCCAACTGAGTCAAACGTCACTTGTGTTTATGATTTTATAACACAGAAAGCCGCCATAGATATTTGTATGAAGATTTGAGGGAAAAAAATTGCTCAAGTTTGGGATTAATTTACACAAAATTAGTGTGTGTTTATTAAAAAACAAGGTATTTAGCGCCTAGTCCAAGCCTTTAACTTTATAATATGATAAAAATCATATGAAAATTCTTTATAATTACGACACAGTTGTTACAATACGGGAGTGTGATTGACTGGTTTTTCTTGATATTCTGAAATTAATTTATAGTTATCCATAATCATTTACTTAAATTCGAATGATTCAGCACCTAGCTAGACTCTTCAACTACCTGTGTGATTTTTTTCAAGGCTGTAGAGCATCATTTACTACATAATTCTATGACAATGCCAACCCTCGATTCCCTATTGCAGACCCTGCAATACATCTTGGCCATTGTTTCCAGATGCTGAACAACAGCCGCCGCCTCCGGCAGAATCGCCGAAGGTGGAAAATATGGAGATTGCGATCGCCAAAACCACCGTTGATCAAGACAAGATTATTGATAATTTTGTGAGTGTCCACTTCGTATTATTTCATGTTACATGATTATAGATATTTTTTTTCGGGAAACCAATTACCGGCTATACAACTTTGGAGGCGTGTGCTGTATATAAATTATTAAAATATGGAACTGATTTCGTGTAATACCATATTCATCAGTTCTATTGAGGATACTTTTACTGCATCTCTATACATATCTGTAGTCTGGATACGGCGCACAGACCACATTATTTCTCGAAGAGCTTCGTCGATGCTTTAAATCCTTTCCTATGTGATATTACATTAGCTTTAGTTTTAAGTAGTGCCTTCTTCGTAGTTATATCAATGTTTATTAATTTGTTATTATTTTTACCCAGGCATTGGTGCGTTCGCTTGCTGACTCGCTGCCTTCCACTTCATCCGCCAATGGCATTGTGAGTATTCCTATGGGTTCGTCTTACACCAACGTCGTGTTGTTATCTAGTATGGTGGTAACGTTGGCCCTTATAGCGTTACACTAAATGTATCAAATTACCGATGTATTGGTTTGAATGTTAGAAATATCTGTTTATAAAGAATTCTTGGTCTTGATGGGATATTTTATTCCTAAAATTATATTATGAAGACTTTATATAGGTATCGTTTCCGTAGATATTCATTTAATTAGTAGCAAATATTTCATATAAATTTTCAAGTAATTATCTCAGAAGGGCTAAGTGTGTGATTTGGTCGATACATAATTTAAACTATATTAATTTGCGGAGGGTCTTATATCAAATATGGCTACGATAGAAATCATATTATAAAAAAAATATGTCGGAATGTTTCAGACCAAAAATTATACAATTTACTACTTATAGTAAAGATATCCCTAACATCTGACCTAGATCACGCGTTAAATTATGTACTTGAATAACCTACTCCCCAATTTCATTACGCAACTAAACGGGGTGGTTCTAGTAAACGTATTATAGCTACGTACTTCACACTTGCCTTGTATAGGCAGTCGACAGGTGACCTATTGCAATGTAACCAGCGTTGCCTTATAATCCAGTTATGCAATATTTTACTATTGTTGCGATTGGAACTTTAAGGGAAAAAGAAAACGATGAAATTATACCGAGCTTGTGTGCTTTAACATTGAAAGTACTTACTCGTATGTTTATCAAACTGAAATTAGGTATAAGAAAAATTGCTATTTTTTTTTAGACTGAATCTCAAAATTACGAGAATTAAATAAAGCACTCAATACAAAACCTGTAAAACTAGGAAGCCAAAATGGTTCCCGCAACTAATTTTTTTCTTTCCATAGCCGACGACTGAATGGTCACGCTTTCAGCTACGTCGGCCCAACGTGATCGCGGACGCGTACGAATGAAAATGAACTTTGTTTCTTTCCCCGCAGAGTGGCTTCTCGTGCGTACTGTCCATACACGATGGGGTGGTTATGTATACGTCGCCGGCTATCATTACTACGCTTGGATTTCCGAAGGATATGTGGATCGGCAGATCTTTCATAGACTTCCTGCATCCTAAGGTTAGATAATGGTTATAATTTATGCAATAAATAAATAAATAAATAATAAATAAATTATCTTTATTTCAATCTTGCAATAGGTACAACTATATAACTTTACTGATAAATTGATATTCCTGTGTTTTAATTAGTGCAATAAGTGGCCTTATCGCTAAAAGCGTTCTGATCCAGGCAACATTCGCATGGTTTATTATTTGAGTTTGTTTTTCTTTTTTCTATACTGTACTATTTATGAATTGCATATTTCTTTTTTCTTGTTTACAACATCAATAGGTAAAAATATAATTATTTTTCAGGATCGTAACGCCTTTGCATCCCAAATCATGAGCGGTCTTGGCGTCAACAAAGATACCAACCGTATGTACACATCTTTACCGTTCTGTTAAATTTGCCGTAAGGAAATACTCTTAATGAAACCTTTGGAGGCTTCTTAGATTAAATAGATTAGATTAGATACTTGATAATTAATTCTTAATACTTACGCCTTCATATAATTAATCGTCAGCGGACAAAGTCCATTCAGTCCTCCATCTAGTTCCTAATAAAATATATTTGACTGAAACATACTTTACAGTCTTACATACTTATATATTTTTATCCACCCAGCCACGCAGCCAGTAAACAAACCCGTGCAAATCATCTTCACCCGCATTCGGACGTACTGTGGCCTCACCAGCTGCTTCGGAGTCAAGAACAACAACGTCTCATTCATGCCCTTCAAGGTGCAACTCGCCTTCAAAGACATCACCAATGCTGAGGGACAGAGCTTCTACCTCGTCATTCAGGCCACGCCCATCTCTTCGGCGTTTGCTCGTGAGTATTCTTTTGTTTTAAAAAAATATATTTTGAGCTATTGGTGGCCAGTGTGATGCGGAGAGAGCTATAATGAGACTATGGGAATGTGGATCTCAGATTGATGTGGACCACAGAGGTATAGGTTACACAACAACACGGTTTTAATCCCTTGAGTTGAGGGCGAAAAAACATAAATATATTGTAACAGAGAAACTCTGTAAGGAGCATGACTAATTGTTACTTAATATTTATGAAAGGGTAGCAATAAAACGAGTGACTGTAAATTACAGTTCTAAGTGTCAAAATTAATTAATTTGGGTTATAGAATTACTAAGTGAGCGACTGACTGCGAGTGACGAGAAATCAACAGAACAGCAACTTACAAACATTAATTTGAGTTACTTAAAATACAAAATGAGCAGCTTCATAATATTTGAGCGACCTAATATTTGTTTGAGTGTCAACATTACGTCCTGCATTTTTTTCAATATTTGGCAAATGTATTTTTTATACTGAGCGGCATTTTATGTTAAATGAAGTGTTAAGAATACAAAAACCACTTTGAAAAATACACTAATGAGCAGAGTATAATGAGCTCACATTTAAAAAATAAAAATAATATGAAATAACTATTTGAAGAAACACTATTCATTAGTTGAGAAATGTTATTATTGAAATATAAGAGTAATTAAATAAAACAGTGTACTCCGTATAAATATAAAGTAATATGCATGCATTTATTTCAATCAAATGAACAAAAAATAAAATAAGACGCTTCAGTCAACTAAAAAAAACGTCTTATTCGCCCCCATTCGAATTTGCGCGCATTTAAAAATCTGTAGTTTTCATTAAAAAAGCGTATCCAAATAAAAACATAAGCCCTCAAATAGAATATCAGTAACCAATAATCATTAATAAAGCAGCATACAAAACTTTGCTCAAAGTGTACTTTTTAGTAGTTCGCTAAGTATAACCTCACTTAGAAAAATCGAATCTATCTTAATATTGAAGTTGTCCTCTCTGTATTTCCAGTCGCTCACTTAGTAATTAAGTCGCTCAAATAAAATTTTAATATCTGAAATGGATTTATTACAATCCACTTTTTGTAAGCTCGTTCTGGATTTTATTATAAATCAATATTCGTCGTCAGTTTAGTTAATTTGTCGCTTACTCAAATTCATACCGCTCAAGTTATTAAAACAGTATGTCATCATCAGTCGCAAAGTTTTTTTTTGTTCGCTCGTTTTATAATTCCCCTTTATGAAATATTCATCTCATTTCATTATTACCTAATAATAATTGCATCGCACTTCTGATGTAATCACAAGAACTAACCTTTCATCAATGTGATCCGTACAACGTGACCTTTTAGGTACATGATCCTCTATTTCCTACTTATTTCATTTATGGTTTTTATATATTTTTTACGTAGTGTAGTAGCTTAAAGACTAATCTAAATAAGAATAAGTGTATCCTTTACAATACCAAAAAAAAGTATTTATAAAATTTAAATATATGTAGGTACTTACGTTAATATTATCATGATCAATAAACCCTTAATGAGCCCTAAATACTATAAATCGAAGCGTGACACAACACTAGTATGCGTCACTGGGGGGTTACTCTCCAACGAAAAACTAAGTTTCGGATCCCTGCTGCGCGAGCCACGACTCTCTCTCGTTGTATTAAACGTGCCGATTGCACGCTCTCGTTCGTTAGTTTTTCGTCAGTGTAGAGTGACCCTCCCGTTCGTTCGCAGTAGCATTTCTCGGTAGTGGTCACGTGTTCGATCACGCTCCCGACCGTCAGGTTAGACCGTCAGGCGCACCGGATTCTAGAAAGATTATGGGCGTTTAATGGCGGATTTCCAATTCTTATTTGTGCCTGATTTTAACTTGTTAACAAATTTCCATACTTTTCACTAATTTATACAACGAGACGAGAACTATTAGTACATTTGCATTGTGTCTGTATTGTCTTGCAAAGTACCTACATACTTGTAAATACTTGAGGTTGTATTGTAATTTTGTAGGTCTACCTATCATAAACACCCTTGCTTGGTAGGAATATAAGCTGTAACTTGAGTGGCAGCTACACAGCTGCACCCAGTTTTGGCTGGAGTAATCTTATTCTATAGTCGATAGAAGCATCACAAAATTAACTCTCCACCTATTTGTCTGTGTTTTTATTTAATAAAGGATATTTTGTCTATAGATATGAACCCTAAAGCCGATTTCCTAAAGTTAGTTCGCATAGTTGAGACAGTTTTTCGTACGTACAGTCAACTGCATAAGTAGCTATATACTTTTGTACCTTGTCAACCAGAAACCGCTTATCCATTAATTGAAATATTGACGGTTAGTCAGTTTGACAAGGTACAGAAATGTATAGCTACTTATGCAGCTGACCGTACATGTGCGTCCACCGCAAACTATGTATGAAAAACTGTCAAAACTTTGCGATCAAACTTAGTTTAGCTCGTAGTGGACGCTCGGCTTAAGAATGCAAACCCTAACCCATACTTATCCTTTCAGACCCCAACGAGTACTTGAGCAAACCCACCCCGTTCCACACCCGCCATCTGGCGGTGGGGAAGATAAAATACATGGACCCAGACTCAGTCATGTACCTAGGATACCTGCCGCAAGACCTGATAGGGAAGGACATCCTTCAGCTGTACCACCCTGAGGATTTGCCGTATTTGTACCAGCTGTATGAGACCCTTGTCAGGGACAAGTGCACTTTGAGGTCTCGGCCTTACAGGTAATTTTATGGGTTCCTTTTTAATGGTTGGTATTGGATCTGCAATTTAGATGCGATATACTGATGTGATAAGGTAGAACATAGATAGGTAAGTTTGGAAATTATGAAGAATCAGAGTTTGGAAATAGATGACTACAGTTTTTATCGGTACGATTATGGTTATAACCAACATTTCCTCAGTGAGGTGTCTTTCTCATATCATATTTTTTCTAAAAAATTAAGGTTACGTGTTTGTTCTAAAACCGCCCTTATTGCCACCAGACTGCTGATCCAAAATGGCGAGTACGTGAGATTGGAGACGGAGTTCTCAAGTTTCATCAACCCCTGGTCTCGGAAACTGGAGTTTGTCACCGGGAAACATACTATCGTTGAGGTACGTCTGACAATTATTAATTTTTTCTTACCCCCATATTCATAGATGCAAATATAACTTACCTACTTACAAGCAGTTTTTAGGTTGTTTGTAATAGGGCGCGAAAAAAATGTGTTTCTTTCGATTACAGATTAAAATTAGATTAATTTAAAAGTGTGAATACGGGATTTACTATTGTTTGGGTTCAGAAACTGCAACATTTGTTACATTTAAAACCAATGACCAAATCCATAATCTTTGATGTTGTTCCAATTGGCCACATCAAGACGATAGACCAAGCCCTTGTATCTAATATCTATTGTAGTTTGATCTAATGGTGTTTTTCTTTATTCAGGGTCCATCAAATCCGGATGTGTTTGCGTCCCCGCACGGCATCAAATATCCGAAGTACAACGAGGACCAACGGGCCAAGTTCCAGAACTTCAGAGACAACATCGTCAGGGTTCTCAACAAGGTAAGCTTATACGACAGTCTTTTCAGATCTTATTATTAAAAAATTGTTGATGCCTGTAACGTGATAGAATAATTTGCCTTTGGCTAAATTGATACTCCGGAAAATACATGTATTATCTCCGTCATTCATTTGTTTGCTCTAAACTAAATTAAATTGGATCATCATCAATCCTTACACCCTTATTAAGGTAGACAAAGCTCGCAATACCTACTTTCCTCCACGCTCAACAAGTTTACTCCTAGCAGCTGTTTATAGACACTAATATTGTTTTAAACGTGGTAGGATTCCGTAGTATATTTATCTTTATTCAATAATAACCTTTTCCATACAGGTAACAACAAAATCAGGCAAGACTACCAACCCGCCCACACTGAAGAGATCCATGGAGCTGAACGTGTACCAAGCGCCGTCTAACGCTGACCCGGCGCCCGTGCTACGTCTGGAGGTGCAACAGCCAGCTGATAGCAGTTTCTTTGTGAGTCTTCTATTCATTGACTTATACAGATGTTGCAAAAAGGGTAGGTATAAATGTAAGGGTATAAAGCCGAAACTTACTTAGTATACCTTTTTTGCAACACCCTGTATATTACTAACCAACCGCTTAAGAAAATGGTACTCGCAATCGCCCCAAAATCTGATACATATGTCATAATTTGTTTGAATTAGGGCCAATACGCGGGTGACATTTTCTTTAAACAAAATGTTCTGACGGGCGCATCTTTTCTTTTGAAAGCATTGTTTATATTTTAGTATACTTTGTAAATAGTAGGAAGAACCCTATGACACCTGTCAAATTCATATATTTTATCTGTCATTTGATGGTTTTCAAGGGAAAAAATACTTTATTCCCCAGGCATAAGCATCTGTCAATGAAACATCATAGGATTAGTCCTACATTTAATTATTTTTTCACGATGATGATGGTGATAGATGGATGATTTTCACCACATCTCTGGTGGTAAAGCAGGCTACCAAAAACAAAAACTGGTCTAGGAATGTCACCGTGGTAAAAGGATTAGCCAGTCAGAATAGCCCCAGTTTTTGATTTCCCAGATGTTTCCCAGGGTATATTTATTTTTGTTTCTACCCGATGATATTGTATTATCAGTCTCTGCGCTAAATGTTACGCTGTGTGTGACGTGAATAATTGTTTATCTTATTGTGACCCAACGCTCGAGAATCGCAACCGCAAGACTCGAGTTTAATCTGTAATAAAAAAACTTAATTGTGTCGTTAAGTTCCCGTTTCAAAATTAATAATCCTAAGAGAATTTCCTTCAGTCGACCGGAAATTGCAAGCAGCGAGAACGTTACAAACTAACTGGAAATCAAATATCGATTTATCAGTCGTAGAAAATCTCAGCGCTATCTTTAAATGCCATTTCCACATTCCCTAGTGTAAAGTTCAACTAGCAATGGCTGACCTTTGGTCAATATTTCACTATTTTTAGCCCTTTATATAATTTACACAGTAAGGAAGTTTTGGTGCATGCGCCGTTGATATTGCATCCCGGCGTTTGACGGAAAACGTTGGAAGTCTTTAGTTGAATTCTGAGAGTCCAATAAACGCGTACTGCGTCACACGCATGGAAAAACATATGTTTCGGCTTTTCTTTGTGTTAACTAAACATACACCATGGATAATAACATGGATGTAGATCCGTGTTACGAAGATCCCGGCTTCCTTGACGCTATGACAATAAGCGTACGACATGTAAGTGACAATATTTACGAATGTATATCTCGATATATTGTTAATCGTTTTTCTGATGAACTTTTTGTTATGCCGCCATTTCCATTTATTTGCCTACTGTGTTTTATTGTGTTGCCTACATTGCAAAATCCTTTTAAATTTGTTGAAATCTGTTTGTGGGTAGTACAAACAATAAGTTCGGAAAAGCGGAGAAAGCAATCTGTTTCGTATTTCGTTAGTTTCTAGTTTTCAACTGGTAATATACAGGTTTCGTATTCTATTCTATTCAATATTTTGTACCTATGTATGACTTTAGCCATCAATTGATGAATTAGTGTTTTTTTCCTCTGTGGAATCAATATTCGGTGACCGATATTTAGGTATACGTACTTACTTACTTTTATAAATAACTAGCTGTTCCCGCGCGCTTCGCTTCGCCTTAAAAAAGTTTTCCCGTGGGAATTCCGGGATAAAAAGTAGCCTATGTTCTTTCCCAGGGTCTAGACTATATGTATACCAAATTTC
Organism: Plutella xylostella; assembly: GCF_932276165.1. Classification (NCBI taxonomy): domain Eukaryota; kingdom Metazoa; phylum Arthropoda; class Insecta; order Lepidoptera; family Plutellidae; genus Plutella; species Plutella xylostella. Next base: position 10,919,142 of record NC_064012.1, read on the forward strand.
ATTCAAATCCGTTCAGTAGTTTTGCCGTGAAAGAGTAACAGACAGACAGACAGACACAGTTACTTTCGCATTTATAATATTAGTTAGGATGATTACTCGTCACATGAGAAAACCGAAACTTCTTTTACCGTTCACAATGCCTGCACTGTAGACGTAATTTTGTTGTATTTTAGCATTTATTTAGTTTATTATGCTAACAATACATACGTTCCTGTAAATAAATATGAAGGAATGCATAGACAGAGCCGAGTCCGTTGTGAGTGACATAGACATTCTTATCCCGGAAATAACTTGCTCGCTGCAAATTCTTATAAGACAAAGCGAAGTCTAGCGGGAAAATAATACATATAACCCATGTGTTGTTAGGTATACATAGTAATGTTTGGCATTCTGTACTTTATTATAGAATTATATTATTATGGTGTTTTTTTCTTCAGTTGTTTGTAAATGAAATCATTACGGCTCATTAAATTTATCATTGCTTTCCCGTGAGAAAATCATTACCAATGCATAATTTTTAAAAAGGTTATTATACCTAATACATTCTAAACGTTCGCGCGTTACCCATTACAGATATTTTACATAAGTTAAGTACAGTCCACGGAACATAAGTACTTGCACTATTGTGCCACTTGTAACATTGACTTTTATTATATTACATGCACAAGGACAGGGCCAACCGCTCAAGAAAATGGCACCCTCGCGCTGGCCCGAAAATCTCATATATCTGTCAAAATGTTCAGACAGGCGCATCCTTCCTTTTGAAATAATTGTTACGAGAATGTGCAGTCAGTTCAATAAAAGCTGTATATTTGTCTACAGGAGCGCGACTCAGAGATGCTGGGAGGCATTTCGCCTCACCACGAGAATGAGTGCATGTCGGGGTCGGAGACGCCGCTGAGCTACACCCAGATCAACTACAATGAGACTCTGCAAAGGTACGTTATCTGGTTCATGTTATGAAGCTTAGCAGGAAGTGTAAGGTTTTTGTTCATTATTGTTGTAGGTACATACATACATAGGTACATAATTATGCTCACGACTGTAATCGCTGAAGGGGTAGTCGAGGTGACTCGCATCAAACGCTTTTCGTTCTACATTTTTACTCACATGATAGGTCGTGAGCCGTATCGCCGTTTTTGAATGAGTAAAATGTACTACAAATCTTTACAAATCTTGGGACATCCATTTTTTTTTCATTTGTTTGTAGTCAAGCGAAAACCAATGTTATTTACCAGGCATAAGGACCTGTCAATCAACCGTTAAGTATAGGCCTCATGCTATATTTTTTCAAAGTATAATAGTTTTTTCGTAATCGTATTGAATTAATACTGTATAGTAAGGAACAGTACCTACCACTCCACTTAATGTATTCATTTCTTTAGAACTTTTTTCTGGTTGGAGTGATCACATTTAAAATACACCACATCCAAATTAATGTGTAAAATATGTTTGTTTCATGAACATCAATACAGAATTTATCAGCTTTAGCTAACTTTGAGTAGCTCCATAAACATTCGCGGAGTGTTGTAAATTAGTTCGAATATGTTCGCTCTTCTAGGTGGGTTAGCTATTCCAAATAGGTGAGCTAGCTTCCATAGTTCTAATAGACAAAAATGCGCTTGAGAAGTATGTAACATTTTGAATAGCTTTCTATGTAATATCCACAGGTACTTCGACAGCTACCAGCCGTATACTTACGAAGAGTACAAGGCAGTCAGCGGACAAAACTTGCTGAGGAATCAGGGGCCAGCTTTTGCCAGGTAACAGTCATTTATTAACTGATGTACGACGATGAGCATCAAATTCTTTTCGATAATCGTGGTAATGTGATGTGATGATTTTTTTTCTCCTTTAACTCGATCCCTTTTCATTGTACTCAATTAATGTTAACCAAATTAAACTAAACTAACCCTATAGACACTCGTGAGCTAGCAACAATGAGACCCAATTTTTTTAAACGTTTTATTTAAAATTTGAACTCATCATCTTAATTTCGCTATCAAATCTACAATTTTGCTGACGGCGCGGCATCAGTACCCGTATCATGAAAATTCGAGCTAACGAATAGAATCGAATGCGAGTGCGACTATTGTCAACTTGACAGCACTTTCGAACACTTTTTACCTTTCGAATGAGTTTCGAAAAGAATGACCACAGAGTACATGATATTATTCTGACAATGACCTATGGAATGATAGCTGTCAAACTTTCGCAAATCTGTACACCGCAATACACCGCCATTTTGTTGTTGACAGGTTGACAGCACTTTCGAATAGACTATCGAATAGAATATGCTGCGGTTTTTCATGATACGGGTACAGTAAGCTAGCCTTTTCCGTTAGTAATTTGTCGCTTTTGTCACTTGAAAGTTTTCATCACCTGTGAATGTATTATTATACGCTACCGAATTTAGGCTAACGATATTCATTTGTCCCAAATAGCCAGCCGACGGGTTCGGGCAGTGAGTCTGCGGGCAGCATGGCGGACTCGGGCGGCATGATGGAGGAGTACCAGGGGGCGCGCCTCTCTGAGTCTCTGCTTGTTCAGTGAGTATTCTTCATGTTAATGTTTATTCTGAAACTTCTGAAGGGTTATCACGGGGCGCTATTGAGGGTGACATGCAACAAAGTGTTAAATCTTGATTTAATGTCTAATCTCGATGTAGATTTAATATTTATGCTGGTGCAAGTGGCCCTAAGACGGACAAAAGTTTTGCATCGCGCTCACTCACATCACGTCACGTATGTCTTAATTGCGCCCCGTGCTAGTTGATGTAAACTCGTTTTCTTAAAACAAAATAATTAAATAGCCAATTTTGAAGACACATAATGAAAACATTGGTGCTATGTGTTATGTAGCCATTTTTTGTGTTACATAGAATTTAGGTGCCTTAATGATTGCTGTCGGTATTTATGGTTCTTCTATTTAGGGATAAGCTCTGACCTGACATTTCAGGTAGAACTACTCGTGAATCGATTGCTAGGTCTTTGGGGATTTATTTCGCGGTAGTCACCTGCTACGACATTTTAATGTTACCAATGCTGAATCTGTATGTAACTATAACTTGCTGAGCGAATGCATGTGATAAGTTTAGTGTCTAGCTAAACTTAACTAAGATAAAATTGTCCCTAAGGCTGCGTAACAATACCTACAAATTTTGAATTATTTCACAGTTAATATTGAATCAATTCAGCCGTTCGTTACTCGATTCCTATACATAGGTTGACATATCGAACCCTATACGGCGTGCATTGCATATTACTATAACTATTCAATATCACCTATGTCACCACAGGCACAACTCACAAATGGAGAAGAAGCTCATTAAAAAGCACAGGGAGCACCGTCCCGGCTCAAAGATAATCCGCGAAAGAACGTCTAAGGAGAACAAACAGAAGAAAAAGGAACACTTAGCACGCTGCAATGCGCCCTACCAACGGACTAAACCGACCCCCACGTCTCCTAACGTAAGTATTCTGTAATAGATGTGTACATTTTATAGGGTATCTATGGGAATCCCTCGGGAAATTGTAACAATAAATATTAAGTAGTTTGCCATTATAAAGATAGTAGGTGTATATAAAATAGGAGTAATAAAAATGCTGTTTTTATCGAAAAAATATAATGGGGTTACTAAGCTCAGAATCTTATTTGAAAAAACTATTAATATTATATTTGGGCAGTTACTTATTAATATCCTACTTGCAAAGCGGAATATATTTAATGAGAGCACAAATATAATGCCAAAATCAATAAAGGCGAAGCGTAGGTCCCGGGTTAAATGGCTAGTTATTTTATATTTATTTGCCTATTCTTACGAAAATACTTTTGTCTATTTTTAATTCGTGTTCTTGTTATGTTGAGACTAACCTTTCAATATTTTTTCTCACTTGTTCATCAATGCACCATCAAGCTCTTACTAACTTTACTTTCCCATTATTATTTTTTGTATAAAATCTACCACTTTACATAATAATAACAATATTATTATGACGTAATCAGTGACCTAACCATTCCACAATTATTTGCTACTTTCAAACCTTATTTCATTCGTTACACTCCTCATTCTATCCTTTACTAAAAAACCTTTTGCCTATTTTTAGCAGCCACAGTTTATTTTATCATTTTATTTTCCTTGTACCTGCATAGCGTAAAAGAGAGAAAACTGATGTTCCATTGTACCGCTCCGATTCCCGAATGGAATGTGGACACCGTCGGATAGCGCAAATGCAAACTCAGGCATGTACCCACACCAACCTGTGAACCTTAGAAAAACATTGAATGACATACACTCGATGTTGTAGTGCCTGAGATAGAATTTAGTATACCTAGGTCTTTTATGTTCGTAGTGCTCGCTTGCGGGGTGACAGACGGTGGCGGGGTTAGGTACCCTAGATGTCAGTGGGTACACTAGGAACCACGTAACTTGACCAATACGCGGGATAAACTGTTTAGGTCGTCTTTGAGGTACTGGGTGAGGCGTAGGTGGAATGTGACAAAACCGGGCGATGCTATTGGTACGCGCTACGACGCTCGGCCGATATTCGTCTATTTCTGCTCTTTTATCATTGTTTCATTAATGCAATTTGCGTAGACGCTGTTTTGGTCAAGTGCCGTGGGAAATTTTACTAGTTTGATTGCGTGTAAAAAGGCGTCATTACATATATGGCTGTGTTGGTCGGACGAAGCCACCGTCTCTCCCCTGTAAGCGCTAATGCCATTTCCTAGAGAGCCTATATTCATCACAGTCATCATGATCATACCATTATGCTTATTAGTTATTCTGTCATCATTCTTACCGAATATTCTTCCTCATAACTTCCACTACCGTATCGTCGGTGAATCGAGCATTTCACATAGACACCCTAACAAATATATTCAGGCCAATATAATAACTTTACCTTCAGAAGGTCTTTGATACAGATTAACACTTTAGTTCTATTGTAAGTACATTATCTTAGAAAGACTCAATTTAAAGCTTTAAATATTCAACAGATCTATAGCGCTTTCAAATAGCTGCGTATCGCGTATTGGATCGCCTTCTAGCAAATCCGAGGCATGCCTCGCCGAGGCTACGCGGCTAATTATTTATAACTAAGTCAAATATCGTTCTAAACACCCTTCAGCGCCCAAACTGTCTCTCCCAATTCTCCCCTAAACTCCCTTCTCTAACCTATACCCCCTACAACCCCTCAGCACGACCACGAGCACCAGCACGGCACGAAGCGGGCATCCTGGCAGTGCGACATGGAGTTCAGCGAGCTGAAGAGCCAGGGGCGGCCGCGCGCGCCCTCCGAGCAGACCTCGCAAAGCCGGGCACAGGCGCACAATGGTACGTGTGTCTGTCTAAAGTCTGTTTTTCAATCTCAGATACTAAATTAGATTCAGAACGATTTATTAACAGTCGATTTTATTGCGATTAAGTGACGTGAGTTGGCGGGACAATCGACTGTTGATGAACCGTTCAGAATCTGTCAATTTAGTATCTGAGATTAGAAATAGACTTTAGTCTCGTGTTTGTCACCGGCACGATTATGATGAAGTGTAAAGATTTAGCGAATTTGCTTACGACCTGTTAGACATTCACCGGCTGAAATGAAGTCGCAACTTCCCAACTGACAAGAGCGTTTGTAACTTGTTGAGGCTATTTCTATTTGTGAAGTGACTAGCAAATTATATCCATGGAAACGCCCGTTTCTCAAGATTCCAACCGTCAATTCAACACATGACTACTCCATAACCCAGAAACTTATAAAATGTCCACAATAACAATAATATTATTTATCTCCACAGCAGCGGCGGCGGCGCAATGGTCGTCCCCTCACATGACGCGCGTGCCCCGCCAGCTGCCCATGAACTCCGTGCAGGCCATGCCGCAGATACCGCAGCATCCTTACGGTAAAAATACCGACTTACTGATTCTTTTGTCCTTATGATTGTCTGATTATCTACTTGTCCTTATGACTGTCTGGAAGATGTCATTTTTGGGAATAGGCCACCGATTGTGGTCTTTATAGATTATATAAAGACCACGATCAACTGCTTTCCGAAAATGGGATACGTCGGAAATGTATTAATTCAGTTTAAAATTACGTTGTAGACCAATAAAAAATAAGTTCACATGTTAATGTGAATGTTTCGCTAACCAATGCAGTCATAAAAACTATCCCTAACGTTCCTAATATTCTGCTTCCAGGAATGCTGCCGATGTACTATTTATCCACCGCTGCGCCTCAAGTGCAGATGCCTGGTGCCTACTTCACCAACGTGCCGCCATGCACCTCCAACCAGTTCCACACACCACGTGAGTTTCCGCTTTTAATACGAGTAATATAGTCCAAGCAAATTCACACCCCTTGTGAGTTACCGCTTAATAGCGTAGGTGCTTCCGGAGCATTGTGTTGTGGGTTTTAATCCCGCTCGATGTATGAAGTCGATCCACGTAACGAAACGTCATCAAACGACTAAGGCCCGGGTCTCCTATTTACTCCGTAGGTCGCGTCAAGTGTCACCGCCGTGGGCCGCGTCACACGATGCTCACTATAGAAATGTACTGATGCGGTCTCCCTCACACGCCGACGTTGGCGCGTAGATGTAGTGAGTATCGTGACGCGGCCTACGACGGTGACACTTGACGCGACCTACGGAGTAAATAGGAGACCCGGGCCTAACATTTTTGTGCCCAACTTCTACTCTGAAAACGTGCGTAAATAGAAACTAAACTGGAATGAACATGAAAGTTCGACTCGCGATTCAGTTTTTGCAAGGTTTGTTACGTGAATCGAGGTGCAAATGCTAACTATTTTCTGATTGCCATAGGCCTCTATACTCCACAACACACCGTCCTTGACATCTACCGATGTCTAAAGTTTTATATTTACCCAATTTTGATGTGGTCATTCTCTCACCCACCAGTGCCCTACATGATGTACCCGCAAGCAGTCATCGGCACATCGTTCGTGTACTCCCCGATGAGTCCTCACTCACCCCACGCGACACACTCGGGCGCGGCGCAGTGCCGGCCCAACACCATGCGCCAGCGAGCCTCGCCCTACAGCAGCCAGTATGAGGAGGTAACTTCATCATGCGTCTTAGGGGCACCACAACCACACCACAGCCACAACCACGCCGTGTGGTCGGGCGTATATTTTGTATTGAAAATGAATAATCCAATTCACACGTGCCACATTTTGCCGTTGTCGCAACCACATCGCGTCGGCAACGCCGCCACGCGGCGGCGGCACCGCGGCCACCTCCCTCCCTATCAAATGCATACGACCACGTGGTTACCACATCGCAACGACAGCGACAACACAACCACATCGACATTTTGTCGCTGCCACAACGGAACTGCAAAAAGCCGCTGTCACACTATTCACACGTAACCACAGCTTGACCACATTATGTCGCTGCGACGTGTTGTGGTTGTGGTACGTGTGAATTGACGCTTATAAGTTGACGGACGACTACTTTGTATAATACAAAATGTACTCCCGGATCCATAGTTATTTAATTTAAGAGTCGCGGTGGCGTAACGGATATGATCTTGGCTCTCACTCGAGAGGAGGTGCGTTCAAATCTTTACATGTACCGATGAGTTCTTCAGAAATACGGCGATAGAAAACATCGGGAGGTAACCTGCACATCTAGATTCTATTTCGCTTATTCACATGGACCCTAAGTGCCTTGTATACTTTAAAAAACGGCGATACGGCTCGTGCCTACAAGTGTACAGCTAAAAGCGGGTTGTTCACTTCGCTTGCGAATCATCTCTGACTACGCCTTCAGGAATTCCAGTGAGTGAGAGAGTGAGAGAAAGTTTCATTGAAATCGATTCACTATTCACTACATTTTCCGTAAAGCGCCCAAAAAACAACCACTTGAAATTGGTCCGTGGTTTTACCCGTGCCATGTGTTGCATTACTTCAATGATATCAGTTACGATCACTGAAGCTAGCTCAACTATGGTTGCTTCTATCACTATCACCGTTGTAACACAAGTGGGCTTATGTTCCAGGAATCCGGAGACCAAACCAGCCTCAGCATGAGCATCAGCGGCGGAAGGAACTCGGGCGGCGACGAGCGCGGTTCCAGCAAGACTCGGAACACCAATAGCCAGAATGTAAGCACATTATTAGTTATGTTTTTGTGGATGTACCGTCAGCAAAAGAGATATATTATGTAGCGTAGTAGCGTCTCAGCGCAAATACTCACAATCTCTGCCTCAGATCACCTAATAGATACTAGCCTATCTGACGATACTAAATAAGTGTGTATTGTGTATACCAAGTATACATTATTTCACATAAGAAGCCCGGCTCGACTAAGTAGAATTTCGAACACAGAATTAAATTATAATACTAAGGATTTCAAAAATGTTTACTAAATGAAGGAAGGGTTGCACCACGCTAGCCTAGTGCGGGTTGGTGGACAGTAAAATAATAACGTAGTGCATAAGCTTAAAATTTACTTTGGGAAATAAATGGCTTCTTATCTTATCTTATCTTACATTCCAGACATCAGGCGACCTGACCAGCATGAGCATCAGCATCAGCGGCCGCGGCAACTCCAGCGGAGACGAGCCCGGCTCGGGACGGGAGCAGAACTTCCCCAAGGTAACCATTACTTCTTCTTCTAATACTAGTAGTGTTTTGCACGTAAGGTTATTTTATTACTTAGTTTTGCCACAATGGTGAAAGGATTGGCCTTTCAGATTAGCGTCGCTGACTGCTGAGGGTGCTGTACGTATAGAAGGAACAGTGAATATAATTATGTCACCCTCAGCATCCTAACTCCTTTCGTGGCTCCAAGACACTTTTTAGATCCTCTTAGAGTAATGTGTCAAAATCGCGTACGCTCACGTTCCGGTGACACGTTGGTACACCAGACACAATAGCTTTAACGTTAACCTCTGGTTTACCAAGAAACAGCTATTTGTACTGAGTTGCAGAAAGAAAATGTCGATCTTAAATGTTGCTGACTTGCTCTAACATTATACGGACAGATAGATAGATAAATTCCGACATTAGCTTAAGGTTCCTACTCGATATAAGTCATCTGTTTGAACAGATTGGCACATCCTCTTTCCAAACATTAACCACCCACCCAACCCCCAGAACCGAGTGATACTCCGCTCGCGCGCCGGCTCCAACGGCGGCCGCAGCCACCGGCAGGAGAAGGGCGAGCGCACCGACGGGGAGTCCAGCTACTCGTCCTTCTGCTCCTCCTTCTTCAAGACCGAGTCCTGGGCCAGCGGCGAGGAGGCCGACGCGGCCGGCGCGCAGAAGAAGGTGCGTCTTATACCGGATCGACGGAGAAAAACGGTCATTGATCTGTTAGTAGCTTCAACAGAAAGCGATAAATATAGCTTTTCATCCGTTTCTGTCACGCTACTAGAAGATCTATGACCGTATTTCTCCGTTGATCCGGTATAGTTACTAATATAGTGCGTATAGTTACTAGTGTATACCGGATTAACGGAGAAAAACGGTCATTGATCTTCTAGTGGCGTCAAAAGAAAGCGATGAATGTCGCTTTTCATCCATTTATGTCACTTTTGTGTCAGCAACGCTGTAAGTCAGGTTCGTGGTTCGATTGCTGTAGTATAGGCACAGTGGTCAATGACTGTTTTTATCCGTGGATCCTATAGCAACTATCAGGTGTGAAGTTAGTTGCGAGTGGTGCATAGTAAACGGCGCCGCAGCCACCGGCAGGAGAAGGGCGAGCGCACCGACGGGGAGTCCAGCTACTCGTCCTTCTGCTCCTTCTTCTTCAAGACCGAGTCCTGGGCCAGCGGCGAGGAGGCCGACGCGGCCGGCGCGCAGAAGAAGGTGCGTGTAGTGGCTATAGTGTGTAGTGGATCGACAGAGAAAAAGGTTATTGATTTTCTGGTAGCCTCAAAAGAAAGCGATAAATATTATCTTTTCATCCATTGCTGTCACTTTTGTGTCGCGGAAGTGATACGTTTCGTCAAGTTTCGTGGTACAGGGGAGGGGTCAGGCATCCACATGTGGACAGCTGGACCACGGGTGGACGCTGCATTGTCACCACTTACCCACGCATGATCAACGAAGTTCCGTCCGACTAGTCTAGGTTTGAACGGTGCGTTGTCAGTTCGCGATTCACACGAAGCATACAGCATATTGCGAGCTATCATCAAGTGGAGATTCGGTGTTGGTACGGAGTCGAAATCGCTCAAAGCGAGGCTGTGAGGGTCACAAACCAACACCTCGACCAACATTATTATCGTATTCACTTACTTAACACTTCATTCTACTCCACAGACGGTCTGGTCCGGTGAGAAGACCTCGTCGCAAGAGCGGCAACAGGCTCTGGAGAATGGAGCCGGGTTCCGCAACTACCGCGAGAAGCGCATCCCGCGCAGGAAGGAGCCGCCATGGATGGACCAGGTAAGCTTTTGAAAGATTTAATTAAGATTTAGCTGGTGTTTGTGGTGGTTAGAAAGATTATACTCATCAGTCGCCGCTGCACGGGTCCTTTATTGAAGTAGATAAACGTCGCTATATCGAGATTTGCGATAAATATGTACTTAGCTGTGATTAGTGTCCATCAGCGTAGATTGCGGACCCGTGCCGCGAAAACAGCAGAGAATGTGCCACCAGACATATAACCTGCTCTTGATATAAGTTGGGTGCTAAGTATTGAGCGACTGAAACTAATCTGACTGTCCAATCCTTTCAGCATGGTGACTAATCGTAGTCTAGTTTTTTTGTTAGTCACCAAAACGATAGGAACAAGCAGGTAACGTCTTGATTCACATGGAAAATTCACTTAACTCACGGTAAACTAAACATACTTATATTAATTTTTCAGGACGGTGTATCATCAGACGTGATGTACAAGTACCAAGTTGGAACAAAGAATATGGAAGAAGTACTGGCTGCAGACAAGGAGAAAATCAAAGCCTTGGAGCAGGTACGAATCACTGCTACCTTCCTTACCTTTCTTTATGCTCCATTAAATAATTAAGTAAGGATCTAATACTCGTGGCAACACATCATGTGAATGCCCCATTATAGACTTTGGCTACTCCCATAAAATATGCTTTTCTAAACAAATTATGCTTATTTGTTACAGCCGTCGTTGGTGAACGAGCAACTGAGTCAGCTCTACCTAGACCTGCAATTAAACGGGAACCCCTCCCGGCTAACCCTCGAAGAGGGTATGACCAGCTCAGGAAGCTCAGGAGAAGAGACCAGCAACAAGTTGCTCAACCCACTCAAAGTACCGTGGAGCAAAACCGTATGTTCACTCTTTATTTCTTCTTATGTCTGTGGCGATCACTTCTTAAATATTTATTTAATGGTATTGGGATTATGTCATCTTGCATATTGTAGCTGTAGTAGTATAGAAGAGGTTATTGTTGTATTAAATTGCAGCTATATTTTGTTTATGCCGCTATGCTGGCGATTTCGCTGAAATACCTGAATTCTAATTCCGAGCAGATATTTTATGTTTTATCAGATAATGAATGAATACGCTTAGGACGTATTTAAAATGAAATCGGACCAAAGATAGATTTTCTATTTCCAACAATGCACTACCTCATAGAATTATCCTATACACAAACATAAACCTAACCAACAATTTTCCCCCAGATGCCAAGACGGCGGCGCGAATACAGCCGCCTAGTCATGATCTACGAAGAAGACGCCCCCCTCCCCCCTCCCGAAGACGGCCAACCCCCCACCTCCAGGGCCCCCACTCCTTCCACCTACCACCAGCAACCGTCCACGTCGTCATACCACCCGCAACCCTCGACGTCGTCGTATCATCCACAACCTTCCACGTCGAAGCAGAAATAGATTTTTAGATTAAATATGCCACCCGAAAAGTGTCCCTAAAATATGTCATTACTGTAGAACTTAAATTTTATTGTATTTTTAAGTTAGTAGGTAGATGTATTTTGTTTTGGTTAATGTCAAAGAGATACTAAAAAGGAGAGGTGAGGCGTTATGATCATGATATCGAATAGATATGCAATGGTGAAATTATCTTGAAGTAATTGTGCTCTTATGTTGCTTTAGATGCATTCCAGTGTAGTTTTTTTTTGTTTCGAGAATAACAATGAGCCTTACGGTTTAAAAAAGGCAAACTTTTCAGAATTTACATTCATTTGTATACATTTTTGAACTGGGAAATGACTATTTTTTTTTATTTAAGATAAACATCGTCTCATCTCAGATCGTCTCTTCAACTTCATACAGTCTACGGTGACATGGTATTTAACTCAAAGTGACATTATTTATTAGTAAGTACGTAATGTAGTTTGGATAACACGGTCTATCAAGGTAAAAAGCAACTCTGTTTTGTGGTTACAATAAGTATCAATTATGTTTGTTATATGTAGAAAGCCTTTACTATTATTTTTGAGGTGATTATTTTATTATAAAAGCCTTTTTTAATGGTTATAATTATTGTTTAAAGTTATTTTTAACACGAGTTAATCGTAATTAGACTATAAAATACAGTCTGTCATCAAATATGGTTTAAAAAGTTATAATTTGTTCAAAACAAGTGAAATCTCAAAAGTCTAAGTACGTAAGGTGAAGTGCGGTAATTGCAACTAAAAATATTGAAGTCGTAACTTCATCATCTGATAATTCTTTATATATAAGGAAATAGTATTACTGTAAAATCATGCCAAAGTCAAAATTTTATGTAGATTTTATTCTACTATCATGACAAAGAAAAACTCTGAAGAATAAAGAGCTATTGCCAAAAGTTCCGGCAAAGGCAGAAATAGTTGCAATTACCCCTCCTGGCGGGTAATTGCAACTAATCGTTTTATCTCCATATTTTTCTATGTGTGGTGTATATTGTGTATTTGAAACACAAAGACTAAGAGAATATTCATAGGATTGTGACACTTATCTCCTTGTAACTACGACCATTTTCGCATGAAACTACTGTTTAGCCGTGGGTCTGGTAATTGCAACTAATTTCTCAAAAATAGTGATGGGAACTTTATCGTAATTTTATCGACAGTCATGTAGTGTCTGCCATCGACAAGCCAAGAAGACCATGGTAGCAGAATAAAACTCGGGGATAAAAATGAATAGCTATATTTTTATTAATCAACATTAAATATTTTACTTATGTTTAATCAAACAGCCTTTTTACAATTTTTTTGGAAAGTTTTCGGAATTTACCGCAGGCAGGATGCCGGGTGGAATTTTGCAGGTTTTCTAAAAAAATGTATGCTTAACAGATATGTTTAAAATTTGGTATTCAGCCTTTTATTCTTATTTGTGTGTTATATTATTAGTGATTGTATCGATATATTCATGTTCACTGCCCCATCACTGGCTTTTTCCAATTTCATACAAAAATTGGCAGCTAATTGTAACCACCCTAAAAACTGCAAAATAGTTGCATTTACCAGACTTTGCATTTTTTGTCTGGTAAATGTAACTACACAGAAAACTCGGAAAACAATCGTGTTAGAATAAAACAAATACATACAAAATGACTTACCGTTATTAGTTTTTACTTTTTTTTTGGAAAAACCTTGCGAGGAACCACTAAAAACTATTTTATAAAATAAAAATGCACACCATGTCCATTCGACTCCAGCAGACTCAAAATGGCCGATGACAAAAAGCTTTATAACTCCCACAATTCTTGAGCTATCAGCGCCATCCACATTTTTGGGTAGAACTTTTATGATGTAAAATTGATTTTAGTCTGTCGTTTTACAATGAAGTAACTCTAGAAGGAGTTATTGAAGTTAGTTGCAATTACCGGATAGTTACAATTACCGCACTTCACCTTACCTATAGTCAAATTTGTATATTATACTTAACTATAACAGAGAAGAGGTGATTATATATTATGTTTTTTCATAATGAATACGGGGTATAGTTTAGATAACCCTATACAATGTATGCAGGTGTCTTAGACAATAATATATAACCTTCACGCGTAGATAATCAATTAAACATGTAATAATCCTGTAAACTCATTTTGGTTCAAATTATCTAATAGTTACTTTATAAAATGAATATTATATTTTATACTTACATATATAATATGTACTCCCAAAAACAGTATATTTATATGAACATGTTGATAAATAGAAATGTTACAGAAATTTTATAGATTATTTAGCATGGTATTGCATTGAATATGTATTTTCTAATGGTATAAAGTTATCCATACAAATAAATCATTATTAAAAGGTTATAGTGCGCAAAATGTTCCCCTACTGAATGTTAATCATGTTTACAATTGTATAAATGACGCCGAAAAATATAAGATAGGTTAAAGTAATTTTAAGATAATATATACTGCTAATTACCAAACAGGACATAAAAACATAAGTATGACTTTTTTGTTTGAAATACAACGTTTTCATTAATTACCAATGTTATTAGGTACGTATTTTTATATATAAAAATATAACAAGTGATATATACTTATATTTATTCAATTACAATGTATGTATATTTAATCTAAATAATTGTAAGTTCCAAGAGCACATATCTCATACTTAACTTACATAAGATTAACATTGGCATCATTCATTGTATGTATTACAAGTACCTATCTAAAAAATATACATATTATGTATGTAAATTGAATATACCGAAATATCAAATAAGTAAAATCAATATATAATAAATATCATTTCAGTACATTAAAAAAACTAACTGATAAGTGGAGAGCTAAAGATAATTTTAAATAAATCCAATAGAATGTGTCTGAATTCGTTGTACCTAGCTAGTTTTTTTTTATTTGTACACAAAATACACAATTTACCATATCATACCTAGAGTATGTACGTAAGCCTAAGAAGTAGGTAGGTACATAATTATTATAGACTTGTACCTCACTTATTTCTATACAATAAGTTCAATGTATGGTTTCGCTAATTTTCTTTATGAATCTATTCCGTGTGTGTTTTTAACATTATCTTATGTTTGACAATTTATTAGGTAAACTGAGCTAGTTCCTAACAATTTATTTTTTGTTATATTTTTTATTTTGTATGTGACTATGTTTTTGTTTTGTTTTTCAAATTATTTAGTTTTCTTTAACTATTAATAGAAAATATATATTCTTTATGTTTAAAAACCGATTTTACAACGTTCGTTACATAGACCAAAACTGTTTCTCTATCTGAAATTAGATTTAATATAAGAAATATTTCATATCGGTAATTATATTTAATCGATGTTATTGATTTAAATAGTTTATCATTAAAATCATAGTTTATGAATATAAAGTTGAGTTTTTATTTAATTTTTATAAGTACTTATATATTTTCGTATCTACCTCTATAATGATAATAAAACACTCTGGGAAACGGTAAAATCTCCAGTATTACGTTCTTAGGTGGAATTTCAACAAACCATAAACGTATTTAGTCGCACGTCAAACGTCTGTCAGTTAGAACAAAAAGTACTTATTTAAAATTTGATTTAAATACTTACGTTTGCGTTTGGTAAAAGTGACCCTTGTTCCTAAGATTAAAAGAGATGCGTCGAAACGAAATATGTTTTTCTTTTGAGTCGTAAAACTTAATTATAACTTTAATTTTTTAACTTAAACCTTTGGCCATGCGGGTGTAGAAGCAGAGCTTCTCCCACTAGGTAGGTAACCTAACCTACCAACATTGCAGATGCAGTAAGGTACTATAAAAGAGTGTGTATGAAATACTTTTCAATCCACGAGACTATGGGTTACTTGTGGACAAACCTAACTGTTGTCTATTCCCAATTCATACCATTCGTCCTACTTATCCACTTCGCCGTCAAACCCTTAAGGATTCGCAGTGTCATTGTCCCCTACACGTTAACAATACAAAATACACTGGCTATTAAAACTCTACAGTGAGCCGAGCCAAGTCAACCATCCACATCCAGTTTAACGCACACATACACATCTCACCTCGTAAATACAGTGTATGGACACGTCCCCACCACAGCTAAGGTTGTGCGCTATTGTCACGCACACATCGACAACTCTACCTGCGCGAGAGTCACATTCCGCCGTCCACCTCAGTGATTGGCCGAGCCTCCGAAGGCTTCGAATTCGAAATTTAAATTTAGAAAGTACCTATTACGTTAGTGCCGTTCTGTGTATTATATTGAAGTGCAATAATAATGGTGAAAAAGTTATAGCAGGTTTGTTATGAAGGCTGTATTTAATTAGTTTGTTAAGTTTTACAGAGGCTGCGCAAGGTTGAGAAAACTTCACGCCCCTTATCGTAGATTGAATCATTTCTATTTATATACCTACTTCTAGAGTTGTTTTACGTGCTGCAGCGACTTCTTATTATATTATATTATAATTAAGTTATTTCCATAACAATACATCTAGGTCTTCTAGGTACCTAACTATAATGGTACGGCCTACCTACCCACCTATTATATTTCCCCGCAGATGTGTTTGACTCCAAATCCTATGCTTTGCTTTAATTAAGTCATGTGACTCGACGAATCGAGTGATATTGAACCTTCGAGTTTACCTTAAATGCCTTAGCGATGAGTCTTTTCCTACAGTAGATATCGTGAAGATCAAGTAATGATGTCATTTAATCCTTCACCGTAAATGTTGTAGTGTTGTCTGTGTGTTAACTAAAAAGTAATTAGGTTAACCCCTGATCAGTAGACCTATCCAATCATTCCAATCTAATCTTAAGATCTTTTAGATTACTTACATCTTAAGCTATGATGCCGATGACCTAAGCTGCTTTCATCCTACAATTAATAACTTACCTATATTATTCCCATTTAAACCCTTCTATACTCGTAAATAGAAGAACTCGCCAAGCGAATGAATAAAATGTGTATTATCTACAGCTATTTAAAACTAAGGTACTAACGTCAGCGTCATAATAATATTGTTCAACACTCTTAATTACTTACCTACCTAAAATCGCTTAAGAAGGTACTGTACCTACTTAATGATTTTAGGTTAATTGCAGGTAGATTTTCTACGAAGGTACAAGTGTGAATCACTATCGGAACTAGTTTTAATCACTTGAATGATACAGACTTCCGCAAGTCCTACAATGACGCTCCTCTCTAGGTGCCTTGGTTGTATAAGGATGTAGGAAGCTTGAATTGGAAGCAAATTATATATTCGTAAAGTACAAGTATCCTACAACTTTACTGATTAGAGATCACACACACACGTTTCCACCATCCACACTGCCACACTGGTCATCTCAGTTTACCATCACATCTCGTGAAAAAGATTTCAGGCATCAATTTGGCTCAGGAGTTTCTTGCCTCCGTTCTTCTCCTTAGACAGAAAGAGCCCCCCTATCCGAACGGAGAGTAGTTTGTAAAAATTGACGTTCATCAGAAAATTTTATATTTTTACCATGAATAATTTTTTTTGACTTTGACTTTGACTATTTGCTAGACCGATTGTATAGAAGCAATGACGAAAGAATCGTCATTGTATAGAAGGCCTATGTCACACTTTGGATAGTTATGAGACTGATAATAATATGAGACGAAATGTTATTTATTTGAATATATTTATTTAAAATAAGTATAAAGGACATTGGGTATGGCAATTTACCCCGCTTTTTGAAAAGTCGCGAACATAAACCAAAATAATTTTAAATCATATTGTTACCAACTAGTAGGTACTTATTATTACTACTACTTAGTTATTTTAATTCAAAACAATAGGAAATTGTAAATAATTTGAACAAAATATTACGTAATTTACTTACCTACTACGAAAAAGTCGCCATAAAATATGATGTATCTTTTCCCATTTAAAAGTATAGACCTATTTTGGTTTATGTTCGCGACTTTTCAATAAAGCGGGGCAAAAACGCCCGATGTCCTTTACCTACTTGGTTTATCTTTATCTTTCACCCATGAGTCTCGGATAAAACTGTTTACGATGGGGTGGCCAATGTAATCCTTCTGCTGACTGTCTCTGACACTCTTTACAGTATTTCAGTAAGTATTGCTACTGAATTTGACTGAAGATTCTCAGGTGCAATTAGTCCGTTTTATTATAACTCTCAATCGCTGCACGTGCTGTCACGGCACCTG
The DNA here is from genome assembly GCF_932276165.1 of Plutella xylostella. Classification (NCBI taxonomy): domain Eukaryota; kingdom Metazoa; phylum Arthropoda; class Insecta; order Lepidoptera; family Plutellidae; genus Plutella; species Plutella xylostella. The sequence goes on from NC_064012.1 coordinate 10,937,189, forward strand.
CTCAGATGTTCAATGCAACAAAGCGTAAAACGATTTACAATCATATTCTCAGTGCATTGCAGCCGGCGAATCACATTTGTGCGCGAGACTCGATCGCAGCGCATCGATGTAGCACTAACATTGCCTCGTGTTCAGTAGATCATTACAACGTAGGTAATCTGATCGTTAAAATCACATAAAATGAAGCGGCTACTGTAGCAGAATGTAAGCTGAAGCGCTGTTATGCTGTTAGCAACTTGCTAATGACTATCTGTGCTAGGTATGGTCGCGATCAGGTTCCCAGTAATGCTTTCTACCATCCATCAATGTTTTTTTTTAATTTGAAGTGAACACTCTGAAGAGAAGGTTGTTTTAACTTGAATCATTTCGTTTCCAAAGTCATACGAAGCAATTTGAGTTTTGTTAGCTCTTAAAAAATCATATGGACTGTTTTATTAAGTATAAGTAGGTAAGTTAGGTACAGTAGTTAGAGGGTTTCTGACAAGTTGGCTAAAGTCTTCTAATCTTCATGGAAATATCCATAAGCTACTTGAGGCCAATAAACACCGTTAGTTAAGTACTACTTTTCGAACGTACTTAATAATTAAAGTGCTTATAAATATAATTTTTTATCGACGAATAGTGACTAACTGACCTTTGCGAACCTGGCCATAAGGCAAGTAAAATACGACGTAAAAAAGCAGGTTTCCAAACGTGCCTTAAGCCTCATCAGTGGTATGCGCAGGATAGCCTTGAGTGGCCGAGATACCGCACGATCTTATAACATCACCGTCAAAATATCTTATGTATAAGTATATTAACGTATTAACCACAACTATCGTATACGCGAGCATTGTTAATACTGAAAACTACTTATACGCACAGCCCGTAATTAATTTATTCAAAAAATAAGTAGAACAATCAGGATTCATGATTTCTTACCATTTGTTTCTATGAAGACAGAAATAAGAAAGAAATTTGACTGTTTACTAGGAAGAGTTAAAATTTTTGTTAAGGAGTTTCTAAACAACGACAAAGAACAACTTTTTTTAAATGTTGTTCACAAAGTTCTCATAATCGTCCTGTAACCTTACCCCCTTATTCATAGAAAAGTTACAAGACGTTTTAACTAATACTCTGTTTAGTCCCTCTCTGTCAAAGAAATAATTGTTCTTCGTCGGAGAGGGACAAAACAGTTTATTAGTTAAAACGTTCTGTAACTTTTCTATGAATAAGGGGGTTAGTGTGGAACCCTGTATTATTCTGGACCTTAGAAGCCAAAGAAAACATACTTACGAAGAAAATATAAAAAAGAATCAAACGATACCTACCTATATATACGATAAGGAGCTCATTTTTCTTTTCGCTCTCCTGAAAACCTGTCAAAATGCATTTTGGCCCTTATGCATCTGAGGTCCAGCCAGATACCTAGGTAATAGTGGCAATACTAACGATGACGTTAGTTTATAATTAGGATATTCGGTTATTCAAACTCAGAGCCAAATATCGGATTTCCTTCCACCTTGCTGCCATTAATCAAACATATCCACCACGCCTCAATGTTTCGCTGCGTTCGGTGCGGATATAAATTTTAGACCTCATTGATGAAATACACATTTGTAATTATTCTGACGAGGCGGAAAATATGTTGGTTTAATTAATGGGAAACCACGTACATATGAGTAGATAATAATTATTACTCAATAAGATTTTTCATATTGGTTTTTCATTTAAAATGAGTCAGTATGAATTGAGCATGGAAATTAAAATTGTTTTTTCTTCTCGTATAGACAAATAATAATGTGCGTATCTAGTAAAAATACCTGTGAATATACTTAATTTAATATATGTGTAACTCACAACTCCTAATTCGGTACCTCATACTTCTTTAAGTGCCGTCTTCTAACGAACGTTGGCAATCATCCTGCTAAGTAATTTATATGAAATTAATTTTAAACATAATTATAACTCGACACTTTTACGCAGTATTTTAAACTGATACCTACACAAAAAAAATGGTAAGTACATAATATAATACTGGGTCGCCATACCGACCTCCCCCATTGACAGGGAAAAATGCAAAATGAACAAATCGTGAGTAGTCAAGGGGAAATCAAAGCAGGTACCTACATGCTATCCGTAGTACCTATATATTTCCGCAGGGCACAAACAATTTAGACTTTTAAAAGAGCGCCAAAATGTTATGAGCTCAAATTGACAAACTGAAAGTTACCTACCTACCATTAACACATCATTTTGGTCAGACGAAAAATTACGGCAATACATTTCCAATTAGTAAATTAATGAAGGCTAACTAAAATGGTAAAACAATCATTTTTGCAATTAGTAAATCAATGGCAGACAAAGCTGTAATGCGGTCCGGCGAATATCGGCCCGGATAGTGAATGAGGGGTAGACAGCCTGATGGGATCAAAGCTACGTTGGTTGTCAACTACAGGCCGGCCGCCGGACTGCACCTATTGTGTACGTAGTGCGAATTTAATTTCACTAAGTACCCACCTGGCGGCCTGCTGATCTGGGCCACAGATTAAATACGTCTCTACCCCTTTAGCCTGGGTAGGAATACTGTAGTGGCAGGCCTTTAGGCCAACCAGTTAATCGAATTTATGCTTTCATTAAAAACTTCAAAGATTAAAATTTAAATTTAAAATTAAAATTATTCGATTCATATTCTTTTTTAGCACATGTGCTTTATGGCATTTCACCGGTAATATATAGGTACGCTCTAATCGTACTTATTGATTTCTATACAATTTGCAAGTTCAAGCAAGAAAGCTCTAATTATAATATCCATCAATTCGTAAATTTTTGTTATTAGTATAAGGTATTTATACATAATGTTTGAAGGAGCTGCTAACAAACTTGTACAATGAGTTGATTCAGGGTCAGGGTGTACCTTGTACCTACGTATTTACCTACCGACATTTCCGAATACTGAAAGACTTCGGAAAGTTATCTTATTTTTTTGTAGGCCAAAATGTTTTAAAATATCTATCCAATGCAACAAATGAACATAATAATTATATATTTAACCAGAGGTACAACAATCGCTACCCTAGTAACAGCGAATTAATTTAACAACAATTTCTACGGATTAATTAAATCCGCAGTAATGATGGTTTTTACTAATGATTATTAATTATTAAAGGCAATAAGTTATTACTGTGAATTCACTAATGAACGTGTTGCATTATTATTAATATTTAACAATGAAAATCCGACTGACAGGCAAATATAGTTGTTCATAATCCGAGCAAAGCACGAAGGTTGCACAAGTCTCCCAAGCCACCAAGCTCTGGGAATACGTAGCGAAGCGAGCAAACTTTAGGGTCTTCGACTTTGATCATTGATCGGCAGTTTACGTCGACCAACTTTCCAAATTCCAGTGCATACCTGCGAGCTGCCTTTGCACCCTGTGTCGTAGTTGCTGAATTTAATTATTGAACAGATCTTGCACTAAGTCTCCGTAGTATGTCGCGGCTAAAGTGAGCAACCACTGCGCCGAGTGAAACAACAAGCGATAAGTCTAACTATCTCGCTAGCGACAAACTTGTAACAAGATCTCACCCTGTCATACTGTTGGGGGAAGTATTTATGCCAAAGCCGTAGAACAACGCGGACTCGGGAGTACCTGCATGCAGCTGAAACTCAAATAGGTACTTAGTAACTTCAAAATTTAATATACATATGTATGTTAAAAAACATATTGAATGCGATAGGTAATTAATTACTTGCGAAACCTGTAATTGAAATGTTGAAAAGTATGTGTAAATTTTAATTGCATGCAATTGGTTTTCCATGCTTTTACAATTAAATAAATAAATGCATCCATCCTTTAAATTCTTTGCAGCGTTCTCTGGTTAATACTAAACAAATATGTACGGTAGGTACTTACATAATGTATTACATCCAGATATAATTATGTTCCTCGAGTACATACATAATAAAATGTATTTAAATATATCGAACTCTGCCTTAGGTATATCTGATTTAAGTTAAAAGAAATAAAAAATATATTTGTCTGCTACGTTTGGCTCTCCCAAAAATGAATAGGACTGCTTGCACCTTTGAAACTCTGAAAATAAATAAGGACAGAGTAAACCGAGTGACTGAATAATATTAACGTTATAATACACTGCAGGGCATATTTGATGGCTGGTATGCTCAAATTATAAACAGTTTCAAATTTGTACAGGAATTTTTCATCCGCAAGCGTGTTCGCATAGGTATTTTGTTTATTAAAAAGGGTGCAGTAAAGGTGAAAATGCTGTATATGGATAAAGTTTGAAACTCAATTCGTTTTTGAACATTATATCTATATTTTTCATAGTAACTATTTTCAGCCATTCGTTTTAATTAACTTCCCAACTTTGCATTACCTGTGTAGGTACGAGCGGCATTTCGGGAGCTGAAATGTGTTTCAGCATATTATAGTTCAGTTTTAGAAGTTGTTTAATTTGTTCGTAGCAGGCAGGTAGGTATCTAATGAGGAATCTAAGTGTAAAATTAACTCAGTTACCAGCTGCATGTAGGCATAAAATGATCATTTTTATCATCATCATCATCATCAGCCTATCCTCCACTGTGAACTATACTGCTTATTTACACATGATGATAATTACCAAGATATAGAATAGAATTTTATCAGTCCGCAGGGCAATGTAACCGACAAAATTATTAACTTTCAGTATGATATAATAAATTACTACCTATCCTACTTACTTATCTACTTACCACAATTTTATTTAGGAACATACCTATTATGTACTTCCACGCAAAATTTACAATCAATTAATTTCATTCCATGAAATAATACGAATATTTTAACAAGAATCCTATAATTAAAATTTGTTCTTTGATAAATTATATTTATTTGAAATGTACCTAGGTACATAATGATTAAAAGAGTATTTCCAACTATCACAGGTATATTTTGAATATACATTATTCTTGTCCAGCATTATACCGACAACTAGCTTACAGTTGAAAATGTTCAAAGTGAATTTGAAAATGGCTTTATTTAAACAAAAACGACGCGACTATTGCGAGTTGTAGGTATTTATAAAATACAAAACTGTCAGTGTCGATCACTTTTCGGAACAATAAAATTTCAGGAACCGAAACATTCTGCATGTACTCGTATTTACTAAAATAGTACCTATACCTATGTATTTTATTAATGTGGATTGTAGATAATATGACTGTTTTTTCCGATGGCATAGTTCTCAAAATAGGATGGATTTTAACCCTGGACTCTTACTGGTGGTAATTCTAAAGCAAAACAATTTTACGATGTTGGAAAATTCGCGATGTTTTTTTTCATCTTCATACAAACTGTGACAGTATGGAGATGACAAGACATTTGTGACAAAAAGTAGAATATTTTTGAAGGACAACAATTTTATTCATAGAGCATCGTAAGTTATTATAATTATGTAAGTACATAAATACTTAAGTAATATTCTCAGACTATTTTATGATTTTCTTTACATCAATTAAGCTCAGACCGATTCAAAATAAAAAGCTGACAAGGAGTACTTACAAAATATTAATTTCGTTCATTTATTCTTTGAGCTGGGCGCACTAAGTTAGTTAGGGGGCGTCAAAGGGCCCCGGTCTAGTTCAATTATGTAGGTGGTTCGGCATCTAATACTCGGTTATGTCTCGCCAGTGCCTGTCTGCATCTGTACATAGGTACCTACATACAGGCATTACTATTGCAGTTCCTAGATAACATGTTACCATTAACTCAATCGACACTCACGAGCAATGAAAAAGGCGACATCAAATAACCGTATTTTTAAACATTTAATTAAAATTGGAACATTATAATTTACGTTTATATGTAGTACGTAATATTCCAATGCGCTTTTAAATGCACTTCAATATTGCAGATAGTGTCATTGAGCTAGTTTTGTCACTGCAACTTTTTCTTTGCTTGTAAGAAGTGTATGATTTACGTAAATAGATATGGTATGATTACGATTATAATGCCTTCATTCCTTTAATGTAAAACTCCGATGTCAGAAGGTCTAACTATTAATTAGGTAGGTACCTAATGATCGCTATCGAAGACTAATTCTATGGCGCTATGATACAATATACACTTAACTAAAGAAGTTATATGTATATAGATTGTAAGTATATGTATTGACGTAATTTATTAGCTATCTAAAGTGAGGTTTCGTCTGCGTCACAAGGACTCCATCTCAGTTCTGCATAAAGTTTATCTTATGGCATTCACGTTCCATTATACTGGAGGAGCCCTACAACCGCATTTCAATAGCGGAAGCCCTCCCAGTACAGAGTCCATCTTGCTTGCTGCAGTTTTATTGTATTCAGAGGGCCAAGTGTAGGTTGTTCAAGTTTTTCCTTACGGATCGAGCAGCAAACCTAACGAATGTATGGCCCGAATCTAGTGCAGGCGAGGCGTTAGCGACTCTCCCATTCTATTCTATTCTCTGTGGGGGTGTAAGTATCTGCACCTGGCTCTCTCGAATGGAACCGTTGTGCATATCCCCAAGGTTTAAACGCTTGGACCATTTCCCACCACGCTGGTCCAGTGCGGGCTGGTGGGTTCACATTTCACATATTTAGATGTTCTAAATCTAGATATTCAGGTTTCCTAACTATGTTTTCCTTCACCGTAAGAACGATACATTGTATTTAAATTCAAAGAACTCATTGGTACATGTCAGCTGTTGTTATTATCATTTCAGTCATCTTTACTGTCTCATAGATCTTATCCTGTAATTTAATATAGGAAATTTAAAGATCTCTACATTAACTAGTTAAAAAGCTCAAGATGTAGAAATTAAATAAATACCATATTTCTGCATTTATAACGGAATCTTAAATACATGGTATTTGTAATAAACAAAGTAGCAAGTCGTCTGGAAATACTTAGTTATACAAGTAGTGCAGTACCTATAGAGCCTCAGTCGTAGAGCCTTGCTTGTTTTCCAATGAAAGCCCTGGGCGGTTGCCTAGCAACGTCGTCCATTACCTACACACAGCGGTCAGAGTCCCAGCCAGAATGTTGAACTATATAAAAAGAAATATCCATCTTGTAAAATTAATGTTTCCACCGTAAATGTTAATGTGTTCAGTGGCATGAGTGACAACGACACGTAGAGAAGCTGGATTGTGCGGGGGTGGATGCCGTTTGAGATCGCAAGTTATTCATGTTTTATACTTCACTACATATTATATGCTTGGTAGTTAGATGAACCGATGACTAATACTTAGGTACTTACACGCAAAATTCTTATGCAAATGTTTGGTTTCTTACAAAGTGTACTTATCCTATTATTTTAGTATTTTCTAATTCGGTACCCCATATTATCACTAAGTAATAGTACTTATTAAATGTCTTTTTTCGTGAAAGCCAATTAAAATTGAAATCAAAACTTAGAATTCCTGTAAATATAAACATTAGAAATGCATTTAAATTTTACTGTATTAAAACTTACCCTGACACATAATAATTACCAAAGCTTCTTAATAGTACTTAGCTCTGAACAATTTTTCAGTGTAATGTGATGGGAAGTTTTATTTTTACGTACTCCTACATGAAATGCCTTTTAGGTACCATTCAGCAGGCTCTTGCTGAAGTCACTTTCGCAAAAACAATCAGTAGCAAAGCTGACATTTGACGGTGCTTTTAACTTCGAGGTACCTACCCAGTCCCACTACTTTCCTTGCACTCGTCGAAAGTGTAAATAAAATAATGATTCTGTTTTAGCTGCATCTGCTGTCAATATTGAATTTATAAGTATTATGGGTCCCTAGTCCCTACTGGCTGGAGTGGTGTTTTATTTAGGTTTGAGTAAATACTGAAAACTGACATTCTGTAAATAATATTGTTATTTATTGTCAAGTATATTGGCCATATAAGCGGAAGCGGCTGAAAATCAGCGCGGTAGTAGGTATAAACCCCTATCACCGCATAAGCTGAGCCGCCGTCCGTTTCGGTGCTTGGCAACACACACCTAAGTTTTGTTTTGGTTTCCTTTGTAGTTGTACAGTCCAACTGAAAAGTCTTTATCATTGTAATTAAAAGTTAGGATCCACTTCCGTTTTCAGGACCTTGTACTGTACCTACCTTGTATTTATTTTTATTTTTTGTGTACTTTTAACTTTTTTTTTTTGTTTGTATTTGGTGTGTGTTTGCAGTGCACTGAATAAACGTTTTCTTTCTTTCTTTCTTTAAATGTATATGAAAGAAGCTAGCACCACGTGCGATTAATTATTTGAATTACTAGTTGGCAAAATAAGTAATTACGAGTATTACCTAACCAAACATTGAAATCGCGTGTCAAAAATGTGTGTAAGTATGAGTCACCACCTCACAAGTGAAAGTTAAGTATTTATTATTGACTTGAGCCCATTGTACGGCCTCTATAGAGTAAGTATTTCATCAGATATTTTTTTATACTTATATAAAAAGTTAACAATATTTAAAAGTTTTAACGACAAAAAAAAATACCAATGAAGTCATTTTATATTTGGAAACTTAGTTTTGCTTATTTTATAATATAACTTGTTACACCTCACTCATGTTTTTTTTCACAGTGACAGATGGACGATATGAATTTTAACCTAGTGCCTCTGTTTGTATTAAATAATGTATCTACAAATAAATTATATTTCTAATCAAAATAATAAAAATAAAATGTACATGTTACAGTCTACTAGAGGTAGAAGGCCAGACACGGTTTACCCATGTTGTATTAAACATACCTGGGTAAATAATTTTTATCTTATATTATTATTTCTCTCCCAGAAATAATTGTTATCAATATTATCGCGTTTTATAGTCGATATATTATGTAGCCGAACGCCCTGATTCTCCGTCTTTTGTTTCATGATGGTCTGTGTATTTTTATCTCTCTTGTGATAGTGATAAGTGATATTTTCTTTTAAATCACACCACTTGTGAAGCGGAAAACGACGATGAGTCACTTCAGCGCCTGCGCGCGTGCTTCGAAACCAAATGGCCGAATGTCTTTGCATACAATGTCACCTTTACCTTGTCATATTTATACTGCTTTACTGCTCCCTGAGTGAATTTACCAAGGCGGCTCTTTATATTATTTGTTATAAGCATGTTTGAAATGTTGTTTTTATGTTGTTATGTATTTAACTACCTATTATATAAGTACTTCATATAATAAGTAAGAATGTTATAATTTTGTGACACTAAACTATTGCATTGGTGAATAACTGTCATAATAGTATTAAGTGTGTGTGTTAAATAAATAAATAAATAAATAAATAAATACCTGCCCCCGCAGCATAGCTTCTTTATATTTCTTCAACGATGCTACAAGGGTTACTCTATTGACGACGAAAAGAGAGGCTGTCGTGTAATCGGCACGTTTAAGGGTCTGCAATAGGGAATCGAGGGTTGGCATTGTCATAGAATTATGTAGTAAATGATGCTCTACAGCCTTGAAAAAAATCACACAGGTAGTTGAAGAGTCTAGCTAGGTGCTGAATCATTCGAATTTAAGTAAATGATTATGGATAACTGTAAATTTATTTCAGAATATCAAGAAAAACCAGTCAATCACACTCCCGTATTGTAACAACTGTGTCGTAATTATAAAGAATTTTCATATGATTTTTATCATATTATAAAGTTAAAGGCTTGGACTAGGCGCTAAATACCTTGTTTTTTAATAAACACACACTTATTTTGTGTAAATTAATCCCAAACTTGAGCAATTTTTTTCCCTCAAATCTTCATACAAATATCTATGGCGGCTTTCTGTGTTATAAAATCATAAACACAAGTGACGTTTGACTCAGTTGGCCGCTGGCCTCCAAAGAAGGGTCACGTCGGTTTAGGCAGCACTGACAGCTCGCGATCTTATCGTGTACAGATACAAAATCACTGCACATTGGTTGTCATTGCACTTTTTCAACTTTTATGACACCAACATAATTTGATTTGAAATTGAGGAAGCATAATTCTTCCAGTATATTCAATACATTAAATTAAATTAGATAGTGTGCAATATTCTCGTGATATTACAGTCTCGTAAAGGTCTGATGAGGAGCAGGAATATAGCGAATGGATCTAAGTGATGACAATACGCAAGAACATTAGGTTAGGGATCAAAAATACAGTCTCTTGGTGCTGGTTGAGGAATGGTCTCGTGAGGATCTGATGAGGGCAGTAACACGGTGGTGGCTCAATTTTATTTCAAAGATGTTAATAGCTAAAAGCATCGAGTTTGGGCTATTAAGTATGTTTTTCAGAGAGAGAGAAAGAGATTTTGTTTTTCCTCTGGATGTGTTAGGTTTACTGGGTTTACTAAGTTCATTCTGTTAATGGCATCAAGTTGTTATGTGTTCATAAGTAATAATTATTTATTAACAAAATGCTGTTGATTCTCCACGAAAATGTAAAAATAAAAATAAAATAAATAAAAATAAATTCGTAACGTAAAATTGTCAATGACGGAATTTCTTCTATAGACAGTAGCCACAAAAAAAACAAACGATAGATGGCGTGATTTGAAGATAAAGATACATTTTTTCGACACATAGACAGCAACAACAAAAAAAATACAGATTTAAAGAAAAGAAACACATACTTATACAAAACAACAAAGAAAAAAAAAGGATACACATCAAAATAACTGGAAAAAATATAAGCCCCAATTTACTTGTGTGGGACAGGGAGTACCATAATATTTTTTTTGGGGTACTCCCCATCTATGCGAAATATAAGCTTGATATCTTTACCCGTTTCTGAGAAAAAGGGCGGTGACAGACAGTCAGTCAGACAGACGGACAACAAAGAGATCCTATAACGGTTGCTTTTTTTCTTTTGACGTTCGAAACCCTAAAATTAAGTAAAAATATTATGCTGCCAAAAAATGTACTTACAGGTATTGAAAAAGCGGTATATAAACAAATTATACCAGCAGAGGGTTCACCATTTAGCTGAATGTTACTTAGAAAACGGCCTTGAGTGGCGGTCAAGTTGGTCCCCGCCTGCGATACTTTCCATTAACATTGGGACTCGTTTTCATGTTTTTAGCGTACAGTCAGGTTTTTAGTTTTTTATAATTGTATTTTTTTATTTGTAACTTTTTAGTTGTTTTTATTTTATGAAATTTTACGTCGGTAGGTAGTTCATGATCATTTTTTATTTCAATAATTTTGGTGTTGTTATTTAAATACCTTCAATATGCATATTTTTGTAATGTGAAAATCAAGTCCTTTCATTTGATACCTTACACGGCAAAGTTGAATTATTATTTTTTCGATCATCACGTTATGTCCTCAAGAGGGCGCTATGTACATTTTAATGGAACGTCACATAGCCTATAGCCATCGCGCCATCAATACGCTTCTAACAATACCTCATACATCAAAATCTATCAAGCCGTTTAGGCTACAGGAGGGAACAAAGAAACAGACAAACATACATATACAGGGTGTCCCAAAAGTCAACGTCATCCCTTAGAGGGCTGATAGGTCAGCTCATGAGAGGCCAGAAAATCACAATATGACTTTAGTAAAAACTCGATAATTTTCGAGATATTGACACTTTTATAAATTTGCTGAAAATCGACACCTTGGATCAGTTTTTTTCGTGCCGCCGGTACAAAAATCCATATTGTTAGAATTTGTTTGGTGTTGCATCACCCTGTATAGCCCTGCTATTGATCGCAGTAAAAAAAAATATCGATTAATGCTGTATGTTTAAAAAAAACACGGTTTTCAAAGTCATAAAAGGTAATCGTATTTTTTTATAAACAACTTTGACTCTACATACTGTAAAAAAAATATACCACGCAAACCTGGCACCTTATTTGAAAAGATTGCTCATTTAATGCAGTTTCCAAAATGGTATGAAACGTTGCTATTGTTTCAATTAACAAAAAAGTTATTGCTATTTTAGAACAAAACGACCTCGATGTAAAATTGTTTGAAGGAAATTTATCTGACTGAATTTATTAAGGGTAAGTCATGTTGGAATGAGTAAAAGTAAAATAGGTAGTGTGGCCGGGGGTGAGAAAAGAGACAACATTGTCACAGAATAAAAAAAACGCATTTTGAGTATCTTTCTCGAAAAAAGTGGACTATAGCAACTCCACATTCCCCATAAATGTAGCGCATGGTAACGTACATTCCTGAGTAGTGCTAATGTGGGTTTTAAATTAAGTACTATTGACTAAGTGCCAATTTCGCCATAGTGGGTTAGACCACAACCAGGGATTTTTGACACATCTGTCAAAAATTTAATATGGAGATGACGTATAATTGATCACCCTTTCTGTGGTTACGATTTAATCGACTATGGTGAAATGTGAGCTAAACTTTATTGATTAAACAGAACACAAATAACAATGTATGTGTCGCAGGCAACTGGTTTAATCTCCTGTTTGATTGAACCACTAGCCCGTTCATTGGATGGCGCTGTTCAGTTGTATGACTAGGCCGAACGTTGATTGTACAAGCGTCACAAAACGTCCAGCTAGTTAGCTGACTTAAAATCAGTCAGGTGGTGAATAAAACAAATATGGCGTCTAACAGCTAACAGCTGACACAAAAAGCACCTATATTGTTAGTTTTTTGCAAATAAATTAGCTTTAAAGTGCGTTATTTGTGTTAATACAACATGGATTTACCTATTATTACGCCGCGGGCGGATAGTTTCAAAGAAAAAAAGTGGTGAAACTGGATAATTATGAACAACAATATGAAGGTACGTTTATTGTTATTGTTTTGTTAATTTGTGAGATAAGAGCTTTGTAACATAGTCTTTTTGTTGACTCTTGTCTGGTGATGTTCACCCTAACCAGACATTACAAAGTAGCTATACTATATCCCATTCAACGACCTCGCTGAATGACGTTCAGTCAAGACGTCGAACGTTACAATCAACGACTTGACGAGTTGTCCTTTAGTCATACAACTGAACAGCGCCATCCAATGAACGGGCTAGTGGTTCAATCAAACAGGAGATTAAACCAGTTGCCTGCGACATATGCAGTGGATATAACTCAATAGATTTATGTACGTAGCTAAGGTTGTCATAGCCATGGCTTTGAGGTCTAAAGAATTGTGCAAGAGAACATGTATGGTGCAGGCAGCTGACACTTTTTAGGGTTCCGTAGCCAAAATGGCAAAAACGGAACCCTTATAGTTTCGTCATGTCCGTCTGTCCGTCTGTCCGTCTGTCCGTCTGTCACAGCCGATTTACTCGGAAACTATAAGTACTACAGTGATGAAATTTGATGGGAATATGTGTTGTATGAACCGCTACAAAAATATGACACTAAATAGTAAAAAAAAGAATTGGGGGTGGGGCCCCCCATACATGTAACTGAGGGATGAAATTTTTTTTTTCGATGTACATACCCGTGTGGGGTATCAATGGAAAGGTCTTTTAAAATGATATAAAGTTTTCTAAAAAACATTTTTCTTAAAGTGAACGGTTTTTGAGATATCAGCTCTCAAAGTCGTAAAAAGTATGTCCCCCCCCCTCTATTTTTATAACTACGGGGTATAAAATTCTAAAAAAAATAGAGGTGATGCATGCTAATTAACTCTTTCAACGATTTTTGGTTTGATCAAAGTATCTCTTTTATCTCACAGGTAGCCAATAACCAGACATTGTGAAACAAGCCCTTAGAGTACTAAGCCTCCGATGCCTCCAATAAACTTTGATAGACCATAGATATGATGACAAATAAATATGTATTAGATCACAGTAATTATGGGGTTTTACGTTTATGATTCATAATAAAATTAGTTGTACGGATATCTTATTTCCTATAATACCTATTATGTACTAAGTTACACATCAAATTATTGATTCACTCGGATTACTCCTACTTGTAAAAAATATGAAAAAAATAATTGAAAAATTGAATATCTTACTTGGAAACTTATTCCAGATCAAAATAGATAAGCGACAAGAACTTCTTGACGTCTAGGCACTGAAGAAATCATTTTCCTATACTTATCTGAAAATATAATCGTGGGCGGCGCGCGGAAGTTATTATTCTGAGTCGCAGCCTAAGCTTCAGAGACGGATGTTATCTCGACATTTCAAACTGAAAATGGAGGCTAGAAATAACGTAGCATATAATTTCCGCATCCCCAGATGTAGTTTGTCTATTCTGGAATACCGATGTAGGTGCATGGCTGTTCCACCGGTAATTCGAATTTCAACTCTCGGTACAAAGCGAATTTTACGTTTAAATTCTGACTTGCACAGGGACGGGGGTAGATTTGATTAAATGCGATATGGACTCTTTGATAAACAGGCTTTGGTCCGATATACTTGGTATTGCTTTCATTCAATAGCTGTAAGCTGTAAGCACATACAAACAGTAACTAACAGTGGCAAAGGACTTCAACGTAAGTGACAATTTTACTTTAGTGGGTGTGGGACGGCGTGGGTGTAACTCTGTTGGCGTTGGTAAATTAAATAGTTTCCAATACCTTCTTCTTCTTATTTTATTTTATTTTTATTTTATAATATTTGGAGAACTTACAGCTACAACACAATATGAACATATCAGGTAAACAGCTACTAGCCAATTACAAGTTCCCACATATGGTTCCAATGGTAAGGATTGAATTCTAGAACCCATCTCTTCGCTATTCAGCGCTGAGACCGGTTCCAGAACTCAATCCTTAGTTATTATACAGCGTGTCTAGGTTTTGTCTACGTGGAGATAGGATAACCAATTGAGAATAGCGTCAAAATTTACACAGACTTAGTTACGTACCTTTATAAGATGCACCCCTTTAAATATATACTAAGTATCATTACTTAAAAATAATTATGATCACATTGATAAATTCGTGATATGACTGTGTTTATGGAGCATGCGTACCTATTCCGCTAACCAAACTTTAACCATTACCTTTGTACTTTAACTCTAAGGGTGGGTTGCATCAACATCCCGGTTATCGTAATAGTTAAGGTTAAACTTAGCAATGACAGAGTCGTTACAGTTAACATTTTACTGCAACGTGTTGCACCATCAAATCGTCGGTCATTGTTAATGTTATTAGGGTTGCTAATCGTTAGAGACATAATTTTCCCCAAAGTTATTGTGGGAAACGTTTTTATGTAAGGCAATACCAAATCTAGCTGTCGGACTGAAGCCGTCACAGAGTACATTGTAGCCGTCATTCTCTGTCAAAGCACTCAAAGTCAACATGTCATAGGACCTAAGTCTGTTGTTCCTCAAAATATTGACCAAAAGATTCATATACCAAAAGATCATCAATAAAACCCGCGACAAAGTAGACTCTAATAAGCCTTTATTAAGAGCGGTGGTAGCTCAGTCGGGTAAGCGCCCGCTTCTCACGCCAGAGATGCGTGTTCGATCCCGGCGCTGACATGTACCAATGAGTTCTTTTAACATAAGTACCTACAATGTATACCATCGATACCATTATTCAATTAAAGAGTTACGTAGGTTACTTTGATATTAGATTGCTGCGCTGGACCGGCAACCGGCAGGTAGCCGGTAGTGGCTGGATAAGGAAGGCCGAGGGCACAGTGTTGTTTCGCTCCTTGGAAGAGCCCATGGCTAGAAGTGGACGCTTATTTGGTGGTGAAGATGATCATTACACCTACAACATAATAATAGGTGCACTTACTTCGTCGTTGGAGGCAGTAAGAAAGGTTCTAGTTTTAAAGCCAACACACGAGCCACATTTTTGAGACCTCGAACCTGCAAATCTATTAGTTCTCTGAAAGTACACCTTTCTCTTCATATTTCGTAAGTTCCGTACTTACTCCACCTCAATCTCAATTTCTGAGGAACTTGTTTCAAGCGCTATTTCACGTAGAAGCGACATGATAAGAATTATTTAATATTAATATTTGTACGTAATACTGTTACTTTGAGGTTATACAACGCGTTTGACAGCTACCTGACTTTAACAAAAGCAGTAACCGGCCAACATGGGGTGGTTATGGTTATCGTTAAAGTTATGACGTCATTTTAACCATAGTTGAATGGTGCAACCAATTTTTCGCTTAACCGATGCTTTGACAGAAGATGTGACGTTTGTAATAGTTAAAGTTAAATGGTGCAACGCACCCTAAGTACTCTCTTTTAATGGTTGCGATTGCGAAGGTTTAAAGAGCGTAGACTGCGAATTTTATAGACATTTTATACTATCTATGCTATTAATAAAAAACATGTTAATGTGCAATATGTATACTTATCCAGCCACTATATGTACCCAATATACTCACGAGCAATGAAAGGGTTCCACTTACAAAATGTGGACACCAAATGATTTCATCATCATCATCACGACCGATCACGTTCCCCTGCTGGGGCACGGGTCTCGTTCCGATGAATTGAAACATTGAATTTAATTATCTGAGGCGCTGCAGCTATTAAATGTATTTCTATATTTCAGACGGCGCGGCGTCATTAAGCTAGTTTTTTTTCATTTTACTTGTAATTTGGCGTTGTCACTGGAACAGTTTCATTACTCGTAAGTGTAAGTATTAGTCTCTATCTCCCACTAACAGTTTCCTCCCACAACTTCCAGGCTCAGGCATGCATGGTCTCCCACTATGCCTCCTGGCGCTGGCTGCGTCAGCCTCCGCCCAACTGACCCTCACCGGGGTCAAGTGTGGTCAGCTCAAGTGTGCCGCAGATGACTACTGCTCCCCGGACACTGATAGATGTGCACCCTGCAGTGACATCTGTACGAAGACTGGGCATAACTTTGACGAAGGTCTTTGCGTTAAGGAGTGTCAAGGTGAGTGTCTGTGAAAAAGTTTCACTCACAAAATGAAAATATAAAAAATGATGCAATTTTTATGAAACATTTCATTTAAAATCTGAACAGAATATTCTACGTTTTAAGCTGGCAGTATTCTGATGCGCTGTTCAATGTATTTAATATTTCAGACGGTTCAGTACGTTTAGGAGTAATAATTTGGTGCTATTGTCACAGCAACTTTTTCATAGCTCTGTAGTGTATTTGTGTATTGATAGAGTCCGATAACTTTGCTACTAGTAGAAGATATTTTTTTCTATAACTGGTTTTACTTTTACACATGAATGGAGAAGATTTACACAGACTCCTAGGTAGGCCATATCAGTATCAAAAATTACAATGAATAATTGGTGCCCTAATAAACTTGTTTTGGTGTATAGTCACTTGTCTGATAGCTTAGTCGGACTGTTCTTAAATTTTAAGTCATTACTCATTATTATTCATATCATAATTTACGGCGTAAGACAATGGTATAATATCTCTAGAAGTTAACATCTTTATAAGCGTGCCGTGGAGGCTACAGCGAAGTGACTAATGATTTCTGAAAATGTTATAAAAGAACTGAGTCCAAGTGATTAAATACTTTATGCCTTGTACGATAAAAACGGAACTTGAATGAAATTTTATCTGAACCGGTTTCTTGTCCACGAAACCGCAGACAGACCCAGTATACCTTGAATGTTGATACATGTCTGTATCTCTTTCACTCACGATATAATACCTACCTACTATAGTCTGTTTTTTAATCTCAGAGAAACGATAGCACGATATCTAGTACGATACGTCACTTAATCGCGGGACAATCGACCATTGATGAACCGTTCACAATCTGACAATTTAGTATGTGAAATTAAAAAAACTGACTTTAGGGTATAATACTACCTGGAGGGTTACTCTATACTGACAAAAAACGAACTATAGAGCTGTCGTGCAATCGGCACATTTAATACAAGGAGATAGAGTCGTGGCTCGCGCAGCAGCGCTCCGTAAATTAGTTTTTAATCGTTTAGAGTCACCTCCCTGTCAAGAAAAGATGATAAGTTACTAAGATAAAAATAAATTGATTAAGTGATGATGATGATCGTTGTTGGTACGAGGATGTGGAAAATTTGGTCAGGAATCAGAAAGCAACAAATTATAACAATGTGTCATTATTTCATGCTCAATGGAACCAATAATACATGACTTGGTAATCTTGGAATCCTTTAAAATACTTACCATGAAACTCATAACTACTTAGGTACTTGTTAATGCCATACAGTTTGATAAGAAAATGCTTAGTACCTAATAGCCTTAAGTAAGTAAGTGGCCACCTTTCGGTAACGTATTGTATCGAATTTTCATAAATGTACGGAGAAACGGCGACAGTAATGCCGATGAAGTGGACGCACTTGTGTGAATTTCTATTCAAAATACTGAATGCGATGCGTCCGTTGCGTCCACTGCATACGATGCCAAAAGATGGATGCGTACCTTATAGCACATTAATTTTTCAAAACAATACGCAGGTTACAGAGTTACAAGTTCCGTACAATAGTTTGTAAAGTCGTTGCGGTCTGTTGACTTTCGCAGGTACCGCGTCACACTCACACTAGCATACTCTGTGGCTGAAAAAAACGTAGCACCAACAAAAATAACTCTTAAATCATTGAACATATGGTTGAGATTACATGTCAACTATACTTAAGAGTGTGAGTCATGTTTATTTGTGTGCGTTGTGCATACAGGTTAATATTTTTTTACTTACCTTGGTTACTTGTGTGTTGTTGTGGATGATAGAAGTGTAATAACGTCTTATACTTACTTACAATAGGTTTTATTAATTTTAATATTTTTTTTTAGATATTTAAACTATTAAAGTTTTTTTTTCTTTTAATAGAAATAGTTCAGTTCCCTACTAAGTACTATTTTTAATTATTTAAGTTGGTATACGCAAATTTTAATATAACTCCCCAATAATTTACTACTGTTAAAATTTATAATCGTGTATACATTAGTTTATCTCAATCATATCGAAACGTATAAAATAATGGTCTTCGTGGACCATGACTTACAGGGCCACCCTGTATATATTTTTTGTTTCATCTGTGTGTATTATTTACATGTGTGAGTAGCGTGATTGTGTGTGTGCGTGTGTGCATGTGTGTATTGTACACCTGTCGTCCTATGCAACTATTGCAACCTGTAGATATTTACATGGGACTTTTGTTATCTTCCTTTCTGTCTCTCTAAATACAGTCACTCAGAGTCTATTATCATTACAAAATCTTTATAACCTTGGGTTTTCGAGGACTAAAAGTGATTAAAAGTCCCTCGTCTTTTTATCATGTACAGGTTCCAACAATTTCATAGGACATATTGGGATTTGCCATTCACTACATATATGAGATGAACCATGATCAAGTTAGGTACTTAATTAGTATATAAGTAATTAGGTATGTACATAATAATATGTATAAGTAATAGTTTATTTTATACAACCTACAGGTAACAAAGTAGTTAGGTACTAAGCAATTGTTTTGTCTCATTTCAGGTTACATCCACAACATGCAATATCCAGACGTCAGAAGTAAGTAAAGCGCGTTATTATTTAGGTATACAGGATGTTGCATAAAGGGTATACTAAGCCGAAAGGGGGTGACTCTGGGGGTCATTCTGAACAACTTTTGAAAATTCATGAAAATAAAAAAATATTTTTCATAGAAACATAGTTGGTCACCCCCTTTCGGCTTAGTATACCCATTTTGCAACACCCTGTATACAAGTATTACCCCATGCTAGGTTATATTATGAAGCTATATACCACCTTAAACATCCTGAATGGCTAGCATGGGGCGCATTTAAGACGTGACAAAAGCTCTCTCTTCCGCTTGGCTGCGCGATATGAGTGAGCGCGATGCAAAACTTTTGTCACGCCTTAATTGCGCCCCGTGCTAGCCCTTCTGTAAGTATAAAACGAACTGGCTGAGTGAAGTACTTACCTACTTACCATTAGCATTTTTTTTCCCCATAAATATGTAAGATAGAAAAAAATACAATTTCAACGTTAAAAAATAAAACATAATCACCCATCTCAAGTACTTACCTGCTCTAATGAGGCACTTGTATGAGATTTCATAAAGGAGCTTACAAAAGTAGCTTGTGAATGTTGCGATAATATTCTAATAATTTCTATCTGGCTCGGGAATTTTCCACTAGGCGGACAACGCTAACTAAGCAATGAGTGAAAGATTTGTTTTTCTTTAACTGTTAACCCTATGGTGTACTTTTACCAAAAATATATGAAAATTCAGCGAAAGAAATTAAATACCGACAAAGAATTATTGATACCCTAACAAATAAACTTGTTTTGGTGTCGGCACTTGTTACTCTTGCAAAGTAAGCTTTGTCAGACCTCTATATTCATAACGTCCAATAAATGATATTTATTTATTACCAATCAACGCACCGGAGGCCATGTCCCATAGTCGTGTGGGAACGTGTAAATGTTTGCAATTGGATTTCCTTCCCACTTGTTATTTGTGACATTATTGAAATGAATAGGATGTTTGCATTTGCATATTTGCTGATATTGGAGGTTGCTGCTGTTGCTTTCTACCGACAAAATGCTTTCACTGTGGAAACACCAAATATTACTATGTCAATATTTGATATTTTGGACGATCACAACATTTACAACATCATTTCGGGATACCTAAATTTTAACAAATTAATGGTTTATTAATAGGTTCCGTCTATGCCATCAGTTAACGCCCGATAGAACTGCCCAAAACCATTATTAATTTAATTGTAAAAGTGTGTTGTGTTTTCCCAAAACTTGATACGGCGTCAGGCGTAATGGATTGTTTGTGCCTTCAGTATGCTTGACTACTTGACTAACTTGAAAATCATAGGTAGGTACTTGCAAGTATGAAGGCAAACAATGTATCTTGTATGCTTGACACTGCATTAAGGAACATGAGTACTTATCTAACAAGGTCAGGTCAAACATGACGGCAAAATTACATACAGCTTCTGTCATTTGTATAACAAAGTGACCTCTTGAGGCCATGCCGATGGTGTGTATGTTAAGATACACAAACTTTTTCGTCAGCTGGTTGGAATCCATTCAGGCACTGTGTAATCGCTGGTGTTTGTATAGGTACGTTTGAATAGTTTCTAACATTACTGATCTTAGGCACTGATCAAGATTCACGGCACCGTAGCGAAGGCGGTAGTGAAGCTGCTTCCGAAGCAAGGGGCCGCGGGTTCGAATCCCGCCCAGGACAAACATATGTGTGATGAGCATTTGTGTTTGCATTGTGTCTGGTTGTCGTTTATCTATTTAATGTGTATCTATGTATTTGTGTAAATATCAGCTGTTTGACACCCATATCACAGGTTCTGCCTAGTTTGGGGTGAGATGTACCCTCATATTTATTTCATTAAGATGTCATACAAAATGCTATCGTTTCGCGTACTGATGGTTCTCTTTGCTCCCCAGTGCTGGTGGCGGGCGTGGAGTCGACGCGGCAACAAGCCCACGCCGCCCTCATCATCAGCTGTGTGACCCTGGTGGCCGTGGTGCTGATTATGGCCTTCCTCTGCACGAGGCTGCTGAAGGAAAAGTTCTCCTTGAAGTATATTAGGCAGAAGATGGCTTTTAAGGTAATTGGATTGTCGCTGTTGGTTTATTGGTGGTCTCTACGATACATTTAGAAAAATCGATTATGGGTCCACTGTTTGCGCTAAACACTTAAATAAAGTTTGAATGAATTCAGAAATCCAGAAGAAGTAAATAGCCTTAGGATACTTATACTAAAATATCACCAGGTGTACCTATGCGGGCCATGACAGTACAATCCTTCAGTAGAGTTTTATCTTAGAATGAACAAGCCATTGAAGATTGATACCACTTTCAGATCTAAATTCTCCTTCATCATTCCAGAACCGCGTGAAGCAGCACCCAGCCGACCTGGTGCACCACAACCCTCACGCCGAGTTGCCGAAGCCGAAGGCAGAGCTCAAGCTGGACATCAGGAACCCTGAACCTCCTAAGAGAAACATTCAGCCTCTAAACGTAAGAGACCTGGACAATCGGACTTCTCAGACCGAGAAGAGTCAAGGGGCTACCACCCCAAAGACCATGATGACGAATTTAAGCAACCGGCATCCGGCTGAAGATACGACTTTGGATTATTCCTACGATAACCGTGCCCTGAATGTGACCCCTCCAGCTCAAGCCAGCGCGAGTCACAACTTCTGAGGAAGGGTCACGTTCCATGAAGACGTTGTATATATTGTTCACAGAGGGATACCTATGTGCAATGATTAAGTGTTTTGGATTGACTTCATTTTAGAAATAGAAGTGTTTTGTGGGAGGGTTTTAATGGTTATATTGTTACAAGTGTTTAGCCTAGCTCTAGGTCAGAATTTATACTTTTAATTTCATTTATTAAGTTGAAGAACGGGAATTATTTTGTATAACTTTAGTCATCACAATTATTACTATCACAATGATCACGATTATTTATAATTACTATTGCTAACGTCAGGGAAGCATCAATATGGTAAACTGATTCATTCCTCATGCCATATTGTTACTTTATCAATCTACAACGAGGACGAGGAACACCCATGGTTTTGACTCGGCAACAATTTTAATTTCGATCATCACTCATGTAAGTAGTATGAAAAAAGTATTTAGGTACTTAAATAAATGTTATTAAACAAATAGTACTAAGCTGCAATCACCACAATCACAATATTTTATTTAAAAAACATAGCAATTGAGTCATTTAATAAGACGTCTTCATACATCTTAAACTTATCGATAATAATAATCTTTTAAAAGCCCTTGGCTCCGTTCTAAAATAAATAATAACTTATTTTCTCATCATTATAACAAGCCCTAGTCCTAACTAAGTAACGTAATATTCTGAATACCTACTTAATACTAACAATTTTGAATTCATTTTAGTCATAGGTAAGTACATACAATACAACATGTCTAGCGTGTCAAATTACAACTAGTTATTCTGATACTTAATACAATATACATAGATTTAGTTCTGTATTACTTTAGTATTACTGTATATTTAAGGTAGTATCGATAATAAAATTGTCCCGGGTGTAGCTATTTATGTACGTTAGGTTTACCATAGGTACATTTTATTTGTTTATATGTGTAACCTGTAAGAATGTATAACCTAGGTTCGTATACTATTTATAATGTAATGTATTTGTATATCTATGTAATGTAGCTCACATTTAGTTATACATATACAGCATGTTTAGATTCCATACGAGTTCAACTCGGGTTACAATAAATTGACAGCATAGCTGAGGTTAGTTATCTTAGATATAATGTGTACCTACTGTATTTGGGATTTTGTAACTGAATTAATTATTATTAGTTCCATAGGGTGACTACTCGACAGCCTTTCGGAAACAAATAGGTACCCATACGGATTCATTATCAGATTGGTTATTAAATTCCGTTTCTGAGAATTTAATTACACGTAATTTCAAGGATTTCATAAGTTGTGGATGTGGAAAGCGACACGACCACATTTATGAGCACAGTGAAAGTTTTTAATTTTGAATTTTGAAAAACTTACTTACATTTTAATTATTTAATTAAAATACATATCTTGTTTACCTATTTACACACATTTTCATACTTGGAGTAAAAACATAGGACAAACCTCTACATAAAAATATAATTTGACTAATTCGTTTTTAAAATTGTAAGTACCTATTATAACAGTATTTACAGTGCCCAAATAACAAAAGAAGCATTTCACTTTTTTGAATCGAATAAACTAAATACAGGGTGCGCTATTTATTTTCCACAACTACTTTCGCTAGAAAGGTACGATGTTATTCCCCAAATTGTATGTTTTAAGGCGCGAGAAACATTCGTAATCGCGGCACACGTCTGACGATTAATGATGGCGGAACGTAAAAAAAGAAAAACGTCAAGCGCAAAGATTAATGGCTCCGCATTTCTCAGTACCAAAACTAAACTGAATGCTGAAATGAGAAAACCGTTCTGTATACGGGTTTGGTAATTTTTATACGTACCTATAGTCATATTTAACAGCGTAATAGGTACATAATGTATTTATATGTACCTAGGTAAGTACACTATTTGATTAGGTACTAGCTGTCGAACAAAACCTAATGTAAACAAAACAAAATCGAGAGTGGTTAAAGTTCGAAAAAAAAAATCAAAATATTTTTAGATTTTTTTTCTTCATATTCTTTCTTGGTCTCCTATCTAAGCTGACCTAACCTAACTTGATAATTCCACCATGTATTTAAAATATCAATTTTATTTATATTATTAGGTACCCATTGCAACTACAGTCAGTCAATGATACAATGATAGCCATCAAACTTACAATTTGGTTAATAATTTAATGTATTAACCAAACCATTTTACTACTTAAAATTATTTATATACTTAGGTACCTATGAGTATCAATTTATGAGATAGGGACAGTAGTTTATTAGTTATTCGTTTATTGCTTTAGTTTTAATAGTATTTTAGCTAACTAAGTATTTTATTATAGTTCCGTCCAAACGGTCCATTCCATACGTTACATTCCATTAGATTGTAAGAACTTTTAATATAAGTAGGTATGTCATGTATGTATATTATTAATTTTTTTTTTTGTTGGTACAGTTAGTAGAATCACATTATTATTACACAATGTAGATATACTTTATTTTACTTAAGTATGTAGGTCCCACTTATATACATATATTATGGGCTCCTTTATTCAGCGAATTTTAAAATATTTATTCGAAGTCTGTGACCCCCGAAAAGTGTCTTGCTAACTGTACCCATTATATAAATTAGCATAATTTGTATTATGCAGAGGTATAAAACATAATTATGATATTTAGTATACGTAATTATTAATTACATATATCATAATTATGTTGTATATATTGATTATAAATATTAAAATAATAATTATCACTTACTATGAGATTAATTTTTTAAGTGAGGAAGTCTCTAGTGGAAAGTGTACTTAATTAGTTTATAAAATGCATAGTTCAATAATTAAGATTTACTTACACCCAATTTCTGCCTTGAAAACAATACACCTAGGTAGTTTATCATTAAGCAGGACTTAATGAATTTGAAGCGTTGATGAATTAATTTTAATGCAAAACTGAGTATAATGCATCGCATGTAGATTCAAATATTATATAAAAAAGATGTTTTATCATAGATATAAAAATACAATTTGAATGTCATTGATGTTTTGGAAATTTTATATTTAAAAATCATCATAAAGTTATATAATTTCTTTTTGGTAAAAATCCACCTTGTATATAACTATTTTGATTTATGATCAAAGGTTTAATGAAAGCCCAATTCTTGTATTTAAAATTTGTTGGTAGTATTATTAAAATAATATCTTTTATAATATTTAAAGTAATCCGAAACTGTTTAAATGTATTCACAGGGTATGGTTGATTATACGAGTAATTCACAAAGTAGGGTAAATACGTGTTATTTACGATGAGTAGGTACTTATTTAATTTTAATCACAGTAAGTAATTATTATTTTTCATTAATTTTTAATCCTACACTGTTTCGTTTAATATTTTAAATTACTGGGAAAATGGGGTTCGTTTTGAATGATCAGCTGGCAAACTTTAAATTTTAGGAACACTAGTCCATCTTATTAATGGTTTTTTGACGTTGCCTTATGTCTGGTGAGTAAAGTTTGTTTTCGTTTGCATTCATCAAATATGTATGGGATTTCAAATGTCAAAAAAAAATATAATAAGATGGACAGAGTTATAAGTGAGCATTATTTAAGGGCCCGTACAGGGTGACGTGCCGCGCCAATTTTGGGTTTTCAATGCTCTTCACACAGCACACGCAGTGACACGCACACATGTAAGTTTGCACAGTGGGTCGATAAACTTTTACTCGCCAACTTTATTGACAATTATGTTCAAGTACATTTTGGGTGATTTTAGGGTAAGTAAGTATAATTCTTACTTACACTGGTAGGCACCAGGAAAGAGTAGAAATTAATAGGGGTGCCACTTTACTCTATACTCGGAACCCGATTAGCTTTCTCAAACAAATGTGGTATTTACTTGTAGAAAGGTAACTAAAAGTATTAAAGTGTAGATAATAAGTTTCGGGCATCCTCCAGCCAACTGAACCCCGACGACAAAGCAAAGTAAATACATAGTGTCGCAAAAGGGCTATACTAAGCCAAAAGGGGATGACTCAAGGGGTCATTCTGAACAACTTTTGTTCTACGAGATTTGCAAATTCGCGAAAAAAAATATTCGTTTTCCATGGTAAAAAGTCACATGTCCAACAAAGTTTCTATGAAAAAGGTTTTTTATTGTTAATTTCCAAAACTCGTAGAGCAAAAGTTCAGAATGACCCCCTGTCTTACTCCTTTTTACCCGACTGCCGAAGGAGGAGGGTAATGTTTTTTGATTGTATGTATGTATATATGTATGTTTGTCTGTTTCTTTGTTCCCTCCTGTAGCCTAAACGGCTTGATAGATTTTGATGTATGAGGTATTGTTAGAAGCGTATTGATGGCGCGATGGCTATAGGCTATGTGACGTTCCATTAAAATGTACATAGCGCCCTCTTGAAGACATAACGTGATGATCGAAAAAATAATAATTCAACTTTGCCGTGTAAGGTATCTATCATGTATCATGAAAGGACTTGATTTTCACATTACAAAAATATGCATATTGAAGGTATTTAAATAACAACACCAAAATTATTGAAATAAAAAATGATCATGAACTACCTACCGACGTAAAATTTCATAAAATAAAAACAACTAAAAAGTTACAAATAAAAAAATACAATTATAAAAAACTAAAAACCTGACTGTACGCTAAAAACATGAAAACGAGTCCCAATGTTAATGGAAGGTATCGCAGGCGGGGACCAACTTGACCGCCACTCAAGGCCGTTTTCTAAGTAACATTCAGCTAAATGGTGAACCCTCTGCTAGTATAATTTGTTTATATACCGCTTTTTCAATACCTGTAAGTACATTTTTTGGCAGCATAATATTTTTACTTAATTTTAGGGTTTCGAACGTCAAAAGAAAAAAAGCAACCGTTATAGGATCTCTTTGTTGTCCGTCTGTCTGACTGACTGTCTGTCACCGCCCTTTTTCTCAGAAACGGGTAAAGATATCAAGCTTATATTTCGCATAGATGGGGAGTACCCCAAAAAAAATATTATGGTACTCCCTGTCCCACACAAGTAAATTGGGGCTTATATTTTTTCCAGTTATTTTGATGTGTATCCTTTTTTTTTCTTTGTTGTTTTGTATAAGTATGTGTTTCTTTTCTTTAAATCTGTATTTTTTTTGTTGTTGCTGTCTATGTGTCGAAAAAATGTATCTTTATCTTCAAATCACGCCATCTATCGTTTGTTTTTTTTGTGGCTACTGTCTATAGAAGAAATTCCGTCATTGACAATTTTACGTTACGAATTTATTTTTATTTATTTTATTTTTATTTTTACATTTTCGTGGAGAATCAACAGCATTTTGTTAATAAATAATTATTACTTATGAACACATAACAACTTGATGCCATTAAGAGAATGAACTTAGTAAACCCAGTAAACCTAACACATCCAGAGGAAAAACAAAATCTCTTTCTCTCTCTCTGAAAAACATACTTAATAGCCCAAACTCGATGCTTTTAGCTATTAACATCTTTGAAATAAAATTGAGCCACCACCGTGTTACTGCCCTCATCAGATCCTCACGAGACCATACCTCAACCAGCACCAAGAGACTGTATTTTTGATCCCTAACCTAATGTTCGTGCGTATTGCCATCACTTAGATCCATTCGCTATATTCCTGCTCCTCATCAGACCTTTACGAGACTGTAATATCACGAGAATATTGCACACTATCTAATTTAATTTAATGTATTGAATATACTGGAAGAATTATGCTTCCTCAATTT
Organism: Plutella xylostella; assembly: GCF_932276165.1. Lineage (NCBI taxonomy): Eukaryota > Metazoa > Arthropoda > Insecta > Lepidoptera > Plutellidae > Plutella > Plutella xylostella. Next base: position 10,964,953 of record NC_064012.1, read on the forward strand.
CAAATCAAATTATGTTGGTGTCATAAAAGTTGAAAAAGTGCAATGACAACCAATGTGCAGTGATTTTGTATCTGTACACGATAAGATCGCGAGCTGTCAGTGCTGCCTAAACCGACGTGACCCTTCTTTGGAGGCCAGCGGCCAACTGAGTCAAACGTCACTTGTGTTTATGATTTTATAACACAGAAAGCCGCCATAGATATTTGTATGAAGATTTGAGGGAAAAAAATTGCTCAAGTTTGGGATTAATTTACACAAAATAAGTGTGTGTTTATTAAAAAACAAGGTATTTAGCGCCTAGTCCAAGCCTTTAACTTTATAATATGATAAAAATCATATGAAAATTCTTAATAATTACGACACAGTTGTTACAATACGGGAGTGTGATTGACTGGTTTTTCTTGATATTCTGAAATTAATTTACAGTTATCCATAATCATTTACTTAAATTCGAATGATTCAGCACCTAGCTAGACTCTTCAACTACCTGTGTGATTTTTTTCAAGGCTGTAGAGCATCATTTACTACATAATTCTATGACAATGCCAACCCTCGATTACCTATGGCAGACCCTTAAGACTGCCTAATGGGAAATTTTCTGACACCAAAATTTCATTTGTCACCTTTTTCTAAAGTATGGCGTTAGATATGGCTTTATTACGATGACGTATGTCGGAAGTCTCATTCATTGCCGCATAAAGAGCACAATTTTAATGTAATTAAAATATACTATTCAGGGAGAAATTTTATCACTGAACATGATCCAGGAGTAAGTGTACACTGAACATTGAACCACAATTATTATTTCAGCCATAGAAACAAAGATTCAAATATTTTTTTAAATTAAATTTTAACGGTCATATTATATTTTGCATGTGTTGGATAATTATCAGTCCAGTGCTGGACTTAGGCCTCTCGCAAAGCACGCCAGTTGATGCGATTTATAGCTTTCCGTACTACATACACACACTCACATACATACATACATACACATTCATTACATCACATTTTATTTCAGTAGCGTAGCGTTGAACACAATTAATCAATATGATTAATCAATATATGATAGGTAGGTATATTGTATTATACAATGTAATGTAATTATTGTATGAAAAATGTATTTTACTTAAGTAGTTGTTACTTATAATTATTATAATGAACTGTATGTTTCGTGTTAGATTAGAATTTGTATATTTCGTCCTCAGGTCGTCCGTCCATGTCTTAGTTTTAAGGAAAAGATAATTGTCTTTATGTATATTACAATAAAATATAAAAATAAATATTAGAGGATTTACTTAGTAGTGTTTTAAATATTGTCATCACATTATAATTTTCACAATAAATATGTTTACTTATATTAAAAATAAATATTCTAATCGCACTAAAATTAGCTCGTCCTCAATAAAATGTAGAGACAACAGTCTGTCTGTGAACAATATCCGAATCATCTACAATGTTTTAAAATTTACAATCATCTAATTAAGTACCTATTTACTTATACATTTAAGTGGTTTATTATTAATAAAAATCTTAGTTAAAATAACTTTGTATTATTTATTATTTTTAAAAAGGCAGGTATAAAAACAATCGAAAGTATATCTTATGATTCCATTGATTGATTGCTCTCTAGTTTATTCAATCAACCTTTCAAATAAGTGCCATGTCTGAGTTTACTCCTGTACTTGGAACGTCCGAAGTCCTCATACTCATCCATCAAGTCTTTTAGTTTGGAGCTGATGACTTTCTGTTTGTGTCTCTCCATCATATCCGAATAAATGTCGGAGAACGGTAAAATGTTTATGCCGCCATCATTGGAGACCAGGCCTGGGATTCCTGGGACCAGCCCAGCGGTGCGCTGGAACATTGGAGGGGGGAGGAAGTGGTTGAAGGGCAGGGGAATCCCGATGGGTGCGGATGGGGCCATCATGTACTGAGGCGGGGGCGCGGGTGGGGCCATCATGTACTGAGGCGGGGGCGCGGGTGGGGCCATCATGTACTGGGGCGGGGGTGCCGGCATCGGCAGAACTAGCGGTGGTGGCGCTGGAACCATCACCGAAGGCACTGGGTACGGCATATATGCTGGCATAGGTGCTGGCATAGGCGGCGGAGGCGGAGGGGGTTCGGTGGTAGTGGTCGGGGCTTCAGTCCGGTTGTAGCAATAGTCCGGCACATGCTTAGGATACCAGTACAGCGAGTTGCACGGGTCGTCTTTCCTGCGTTGTGAACCGTCCACAGATGTTATGTAGCCTTTTGGCGTCCCAGGGCTGGCGGATATGTAACTTACTCCGTCTATTGTACAAAGGATGGATGTGATTGCACATGATAGTATGTGAATCTGGAATAAAAAAATAATAAGCGTTAATAAATACAGTTGAAATGATATTCTAAAACCAATTAGCAACGTAGCTAATTTATGCTAGAATATGATAACGCATCTTTGAGATGGATATCTTCTCTGAATGAAGCCAAAAGATAAAGAGTAAAGTGCTAATCGTAACACCTCTTCTGAGATATAATATAATAATGATGAAATGTTTTACAAAAAACGATTCGTTTCCATACAGAATGGGTTATTTAACGCCAGTGCTGGTATACGGTATATGGTTGGAAGTGAAGTATATTACCAACTAACCTTAAAATGTAGAGTCACTAAATTTATCATTATTTTTACGTTTCTGTGATATGTTCCATGCACAATTACACTATGCACTAAGCATTTTATAAACTACCTCTACATAAGTAGCAGTCAGGACAATGGTTCCTTATCTGCGGTTACATTACAATGGTCAGTTCGCTAATCAAGACATCAGATTTCTTACATCACGAATCTCCATTCATCCAGTTTCTTCTTATACTACACAACAATCAATAACAAATCCAATCTTACCTTTTTATTTCTAGTGGTGGCGATTACGACGGTGTCGGTGTCTTCGCCTTTTGTCTTTCGTCCGTGTCCGAAAACCACTCTTCTCATCGCGTCCTTTTGCCAAATCCATGATCATCTTCTCGCTCTGTTCCGATACCTTCTGCTCATAAACCGCCACTGGGCCTATATTCGTCATGACCACCTCCGGTTTCTTCGGATCCTTCACTATATCTGCTGTTAAATGCTTGAATAGCTCTTCGTAAGGGGATAGCGGGATGTCCTCTAGTCGGTTGGGTAAAGGGATAGGGTCGGACTGGTAGTGTATAATGGCGGACCCTGGGTAGCTGGCTGCGTGTACGTCTGGCTGGATGGGCACAGGCCCGTAGTGGCCTAGCTTCTGTCGTATGAGTTTCTCATAAATGTCCCCGCAACGCTCAGGGGCATGCAAGGGGTAGTAAAACATCGGGTCACATTCGTTTTTGTGGTAACGTTCTTCGAAGTCAAAGTCATCGTGATACGTCACTCCGGTTATAGAAGAATCGGTCAAGCTTGTTATGGTGAGCATGAGAGTTGTAATCCAAAAAAACTTCTGTAAAAGATTGCTTGAGTAAGTATTAAAGTAATAGTAATATCAATAATTAACTAGGTACCTACTTTTAAGTGAAATATTCTCTTCTATTATTTTATTCAAAGGACTTACCATTGTGTAACTAATAAGTGGTTACAGCTCACAACTTCAAAATGCAATGAAATGATTATTCTCAACCAGCCAGGCAGAAATTAATTATATAAGACCTTTTGTGATATTCACAGGGTGTTTCACAGCAGTGAAATCTCTCCCTAGTGTTAGTAGCTACTTAATTCAACTAGATAGGTACTTCATAGTTTCACGAAGCATTTATGAAAACAATAAAGATAGAAGTGAATAAGATAAATCCAGATTATGTTCTATGATTTCCTTGTTTAGAAAATTTATAATAATTATTAGGTAGGTGTGTTTGAGCTTTATATGTAGGTATAATAATGAAAGGAGGGAATGACGTCAATGTATTAAATCTTTTATTTTCTTCGTTAGCTACGTCTCTTTCATATCCGCTATGATACGAAGAGTGAATACGACGCAATAGTTCGGAATATTCAGGAAAACTCAGCATTTCCAATACGAAAATGTATTCAGCAGGTTTTATTTTTAGGAATAAAGATTAACTATGATTAAATTTAATATCGTGCTTCGGACGGCACGTTAAACCGTGGGTCCCGGTTGCTGCTTCGGCAGCAGTCGTTAAGCCTAGTCAGAGGCCTTCGGGCGGCTTGAAAACATCTGACAGTCGGGTTGCCCACTTACCCGACAACTCTCTCAGCACAAGCTTGCTTGTGTTGGGGTCCACCAACCCGCACTTGGCCAGCGTGGTGGACTAGGCCTAAACCCTTCCTTCATTGGAAGGAGACCCGTGCCCCAGCAGTGGGGACGTAATGGGTCGTGATGAATGATGAAATTTAATATGGTCATGGTATTGCAGACACAGCAAATTAATACTGATATTCTGTAATGATTGATTAAGCCTTTTGTACCCTTATGAAATAAATAGATAAAATATAATACTAACATAACACTCTGGCGAAAAGTGGGTGCAGCAATGCACCTCTGCCTACCCCGCAAGGGAGTACATTAGTACAAGGCGTGAGTGTGTGTTTGTGTGTGTTTTTAAATAAAATATTTACACAGTCGTGAGCATAATTATGTGAGTATTGTAGGTATAAAATATTTATTTTTATACTTAGTGTTACGAGTAATTTCCGAGCTACGTACGCGATAATGAACCTATAGGTACCTGCTATATATTAGGTACGGAGTATGTAGTACTTACTACAAATTTGCTATCATTTAGTAATTGTAATAGGTTCCCTGAATCCGGCACTTCATAACTGATTAAAACCATTAAACCAAGATATACCATGTTAGAAAAGGATCTTTCATCTAAAAATATATTTGTTTTCCAGAAAGAATTTTCTTGAATGAACTAACGACAAACTTGTTGATACTTATAGCTACTGGCACTACAAAGAAGTAAACAATGTCGGCGATGCTAAAGGCACCGTATTTTAATATAGGCACTCACAAAGCTTATATTGACCTATGGTCAGTTAAACTTACATTTTAAATTAAACAGAAATAGATGTTTACTATACTCACGAGCAATGAAATAGTTCCAGTGACAAAGCAGCAAATTACTCTGAAACTTAATATAGAATTTCATTTAACAGCGCATCATTACCATCATTTTATTCTAATGTTACTTACTTAAATCGTGTCTACAAATAATATCTGAGTCTGTTTACTTGAATACCTAAATGAATTTAATTATTATTATTATTATTACCAACGAAAAAAAGTACGCAGCTATTTTGTTTAAATTTTTAATTAAATGTTTTGAATAATTTGGGTCATTTGGAACTTAAAAACTTTTTCATTCCTTACAGCTGTACTTATAAAATATTATTACTATGGGGTTACATTATATTTTAAAATGGTAGTATTTAATCTATTAAATTATGCATAGTAATCGTAAAAACAGTCTCCTCCTACGTTTCCGAAATCATTGAGCGTAACCTCCTCCTTGAAAGGCACTACTTCATAAGGCGCTTCTCCTTTTATAGGCACTTCTACTTTAGGCGCTTTCTTCAAAGAGTCAATTTTCGGCCACCTAATAAACTCTACGATGACTGGTTGGATGACCACAGGCCCTTGTCCATCAGAGAATGAAGGGTTGGCTGTAAAATTAGTTAAATACTTAGTTTTTTTTAATTTATGATTGAAATTTATCTAAGTATCTGTAAGTTGTTTCGGTCTATGCGCCTAACACCTATACAATACTCATACATTTACAATTATAATTACGTTAAAAATATAATAAAATTACAAGAAATATCAGTAGAAGGTAAAAAATAAATAACGAATGCTAGATGAAGTACGTAACCGTTTAAACAAATTATTTTATTTAGGTATATCCCTAGGTTGATACTAGCTGCATGCTATTATTAAATCTACTAAAAATTACAATCAATCAGCTATAAATTACTTCTTAATGCAGGATGAGATCTGAAATAAAAAAATATCGATTCTTTATTAGTCAGCAGTCCGAATGAATCAATTTATTAATAACTGGAGCAGTTTATTGGTAAGTAGGTAAATAACTCTTGACATTTACCTACGTTAAATGAAAAACCAAACAATTAAAAATATGCTTACAACCCGGTAATCTCCATCCTATTCAGTGTTAGTAACAGTATCAAAACAAAAGAAAAGAAATACATAATAACAACAGAAATACATTTATTTTTTAGTTTAAAAAGGTAAATTTTTACTATAGCATTTCAGCCGTAAAAGTTGGTGTTTTATTGCTTGGAGATTGTAATACTTAATATACATGTCGCAGGCATTTTGTAAGATCTCGCCGTTTACATACGGCGTCGTCAGTTTACAAACGCTCGCTGTTTTGTAATATGCCGAAGGCAAAATGTATATTGCCGTGTCATTTTATAGTATGCCACAACATTTCATTGACAATCCATACGCCGTTTACATAATGCCGCGGCAAATTGAAGAATTTAGTTCTGGTTCTTACCACGCGCGGCGCTGTTGATCACAACAACAAAAATGGCGTCAAGTAGTAGTACTTTGACTCAATAAATACTCAAAAACAGTGCAAATATTACGAGTGTAGAAGCATTTTCACCAAATAATTGTGACTACCAAGTCATTTATAGTGCAGGAGCAATAAAAAGGCCGCAGACAAACGACAAAGTTTTTGAGGTTATCTCGCACCTAAAAACTACTACGTTATCCATAGATCCCGGTGTACGGAGGACACATGTAGGATATTAATTTAGAGCTTCATAAATTGTTTAGTAAAGGGTTTAGCGTTTTCCTAAGTTTAGTGCATTCGGGCACCAGTGTTTGTTTTTATCTGGAAATGCCTAGTTTTATTGTTCTGTATTAATGACTACGATTTTATTTAAATGTATCTTTTTTTAAATATTTAAACTTATGTAGTACCTGCTTAGGTACCTACTTTAGAAAACCAAAGCAAAATGTCTTACTTGAAATCCTAAAATACAGTCAGATTTCCATTTGTTCAAAGTTCAAACTGTGTTTTATCATGGTCACCCTAAAACTGCAATGAACGTCGAAATTAGAACGATTGAACGAGTTATCAATATGCCTTCGGCAAATTACAGCGAGCGTTTGTAAACTGACGAAGCCGTATGTAAACGGCGAGATCTTACAAAATGCCTGCGACATACATATTGCACTGGTTGTGGTGGATTACACGGTGTCCAGTTATAATATTATTTCATCCCTCCAGTCTCTCCATTCATACTCATCCATTCAGGCCTCCCACTACTACCGAAACAGCAACCGGGACCCACGGCCTAACGTGCCATCATGCTCCGAAAACAACCACTTGAAATCGGTCACCCATCCAATGACCGTGCCATGTAATTATTGCTTAACTTTAATGATCAGTTACGATCACTAATGCTAGCTCAGCTACTGACTTGGAACGCACAGTCCGTACACCGCTTTATAAACTTTTGTCTTGAACTAATAAAGTCACAGTCTAGACTTCTCTAGACACATTGGTACAAGGTAGAGTTCGAGGGTCGCCATTGAAAGTGTGATACCAATTGGTGGGTGTCGCAAGCATATTGGCTCACTCTCTCCTCTATTATTGCCCCGACCCAATCGATGTCTAGGTCCATTGTAACATTTAATTATTTCAATTTGGCCGATTGCCTACCTTACCTGCGAGGTATCTTGGTTGGCGCACTTCCAAACGATTACATTCACTAAACTGTCAAAGATAAGTTATTTTCGATGTCACGACATTGAAATGCTGTCTTGCGGTGGCGACTGACGAACGAGCTGATGTATGGAAAATAATTGTATTCTGTATTTTAAGAAGCACCAGCAGAAATTGCAAAGAGATTTAAATTTAGAAGTATTAGTGTATGGAATACTGTATTTTTTTTAAACACTTCGGTTTTGACAGTTAAAAATGTATGTTTGGCTAGTATTGTGATATGAAAATAAGCGGATAATTTCGTCTAATGAATGTGCGTTTGAAATTGAATAATTGCCATGAAGGCTATAAATCTCGATTAACAGTAACAATAACATATATGTATACATACTGTATTGTGTGTAGATATATTGACATTGATAAACCTTTATTGTTCTCTGATACAGGGCACCTACATACGATGTACCTATGTATCTCTCCTAGACCGCTCGAATTCAAATAGAGCATTTTTACTAATCCCTTTGATTGGAAGTCGTAGTGCGAGAGCGTTTGGCATGGGAAGTACAAGTTTTTACTCCGTTCGAGTTAATTTGAATGACGTTGAAGAGTCGCCACATAGAGGTATACACGCTGCACTAGTTCCGTGAAATACAAAATGCGTTGATTTTCACTGTTCGAACGGTTTATAAAAACCTACACTAGGCCTTCAGTTTAAATTATTTTTCAAAAAGGTCGAGTGCATGTGCACTCGACCTTTTTGATTTCACGTCTAACGTCATTGTGCTTTTTCATAAAAAAATGACGCTTAGTTTTCGTGGAACGCCATCTGCATTGCGATTCTATAAAGCTAATTGTCAAAACTCGATTCTGAATCCGGAGTGAGTTTTCAAATTGGCATTCTGTAATTTCCGTAGGCACATCGAATTTCGAGATTTTGACAAATAATGTATGAGATGACATATAATGTGATAACTGTTCGAACGTGAAGTGAAAGGTGAAGGGAGAATGAAGATCGAAGTGAGATGTCTGATTTTACAGAATCGCAAAGGCTGATCCGCTCGACCGACACGACGCGACGATCTTATACAAGTAGCCTTTAGTGGCTGGATAAGGAAGTCCTAGAACATAGTACCTACTGTAGCGCTTAGCATATGCCTAACTCCAGCAGTGGAAACCCCAAATTATACTATACGCAATGGGCTGATGATGATGAAATGATGATAATGAAGGTAGGTATAGTGATCGCGAACGAAGCGACGGGCCGGAAGGGTTCTCTGAGATGGTTTAGTAAGTGAAATTAATCTTACTCTCGATATCTCATTTGAGAACATTAAGTAAAGTTTAACAGAACTTCGGTAGGAAATGTAGCGCTATGTGTGCTGAATTGTAATTGAGCAGGAATTAAATTTTAGTTCTTGGGTAGATTTACTCAACGCAGAGAATTGTGGCTTCCGGTTTTATTTTTAAACGTTTTAGATGTTGCCTGCCAGAATCGCTTTGATTTAAATGTATTTAATTATTTACATAGGTAAAGTTACACCATAAATTGTTTTAGAATCCCTTTTTATTACTATTGTACTTATAGAAGTTAATAGATTTTGAGCACACATAAGACAACGTAGTAAATTATACTAGTTTAAAAGAATAATCCTCTATCCATCACCGTATGCCCACATTTTATACCTATTTTATCAGCCTACACTACATCGGATTTTATGTCAATAAAGACACAGGTACAAAATTAACATTTACACATTATGATTATGTCGCATTAGGTATATTAAGGGATTTTTTTCAGTACTTATAATGAACTATCATGTAGGCACTGAGACCTGCATTTAATAGATCTAATATTCTTAATCTCGCAATATTTTCAAATTATTAATACTTAACTACAGTTATATTTTCTTAATCTTGACAGCTTATTTTGTTATACACACATATTATTATGTATTTCATACACAAGGCTGGATAACACCTGTTTTCTGTCGAGGGCTTAGAAAATAAACGTAAGAATTTTAATACTAATGAGAGGAAAATTATGAAATTTTCGGCGGAATGTGCGGCGTGCGTCACTGTCCACTGCATGTTTTCAAAATATTTCAGTTTATTCGATAATCATTTAAATTTATGTCACTCGTCACTCAGTTATTTAATAACCTAGGTATGTCTATTAAATAACAAATTAATGTGTAAAATTTTCATAACATTTTAAGCTAAGTACGAAAATAAAATAATGATGATAGAGTTTTATTATTGATCCAGTTGAAAGGAAAAAAAGGTTCTGAACATTTCATTTCTTTAAATTTTGTCGCATACATAGGTCAGTTAGCTTTCCTTTATTGAACTTGCCTATTATTATGAACTTAAGATTTTTTAGGTGCACCTGTGGTAATCCATCGCGTACTTAGTATGTGTTATTATTATTAAAAAATACTTTGTTATCTACCTACAAGTAGCTGCAGTTCTTCAGCATGGGCGCTGTATGGGGTTCTTCAATGATAAAGTTCTACTTACCTAAAGTAAATGAATAATGGGGAAAAATATTTGATTCTATTTTTGTTTTTGAGTAGGTAAGTCTACGAGTATCGAGTATTATGCACTGAACTGTTTTTTTTTTGTATTTATGGACTTGAATTCAAACACTCATGTAGTGATTAGAACCTTAGGTATACCTATGATTGCTAATTTAGTACTAGGTACTTCACTGACTGTTCAAATTTATTTAAACCAGATCCATGGCAGGTGTTTTAATAATTGACAATAATAATTAATTTAATTAGCGCAAAGCTTTTAGTGGTTAGCAGATAATAATCACGATCCACCTGAAAACTTGACTAAACTGAAACATCTGTATTACAGATTGTAAATAATATCGCTTGGCTCTTCAACTTACAACTATTCAGAACACTTTAAGTGCACTCTACATTGAAACAAACTCATGGGGCCCAAAATGAACAGAATACTTAAATAAAATTATTTGTTAAAAATAAAAAAAAATACATTATGTTCAGCTTAGCATATGTGGACCGGATAACTTTGTTTCAGTGTACAATAAAAAGGATCCCTCGCAAAGCACAAAATGAAACCAGTTCAATAAGATTTAACCTTTTATTGTCTTACCCAAATGACAATTAGTTAATAAGGAATGCGGACGGCTTGTAGAACGGATACTAGGGCCGGGGTGCCAGCCGTCAGACAGCTCACGACAGGGAGATCCTGTAACATTCACGGCGAGGTCATGATGGAAGACCGGGGAGAGAGAGCGTAGCGAGACCAAGCAGGCGGTGTTATTTGCGAAGCTAGATAGACACGGTGTTAAAGCCCAGCTTAGAATACTTCCTTGAGATGATGCTCTTGCTGTGGTAACGGTGGAATCGTGAGCCGGTAGACACGGCCCTGAGCAGTGCAGTGTCTTTGCCAGCGTTTAGGGGTCCGTGGCGGGGCTTGGAGAGGTAGGTCCGGAGCACGCGCTCGGCCCAGGTCTGTGCGCGGGGCTTCTCCACCGCCATGCCGTGGTTCCGCCGGTCCAGGTAGTTGATCACGTCGTCGTAGTAGTTGTGTCGGTAGTCGTACATGTAGTTGTATTGCAGGAACTTTGGCCTGCAACAGGGGAGGCGGATGAGCGCGGCATTCGCTTTATTGCTTGATGAAGTGGATTAGAAGGAATGGTGGGCTTACCTGACCCAGTGTTTGAAGATAAGTTTCTTGGGTTCCTGTGCAGCTTTGAGCGCGGCGGCCTCGGCGGCGGCGGCCTCGGCCTCCTCGGCCTCCTTGGCCGCGAGCTCCTCGGGCGTGGGCTCCGGCGGCGCCGCCTCCGTCACCTCGGGAGTCGCCTCCACGGTCTCTTCATCCTCTACATCCCACATCTTGGGCAGGGGAGTTCTACGGGAAACAATCTCTATTAATTCCCAACAGTAAATTACGCACTACACTAACACTGCACCCGATAGTAACATTGAAATTTGGTAATTGAAGTAAAGCTGGAATCGAACCTGCCGTGACAAACTCAAAAGAAGAACCAAAAAAACGAGCACAGACAATCACAGAAACCAAACTGCACGAGTGAGATCAACACATCACATCACTACGGACGAACCTAAGCGGGGTTGGAGAAGCGTGTGGACTGGTAGATCGTTAGTCTAAGACTGGTGGCTGGGTGCTGCAGCCAGGCGACCACCAGCCCCCGATATATCCCACCCCACCAGCCGGCGCTGACGCCGCGCCCGGCCCACCTGCCAATGAACCGCCGTCAATATTCCGACATTGCATTCCTGACGCGTGTAAACAAAACCGAGCATCAATATTAAACCACCGCTCAAAAGGCTATCGAACAACATAAACATCATCATACGGAAATGAATGCACTTCACTACGTTTATTACAAAGGCCGCTTTGTAAACCGAGTTCGCGTAAATACTCACTCGGAAACTATATGTGTCCATTGTCCAATAACAATCATTACAGCTTTTTTAATATGTAAGGATTTCGCGCAATCCAGCTTCTGTAAGTGTTTGTTCTGTAGAAAATGAACGTGTTGAATTTATTATGAAAATGAATAATGAAACTGAATAATATGATGAATATAAATTATTATTGTAATGAAAAGAATTTTGTAAAAAAACCATTTGTTTCAGAGTTGAAAAGTAGGCAGTTGAGCAAATTAATTATTTATTGTTTTCCTAGACTAAAAAAAGATGTAGGCTTATTTTCCATTAATTAGCAATAAAAACACCGTTGTTTCTACGACTTTAATAGAAATATTTTGTAAAAAGGAAATACCTTCTACTTCCCCGAATTTGTGAAAGTTTTTAAGATGTTCCTCGTAGATGAGAATTGAGATTATTATAGGTACCTATACTTTTTTATAATCATTTTGTATTTTTTTTGTAAATAGTCTAATACATTAAAAATTATATCTTATAAGACTTATTTTAATTAAATATGTAGATCGCTAGTTCTTAACGATTGATTGTTGTCTAGTGGTCCCATCCGAAATGATGTTGTAGTATGATGGGCATGTAAAGCCGCCGGACGCCTGGGTCTCTGCAATCGTATCAGTCCAATCCATCCCATTAGGTTATGACTACGACACTGGTGGACAGAGAGGGCTCTCGTGTTTTGTTGGAAATATAAATGCAGATAACTGACCCGCTATCGCAAATTGGTTTTGAAAACGACTTTCTGATGATTATTGATTGATTAATTACTTATACGTTCTTACAGTTTGCAATAAGTACTAAAAGAATACTAAAGAAAGCTAAAGAATACTAAAGAATAATAAGATAAAATCTTGTTACTTACTAGTACCTATCAAATTAAATTATTGAATTAAATCACTTATTACTTCATAAATGTTACTTCGTTATGGCTTCGCGATGCATCTGTTTTTATGATTATGATTATAAGATAAGAAATCGACAGTTAGCTTGGAGGATATGTATTTATAGTTTAGAATTATGAAGAACTAGCTGTTCCCACGAGCTTCGCTTCGCCTTAAAAAGTTTTCCCGTGGGAATTCCGGGATATAAAGTAGCCTATGTTCTTTCTCAGGTTCTAGACCATATGTATACCAAATTTCATTCACATCCGTTCAGTAGTTTTGGCGTGAAAGAGTAACAGACAGACAGACACAGTTACTTTCGCATTTATAATATTAGTTAGGATGGTGTGTTACGATCTTATGATAGCAATTGTCTTAAATCCACCTTAAATCAGTCATGACTTTGTTACCTTTGTTTGGAACATTTTATAATATATCCAAGCTTAAGTACCTGCCATTATCTAGAAGTGGATTATTAATTATAATGCTACAGAGATCAGAATTCCAGAATTTGCTAAAATATTGAGTACGTGAAAGTAAGTACCTACAAATAAACAATCTGTAAACACAAAAATAACATCAGACAACTAGCAAGTGAGACATGTCAGTCGCAAATAAATTATTAATTTGCTAACAAACCGTCACGTTCTTTGAATATACCTAGAGGTGCTTAAAATAGACATGATCTACGCAAGTGCTGCACACGCAAGCTTTTGTCTCCTCAGAATTGATGGCATTTTAAATATGTGTAGATTAAAAAACTACTTTTTTTTGGTGAGTAAAAGCTTATTTTAGTACGCCGTTGTTGATTGGCCATTGTAATAGCATGTCACTTTATGTGATGCTGAATGTTACAACTGTTTGCGGATGTATAAAGTTTCATTGTTGTAATTAAGGTGAAACGATGATCTGTAAAAGTTCGTCAGAGACGTATTTCTGAAGAAGCTTATGTTGATCAGTGCTCTGTGATTGGCCGATGGTAATGACACACTGCACGTAACACGTAATACTCTTCTCAGTAGCATCTGGGTTCACGATGGGATGCATTAGACACAATCCCCACTTTTGCTTTCTAAAATATTCATAATGGATTTGTCATTAGCAATCGTCATAAATGCACGCAAGCTTCCTACTATTTTTAATATTTACAGTATTTTACATAAATTGTTTATCTTGCACTTTTCTACATACTTTTTTTTATACGTTCCCTATATTTTTGCGGTGTTTATCTCCATTTAATATACACAGGTAAGTAATACTCTAACGCTGCATATTCAATATTATTTAAGTTGGTATTAATTCTGTAAGTGCCGATTTGCCTATTGAACTCTATCCAATTACTTTACTCTCCAAGGACTACAAAGGGAAATTGGACGTTCGCATGTATCTATATAGTGCCAAATACACTTCGTATTCCCAATCAAATCACATGACTGATGGAATCCTATCCATCGCAGGTATAATTAATTAATCATTATTATAAACATCTAGTAGTTTCCAGGGCCGAAATAGAAATGTATATTGGTATTGCGATTGTTGACATACACATTTCATTTCTCAATATTAATAGTAGTGTATATTTGTCCCAAGTCTATTACCGCTCAATTAAAAACATTAGAGCTTGATGCCAGAAGTTGTGTTGTTAATTTTGTATTGGCAAGTATTTTCAGGATGATTGAATAATAGTAAAATTACAATGATGTGTATTGGTTGGTCAACCATTGGTAGAGAATAATTTATCTCGATTATTTTTTCAGTCAGCCGCTTCCAGTTGATGCCCCAGTATACATAATATAGGTAAATTATCATACAGGGTGATGTAAAGGGTTACAGTTAAACTTCTTGTTTTGTTTTCTTTTGTCGCTCACAAAATTTCTACCAAGTATAAAACTACGAAACGTATTATGATGAGAATATACAAACGGAGCTTATTAAACATCATACTAACCAAGATAAAGGTAGGTTTTTTTTTTTATATATGAAGTGGTATGATGTATTAGACTGTGTTTAACCTGATGGTGCTTGTAAGACACTCTATAAGGCCGACTATTGGGCATTTTCCCTACTTGTTAGTTATTTTGTAACAATTTGTTATTTTGGTAACATAGAGAAAACAGTGTAGCGTACATCTATAGTAGATACCTGTAGATTTCAATAAACAAACTTTTCATAAAATTTCGGTAGCCGGATATGAATTTATGATGCGTCAATCGTAGGTGCAGGCCGCGCAGTGGGCTTTTAATTAAATTTTCAAGGGTCCCCAATATTGGGCCTTGATGTCTGATATGTGACAAATCACTTATAGAGGTCGCCAGTGCTATTGACGAATAGCTCCGTGTCAATCAAACAGCTGTAGGGTGACCATCTTAGATTGAGAATATAGGGACAAGATGATGTGTCACATACAAGAATAAAGCAAAAAGCTGTCCGCATTTTGTTATCTCACACACGGCTATCCGACCCCAAGCTAGGCAAAGCCTGTGTTATGGGTATCGGACAGCTGATATAATCTACACAAATACATAGATAGATAGATATTAAATATAAATATCAACAGCCAAGACCCGAGTACAAATATCTGTCTTTAAACAAATATCTGCCCCAGCCGGGAATCGAACCCGGGACCTTCGGCATAGCAGTCAGGGCCACTAACCACTACGCCATTTGATTCGATAGAAAATGATTATTTTCTTCCCATGTGATGTCATAGAAGTGATAATTTATAAACAAATATATCCGACACCGTTTTCGCCTATTTATGAAAAATAGAACTTTTAAGTTCGTTTTAGTATTCGCCGCGCTAGCGAACTAGTTTTTATTATGTACCCACCATTTTGTTAAAATTTTCATTATGTTAGTTTAATGTTTGTCACTATCCTAAGTACCTATATTTAAGTATGAGTGCATGGTCTGCCACTAAACTGTTATAACAGTTTGGCTGAATATTTATATTTCTTGTAATAGAATAAGTTTAACAGAAATAAGTGTTTTAAAACAACGACAAAACAAGTTACAGTTTTGCGATTTGTAAGGCTCAAAAAAAAACTAGAGTTTTTTTTGGTCTAATACAGAAATTATTAATCATATTAGACCTGCTTTAAAAAATAGTCAAGTAGCCTATTTTGTACCTTGTAATACGCACTAATGACCAAGGTATTGATTCTTTCAAAAATTGTCGGTTTGTTAGTTTGAAAATGTAAAAAAGTGAATAAGTACCTTACTGATCAAATGGCTACATTATGAAATAAAGTAGGGTATGTTAGTTATGAAAAGTTGTCAATATCAGAATAGACACTCGTATTAATAAATAAACACATCGTATATCAAGCGCAGTTTAACGAAATTTAAATTCATTAACATCAAAATATAACACTATTTGAATACATATTGTTTTCACCAAGGCTTGAGTTAACTGCACTAAATAAATAAACACATCATTTTTTTTATTGTTTAGGCGTAAGCCTATGTAAAAAAGAATTATATAAGTAGAAATTTCAAAGCTCGCTTTCTTCATACCTAGAATATCTTCACAGCGGGAACAGATATCGTATTCTGAATTTACGGGTATGGATAAGTATACGATATTTTATATTTATTTACGCACAGTCCCAGAAATCCGCCGATACGAAATGGTCACACTACTACGATTGCGTTGACCTAGTGCTATTGCCAATCATCTGTATTGCTCCTCAAAAATACATCATCCAAACATACTCTCGCGCTTGCGGGTGACACTTCCGATACTATATTTGGTTTATGTAATGCGGATGGTAATTAAACAAGATCATTTATACAGGGTGCCCACGTTAAAGAGCACATCCGAAGGGTAGTGAATGTTGAGATATTATATAAGTTGTAGATATATGCTCTCTTGTTCTGAGACTATTCAATATTTTTATATTAATATTATGTTGTTTGCATGATTCTTTCATCAATCGATGGGGAGAACTGGGAGAAGTTTATATTATAAAGTCTAAGAACAAAAGTGGTTTATATAATAACGAGTTGTATCACTATCTTTCGTATGTGCACTATAACGTTTGATATTCTATAGGTATATCGAAAAAGAGAGATGTGTGAGAGTTCGTAATGATTTGAGCTTTGTTTGCCGTTTTAATTTGTGTTTTTTTTTTGTGAAGACGTGTTTTAGTTATATTTAGTAAAAGTTTAGCCGAAGAATAATATTAAGAATATGAGTGATTACCAAACTCAAAATTAGACAAATTGTAAGCAACCCTAGGAAAACAGTTCAGTAATTTGTATCCGCGATTAAACGAAAAAAAAGATAGCATACCGTGCTACGATAAAAGCTTCCTAATTGGATTAAGCAGGTTATTTCTGTGAGCAATGCATTATGCACCATTAGACTGTAACAGGAACTGTAAGCAAAGTTATGTCTAATAAAAAGTGTCGTACAGTTTATAAAAAGTTGGAAAGCTTTCAGGTTGTCTGTTTTTGAGTGTTATCATGATCACAAGTGTTAGAAAAATGGCATTAGAAATACAAATGGACCCGTGGTGGCGTAACTGATTACATTCGTTCAAATCCTGATGTATGTATACTAATTAA
The DNA here is from genome assembly GCF_932276165.1 of Plutella xylostella. Classification (NCBI taxonomy): domain Eukaryota; kingdom Metazoa; phylum Arthropoda; class Insecta; order Lepidoptera; family Plutellidae; genus Plutella; species Plutella xylostella. Next base: position 10,982,516 of record NC_064012.1, read on the forward strand.
TTTATTTTCTATTATTTCACATGCTCGGTGAAGGAAAACATACTGACGAAACATGTACATCTAGATTCTAGATGTATGCATTGCTTAGTCAGTAATGGCGATACGGCTAACGACCTATCACAGGAGCACGCCCTGTGGGCACTACTGTGGGAAAGATGGCTGGTGATGATGTTGATGATACATTTTAGTCAATCACTGCATGGAACCCCACCGCATGTGTAGTTGTGGTCTGCAGCTCGCTTCGGAATATCACCCCCTATATTAGGAGTTACTGTTACTAGGTTAATAAACCTTTCGGCCACCGTCAATAGCATTATTGATAAAATAATATAAGCAAGTACTTACTTAGTGTTATTATTTTAATGACGAATATGTACCTAGCTACTTAATAAAATATTGAATCTAAAATTATATTATTGTATTATCATAAGGACTTAAATAGCTCTCTCTATTGCAGCAATTGGCGAGGTGAATACTTACTTATAACTTTAATGGCGTGTAACTACCTTAATTCTACATGATAGCTCACAATCATAAGTCTAGAAACGAGTAATTTAAAATACTATTTTAGATTCTGCTATTATTCGTATAATGTTAGCTTGATATTTATTCCTTAATTCTAAGTACTTATGGCCATTGTTAAAAAAATATATTCATCATCATAATCTCAGCCATAGGACGTCCACTGCTGAACATAGGCCTCCACTTATGTTTTTCACCTTGTCTGTCGACGCGCGGCGACTCGCATCCAGCGCTTCCTCGCCAACTTATTGACTAGATAATTTGTCCATCACCAACCTCACTTATCTAACTACTATCAGACTACCTGTCCATCGTTGTCTGCTGCCTCCAGTCAGGCTACAATTATATCCTCATTTACATGGTGTCGGCGATATCACAGAAGGGAAATATGTATACAGACCTTAAATGATGAAGATAGTCGTAGGACATCATACTGTAATTATAATTAAATAATTATGCGGATTACAGAAATCCCCATAAATGTTCTAAAGCTCCTTTAAAGATTAACGTGAAATTTACAGTAAAAAATAATAGCTATTTAGGTACCTTTGAATTAGCCCCTACAATGGACAGCAGGCAGATATACATGGGACCTTATTTAAAATAAATAAATACCCCCAACTTTTTTGTAAATATAATTACAAAATAACATTTAGGCAATACAAAAACAAGGGAATACACATCTCTTTATTCTATTCAACAAAGTATAAAATAGACATCAACTCGAATAATACAGTACACGTAAAATGCAGGAGCTAACATCCCAACCGACTGAGCTATCCCACAATCACTCCCAAATGATCTATCTGCAACAAATGGTCCATTAGCGAAAAATGGTCCATCAGCGAAAATGGTCCATCCGCGAAAAATAGTCCAAGCGCGACAAATGGAGTCGCTAAGCTACTTAATCATCTGTGGTGAACTGGATGGCTCAGTCAGCAGGTTGGTGGTTTAGAAGGTGACTTGTTTCTTTTCTCTCTCGGCGCGGAAGGTGACCTTGGTGGATGTGACGTTGGAGCTGGATTCCTCGGCTTCGTTCTCCGCGACCAGAGCGCGCAGGCGGGCCGCACGCTTCTCGCGGGCGGCTGACCGCTCGCTCAGCTCCGTCATCTCGTCCTCCAGATCTGTGTAGGAAAGAAGGGAATGAAGGAAGGAATGCTATGTATATTGGCTCATAATATACTCACGATCAATGAAAAAGTTCCTGTGAAAATAGCAATAAATCACTCCTATACGGAAACGACTAGCTTAATGACGCCGTCTGCAGTATTGAAGTACATTTTAACAGTGTATCAGACTATTACCAACTAAAAACGAGAATATATCGATCAAATTTAAATTAAATAAGTAGGTATATATTTTTTAAATAGGGGTAATTTGGTGACATTTTGTAAATGGAACTGTTTATAGATTGCGGTTATTGCTTAGTTTTCTCACAAATTTGCTATATTTCTGTATTTATCTTATTTTTATATTAACGTAAAAGAGGAGAAGTAAATAAAACTTAAAATTTTCAATATCTGAAGTGTTAAAAAGGTGGTTATTGGCACCTACGCTATTATAAACAGTCGCACACGCTCAACAGACATAATTGTACTGACAGTTACTAAAGCCGAGCCACATTTTAGTGCACACAACATAGCTACGCTACTACATCGAAAACGACAAACGTCTATTCATAGACCAGTGAATGTGAATGTTGACTCTATATTCACATTTATTTTTACACTATAGAGGAAGTGAAATACTTAAATGTTAATACACTCAAGAGCAATTAAAAGTTACACTTACAAAAAGTCGACCCCAAAAGATCCAACATTTTCCATACGTGCTATTTATCATTTGATCAAAATTTAAGTTTTAGATGCTAATATTCTGATGCGCTGTTAAATGTACTTCAATATTGCACACTTTGTAGACTGCTATTATTTTCATTCGTTTGTAATTTGGTGCTTTTGTCACTGGAACTTTTTCATTGCTCGTGAGTTTACGGTAGTTGAGTACTAACCTGTAAGACGCGCCCTGGTAGCCTTAGCTCTCTGCACGGCATTCGACTCATCATCGCTCTTCAGCGCCGTCCATTTGGTCAGGTTCCCCTCGTCGTTCAGCCTCCTCGCGATACGCTTCTCAGTCCTCTCCTCATTGTCAGCGAGCGCGCGGCGGGCGCTGGACATCTCCGAGTTGATGCCCACACTCTCCAGGATCTTGTCGGAGATCCTCATACGGTTCTCCAGGTTGGACACGGTGTTCTCGAAGTCGATGTCCTCGGCGAAGCGGGAGCTCTTCTTGCCGGCGCGCAGGCGCTTCAGAGATTGTGTCACCTGGAATTAGGGTGGTTTGGAAGTTGGTACTTTTGGTCTGGGTAGTCTTTTGTTTTTAATGTTATGCTTTCATGATGGAAGATAATTGAATATAAAGTAAATAAATAATTAAATTATTGAAAATATGTCTCTATTTGGAACAGAATGATTCAATTAGCGAGTACCGGGAATAGCTTCGTAGCTTCTGAGATATACCGGGTTTTACAATGGTGGAATGATTAATTATACCATTACTATGAAATTTTCGATAATCGTACCAAAATAAATGTTTACAATGACTCCCCTAGTCACCCATTAGTATACCATTTTTAAAACATCCTGTATACCTTTGCTTATATGTACCTATACTATATTTTACAGATCAAAATAAAAAAGTATGGTAACTTCTACAGTCAAATAAGTTACTAGATATTGAGCAATAAAATGTTCAAAATGACGAGCTAAGCCACTCTCTTTTAGCTTACTTTACCACTTTTGCAACACGCTGTCAACAGTACAGTTTCGAAACGACACAAACATATGGAAAAAGAACAGTATCGTCATCTGTCACTGTCAAAATGTAAGGCAAATTTGTCTGTTCCAAAAGTGTCATTTGTTTTTTTCCATATGTTTGTGTAGATTCGAAAATAGTATCGAATCCTGTGATAGACGTACAGGTATAATTTAAAATAGATTTCCATTTACTGCAGTCATACGTAACATTCCAAGAATCGACGCCCACTGCAAAGAATACCTTTATATACTTTTCATACATACATAAAGTATTTTAAGAATTGAAAATTCAGCTATTCTTGTTATGTGAAGTAAATAACATTGGGTAACAGTTACTTACCTGGAAATTAATTAATCTAGATACATAATAGGGGGATAATCGTCCTATTAGTCCAGATAATTATGATGTTATAATTATAAGCTAAGTTTAATAGTGCAAGAGTATATTGTGAATAGAATATGGAGTTACATAATAATGGTGTAATTAGTGCTCGATAAAATTATTGCCTAATTGAATTAAAATTATGCATGATCAAATTTTAATACTTAGGTTTTTTATCCCTTTCATAGCCTACGCTCGCTATTCGCTAGGTATGCTGAAAACAAGTGACAATAGGTATTTTCCTATTGTTCGCCTGATGGATCCATGATTTTTGAAAATAAATAAAACCCTTTGACCGTATTGTCAACAATGGCTGCAATCCCCAGTATATTTTAATAAAGTTGATATCCGTACCGTTTAAATGTGTACGAATATTTAAAAAAAAATATTTCTCATTTTAAATATAAAATACTACTTGTTTTATGCATCGAGAAAGATAAAACTAAACTCAAAACTAAACCTTCAATAACCATGTTCACTATAACAGTATTTTATATCTAATATTTATTTAAATCCTGTTTTTAATCGCAACGTCAATAACACCGACATAAACAAATCCTTGCAAAGTATTGCGAGATATGTGAGTAAATGGATTCCTCGTAACCTAAATGGCTACTCCGAGTTAACGAATAATATTATTTATTCAATATGCTACGTACTTACTTTATTACTACTATATTATAGCACAATAACGTCGAATCATATAATTAATAGGTATTCTATTCTATTCTATTCTGAAAGGGGGTGAAGTTCCTGTATGTGGCTCTCTCGAGTGGAACCTTTGTACATATCCCCTCGATTTCAGCTCAGCCAGCCTAGCTCCCGAGAAAACTGAAACTTAATTGATAGGTAATATGCCCTCAATTTAAATGCAAAATAAACCTAGGTGTTTACACCACAAGATTTAACTTGAGACTTCGCTGGAATAATTATATCGTATCGGCCCGGTGTGTCAACCATGTGTTAAGTCTTGCAAATTGAACTTTTGACATTGTGAACTACTGTAATAGTTTATATATGAAGATTTGGATGTGTTCTACCTTTAAAAATATCCTAGGGTGGCATCCTATCCATAATATTTCGTACCTAGTCGTAAAATTGGAGTGAACCCCCTGACTCTGATAAGTGAGTCTGACGATTCTCTGATGTTTTCAATTAGCGAGGTTTCGGTTTTTTTTCTGTAGCTGTAGTGTGCCGGACAGACAGCCAATTTATGGAAATAACAGCCGTGAATATGCGCAGTTCTATTGTCTATGTCAGCCGGGATTCGAGATTCTTAAAATAACTAAACCGCGGGAGCTCAAAAATTGGGATACGGCTTTTGTCTGATAACCTAGATGATAAAGTGGAGTTATGTTGGTTTTGAAATGTAAAACTTGTTACCTAAAAGCAATGCGTAGAACATCGCTTACACGTAAACAAATTTAATAAAAACTGAAGTTACGTGGGCAGAGAAGACGAATACAAACACCAACATGATTATAATATACCTATATTTTTTGCCGTCAAAATAAGTTTACATTAAGGTACGAGACTGCGTGCTGTGTAAATAAATATAGTCAGTCATTGGGAGACAATAATATCTGATGATAATGCCTGTCTGTCTAGAGTTCAGATTTTTACTTAAATTATATATCATTATATGTATATTTTTAAGCAATCAGGTAGGTACTCGATGCGTCTATCACAGCTGGAGATTCTATTAAATAGAAATAAATTCCAATAGAAATAAATAAACTATGAACGGAGTTAATTGGATTCAGATAAATCAATTTAGGTAAAGTTGATACTGATAAAGTTATTTTTATATGTACTTACCTAGTAGCTTGAACGATTCTACTTGATTTCATTTGCGTAGGACGGGCTATTTAGAATTTTATTAAAGTAATTCTTGTATTCTATATGTTGAAAAACTTTACAGTAATCCCTAATGATGTGACAAAAAATAGTAAAAAACCGACTGACATAATTTATACGATAACATTTTTTGATATTCGCCTTTGATTACATTCTAAGACACCTATTGCTGATGCGAAATCTATTATCTTTAAAAGAACTTCCCCTACATAATATTATGTAAATCGATGTGTAACCTCTAACCTCAAACGACTCGTGCCAGCGGGTATGTTAACGGTGCAATACCGGCTTACCGGGAAGAAACGCATTCAAAGGGATCAAACACCAAAGGATCCAATATTTGCATAAGAGACCACCTATTTTATTCAACACAGCACGGAGCTTGGACATTCACTTGCATAAGAAGAATAGAGCGTGTTGAGGTTTTATTGCTGGTTGTCACTTACACACGTTACAGTCATTTTTAGAGTTAATAAGAAGCAAAGCGGGTATACCCAGAATTTACAATTTAAGGTCTGTAAATAAAAATGCCTTTGCCGCGCCTACGGTATACTATAGTATAGTATAGTATAGACCGATGAAATGGACTATGTTATTTTGTATTTGGATATATTCTTTTATGCTAACAGAATCTGAAATCAAATGGGATTTTATCTTATATAAAATCCAAAGCTCACATGCTTCTAATGCGGGAATGGAAGTTTGTCATGAAATTTTTTAATTTTTATTTCGTAAGTAAAAAGTGCCCAATGATGGACGTCGGCGTCGTGGAAGACCCAGACGGAGATGGCGGGACGACCTCGACAAGTTTTTACCTCAATGGCCGAAGGAGGCACAGGATCGGGACCGATGGTCAATTTATAAGGAGGCCTTTGCCCAGCAGTGGGATACTAACCAGGCTACATAAAAAAAAAAAAAAGTAAAAATCTGGTGATCTTTAATCACCCGAGTGCATTTGAACCAAAAGCTGAAGCTTGATGATCCGACCTAAAATAAACGCATCCTCAACAAAAATAAATATGTGACAAACAGTAAAATAAATTATGCACTATGAAACTCTTGCACATTCTCCATATAAGTCATCATACAACCATGACTGGACTGCTTTAAAAATAGAAAAAGTATAGACTTTGGCAGCAATATGCAATTCTACAACTCTACAACTGATTGCAATGTCTAATATTAGCAAAGAAATATAAACATGTCATGCAAAATGTTGACGTATGTTACGAAAATACGAGTCGGACTAAGGCAATTATGCATCTGATGATGAAGATCATACCTAAAATGAATCATATAAATGGAAGCTTAAAATAGAAGATTATTTATTGCTCCACTAGTAAAAACATTCATGTAGGTACATATTTTTACAGAATTGTAAGTCATGTAAATAATACAAATTTCAATTCAATTCTCGACTTGCCTTGTATTACCACGGCGGTGGAAATCCACCTTTAAACAGTGACATCAACCATTTTGTTCCTCAGATACTAAACATTTATCTGACTATTGAAAAGTTTAATTAATAAGTGATTTCCACGTGTGGCGTGAATAGTATAACAATCTGTGACCAACCCTACTCCAATCCTAGAGTTTACCCCAGACACGCTAACAACACTTCCAGACTAACCTCATCTCCAAGGTCCTCGTCCTCAAAGGCGGCAGACAGCGGCTTGCCCCGGCTGGCGCGGTTGCCCCGGGAGTCGAACAGCTCGTCCTGTGCGGCCTCGGTCTCCTCCAGGGCGCTCCTGATGCGGGAGTCCACGTCAGTCTTCAGGTTACGTTCGGACTCGGCACGGGAGCTGGTGACCTGTGAGCGTGGAGAGGGAGGTTATTGAATGAATGGTTACGTTAATAATTCAATATTGCTGGACACTGGAATACACCATAGAAGTAATAAACTAAATAGATGTAGTCCATCTCACGATCAATGAAAAAGTTCGACTCATAAAATGAAGACACCAAAAAAATCCTAAATTTTTAAGAAAATTTAATTATAATATTCTGATGCGCTGTTAATTGTACTTAAATATTGCAGAAGGAGTCATTAATCTAGTTTTTTCCGTTTAAAATTAATTTGGTGTTAAAGAGTGTGTGTGTACAGAGGTACCTACAGAATTGAGGTTATCTACCTGAACATGAGATTAACATCACTTTTAATTCACAAAAATATGTTTCTTTCACTATTTTTTTATTAGGACCAGAAAGGAACATTAATTTCTTTGAAGCAGAAATGGTTTATATAATGTCGGAAATAATTAATTTTGCGTCGCTCATTACAATTATTCTAATCTACATATTACGTACCTAATCCACGTTCACTTAATCATAGGACACCCACTAAGTAATAGTTGGAAAATGGTGCACTTTTCCGTGATAAGTATTTTAAATTGATTTAATTAATTATCTTGCTATTACCTAAGACTAGGTGAGTACCTTATTTTTTTTAATTTACTTTACCCATTATAAACAAAAATAATATTGTTTGATATGTCTGTCTCATAGGCGACCGAATGGCGTAGTGGTTAGTGACCCTGACTACTGAGCCGAACGTCCCGGGTTCGATTTCCGGCTGGGGCAGATATTTGTTTAAACACAGATATTTGTTCTCGGGTCTTGGATGTGCCCGTAACATGGCAATAGGCCCGCCCCCTATTACATTGGGACTAACAAAACACTCTGGCGAAAAGTGGGTGCAGCAATGCACCTCTGCCTACCCCGCAAGGGAGTACATTAGTACAAGGCGTGAGTGTGTGTGTGTGTGTGTGTGTGTGTGTGTGTGTGTCTGTCTCATGTACCTACGCATAAAATAAAATACAAACCAAATCCATTTGAAAGTTTTATTTGTAAAACATCCATATTGATTTGTGGTTGGCAATTACAATCCCTGCATTAGGTGCGGTTTAGCACTGCGTTGAACCACATTTTAATTGGTGGTAATAGTACCTTCATATTTTATTTTGTTCTATAATAACAATTTATTTTATCACTTAGTTTCGTTTGATCTTGTTGGAAAGTGTAGGTAACTGCAAATCAATATTTGAAGGTTTAGCTTATCGATGTTTCTCTCTCTCTCTCATTAGTAATTTTTTGGGTACCGACTACCGACAAATACCCTCAGTAGGCACAAAACAGCATAAGTTTTAAATTTTATAATGAGTACTTAGAATTGTTAACACACTGAATTTATTATATTCTTATAAAATATGTACCTATCTAAAAGCGGAGTATTAAGTCTTTCAAGCTGTAAGAGCTTTTCTGCAGGTTTTTTGTGCAGTTAATCCGCTTGTAAGAGAGCGTAGAATATTTGTTGGAGTTTAGTTATTTGCTTGTAATGTAACGTACTTAGTAAACACATTCCTAACTGTCATACGTCAAATGTCATCTTTCACTTTGACAAGCTGTCAATCACATATAACTCTCTTCTCTCATGGTTGTAATGTACTTATGCCGGCTTTTAAATAAATCTCAGTGAATCTATAAAAGTTTGTTTGCTTTCCACCAAAATATCCAACATGGTAGCAGAGCGTGGTTGGTAAAAGTGGAAAGTACTTTTATTTTTCAGAATTAAAGTTTCCGAAATTACCATAAATACATAACCTCAATCATAATGACGACTTCATCAAACGGTTCCTATACGGTGGAAAAATTAAAAGGAACTGAAAATTATTCCACTTGGAAGTTTTCAATGAAGATGGTGCTCATTCATGAAGAATTGTGGGAATATGTGGAAAAGGAAACAAGTGATGACAAAAAGGGCAGTAAGGCATTGGCGCGAATTGCTTTATCAGTGCAACCATCTGTTATTCCGTACATACGAACAGCTAAAAGTGCCTACGAAGCTTGGAACAACTTGAAAGATACGTACGAAGGCAAAGGTCTGTGCAGAAAACTAGGCTTACTCAGGAGTTTGTTTGGAACAAAACTTGCAGACAGCAATTCCATGGATGGCTACTTAAACAAAATTAAAGAAGTTGCACATCAGTTAAGTGAAATTGAATCCCCATTGGATGATGAATTCATCGCTGTCATTATATTGAGTGGCCTTACTTCCGACTATGATCCGTTAATTATGGCTATCGAAAATTCAGGCCAAAAATTGACAACGGAACATGTATCTGCCAAATTACTACAGGAGACACAGAGAAGGCAAGATAAAGAAGATGGAGTGACTGCCCTCGTCACTCGGAAACAAATAAAGTGCTTCAGGTGCAAACGTGCAGGGCATTACTCAAGTAACTGCACAGAAAAGAAGGCTTATCATGAAAAACAGACAACAAAGCATGAAAAACCTAAGTCGAAGGCTCTCGTCACAGCCTTGTCTGTGAAAGTTCACAGCAATGTGTGGTATATAGACTCAGGAGCCACTAACCATATGTGCAACAGTCGCGACATGATGGTGAGCTGCAATCCAAATAAAACTGTGGATGTGAGCGTGGCAAATGGTGAGAGGTTATCAACAGCTGGACTTGGTGAAGTTGAAATTAAATTAAAAGACTGTGTAAGAACAATAAGTGAAACTTACTATGTACCTAACTTAAGTACCAACCTATTGTCTGTTAGTGCGATGACGCGCAAGGGCTATGAAGTCACATTTAATCGTAATTCTTGTACAATTCGTGATGGTAATGAAGTTCTAGCTACTGGAACTCAGGTGAACGGTGTGTATCAACTTGACACTGTGTCGGACAACGCCAGTACTGCTGCTGGCAATGCAGCAAAGGTGGAGGAGTGCGAACTAGTGGCGGCAACAGCAGCTGCCTCGACACCCCAGGAGTTGTGGCACAGACGTCTTGGGCATCTGAATGCGAGAAGTATGAATCTTCTCCGTAAAGGTATGGCCGTAGGTGTTGATTATAAAGATTCAGATTATAAACACTGTATACCGTGTATTGAGGGAAAACAGAGTAGACAACCATTCCCTAAACGCTCATTTAGTAGGGCAAGTGATGTCTTAGAACTGGTTCATACAGACCTGTGTGGGCCAATGCAGGTTCCATCTCTAAGTGGTTCCAAGTACACATTGAGTTTCATAGACGACTACACAAGGAAGCAGTATACTTACTTTCTGAAGTCTAAAGATGAGACTTTTAGGTATTTTCAGGAATTTAAGCAGCTTGTGGAAAATGAAACTGGGAAGAAAATAAAGGTACTTAGGAGTGATAGAGGGGGAGAATATATGAGTTCTATTTTTCAGGAATTTCTCAAAGCCAATGGTATCAAGCATCAGAAGACTATACCGGATTCTCCACAGCAGAATGGTGTTGCAGAACGAGCCAACAGAACCATTATGGAGAAGGTGCGATGCATGCTGATGGATGCCGGATTGGGGATGAAATTCTGGGCCGAAGCGGTGAACACAGCCGTCTACCTAAAGAATAGAAGCCCGACTAAGGCTGTTCTTGGTGCGACCCCGGAGGAAAAATGGAGCAAGAAAAAGGTAAATCTGAACAATTTAAAAGTATTTGGATGCATTGCCTATGTGATGGTAAAGAATAGAAAGAAGTTAGATCAAAAGAGCAAACCATACATATTTATGGGGTATAGTGAAGAATCAAAAGGATACCGGCTTATTGATCCAACTAATCCTAGAGATATTAAGCATTCTCGAGATGTTGTATTCTTGGAGGATAAGTTCTATGTTAAAGACATGTCGCATGATGATACTGTAGATCAACAATTATTTGTTGATATTAACTTGAATGAAAATGTAATTCCTCAATCGGAATCATCCACTGTAGATACTGATATATCTGACGACAGACAATCACAGAATATAAACAGAATCAGCACAATTACACTTGATGATTCCGAGAGTGAGGACAGCACAAATGAAGGGCCAGATGATCGCTTGGACACTACTTACGTTCCAGGGAGAGAATCGCTAGCTGAAGCCGAACTGACTTCAGACTCCAGCTATGATGATGTTGCTGAGTCTCCGCTTCGAGCCAACTTTGTCAGACTGGCTGACCATGATCCTGATGAACCGCAGACAGCAACTGAGGCATTGAATGGACCAGAAGCAGATGGTTGGCGTAAAGCGATGAAAGATGAGTATGATTCATTTATTAAGAATAAATGCTGGACTCTGACAGAACGAGACCCTGAACATAAACCTGTAAAATGTAAATGGGTATATAAGAAAAAGTATGGCCTGAATGGAGAGTTACTTAAATTTAAAGCTCGCTTAGTAGCTAAAGGTTATTCTCAACAATATGGTATAGATTACCAAGAAACATTCTCACCTGTCGTGAGATACTCGACAATTCGAATGCTGCTTGCATTGTCAGCAGAATACAACATGTCCATTGATCATCTTGATGTGAAGACCGCTTTTCTCAATGGGGAACTAGAGGAAACAGTCTACATGGAACAGCCGGAGGGTTTTGAAGTACCGGGGAGTGAAAACATGGTCTACAAGCTAAACAAAGCAGTGTACGGCCTAAAACAAGCTTCCAAATCCTGGTATGATAAAATCACTAAGGTATTATGTGATAAATTGGACTTCAGCCGTTTATCTTCGGAACCATGTGTATACTTCAAATATGACAAGAATGACAGTCGATCAATGATGATCATAGCTCTGTATGTGGACGATTTAATTGTGTTTACATCTCCAGAATTCCAAGGAAAGGAGGAAATAAAACGTAAATTGCAGAATGAATTTGATATCACAGATCTAGGGCCAGCCCAACACATCCTCGGAATGAAACTATCTAGAAAAGGTAATAATATTTCACTTGATCAGTCAAACTACATAGAAAAATTACTGAAGAAATACCGAATGGAGGAATGTAAGCCTGTGGGTACGCCCATGGAGACTGGTTTAAAATTAACCAAGGAGAGTCAAAGTAATGATACCTATGATTACAGAGGTTTGATTGGCTCACTGATGTATGTAGCTGTTAGTACGAGACCGGACATCAGTCATGCAGTGAGTTACCTCAGCCAATTCAACAACTGCTTTGGAGAAAGTCATTGGAAGGCCGCTAAAAGGATTTTAAGGTATTTAAAGGGAACTATCAATTTAGGTCTTACATTCTATAAAAGCGGGTTGGATATAACTGCTTACGCTGATGCAGACTGGGCATCAGATAATCATGATCGCAGGTCGTATACTGGGTATGTGTTCTGTATAGGTGACTCAATAGTATCTTGGGAAAGTCGCAAACAGCGCACTGTTGCTCTGTCAAGCACGGAGGCGGAGTACATGGCGTTGTCCGACACATGTAAAGAGTCTTTATTTATAAGGAAATTTATGTTAGAAATGTTTGGTATCACGCCTAAAATATGTATATTTAATGATAACCAATCTGCTATAAAACTGTGTAAAAACTCTATGTTTCACTCCAGAACCAAACATATAGACATACGTCACCATTTTATTAAAGAAATTGTTAACAATGGTATTGTGCAAGTGAGATATTTGTCAACAAATGATATGTTAGCTGATGTTTTAACTAAAGCACTTTGTAAGGAGAAACATTGCAAATTTGTGAACTTAATGTTAAAATAACTGTATTTCAAACTTGTAGTTGTTGGTTTTCTAGTATAAAATGTTTTAATATGTTGTGTTAACATGGGTAAGATTCATGCATTTAGTGTTCATGAAAAACTGTTCAGTAGTTATTTACTTTGAAATAAGACTGTTAGGATTAACTTATTTTGTTATGTACTTGTGTAACACTTATGTAAGAGTTAGTTTAACTGTATAAGTACATAGTAGGTATTTTATATAGTGCATTTTATTTATGGTTGATGTGAAAGGTCTAAACTCATGTTAAATAGTTATGTATGTGTTTAAGGGCCAGTGTTGGAGTTTAGTTATTTGCTTGTAATGTAACGTACTTAGTAAACACATTCCTAACTGTCATACGTCAAATGTCATCTTTCACTTTGACAAGCTGTCAATCACATATAACTCTCTTCTCTCATGGTTGTAATGTACTTATGCCGGCTTTTAAATAAATCTCAGTGAATCTATAAAAGTTTGTTTGCTTTCCACCAAAATATCCAACAATATTTTCATCCATCGAAAAATGGAAGAGGATTTCATAAACCTCATTATTGATTTTAAGTTCATTTGGCGTTTTTGTTCTATTAACCGACTTTGAAAAAAGAATTAGGTTCTCAATTCGTCTGTATGTATTTTTAGGGTTCCGTAGTCTACATGGAAACCCTTATAGTTTCGTCATGTCTGTCCGTCTGTCTATCTGTCTGTCCTGGTTTTATCTGTCTTACCGTGCTTTTGCCATCGAGTCGGTCGAGCACCGGGCGGTAGTAGCTCTCTCCCTTGTTGTAGTTGCAGTCGTAGACGCGCGTGCGCCTCACTCTACCGACACGACTCATAGCGCTGTCTCTTTCTAAACTCCCGAGTCCTAAACTGTAAACAAAACGGATTAGAAGTTAATACCGGTGTCAAAAGATGGCGCTAGTGAGTCTAGCTTATAGTGACAGGAAGTGGAAAATGTGTGAATTTTTGGCGACGAGGTTGTATGTTTGAGTAACTTTATATTTTTTAATTTCATGTCAACATTACGGAATATATGTAATAATTCCTTGCGGAACAAAATAAATTGACGAGCGTTTTTTTAGATATTCCATCACCTGAACCTTTAAATCCTTTGATGCGTTCGGTGCAAAAAGCTTATCGGCAAAACGTGATAAAATACAGTTGTGTGAATGCTTTGGCCACGGGGGATTTCACACACATCAAAAGTACCCCTAGACTAATCCTAGCCAATAAATTTTGCTCTATTTATCCCACAAAAATAGTCTACCTAGTTAAAATTTTACTACGGTGGATTTTTTTGTTTGTGATTGCCTGTTAAAAATGGACAGTTTTATATTGGGATAAACGTTTCCGTTGTGTGTAGGTATAACTGCAACTCAGTCAAGGTAATGTACATTTAATTAAAATAATACGTAGTTGTTATTTTATTACTGGTTGTCGGTAAATAGATGGTCAAAATATTTGATTCTGTATGAACTGTATATTGTAGGTATAACTGTAGGTGTACGCGTAGGAAATCAGCGACTGACAACTAATCATTCTGGCTAATATTTTCACCACGACGACCAGCACTAGTATAGTGTTTTTCGCGAAAATGCTAACAAGATCTCACAATGTTGCAATAAACCATAGAATTCAACTTCATTTTCCATACTTTCTATGAAGTCTAGATGCGGAAGCCTATTCAAACCTACTTAATATTGTAGCGTTAATACTTTAACTTATTCAAGCAAAACAATGAACGAAAACTGAATAGTACAAAGTAAATTTAATAAGAACGGTATTTAATTTGTTCAGTTCGCTAACAACTTTTATTGTTCTACTTGAGTGAATACTTAGACGTCTTCTTATGAATACAGTTTATTGTTATCCAAAACTATTAATGAAAGTTTCATAAATGCTTAAATGTTGCAAAATTACGACGTAGATTGCATGTTGCTGTAGATAAAATTATTTAAATATCGGAAGAACTTTGTATTCAAATGCAAATCGTTCTGAAATGTATGTCATTGAAGCTATTGTGACCTCGTTGTAATCCCGAACCATGTGCCAGAATTACTGGCTAACACCTGATGTCGAAACTGAAGTCAGATCAAAACCTAATACTTGATGTAGATAGTTAAAACGTATATACGATATGCGCCCGCGCAAGGCCAAACGACTGATTCCAGCAAACAAGAAGTAGCTTCCTATACTAAATCATTTAGCTAACACGAACATAAAACCGACGAAACAAAAATAGCATTAACGAGACAACAGTTCCGACCAACATAATGTATAATTGACGTAATCATGAAAATACGATAAAAAGTAAATTCTTGGCACCAAAGCAACTAAAACTTCAATGGATAACTTTTTATTTTTCAATGAAATTGTATAATGTAAATAAATATAATGATGTTTTGACAGTGTAAACAGGAACATGAGGTTCTGGACGGGGACTGAAGGTCCATTACGCCGAGTGCCGTTTATCGATATTTCACGTCCGACGGGCGAGCGAGCGCGGTCGCGTGCGGTGAACAGTGGAACAAATTGAAAATAGAATTCGCAAACATTCGATACGAAGGTATTTTTAGTAGCGAAAACCCGGTTTTTGTTCGTCCGACACACCTCGCCATTGTATGCACTCGCTGAATACGAATGCGACCGAGCGATCAGCTAGGCGGCGGCGATCAAATCTAAAACTGTATTTATACATTCCAAAATGATATACTGGCTGGTAAATATAAACAAAACACTGCAGATTAAAAAGTCAATTAGCGCATAGCCCTGAAAGAAGAAGATTTTAAGTTTGGAATTCGCTGGACAGGCGTGGATGAAGCTGAGGTTGTGAGGGAAGAAGAGATGAGGGGAAACAAGAAATGTGAGGAATTGGAGAGAAATATGAGAAAGTGTTGGTACTGACCTGATGCGTGTACGTCGCGGGAAGCGGCGAGTGGGACTGGCGAGAGCCCGCGCGCAGTGCCCGCCGAGGGCCGGCGTGGGCGATCCTATGTTTATCCGTGAGCCAACTCGAAATATATCAGCTTTTGTTCCGAACCGATCCTATAGTTGCAGGTACATTCGCTTGAAAGTTTCATCGTTTTGAATGAACATTTCAACCGAAATAGACTTAAGTGCAGACTTGGACAGATTCGGTACAACAGCTGGCTTCGTTTAGTTTACATGACACATCCAGAATGTGTGTCAGTTGTTTATATCTTTACTCTTTAGCCCTTCAGTCTTTCTGGCCCGATAAAGATTACTGGGAGAAGTAGATTTACTGCCATAAACTGCTTAATATTTTGTGTAATTGCCTTCTTGATGAAGAGGAAGAGGATATACGTACTTAGCATCAATCTTACGGGAAGGAAAACATAGTGAGGAAATCAGCGCATCTAATGGATGTGTGAACCCATCAACCATGAGTGGAATGAAATTTCCAAGTACCTACCTAGTGATACATAGAACTACGTGTATGACTACTTGGAACAAGCCAGTGGATCAGCGAGGTAATAGATGACCTAAGCCAAGGAAGGTATAGAAAGCAATGTAATATCTCATAAATTAATGTGGAATCGTCGTAGGCAGGAACATAAGTACTTCTCTATCCGTACGTTAAGTGGTAAATTAACTAATATTCATTCGAGGGAGCCACGTGCAGGCAATTAGGTACCGTTTTACACTTACAGATTTTACTTAACTTTTAACCACCGACCGCAAAGTAAGATAAGTGTTTTGAAACACCACAAACAACCACAATTTACTATCTATTACTGTCGTATCGTGACCACTAAGTAAGAAAAGCGGTGCAATACATGAAATAGATCGTTGGTACGTAAAAGTAGTACCTAATTAGCTATTGTTGGATAAATACCTGATGGACTTAAGTAGATGGATTTAAGTTTAAAACACAATTTGTTAATTTTTAGATCTTCATATTAATTTTGGAAAGATTTTTGGTAATTATATTTTATTATTGATATTTTTAACCTTTCTAAATATGAGGGATGTGGCAGAAGTGAACACACAAACGTAACTAGGTACCTCTAAAACAAACATAGCTCAAAGCGTTTCATTTGATTTATAATGTTTGATATTCCAGTAACTTCGATACTGATCTAATGAATCAAACATTTCTCTAGATAATAATTTGAAAGCTAACAGTGGTATTCCTTTGACGCACAGTTGTTTGCAGTTAGCATGGTGTGGCTTACGGTGAGTTGCACGAAGGAACTTTAAACTAAGGTTAACCTAAAATCTGTCTCCTTTGCTTTGTCAGTATACGTACAGAAAGCGACAGACATTCTTAGTGGAACTCGGCAGTAGTCAAAGGAACTATAATTAAGCTGATAAACTAAACCAAAATACAATGAAACCTGTATCAAGGGGGTAACAAAATTCTAAATGTATAGGTATAATACTTACCCGTTCGTAGGGCACTAGACGTTATTAAAAGCGCGCTTTTTTTGTAACAAAACCCGGAAGTTGCCTATTGCCTGTGCGTTCTCATAAATCCCTGCATGCGACGGGGTTTTTAATTAAGCTTCTGATAACCACGAGTATATCAAAAGGATTTATTAATTCTGCGATGTATAAGCACATTCGTTCGTTTATTGAACATTTACTTATGTTTAAAATCGCTTTGAGCATGTTGCTACAACGTATATATATTTAATTTAATAGGTATACTGACTTATTGTAATTACAGATTTCTCAACTCTGTTTATAATAATTTTCTAAATAAATCTGTAACTAGAACAAGTAGACTTCGAACAAAGGATGAGGTTCTCAATTCATCTTTGGAATTATCCCTAGCATCACACATGAACAAGCACTGTAACTATATCATAAGAACCGATAGAACCTCGAAATTTCGTCTCGGCATTTACAGTACTTTCAGTACGTCGTCCTCAGAAATAATGTAGAGGTAACTCGTATTGCGATAGGATTAGCCCATTAGTTACATTTGTCCTGTGTTTTATCAAGTTCAAACATAATTAATAATGCTTTTTAATATTAACATTGTATCGTTAGAATGAACGAGAAACGAATTATGTATCCTAATCCTAACTAATATTATAAATGCGAAAATAACTGTGTCTGTCTGTCTGTCTGTTACTCTTTCACGCCAAAACTACTGAACGGATTTGAATGAAATTTGGTATCCATACGGTCTAGACCCTGGGAAAGAACATAGGGTACTTTTTATCCCGGAATTCCCACGGGAAAACTTTTTAAGGCGAAGCGAAGCGCGCGGGAACCGCTAGTACTTACTAAATGTTTCATTAATTTAAGTTGCGCTCAGATTTCTACAAAGTTGTAGGTAAGTACTCAATAATTCAAGCGAAATGATTTCGCCTACAAATAAAAAAATAATTTGTCTGAGATTCGCAAGAGATTCGTAAACAAAATACTTCAGATCGACTGTAGTGTATTAAGTATCTCTTATGATAGGTATTTAGCGTGTTCATTACGTGTAACAAGGAGATTTGTTTTATTTCCGGCTCATAAATACTCAGATTGAACAGTATTTTTCTCGTGATGCTTTATTTTTCATAAGTACAACAAACAAAGGAGTGCTATGATTATATTATATCTTTGCAACAATAGTTTTAATTGACTTGATTAGTATACCTTTGACAAGGAAGATGGGTTTTGTGATTGAATTACATATTAGGTACTAACTTACACTAGAAGTTTTGTAGGGTTTGAAAATGGTTTGAAACTAGATAATCTTGTCGTCCAAGGTGTCAGTGGTGTTGGCCGTTTTGGCAAAGAAAAGTAAAATTTATACTTATCGCTCTTAAAACCTACTCATCAAATAAAAATACGTTCCAAACTACAGTCAGAGTGCAGTGGACCATTATACACACAGAAGTAAATAAACTTATACAACTCTGAATAAAATCGAATCAATCGGCAAAAATATTTCGAACCTGAAAAACAAACTCTTTGATGCGGTATCGGTGCTTGTTAATAAAAGTGTAGAGCGGAATATTGATAAAACTCCGGTTTCCCATTTAAGCAAAAACCTCCTGAATAATTGAGGGAGATGTATTAAAAAGTAAATCATTTATAAAATCAATTGGGTGTGCGATGCAGTGGTGGCATACTGTGTGTATTTGATTGTAATTAAAATTAATCAAATGTTTTACATAAATTAAGTAAATTCAGTTTGGAAAAGGATGAAAATTAAAATAATAACGATTTATTATCAATTATTTTTTGGAACGAGTGGAAAGGTGTAAAGTTTAAGCAAAAACCAGAAAATGTTGTGTTCCAAATGTTGTTATCCACTTTTGCGTACCCGTGTGGTGAATGTTTAGGAGTAGGCACACGCGTGCTAACCATGACTTAAGAACTTAACTGCCAATGTTAGCATAATGGTCGAAGCTCTTGCTTATATAATACAATCTAAGCCAAAACGAGCCAATAGAATCGGACGGGGATAAGTTGTGTGGATTATATTATACACATCGATCGCTAGGTTAGTGGGTACTCTGACTCGCTAGAGTCGCTAGGGAATGCTAGGGAACCATAGTAGGTACTTATTCTACTTGAAACATACTTGAAAGAAAGGAAGAAACTATTTATTAATCTGTTAATGTCACCTGCAATCACAGATTATATCTGAGGACAAGGACAAGTGACACTTCACGTGCTTCAACAACGTCCCATACTGTTATTTTGATTATAAATTATTAATAATTTTAGTTCCAATTAATACTTTAGTTTGAAAGTTTCCAGAATGTTTCGTAGCGCAAAGATGACTCTGTGCAACATTTACGTGCAGCCGCAGGCAGCGTTCCTGACATTGTCTCGACTCGGGGACATGGGCTGTGTCGAGTTCCTAGATGTAAGACATAAGACTATGCTATCACACAATAGGGTGAGGCCCCATTGGTGTGGTCGTAAAAGATATAATATAAAAGACACAACGCACCAATGGGCCTCGCCCATCTTTGCACATTTTAAGCATTTTGGTATACTAACCGTCAAAGTGTTTAGGTTTAGGGCTGCGTTGAGCGGATATTTTCGGAGCGGACTGCCTTCTCCTAGCACTTGTAATACACCTACTCCGTCAAGGCAGGCCACCTACATTTATTTCTGCAAAATTCCAGTCAAACAGCAGCGTCCAAGCCTTTCAAAGGAAGTACGTTCCCGAGCTATGCCGATGTGAGGAGCTGGAGCGCAAGCTGCGGCTGATGGAGGCCGAGCTGAAGAAGGACGGCATCGCCATCGCACCGCTCCAGCTGAACCCCAAGCCGGTGCAGCAGCAGGATATGATCGCGTTTGAAGTAAGCTTAGCACACGCACCTAGACTGGTATATTATTATTAGTAGTATGTTGTACACTCACGAACAATAAAAAACATCCAGTGACAATAGCACCTTACTGCTAAAGGGAAAAAAGTAGGTTAATGACGCCGCCTGCAATATTGAAGTACATTTGACAGCGCATCTGAATATTACCAACTAAAAACGTAACTACTTTCAAAGAGCATTTTGTGAGTGGAATTTTATCATTGCTCGTGAGTGTATTTACAGTGAAACTATAAAGTCCTGAAATTAAATGAGGGCACTGCTATCTTTCATGTAGCAACCCTATATAGCGAAACATAACTGACTTTGATACTTAAAATTTTGCCTGTTAACTTCCTACCTATTTATGTATTTAAAAACAACTTACCATCCACAAAAAAGCTCTTATACAAACTAGAAGGTGTTAATATGAAGGCTAATAGTGAAACCAATAAATATTTATTTAGATAACGTTATTTAACTGTATAAAAAAACTGGATCTATTGACGAAGGGCACACATAGTAAAGACATCAATTTCTCTTTTTGGACGGCCAGTTCTGTTTCTTCCAGGAGTTAGAAATATTCCATATTTTGCCCTCTTTGGCACGCTGGTCCGATATAACTATAAAATAAAATAAAAAATCTTTTTGAGTTAGGTACACAATGCCCCCCAAATTCACACAATGTGAATTTAGTAAGTAAACAAACATATATCTTCAAGTATCAAAATGTTAAGGTTTGACTCAACTGAAACCAGATGAAACCTACAATCAGTGGTATGTAAACAATGTTCGACGTGGGCTCTAAACCTAGGTTTATCGATAAATGAAGCGTTGGTACTAATAAAAAATGAGTTATTACAATTTGTACAATGCTACATACCCGTCATAGACGCTGTACGAGCGTAAACATCCTCCAAATTCGACAAATGTGTCCAGCTTGATGTTCCGCTAAACATTGTATTAAAACTCGATAAATAACTTCACTAGCTTGACTACGAATATTTTTCTTCATCTTCCTAATTGCAACCAAGCGTAAATTGTTGCTTTTATCTAGATTATCCTTATAATTAATAAGAAAATTCAAAAAAACAGCCAACCGCCTATTGACATAAACAATTGTTATGACTTTTATGTTTCTTTTCTAATGGTGCCAGGCTCCTGAACATTTTAGTTCCTCAAACATTAATTTCAGGACTTTATAGTTTCACTGTATATGTTTAGGCAGGTTAATGCACCTTAGGAAATTATGACACAACCGTACGTACCAAGCACGTTGCGTGTCGAATTACCACCCTTCGCGCGTAGTTGTGGGTGTGCAGATCTGCATCACGCGGGATCACGGCGGCTCTGAAGCTGCGTACAGAGTACAGACCGGCCAAACGAACGCCAACGAACCGGTTTCGTTGACCTTCTTTGCTGCAATCTGCCCTGCATTATCTATGATAAATATCCATCGTTGGGCGTTCGTTGGGCGTTCGTTGGGCCGGTATCTGTACGCAGCTTGAGTCTGCGGGTACGAAACTTGCGACGGGCGGAGTGCGGCGCGCCGCTCCACCGTCGCCCGTTTTGTACACAACGATAATATATGTTTTTAATGCATTTTATTACATGGCCGGTGTGCCTTGTCCGTGTGTCTCGCCTGACGTCCGAAAAATGAAATGATTCTATGCTGTCGGTTGGGTATGCAAAGCAAGGTCTTGCGCCTCTCTCTATTCGTATTTGTTATCCGTTCCATTAGAGGTCATTTTTTAATTATGTTTCAGAATCTCCTCGAAGAATGGACGACAGATATAGAGGAGATGACCACAAACAACCAGACTCTGCTGAAGAACTACTTGGAACTAAGCGAAATGTTGTATGTGCTCACGACCCTGAGTCCAATATTCGGCTCAGCGGACCTAGAGCGCGATCCCAGATACGCAAAGTAACTAGATTCTCAAAATTTTAGGATGCCTAGAGCTGGACTAGGGTTTGCAATCGTGGTAAAATAGGTTAGCATTCAGTCAGCATGCCGAACCTGCCATGTCTAACTATGACGTGACTCAGAGTACATCACCGAAGATGTGATGATTGGTAAAGTGTGTATTTGTGCCAGTGAGCATTGCCAGAGCATTGCTTATCTGTTAAAAACGGACATTATTTTTATGGATGTGACTGCCGGCTATTACGGATTAAAAGTAGGTTTCTTAAAATAAATTTGACCTTCCGTAAACTAAAACATTTATGTATTAATTTCTTGCTTTACATCTATTATCTTACTCCTGCTTCCTCCTAACCAACTAACAATTACCTCGCTCTCCAGAGCAACTGGATCTCGACCGGAGTCAAAGTTTGGACTGACTGGACACTTGGTGGTGGTGACG
Source organism: Plutella xylostella (assembly GCF_932276165.1). Classification (NCBI taxonomy): domain Eukaryota; kingdom Metazoa; phylum Arthropoda; class Insecta; order Lepidoptera; family Plutellidae; genus Plutella; species Plutella xylostella. The sequence goes on from NC_064012.1 coordinate 11,005,252, forward strand.
GGTGTGGTCAGGAGGGCTCGCAGCCACGCGTTTGAGACCATGCTGTGGAGGATCTCGCACGGGAACCTGTTCTACCGAGTGGCTGCTGAGGACAAGACCCTGGTGGATCCGGCCACGGTCAGTGGGAAGTTGTCTTTGTTGGAAACAAACGATACTTCGGGACAGTTTTTTGATCCGTAGTTAACTCAACCATTGGTCAAAAAAGGCAACCATTAGTTAAAAATCAACAAAATTCGTATGCATCTGTGTTTAAATTGATCACTGATCCGTAAACTGGTAAATATTAAACTATAGTAATACTTATGTGTATAAAAATACCACAGGACCAGCAAATACGAAAGGTGGCGTTCATAATAATTTGCCACGGCGATGAACTAGGGAACAGAGTGAAGAAGATTTGTACCGGGTTCAAAGCCAATCTCTACAACTGCCCGACAACGCAGGAAGAACGGGAGGAAATGATATACAAACTACAAGTGCGACTCGATGATATTGAACAGGTAAGCTAACGATCCTTATATGCACGTACTATGTATGTTGGTATGAATTTAACTAAAATTTATATGAATTGGTCGAATAACTTACTTGAAAATAAGAAGTTTGTCTTCTTTAGATGTAGTCATAATAAAGAGATTGGCAGTAACCTATGCACAGAAGTGTTTATTTAAGGTAAGGTAAGGTTGTTGTACATATCTGTAGGTAGACGACAGACAAATATTTAGATGGACAAACTAACGCAGAAGACTTAAAAATCATACGTTATAATTATTATGTTACCTCTAAATCGTAATATTTTTACCTCAATAACAGGTAATGAAAAAGACAAAATACCATCGATGCAAGGCATTGAGATCCGTAGGTCGGCAATTTAGTCCATGGATGGCATCAACTAAGAAGTCGAAAGCGATCTATCATACGATGAACCTATTTTCGCTGGATATTACTAAGGAATGCTTGATAGGACAATGCTGGGTACCAACTGACCAATTGAAGGCTGTCCAAGACGTTTTAGAGGCTACTTCGGTAAGTCATACTAAAGATGAAGAATCGATGTCCGGTAGGAAAGTTTCCGGGAGGGATCACGAACATGCAAGTGTAGCGTGGGACGTGCTGCGGTTTGTGGCTAAATGAGGAACTTCTAACACTTAGAGCGGTGGTAGCTCAGTCGGGTAAGCGCCCGCTTCTCACGCCAGAGATGCGGGTTCGAATCCCGGCCGGCCATCTAGATCTAGCACATCTAGATATGTGAACCCACCAACCCGCAGTAGACCAGCGTGGTGGGAAATGGTTCAAGCTAAGGAAGGCAGTTTAGATCTTGGGGATATGCACAAAGGTTCGAGAGAGCCAGGTGTAGGTACTTACACCCCCACCGAGAATAGAATAGAATAGAATACTGAGCATTGAATATTATAATATTTGTACAGGGACAAAAAGTATAAAATACACCTCATGCAAAATTTTGGAGGCGAATCTCAACGCAATTTTGTCAATATCCGAGTGCTATCCGTTTCTACATGATACCCCAGAATTCCCGTGGACTTTCCGAAATATAAATTATATAATAATATTATTTCTCAGAAAGAGAGTGGGGCAGAAGTGGAGTCGTTCATCAGTGTGGCTACCACGACCGACGCGCCGCCCACCTTCTACCGCACTAACAAGTTCACGAATGCGTTTCAACTTCTCATCAATGCGTATGGAGATGCAACGTACCGAGAACTTAATCCTGGTAAACATACTGATTCTTCTTCTCTCTCTCTAGGGATTGTATAAAGATTGGCCATTCTGATAAGATTAGGCCCTGTCAGTTAGATAGGTACTATCCATAATGAGTCGGACGTACGCTACGGTTTACCGTTAGCATCCTAAGCATCCTATTCGAAGATACATCGTCAACTCTAGACGATGACGATGTATCTTCGAATATGATGCTTCTTGCGTGCACCCGAATATACCTACTATAACCACATACAGGGTGTCTGGTAAACACTGGGGTTGTTACCTAGGAAAAAAATATAATTCCAGACAACCCACCATAGAAAATTGCGTTTGTTTCAGGATTATACACAGTAATAACTTTTCCATTTTTGTTCGCTATGATGTTTGGAGACATAGGACACGGGTTATTGATGCTATTATTCGGAGTTTGGATGGTCTATCATGAGAAAAAATTCATAGCTGAACGGTCAGATAATGAAATCTGGAATATATTTTTTGGTGGTAAGAAGTTTTAAACTAAATTTTACAACTTCAATTTATCTTTTTCTATACGGAATACGAACGTTTCTCTACGTATCAAAAAAATATTATACTTTTGTTTGCAGGTCGCTATGTAATTCTACTTATGGGAGCATTCTCAATATACACCGGGTTTATCTACAACGACTGTTTCGGAAAAAACCTTTCTCTGCAGAATTCAATGTGGAAGAACCCCCATTCTCTGGAAGTGCTGATGGGTCCGCAAAAGACCAACTTTCTCGATGCCTTCGGCAAAGGGCCGAATCGTACTGCACCACCAAAAACGTACTGGTTTGGGAGAGATCCCGCTTGGAGTGTTAGTGCTGTTTAACTGTTTAGATGCCATTATTGTTTCGAACTTCGCACGCTATTGAATGTTTATAAATACCTCTTCTACATCACTAGAGCATAAACTTTTTAGCAATACCTTAATTGCGTCTCGCCACGCATCTACGCACGAGGATGCTCCTTCTCCGCTTATAGGCTCTGCGTGGCACGTCGTTGTAATTTCCGAGTTTTCTATACAAATGGAGATACGTCAATCAAATTTCGAACACGTATTTAGTGCGTGAACTGCCCTAAGATTTTCTACTTCTTCTTCTTCTCTTCACTTTTTGTACAGTATCTTTATTTTACTAATAAAATGGTGACAAAATGTCTTTACGCTTGTTATACATTTAAAATAATGACCAATGTTTCGTTTCAGATGGCTAAAAACAAAATGGTTTTCGAGAACTCTCTCAAAATGAAATTATCAATAGTAGTGGGTGTAATGCACATGGTTTTCGGTATCATTCTTAGTTTTTTCAACCACATGTGAGGATAAAACGTTTTATTATTATGTAATTTAAACTGTAATAGAATTATAACTTAGGGTCTGCTTCACAATGTCTTACCTGTGGGATAAAAGACATGCTCTCACTGTCTCAAATATAATGCTATACTATACTAACTAGGAACAGCATGTTTTTATCCCACAGTGGGTAGCCACTGACCAGGTATTGTGTAACAGGCCAACAATATAAATAAATTTAAATCCTTTCAGGCATTTCCGTCACACACACGCAATCTTTTTGGAGTTTTTACCACAAATCATATTTCTGAACTGTCTTTTCATGTATCTTGTCTTCATGATGTTTTTCAAGTGGTTCACATATTCCATGTATTCAGGTATCGTGTTTGATATTTCTATCTCTTTTCGTACTAACACTGGATCATTCAAATGTTCAGGTGTGGTGTGATATCATATTATAATTTCTTACTTACCCCACATGACCTTTTAATTTTTACGCCTGATTGTGTTCTAGTGTTTTCAATGTCTTACATATTACACTCTATAGGGTAACATAAGTTAATTGGTTGATATAAATTTGGACTTTCTGTGAGTCGGACATTTTGCGAGTAGTAAAGGGAATGAAAAAGTAAAAAAGAATTTAAAAAATAGTTAAATCATGCTGTCTAACCTGTGTCCGTGTATTGTTTTTACAGATACGCATGAGACAAGAGAACATTGCGCTCCTTTACTCCTCATATATTTCATAGACATGGTATTGTTCCGCGACACAAAACCAGTGGAAGAAGACTGCAATGCGTACATGTTTGCGAACCAACCCTACATACAAAAATGCCTCGTGTTGGTCAGTCTTGTTTGTGTTCCGATCATGCTGTTTGGGTCACCGGTCTGGGTCAGCCGCGTCAATGCTAAGAAGAGAGCTGGACTTGTAAGTATTTTTTGATATGACGCGATGACATAAATAAACAGCCGCAATATACATATAATAGCGGATGTTTTGTTTTTGACAAATCTAATATTCGGTAGCTGGTATTTGCATCTTCTTCAAATGATCAGTTCATCTTTACTTACCCATCTGCTGTCTAATACTTTCACCGCATAAACAATAGCCACATTCAATACTATCCCTTTATTCACCACAGCGATTCCAAAAGAAGCATTTTAAGGGTACCCACGGGGTCCTGGCGCACCGCCGGTTCCGACATTCCGATGCCTTCGCTGAAACTGACCAAACGAAGGAGCTGACAGAACTGGAAAACATGGAGAGGAAATATAGAGAGCTGCATGCAAAGATGGAAGCGGAAGTGGCGGCAAAATACCCGGGTTTTGGAGAACTGATGATCACTCAAAGTGTTCACACCATAGAGTTTGTGTTAAGTACTGTGTCGCATACGGCGTCGTATCTCCGCTTGTGGGCGCTGTCTTTGGCACATGCACGTGAGTTTACTTGATGTAATAGGTCGACTCAATGCCCACCTTAGAGGCTAAATGCGGAAAATCAGCTCGCCATGATACATAGCAGGTCGACTCAAGGGTTTATGTTACTCGTTGGTTGGCTCTTAGTATCAAAATTGCACGCAGAAGTTTTTGTCGCACGGCCTAGTCCATCCGTTTTTCTTCTATTAGATAAAAAAAAATATATAAATAGTTTAAAAAATGCCTTTTTTCAATATGGTTTGCTCTGCATTCATTGTGTGACGCAAAATCTTAAAATAAAGTGATTTCAATTGTAAACTAGCAATACAACAAAAAAATAAAGCATATATTTGATAACGTCAGAACAAGTTATAGAATTACACTATGTTTGTAAATAACCACATGCAATCAACTATATTGGCATAAAACTAATCAAGAACCATCGATCACAAATCATAATTTGTGATACATCAATTAAATTGCACAGCAATTTATGGTAATGCGCTATTTGATTGATCGTGTTGGGTGACAAATATTATTTAGCTTTCGGGATTCGGCCCTTTGGGTGTAAGCGAATGATGGCCATAGGCCCGCCCCCTTTCACATTGACACTAAAATTACACCTAGCGAAATTGCGTGCAGCAAATCAGAAATGCAACTTCGCAAGAGAGTAGTGCAATATTACAAGGTGGTATCGAACCTGTTAGGGTATTTGTGTCCTTTCTGTAAAAAAACCTATCCGTTATATAAATAAGCCTATTTCTTATTGCATGTCATGTTGTGAGGCATTGCTTTGTAATAAATAGGCTGTAGGTATTTATTTTGTGAAATTTTTGAACGCACAAATAATGAAGTATTCATTATTATCATCTCAAGTATAATTATCATCATCGGGCGACACACGTTAATTACCCAATGCCAGGCGCAGGTTATGAAAAGTTCGCGAGCAAGTAGGATTGAGATTAAATTGGAAATTTTAATTGGTAAAACCTACGTACATAGGTATACCTACTTAATTTACTTAATTGGTTTCAGAATTATCCGAGATGTTGTGGGATATGGTTTTTGGCAAACTTGCTCTTGCAGATCACAGTTGGCTGGGAATTTTAAAAGTATTTGTCGTATTTTCTGTGTGGGCTTCGTTTACTCTCACAATTATGGTGCTAATGGAAGGGCTTTCGGCGTTTCTTCACACACTACGACTCCACTGGTAAATATTACGATAAGGACAATATCTAAATATATAAAAAGGGAGACTGACTGACTGACAAATCAACGCACAGCCTAAACGGCTAAACGTAGGCACTACGGTAGAAGCTCGCGGCAGGTCAGCTAGTAAATAATATAGTAAAATAAGTACAAACCAGTTTTAAAATATGTTGCTACTAAACTACTCAGTATATTATACTGGGCCCCAAGTCTACTAAACGCATTAGAGTATGATGAAGACGAATTGAGAACCTCCTCTTTTTTTCGAAGTAGGTTAAAAACATGGCTAAAAGAATAATGCAATGAGTATCTGAAACGTCTAAGTATAAGTATTAGATAGTCTTCTACCATCCAGTTCAGAACAATTTTTTGCTAAAATATAGACGGCTTCAAACCTTCATCATCCTTCATCATACCATCTTGCCTGCGTTCTTTGGCTATCGGGGAGTTAAATCCGCGGCAATCACTTTCACCACATCCTTACTGAGGCGAAATGTCTTCACAAACTCCGAGTCCGGCGAACTCACGAAAGGATCGACATTCCGCCTCATGAAGGCGCGATTTCGACGCCGCTCCTTCAACTCCCGCTGACCTCTATCCACTCTGACTGCTAATATTAGCATTTCCCACCGCAAATTTAAATTATAATTGCGATCCATGTGGACAACATCTGAATAATACGTGTATATTAGGTGTATCTGCTCAATGGCTTCAAAAAGGTGAATTTTGACAGGTAAACCGTAATGAAGCAACTGACGGAAACGTCAATAAATAGTGGACTACGCAAAGAGCCGAGAGACGATATCGGTGTGGCACTTGTCAGTGGACTAGCGTGTTGTTCAATGTATTATGAGTGGCTTCCATCCAACTTCCATCGAGCTGACACTATGGTCTTAAAAAATACAAGACTGCCAAATGTGTAATTTTGCGCTGTCGACACACAATCGACATACAATTATACTCTAATGCGTTTAGTAGACTTGGGGCCCTGGTCAGTTGACTTACTCGTCAATACAAGCAAAATTAATCTACTTACTACTACTTAGTTCAAGTTAGAAAGCAGGCTTAGTACTTAGGTACGCCACGGACCGATTCCTTGATAGTAATATACTAGTTTATCGAATATTTTATCACAGTATAGCTCGCAAGTATCGATCGCTGTATTTTGGATTCATATTTCAATCCGGGCAAACAAAACAGTGTGTTTACAATGCCGGTCAAAAAATATTAAAAAAAATATCGTAGCGTAAAAAAATAAACTGAACACAACCATATAAAGGCTCAAAGCTTTTACCTACAACATAAAGTAAATAAAACATTTATTTACTTTCCAGGGTAGAATTTATGAGTAAATTCTTCATAGGCGGTGGTTACGCTTTTCGTCCATTTTGTTTTGCTGACATTATTTACGAGAATGAAACAGTGGACCTGAATGTTTGTGCAAAGAAGGCCAAGGACATGTTAGCCAAGAAGACCGCAGCCGAACAAAGAAAGACGGAAGACCAATTTAGAGTTCCCTCATAAATATCAGAGATACCATGGAGATACGATAATCGAATCGAATCTCGGATCTCGAATTGGCAGTCGAAGAAATAAGGACGAGGCCCCGTTGCAAAATACGGTGGGTAGCGTCGCGTCGCGTCGTCTCGCTGCCATACACTTTTAGGACATTTATTGGACAAATGGACAATCGTTCCTTTGGGACGACGCGACGCGGCACAACGCAGCGCAATGAACCAATGGGGCCTCATCACTATTGTAGTCGTTAGAGGTTGACATCGCTTTAGTAGTCTAAGCCCCTGTTTCACAATGTCTGGTTAGTGGCTACCTGTAAGATAAAATACATGCTGTCACTCTCTGTTATTATTTTTGTGACAGTGACAGCATGTATTTTATCTTACAGGTAGCCACTAACTAGACATTGTGGAACAGGGCCTTAAAATTTCCACTGTACTTACGTATTATTCATATTCAATAAAAATAAAAACTAAACGGCAGCCATATTTTAGAAAAAAACGACCATATTTTACATGTACTCTAAATTCAAGTCAATAGATGTTTTATTATTATTATAGATAGTTTCCTACTTGCATTTCAAGTTAAGTGCACCATTATTTCATAAGTTCTTATGTAGTAGTTATTTTATGTTTGTATCACGTAAGAAATATTTAAGTTTAAAAATAAATAAGCAAATATTTTACTACTGAAATAGTTTATATTTTTATTCCCGTAATGCAATAACTTTTATAATATACTAACAGTAACAAGAATTTTCACCGTGGGCAGATCCAGGTTTTAATCCTAATTCTTAGTTAATTCGTTTTTAATTAAATTTTCTCATGTCTGCTACATTTTAATTAAACTTAATATTTTGGTACAACTGCGTGTTACAGTGTTGTGTGAGGTTTCTTAAATTATATACAGGGTTGAATTTTAATCAGTGACCTTCCCGTTGCCGTTTTAAAGTAGGTACTTGACGTCTTTTCATTTCTATAGTACCAGCTTTGAAGTCACAAAAACATAACAGGAAATCTACTGTGTACCTACCGAAATGTATATGATGTAATGTATAATGTGTACTTGTAATATACACAATTACACAGTTAAGGGTTTTCCAGTCGTCAAAAAAAAATAATTGCAGACTGAAAATGTTGACGGCGCATAAGCTGGTTTAATCTAAATCGCTTCCACAAGTACAAACATGAAATTAAACTGTTTTCAGTTTCATCCTATGCAGCACCTATTTAGGCAATAATTTCATTGCTGTGCACGGATTTCTCCTCACCCTGTTCAATTTCTTCTTCATTTTCCTCTTTCAAAGATTCTTCTCCTATTTCTTCTTCTTCTGATCTTTCTTTAAGATTTTCTTCCTCAATCTTTTCTTCCTCACTTTTCTTTGTTACAGATTCAATAGAAAATTGCGGAGTTATTGTAACATTTTTGTTACTAAATGGTTCCGGTTGTGGCAGATACCTTCCGAATCGGTCCTGAAATTTTTATGATCATTAGAATCTATATGTACTAAATCTAGTTCTGTAGGTTTCCCCACTATGTATTTCGTCACCGCAAGAGCAAGTGGTATAATTATTGTACCTAAATTCCTTATTTTTAGTACATGGCAGGATTCGAACCCACGACAATACGAATGGAAATAGGGATCATATCCGTTACACACGGCTCTCTAATGTGTAATATTGGTAATTAACTTTCAGTTGGTGAATTGCCACCAACCCACACTAGGCCAGCGCGATCGTGGTGGACTAGGCCTAAAAACCCTTCCGTGGAAGGAGACCGTGCCCCAGCAGTGGGGACGTGATGGGTTGTGTTGTGATCAGATGAGGTGAGATTACCTTTGGGTATCGGTTGTAGTGGAACTGTGGGGCACACTCGCACGGCCGCTGAAGAGGCACCAGGTAGCTCGGGTGTGAAGACAGCGTGCTCTTAGGTGTCGGTGGGGTCTCGTAGCCTGCTCATTAAATACTTGATTAATCACAGATTAACGATATACGAACCAGATGGTGCGTCACATACAAAAACAAAGCAGTAAAAGTCCGAATTATATATACTTTTAAAACGTTTTAAGTTATATCTAATAATGTCAATCATTGTACCAATTAATAAAGTCACAAATCTTATACACTTTCACAATAGTAAATAAATGAAATAACATATTGTACCTACCCCGGAAATTATTCATCAACCGCAAAGAAGTCTTCAATTTCTTCCTCATTCTCTTCTGCCAAGCGATTTCAGCAGCTGTGGAAGAAAACACTCGCGATCATGTTTATAAATTTCTTTCTGAAACTCTTGAATTTCGTGAAATTAGTTTATTATTTAAATTAAAAAACTAATTTAACTAAATTAAAGAGTCTCACATCTCACATCTTTTACTAAAACAAAATTATAGTTATACAATCAAGCAATGAAAAAGTTCCACGTTCCGTTGACGTTCCATATGTCACTGGAACTTTTTTATCGCTCGTGAGTGTAATAATGCAAATACAAGCGAAACAAAAATTGTTATCATTGCCTGCTAAATACAGCCAACATTTTCGATCATTCACCGGACAACAGAAACTAGCGATCAAAAGTATCAAAACCAACATTACCAACTTGCTCCTTCTCTCGAATGATGACTTCGAACATTTGGTAGGCATTGTAGAGCAGTTCAGCTATATCCTCCTTGACACCTGACACTGGGATCTCCATGGCTCGCTCGACAGCGCACATTAGTTCCACGTACGCGGTGTCATAACGCAGTATGTCATCACTGACGTTCGTGTATATCGCTTTGTCACACGCGTTTGATATGTACTGGTAAAGGGTCTCATATACGGTCAGCTCTGGGGTTGGAATCGGATCTGGAATTTGAGAGTTGAAATGTTAAAGAGAACTACTGTAAGTTGATTTGGAGTGGAGGAATAAATAAATAAATATGTGGGGACATCTCACACACGGCCATCCGACCCCAAGCTAGGCAGAACCTGTGTTATGGGTGTCGGACAGCTGATATATCTACACAAATACATAGATAGATAGATTGTAAATATAAATATCAACACCCAAGACCCGAGTACAAATATCTGTCTTTAAACAAATATCTGCCCCAGCCGGGAATCGAACCCGAGACCTTCGGCTCAGTAGTCAGGGTCAATAACCACTTCGCCATTCGGTCGTCTAATATTTAAAAATGAAAAGTAAATAAATAAGTGGGAGCGATACTCGACTGTAAATTAAACCCTTAAAAACTGTTATTAAAAAATAACCAATAAAAGATAAATATGACACAATATAGGTACTTAAGTATTCTTCAGCTTTATATTAGGAAAAATGTATAATATATAATGTAGTGATGATCTTTCTTGGTAAAACAAGCAAGTACCTATGTCAATATTAAATCTTATATAACAATCTCCATTATAAATGTGAAGTGTGTTTACTTATTTGTGAAACTCAAAGGGCAAACGAGCTTACTTCAAATTTAATAAATGAAAGACCTACAACTAGTTTTATAAATAATATAAATTTAATAACTATTATAATAGATAAGAGCCCAGCGTTTGAGTTTAGCTGTAGCACAAACCCGCCCACGGTTCGCTCCAGGAGGTTCACTCTGGCTTTACAACGATTTACGAAGGAGATTTTTTATCCTATCGGTACTTTCGATGCAATGAGATAAAGTTACTCTATGCTGACGAAAAACGAACCAACGAGAGCTGTCGTACAATCATCATGTTTAGTTTAATACAACGAGATAGAATGATGGCTTGCGCAACAGCGCTGCGAAACTTACCCCAAATTCATAGAGCTTTTTGACACTTTACAATAGGTTTAAAATTGACGTTGTGATATACAAATTTCAACTTTATGAATGACGTAACGTAATGAGCCGGAACTCATGTGTCATGTTCAAAGTCAATTTTAGCCTTGTTGTAAATTAACAATACAGTAGATCAATTTGAGGGTTAGTTTTTCGTCACTCCCCCAGAAGCTTTGCATTTCGTCAAGTTACAGTAGCGCCCCAGCTTCTGTAGGCGTGGGCTTAGTATTCTCGGCATCCAATAATAACTTACACACGTATAAGATAAACTAGGTACCTGAAATAGTTTGTTATCGGAAAGGTATTAACTGCATGAGTCTTTATGCAGGTAGATGTTACCTAAACAAATTATAATTTGTACCTAATTGAAAATTATATCTCTAGTTTAGTAGAATCAAAACTTAAATTTCGATTATGGAAAGTAAGAATTACGCAACCAATCTTAAAGTTGAATTTCTAACAAAGAATTTTACTACTTTAGAGTGATTTATACATTATGCAAGGTAGACCTAAAAGTATTATATAAAAATCAGTAGTATGCTTAGAAATCGTAGAATACCAATTTGTGAAAACATAATAAAACTATTTTCGGACGGGATGAGTCTTAAGACAGTTTGTAGACTGAAATTAAATGAACGTAGAAGTTCTGAGACTTCCATCCCTTCCAGTAGCTCGTCTTTATCGTTATAAATAACTACGGAAATTATTATTTTTGTTCATTCGATCGTATAGGTACAAAGTCTAAATTTTCTTTTATTACTTTATTATTAGTGTTGATGTAGGCGTTGTTTTATTCTATGGCCATGTTAGATTACTGATATCTTACCGTTACCTAACTCTACTTATTGCGTTTTCAGTACAATCAGGATACTTAAGTTTTTATAGTTATAAAACTAAAGCAGAAACTTAGAATAGAATATATTATTTGACACCAAAACATCACACACAGATACACTTAAATTAACTCTGTACATTTAACAGAAGTTAGTCGGTAAATAGCATAGACTTAGTATATACTAGCGTATAGACTAACAAAGCGAGCGAAGGAGAAGAAAATCCCTTACGGAAATTTGGCAAGATAGAAAAGGATAGCGAATCCAATGAAACTGTAACTGGTTTTGAATGACAGAGCGTCACAATTGGGCACGCGGAAAATCTTAGTATTTTGGATTTTTTGCGTACATCGTGGTTTATTTTCAGAAAATCTAATTGTATTCAACAATGGTAACATCTTCTGCGAGTGATTGTGGCGTTAATCATAGAAATAATCCTGAAAATTGCACATTTCACAGGTAAATACCAAAATCGTCATCACTGCCACGACACGTTTATTTTTGGTTAAAATTTGTCTTTTATCCTGTATTAAATATAAAATAATGCCAATGCTGTTGTTTACTTTCATATTTTGTGTATGTGAAAGTCCACTTGTTAATAATTTTCATGATTTTAGTGGATATATTTTTCATCAATTTATTTTACATGTACGCTAGGGATTGACTCAAATTAATCGATATCATTATCAATATTTTATCTTGAATGTTACCTATGAAAATAAATGCTAGCTTACGTTTACCGTCTCGTATCTGAACCATTTTGTCAGGGCAAGGCACATCTTTTAACAAATACATAAACTAATTATTTTCTATAATTTGTCCAACAGATTCCCTCTATAGATACTATAATAAGACGAAAGTGGTTGAGATTAGTTGGACGCGTGGGTTGGAATCCAAAGAAGAACTCTACCATTTGCAGCAATTCGACTTAAGAATGAATGTAAACTTAATAATTAAGGAAACGAAACTGTAATGAACCATTTAAATAAATAAATATGTGGGAACCGTCCCTGGCAATCGTTTTGTATACGATCTCTGCGATACAGGCCCGCCTAGTGCAGAGTTAGCGGCAACACAGGAGTGACGACAAAATTACAAATGTACCCTCAACCGGATATTATTGTTAGTTTGTTAAATTTATAATTTTGTATAGCTAAGTAATTATTTTGTGTCACTTGTAATTTACTTTTGATAATAAACATATTTGTATTTGAACATCTCAGACACGGCCATCCGAGGCAGAGCCTGTAATATGGGTCAGACAGCTGATATATATCTAAGATTGTTCTGTTTAAAAGTCAATAAAATAAGGAGCGATGAAAAAAGTGTTTTTATTTTTATTTATGCATTTTTTTACACTATGTCAAAATTATAATCTGGACAACAACAGTCTATGGAACAACTCTCTCCAAGGGTCGAACATCGAACTTCAATAACTTATCGATGGTCCTCCAAAGTAAAGAAAGGTACATCACTAGCTAATGCACACACTGAAAAATCAAAATTGGTCACGTTTTATCGAGCTGTCAGTTCGTCTATACGCTAATATATACTAAGTCTATGGTAAATAGACACAAAAAAACGGAGTTAAATCAGTGTCAGTTCAATCTTTCCGTAATTTTGTCACCGACTCTGTCCGTATCACTAGGATCGGACTAGTCCAGTTGGCAAACAACACAATTAATTTGGTCTTCTCACATACCTGGGGTAGGCAAAGTGGTGTCTGAAGTAACTATAGACACGAATGTAGATGACACTGTCTCTGGTATGTCCGCAGAGGAAGACTTCAGGTCGAAGAAATCAGGGGGAAAGTGAGTTTCCTTGATGGTCTTTAGCTCCCCTCCCAAAGTACTAAACTCGTCTTTTTTATGCCATGACAGCTTGGCCTGCAAGGAAATTTTGTCACGAATTTTATTTCGACGTGTCTATGTCTATTCAAGTTATCACGTAGCAAGCACAGGAGCTATTTATAATATATAGAAAATATATAAACTATAAATAGATCCTCTGCTGTCGATCGTAGGCGTCATTCAAATCATGGCATTCATGTAATAGATATGTTTTTCATAAAAAAAACATTTTAACATAGTATTTTTCAAATCATTGTCACCCAGCGTATACTGGTGATGATGAAGTAATCATTTTTTGGCGCGCCTTGAATGCGGGAGCCTTTGATGGCATTCTTTCTCTTTCGCAACAGAAAACATAAAAAAAAACTTCGAACGTACGCTTGTTCGCACAGCAACAAAACTCTGCCCACTTTGTCTAGTCGGACTAGACCCGATGGACAAAGGCCGCGAATATAATGCCCATACGTTGAATAGCCGCCTACGATCAACCGTTGTATATTCTCACTAGAAATTGTCTCGAGTTTATTTTTATTTATCTATTGAAGTTGAGTATGTATTATAAGTACTAAGGCTTAATTTTCGGAATGCGTTAGGGCAAGAGCACACGATGCGTTGCGGCGGCAGCGGTGTGGCGCCGGAGCGGTGTCGCTGCGTCGTTAAACATAGGAATGGGTCTACCTTTTTTGGCATAAGATTTTTTGCCTAATCTCGTATTGCATAGTAACGTTTGGTCAAAGTCTCGTTACGCCGAAAATCGTATGGCATAAATCTCGTTTAGTAAAAAGTTATTTCGCATAACATTGTTTAGCCTAATAATGGTATGGCCAAATCTTGAATAGCCTAATAATGCTATGGCATAGGTTTATACAAAGTAATAATATTCGTTTGGCTTTAACTTTGACGGAGCGTCTCCCTACATAGCGCAAACTGGTGCCTTGTATTGTTTCCGCTGTTTGGAAAACGCTCCGCTCCGCTTCGCTCCGCTTCGATGCGCTCCCCTTTGGTTTTGATGAACATGTGCACCTAACACGTTCCTCCTCGCTTTGCTCGTCGTCGCACCTTTTTTTAGGTTTCGATCTCATGGGGTTTGTAATAATTATATTGGTCGTTAACTTTCGATTTTTTGATCATACAATATCGTGATTTTCGGGATGTAGGAGAAAAATACCACAATTTGTACATTTACTACATACTTAATATATTATTTATTAAGATAACATTAGGAGAAACAAGATTATACATAGGTATAGACGAACATAAATTTGAGCAAACGAAACTTAGGTGTTTAAAGATTGTGCCTAAAGAGTTTTAGACGAAACGAGCCTTATGCCACATAAGTCTTGGCAAAGTGATGGTTCGGCCAAAAAAGTTTAGACCATACGAGTTATGCGAAATGAGTTTTGGTCAATAAAGATTATGCGAGATGAGCGGCACCCCATAGGGGTAACTGTGGCATGCACACGATGCGCTCCGGCGCCGCACCGGACTTGCAACCACCAAGACGAGGCGGGGAGGTGTGAATGTGTTGCGACGTAGCAGCGGCACGGCTCAGTTGTGTTGCGTTGCAAGGAAGGACACTGCTGACCAATGCTGCTACGGCGCCGCACCGCTCGTGTGCCCACTGACACGGCGAAATCTCTGCGGTGCGGCGCCGCAACGCACCGTGTGCTCTTGCTCTTAGTCGATGCCAGCTGGATGTATCTGTCACACTGAAGAACCTGTAACTTTCTAGAATATACTCGGAAGAAATTAGTATTTGTATAGAATACCGATCTCATGCAAAAAGTTACGTAGCTACTTAATATGTTTTTTTTCAGAATTGGTCCCGTAGTGAAAGTTGTTAAGTATGTTGTGTGTACCTAGACTGAGCTGCCGACAAGATATTCACTGATGAGTACGCCACCATCACGTTTCACCCTGTATACATCATCAGCTGTATCTACCATTTCCCGCTCAAACGTTTTTATCTTAACATCCTGTATTTCAAGTTTGGATGGAGCATAAACTAGAGTGATTGATCAATATCGATGTTCATAATATCAGGTACACACCTGAGTATAATGTTGGTCCGGTGTCAAGCCAAGATCCTGTCTGACTTCCTCCTCCAAAACCTCCTCAGGTCTTGTAAAATACTCCGCTGAAGCCCTCAGTATCCTGTCTTGAGGTAGATAGTTCCGCTCACGGGTCATCTCTGCGACAAATCTTTTCATCATTGCCAGCACCTGATGGCAAATGTATGCTTAAAAATACTAACTACAACATTTCTACAACTGCTCCAAAAAGTATCGTCATTAAGTAGGGGGCCCGGTATTCAGCCCTTAGATTCAAAAAGTCAATACCTAAATAATTTTTATTTGATTTGATTTGAAAACCCCTTTACATAATGAAATTACCTCAGGCAGTTTAGATCTTGGGAGTATGCACAAAGGTTCCACTCGAGAGAGCCAGGTGCAGGTACTTACAGCCCTACAGAAAATAGAATAGAATAGAATAGATTACCTCAGGGTGCTCCGCAAGGTAAGCCTCATGTTCCACCTGTATCGCCGCACCAAGCCGGGTGGTGCAGTCCCGTTGGAACGGTGACAGGGCTTCCAGGTCATGGGAGATGATCCCCTCAGCCGCCAACCGGGGCTTTGGAATCCCATACCCAGTTTTTATAACTGGCATAGTAATTAAAATTGCGTAAAAAAGATTATAAAATGTAAATTTGTTTGTGTTTGTTTGGATTGATCTTGGATTGATAATAAATGCCCACAGACCAATTAAATAATCGTAGTGTATTTGCTCTGTGGTAAAAGTCCCTCCTAAAATACGCGTAAAATAATAACTTTCTTGCGTTTTTTTTTTTTTTTTTTTTATGTAGCCATTTCATAGACAATAGAGACGTGTGGAGTGAACGTGGGGAGGCCTTTGCCTAGCAGTGGGACACTGAAATGGCGTTTTATTTTATCTATAGAAAAAGCAAAAAAGTATTTTTATGAAACAGTAGGTAAGTACCTACTTATTATTGTAAGTTATAATTATCAAATCATATAACGTAAAATAAAAACTCACACCAACAATCTCTAGAATCTACTACAAAACTAGTTCATTACAGCTTCCTATTGAGTGTCGCGCTCGAGTGATAGTTTCAGCGACGACGGACTTATTTTGAATATTCGCAGCTAACTTTAATTAAAACTGAAATATACCAGCTAACTTTTTTCGTAAGTTTCTGCAAAGTTCGTTGGGAACTTGTACATAGAGATGGCTGCGCTCCCCGTGCATCCCCAACTTAGAAGTGCAGTCATTCCTTCATACTGTAACATCAAACTTATGCTATACATATAGATACATAAATTTAATATTAATTATACAGGTGTAGGAAGAAGACTGGTTAAAATATAAAAGGCGTTTATTTGCTGGGTCACATTGTGTTGTATAATGTATAATCTATCTTATTTAGTCGGAGGTATTATCAACTATCATTCTATTAAGATTTTGAAAGTGCGTAAGTTTGTACTACAAAAGTAAGTAGGTAAGTACCTTTTTTACTGCAATAATGTATTAAATTTGTTAATTATAGGTAAACTCTTATTACCTCTAATATCGCACTGTTATAGTATAAAGGTGCAGTATAAAGGTGCAAAATATTATACATATTTTAGGTAATATACTTTCATGTCATAAAATATAATATTCTGCAAAGTCTAGAAAGGTATTTCACTACCTCCATAAGTTATGTACATTTTTCAAATATTACAGTTTTTAGTATGTAGGGAATGCTGGACATTGACCTTCCTTCGGGAAATATCTTGAAAAAATTCCAGCCTGCGAATAGGGTAACGTAACGTACCTAGGGACATTTTCGACTACCCCAACTTTGAATGAAGCTATCGCAGCGTACAACTAAGATATTAATGTGAAATTTTCTTTTTTCGGTAGGATATATAATCTATTATCACTAGTATTTGTGCTAAAGCTTTAGTGTGGCCAGATTTTATTAAATTAAGATAAAAGTAAAAATGCTTGTTTTGACCCAAGGTACGTTACACGTTTGTACCTTGGGACACTGTTTCCTATAGCTTTGTACTATGGAAAATGCAAACTTCTAAATAACGCCTTATATCTCTGTTCTTATTTATTTACTGCATCTCTCTTCTGTCTAGTTTCACTCTGGCACTAATAAGAACAGAGATATAAGGCGTTATTTAGATGTTTGCATTATCCATAGTACTAAGCCATAGGAAACAGTGTCCCAAGGTACAAATTTAATGGTGTCCCAAGGTACAAAAAAGCAATATTTAACCAAAATTTAAATATCTTTATTTTTAATTAATAGGAATCTTTCAGATAATTGCCATGTCATAAAATTAAATAACTGAAAAGTTATACGTGACATCCATGTCTTTATTTTGAGCATGCCTCAATGAGATAAAGCAACACAAAAAACTATACAAAAGCTACTTTTGACTCCAAAAAACTTCATACTGTCTTCACCACACACTAGATGCTGGTATGATAACGAGACTCACTAGTTTTGCCAAGCGAGTAAAATACTATGCCTAGGGTAGAATTTTAATGTGTTTATTTAGCCGGTTTTTAAAATACAATCAATGTCCCGAGGTACAAGCGTCCCAAGGTACGTTACGTTACCCTACCTAGACGGTGTTTGGTATCTATTATATTCCCTGTGGGGGTGTAAGCACCTGCACCTGCCTCTCTTGAATGGAAACTTTGTGTTGTACATATTATCTTCTTAAAGTCTTAACCCCCTTCCTAAGCATGGTCCATTTTCCACCACGCTGGACCATAGGGGGTGGTGGGTTCACACATCTAGATGTACCAAATCAGGTTTCCTCACGGTTATTTCCTTCACCGTAAGAGTGGTGTGATATATTATTATGTGCTCAATACCTTGCTGTCTCCCAGAGTGATAAACAAAGTTAATGGAATACACTTTATTATTATATGAGAGCTAAAAGACTTGTAGTACACACACCTATCTATTTCCCTACAGTTACAGATTCTAATAATATGTTTGTTTTACCTACGCTATGCGCACATGGGTGCATTCTTTGTCAATGTTCCGACTTATTACAAATAAAACACGAAAACCAATAACATAATATTAAAGGATTACAACGAAACATGGGGCCACGATCCAAGACTGATGTTGGGAAACCACATTTATATCCATTAAATGGTTTTATATTGTAAAAAAAATATTTAGAAATATTTCACTTTTGCATATACAGGATGTGACAAAATGTGTGTGCTTAGTATATACCACACTAAGCTGTTAGGTAGTGACTAAGGGGATCATTCTTTATAACTTTTGGTCAAACAAGCTGATACCCATAGTAAAAAGTCACGTGACCAATAAAGTTTATAATATGGAAAAACTTTTTTTTTCGCGTAGTTCTAATAGTCATAGAGCAAAAGTTAGGTTAAGTCAGGATGACCACCTGAGTCGCCCTTCGGCTTAGTATACCGCTTTTGCAACACTCTGTATAAATCTTTATATCTGTAGTCGACCCTCTCCCCTTTAATATCTGCACGTGTTCGACTGAACTCAGACGCCAGAATGGGGTGGATTGAATATCTGCGTACGCTCTCTATGGGTGAATATGAAAGTTACAATGATGCAAGGGTACATTTAAATAGGGAGATATGCGAATAATTGGATCGACACGGCGAACCAAATTAGGTAGTAAAATATGCATAGTATAATTATGACTACTGAGCGAACGCATATTTGTTTTACTCATTAGAATTATTTGGTTAAAAAGACTATTCATCTTTTTTATCGCTCTGCCTTAGTGGGGCTGGTGTTTTTATTTATTTAATTATAGGATAGGTAAAATACATAAGAAAAAACAAGCTTAAAGATACTACAATAATCCTCGCACGTACACCTCGTGTACATTTTTTGGTTGCTGTTTAGTGTACCGGTAGAGATTAGTATGTAGATTTTCCAATTTATGGTATCACGTACCTACCTATATATTTTTTTGTAATATAGTTTGAAAATATTAATAATTATTTCAAAGATATTCTCACGGATACGATAGTATTATCGCTATTTTTTATATTTTGTACACTCATATTTTCAAACTTTATAACTATGTAAGTAACGCGAGATTAGCTTCAAAGGCTAATTACTAGACAGGCAATCTAATTTGATATAGAAGACTCCTATATCTATACTATGATTAATGAAACGAATATCCATTTCCATGTCACGAGTCACGACGTATTTATCATAGCCCATCGTGGATTTTGATCGCTTATTAATTTCTGCCGTTAGACGAAGCAATGCCCTTTGTGCTCGCTCTCCAGTGTCAATAAAATGCTTTTTAATTTAAATTTTCAATTATTTATAAGCAGCTTATAGCTTCCCGTGTCTGGACGGTACGACAGCGAACACTTTCATAAGAAGTTGGAACTTTACTTAAACTTGAAGCATATTTCTCAGTAACAAAGTTGCAAGACTTGTTCTTTATATTTTTGTGTTTCATAATTTAGCTGTTGGGGCATGTCAAATACGACATAGATACGATGGAAGGACTTGTGATTAAAGCGTTGTGTGTGTTCATTGGACAAAGTGGGTGGACTCGCCCTTCCTCAATAGCTCGACTATTGATGAAGGCCGAGTTATTTAGGATCACGATTATTTAGGATTATATCTACCAACTTTGTACAATTTGTAGTCTTGGACAACGGAGAACGATTTTACATACCGACACTCCACATATAAAAAAACAGCTTAAACTTCTTTTTTACGACGAAGGGGTGAAAAATGGTACCTTTGTGGTGAAAACTATAGTAAGCTCGAAAATGTATCAGTAGTTTCTTTCTAGTAACGTCGTAAATGTTAGTTTCGGTCCAATTATAATGCCAATGGAGATATTTTTTTATGAAACTTAACTGAATATAAATCGATGGGAGGCCATAGATAGGTAAGAGATTTTGAGGCAATGGTTTTGACTCCCCTTGTGATCACTTTGAGGATTTGTCTGGTGAAACACGTTTTTACCCGACTGCCGAAGGAGGAGGGTAATGTTTTTCGATTGTATGTTTGTATGTATGTCTGTTTCCTAAGTTCCCTCCTGTAGCCTAAACGGCTTGATAGATTTTGATGTATGAGGTATCGTTAGAAGCGTATTGATTGCGGGATGGTTATAGCGCCCTCTAGAGGACATAAACTGATGATCGAAAAAATAATATTATTCCAACTATGCCGTGTGGGGTATTAAATGAAAGGGCTTGATTAGCACATTACAAAAATATGCATATTATAGGTAAGTATTTAAATACATCACCAAAATTATTGAAATAAAAAATGTTCATAAACTAAAACTACTGACATAAAATTTCATAAAAAAACTACAAAGTTATAAATAAAAAAATATAATTATAAACAAACAAAAAACCCGACTGCACGCTAAAAAGATGAAAACAAGCCCCAATGTTAATGGAAAGTATCGCAGGCGGGGACCATCTTGACCGCCACACAAGGTTGCTGAATGTTACCTTAGTAACATTCAGCTAAATGGTGAACCCTCTGCTGGTCCCCGCCTGGGATACTTTCCATTAACATTGGGGCTTGTTTTCATCTTTTTGGCGTGCAGTCGGGTTTTTTGTTTGTTTATAATTATTAATTTAATTTGTGGTTTTTATTTAACAGACGCATGTTATTCTTTACCGTCTTTGTATAAACCCTTGAAGGGAAAAAAACACGCACTCACGCCTTGTACTAATGTACTCCCTTGCGGGGTAGGCAGAGGTGCATAGCTGCACCCACTTTTCGCCAGAGTGTTATGTTAGTCCCAATGTAATAGGGGGCGGGCCTATTGCCATTTTACGGGCACATCCAAGACCTGAGAACAAATATCTGTGTTTAAACAAATATCTGCCCAGCCGGGAATCGAACCCGGGACCATCGGCTCAGTAGTCAGGGTCACTAACCACTACGCCATTCGGTCGTTTATTATATATATTCCACCTTCCACCATTCAAATTCGGAGCCTTGTTTGTGTTTTCACGATATTACAAAAATACCAAAAACTCAGCATCCGCAGACTGAGCAAAGCTAGGCAAAATGGCGTGACTGTGGAGGCTTCAAATAAAAATTGTAGA
Organism: Plutella xylostella; assembly: GCF_932276165.1. Classification (NCBI taxonomy): domain Eukaryota; kingdom Metazoa; phylum Arthropoda; class Insecta; order Lepidoptera; family Plutellidae; genus Plutella; species Plutella xylostella. Next base: position 11,027,032 of record NC_064012.1, read on the forward strand.
CCTAGTTTGTCCACAAGTCAAACAATATCCAAGCAGCGCCGCCGCCGGTGAGCGCTCACTGCTCCCACGAAATTGAGCCAACTTCATTTATATTTAGTGTACAGATGGAGCCTCCAAACCAGTGTGCTAGCTCCAAACTGAAGGAAGTTCAAAAAATTATAAACCGGTACTAAGTATTGTGATCCAAAAATGTCATCCGGTAAAACTTTTATCAGCAAATTTTGTGCCTACGTCTAGTTCTCAATAAAAATTGTTTGTTCACGTTCCATTCAATGAAAGGAAAAACACTTATTTTGGTTGTCCGTACTTGGTTTACCCGAGGGATGGATGGGAGGGTGCAATGAATGTCTGTATAGTTAGTCGTTTAACGTCATAAATTGTTTGCTAAAAGTAATACAATACGGCTGTCCAATTTCAAAACACAGTAAGCGCCAACTTAAAAAAAAACGGGTCTTTGATTTATACATTATTTTAGGCGATTCCGCACATTCCTGCATATGTCAGAATATTAAAAAACGGCTTAGAAACGAAAATAAAATTTCTAAAAACCTAGTAACTCCACCCTGCGAAATCAAAAATGCCACGAAAACCATTTTAAAACACAGTAAGAGCCACCAACCATTTTAAAACACAGTAAGTGAAAATGACTTACTAGGTTTTAAAATTGTCAATGGCGCTTACTAGGTTTTGAAATGGTCAGCAAAGGTCAATTTTTGCCCGTTAATTTTAGTAAGTCACAAATGGCATACATTATTACAAACACTTTTTTCGAAAAAATATCAGATATTTCAGAACCTGTATCTTTGAACCAATGAGACCTAGAGAGGTGAATTAAAAGTAGAACATAAGGAAATTTTGTCTTCTTTATAAAAGGCATAGAGACCTTTCTCGTCAGAACCTTTCTACTAGCCCTATTTTGCATAAACCAAAAAAAACTCAAACATTGTAAACTAATTTTAGCTCAAAATTTAGGAAATATTGTCTAATTTAAGGCAGCCATAAATAATGTTTGTGTCAGACATGCCTTCTTAATATGGCGATTTGGTTCATTTAGATAAAACTTAAAAATATGGCCGGTATTTCAGCTATTACTTAGTGCGGTCGTGTAAAAGTGCTGCAAAATTTGATTTATATTATGTGAAGGATTCAAAACATATAAAAAAATAAAAAACATATAAATTATTACGTTATTATTGCAATTTCAATATACTTTACTTGTCTTAAATTACACAATAATGGCTCTTACTAGGTTATAAAATGGTCAGTGAGGGCGGTTTTAGGGTGAGAAAACCATTAAAAACCTAGTTAGTGTTTTCTTTTGTGCATTACAGCAACAATATTAGTCATATTTAAATGAAATAGTATTGTATGTAAAACCTAGGTTCTGCCGGTTCTTTTAAGCTTACATTCGTTTAGATATGTATCATAGTTTTACCAGGGCATTGAAATGAAGGGACAAAAACGTTTTTTGGCTCTCCTGAACATTTTGTCTCTTGGCTGTTACTGTGTTTTGAAATTGGACAGCCGAATAATGTATAGAGGAAGTGGTGGCTAACATAAGAGAAATGGACGGAGCAGGCCAGCCTAGAACAGCTGTTGCGCTTGGGGAATAATAGTGTGGAGTATGCAGAGCTGACCGCCAACCTCGAAGTGGTACTTAAAGAAGAAGACTCGAAGAAGAAGAAAATACATAGTGACTCCTCTTTATACTTAATAGCATGCTGATAAATGATAATGGGCCGCGCTCTCTTTGATCACAAACCATTTGGGTCTGACAACATTTTCTATGCAATTCTAGCTCATTGTGCTTGAGGCTAGACTTGGTCAATATGTTTCACTGAAGTATAAAATAAAAACAGCAATTTCGCAACTCAAGATCCTACGGGGGAGTTGGAAGACTTGTGTCTGTCTCGCTTGCACCTGGGTGTAGGGGGGTATAATGGTTCGGTCGGAGGATGGCGGGGTCAAAGGTGCGCGGTCGCTGAATTTTGCATGAGATCGGTGAAACTCAATCTAGCAGGGGCATTACGGACATTGGACAATACTAGCCATACAATTGAATTATTATTCCGTCACTTACGATGTTGCGGCGAATTGGTATTGCTCCCAGTATTGGCTGGAAAATACGGCGGGGAAACGGAATGAAAGGTAAATTTTGATGCCACATACATTCATAAAATAATCTTTCTCAAATTGATTTAAAGCTCTGATTATGGCACTTGTGAAATGACACTTGCTTTTTGCATCACAACTGAAGGTTAAGCTATTGAATTAAAAGGAAAATTAGGAAGGTAAAGTAAATATTTCTCAAAACGCACCAAACCAGCTCTACCTATACGTAGCCACATTCGTAGTATCCACAGGGGTACAGCATTCTTTCAGACTTCATAAGTGACTTTTATCTGAAACTATTGCAAAGCTTATACATATTGATGAAACAAAAAACAAATTGCGCGGTTTCCTATTTTTACTGTGGTTCCTGCACTAATAGAATTGCGTGTGCTCGGTTGACGACCGGATGGCGTTGTGGTTCATAACTCTACTGCTGTGCCGAGGGTCTCGAGTTCGATCCCCGACTGGGACACAATATTATTCTCCGGTCTAGATTGTTACATTTTTGTGTTGTGCAATCTTCAACGTGCCTGTCAAGCGTGAACATTATGGCAATCGCTATGCAGTCTTCATCATTAGGTTTGAGGTTCATAATGATAATACTACAGAATGTCTGGGGCATATGCAACTAATATAAACTCATTAGTAAAGTTAGAAATAATTCGCATAATCTTAATGGTGCAGAAGTTAGTACATAGACTAGACTAAGTAATTACTGCATAGGATGGTGACTTTGCTATAATACGGTGGGAATAGCGGACTTTATAAGTTAGTTGTTACGACTTTAGTAAGTTTAACGTTGGTAGATATAATATAGAAAATGTTATCGATTTTCATTACCGAGTTTCAAGTAGGTAGTATTTTTAAAATAAAACAGAATACCTTATATATATTATAAACCTGTTAGTAGATAAATTATCCTCGCAAACAAAATCTGAAAATTTTTACGGACATGTACCTAAGTCTACAAAGGCTTTAATATATAACGAACTTTCTGGTTCCCACTTTTCTGACCCTAGTTGACATGGATAAATTACAAATAAAATTTAAATAATCGTTTTTAATAATTATTTTATTATCTTCTTACAAAAACCCTGAATTAAAAAGCTGATTTATAACTTTAATTAAAATAATCAACAAAACACAAACACTATTACTAAGAAGAAGTTATTAATAGAAACACCGTCCGTCTTTCCCGACTGTAAGTAGTTGAGCTAGCGATAATTAATATCGGATTTCACAGAGTCATAACTTTGTCGTGCATCAAATCAATGTTTCACGAAGACTGCTGGGCGTCTCCCCCCCTTCACCCCTATTCACATATTTACAGGGGAGACTTCATATACAATTCAGACTTCTTCAGATTCTTTACACATACTGACAATGATAGGCAACAAAGTAATAAACTATTTGTAAAAGATTTTATCAAATTGTCCATTAGTTTTCTATTTTGCTATCATTTAGTTTAGGCTTATTCAGACTTGAACACAATAAAATATACTAACATGACCTTTATAATCGCTTTAATTATTTTTGTCGTCTAACACCAGTGACTTGTTAGTGAAATTATTGTGTACAATAAGCATTTCGTTTCCTTACAGATGGTACAAATCATACATTTTACTGATTGCACAACCACCACACGTTTTTTGCCAACATAAAAATGTAATTATATACGTAAAGTGGGTTTAATCTGCACATACTGGTACGTGTTCGAAAGAAAACAATATGGGAAATATTATCATGTTTAGAGAAGAGTCGGGTGAAAGCAAAATGTAAGGTTTATCGGTAGTTGTAAGTAACCCAACGGTTTCACGACGTTGCAACAGCGCTACCAATATCCTTGTGTCGTCATTGCATTTCTGTTTGTTGACAGTTTACAAGACCTATCTATCATGTTGAGATGTCCTCACATATTATTATAGTGTGACAAACTTATCTGTTCCGGTGAGACCGAACTAAATTGATCCATACCTTATTACTCACTAATGAATTGTATATTGTAAAAGATTAAATGGGTTTATTAACACCGCAAGAGCGAATTAACAATACGAGCAAACTTAAAATCTTATAGAATTAAGAAATATTAAACATTTATGTGAGCTGTCACCGGAACAGATAAGTTTGTGGCACTGTAGGTATGTAATTAATCGTCTATTGGCCGAAAAATTTGACACGATTGAGATTTTAATGCCTCTTGGAAGGAGGCGTTTCAAAGGTTAATGCAACGAGATAGAGTTGTGAATTGTGGACATCGTTATTATAATCCGAAGAAGAACCCCGCCAGTTAACATAGCGTTCTCTATAAGGATGCATGATGATCAATATCTGATACCGTTTCCTTAATGATTAAAAGATCTTTAAATTTTCGTGTATTATTAGAGTTGATTTTAAAAAGATTTCTAATTTCCGGTTACGCCAATCCCTTATACGTATAACTTGTTAATACACTCATGAGCAACGAAATAGTTTCACTTACAAAGTGTAGACATCAAATCACCTCAATTTTTAAACAAGTTTCTAGTGGGTTATGTTCCGATGCGCTGTAAAAATGTAAGTACTTAAATATTGCAGACGGCGTCATTAAGTTAGCCTTATCCGTTTATGAGTAGTTTGGTACTTTTCTCATTGGAGCTTTTTCATTGCTCGTGAGTGTACTACACCGCGCTGATATAGGGTTGCAAATGCAAGCGGCAGTAGGCCCGCGGACCCAGAATTGCGGAATGAATTTTTTATACGGACGCAGGTAAAAGGTGGAAGAGGGGCAGAGTGGGGGGCGGGGGGCGCCGCCTCTGCATATTGCATTAGATTTAAATTGTTTACGTCGTTAAGAAAGGAAGTTCTTTCGAACTGGGCGAGAGCCGGGAAACTCCTTGGTTTGTTCGTATATTTAATTTCTCGCATAATCGTATAGAAGCAGCGGGTTGACCCGCGGATAAACCTCCATTTTGTAAGTAGTTTTCACTCACTGTGGTACCGCCCCCCAGACTATGGAGCATTTACTCTCCTGTCCCCTGTGCCCTTCCACCTGCACACGGGAAGACTTACTCCAGGCCAACCAGAATGCTATCAAAGTTGCTTGTTTTTGGTCTAGACAAATATAAAAAATCGCATTTCACTGACACGAAAGAAGAAGAACTCACTTTTTAGGGTACGCTACGGTGGTTCTTATAACACTGTTATTGATACGAAGACAGTGTTGTTGAACATTCCGATTGCTAAGTTTATCTTCATTATTATTATCCAATAGTACATCTATTCTTTGTTCAACTTAACATAATTATACTGTTACATTATTATTAAACAGAAAGTCAATTGTTCTTTTAATAAGCATAACTGAAATTATTGGATTGGCGAGCTCAGTTTTTCAGTTTAGGCCGCGCTGTGCGTGAGAACGCACTATACCATGAAGTTCAATATCATACTGTTACTGATTATTTGTATTTACGTGCAAAATGTTAACTCCATATCCTTCACCGATTTCATAGCTACAAAGTTTACAGAATTAGCGGATTCATTTGCTAAATCGTTCGTGACTATGACTGACAAACTGTCTTCAATATTTTTCACAAAGCGGAAGTGTCGTAGACCAATGACTACTGTAATGCAGAGAAATGGCGGCCACGTCACAAAAAAATACATTCAGTGGAAGAAACCAAGCGCGGAGCAAGTTGAAAACGTGTACATGACAACTCCTCAGCTGATCACGTACCACCGCCGAAGAGTGGAGACCCACACCGTCACCACGACTGATGGATACTTCTTAACACTTCACAGGATCCCTTCACCAGACAAGATCAACTCAACCCAGCCTCTAAAAGATCAAACGGTGCTGTTACACCATGGACTACTTGGAAGCTCAGCGGACTGGATACTCAATGGCCCTAATAAATCCCTTGCGTACATGTTATCTGATCTTGGCTGTGATGTCTGGATGGCCAATGCTAGAGGAAATTACTATTCAAGAGGCCATGTCTTCAAAAAGAGCTCACCAGCATACTGGGACTTTACGTTTAAGGAGATAGGACAGTACGATTTATCATCTGAAATCGATTATATATTTGGAATTAAGAAAAATTTAAAGAAAATCAACTTAATAGGACATTCTATGGGAGCTTCCGCTATATTGGTATTACTTTCGAATGTTCCTAAGTACAACGATCTTATAAGGATGGCGATACTGATAGGTCCTTTGGCACACATGACGAATATCCATGGATCCATAAAATGGCTAACGGCCCTAAGTTTGCATTCTTCTGATCAAATAATACATAACATTTTTGGCCGTGGAGAATTTTTACCAGCCACTAAACTACCTAAATGGCTTGTAAAGTATAACAACTGCAATGAATCTGACGAGATGTGTTCAAACCCATTATTCTTTTTGACTGGGCGACCCAGAAGTTATGAGTTTGAATCTGATAAAAAATTGCAACAGCGTATATTGCATCATGCGCCTGCTAGTGGGTCTACACGTACTATTGTACATTATACGCAATGTGCTCAAGCTGGCAAGTTTAAAGATTTCGGAAGTAAAGGTAAAGATTTTAACCTAGGAAAAATCACATCATCACTAGCAATAATAAGTTCAACGGATGATTGGGTGTCAACAATCTCAGACGCTCAATCTATACTGGCTAAGGTAAAACACCCCATGGTCCATCATATTATACACAATCGGAACATAACTCATTCAGAATTAATATGGGGTTCTAGCGCCGTAAACACTACATTTACAAAAGTGATTAGTATATTGATAAATGGCTTGATATATGATAATTACAAGAAAAATAAAGTGCCACAAAACACTCCAAAAACAATAAATAACTATAGAAATGTTTCTAACATCAAGAATATTTCAAATCAAAACATTTCCAATATTTTAAATCGTGCAAACAGCTACGTCCCCCGAGTACCTGTAGTAGTATCTAAAACATCTACAGGTGTGAAAATGACTAATAATAGTAATGCAAAAAATCTGATCGTTGACATTGATATGAATTCTAAAAAGAAAAATGAAGTATTTGTCAGATATGATGTTGTAGAGTCAGGTAACGCAACATCTCCAAAATCAACTGGAGTGAGCAGTGACACAAAAGCCAATACTACACTAGACAAAGTTAGCAGTCCTGTCACTGCTACTACAACTGTAGAAAAAAGTGTTAATACATCAAACGGGACGATTAAATATAATAAAGATGCAACAGAAATAAATAATACAAAATCTCTACTTGATTCTAACACAACTGATATAAATGAAATATTGACTGCCGATGACCTACTGAAAAATGATTCAGTAATACAAGATGTTCATAACGATCTAAATGAATTAACGAACACTACTATAAACGATCAATCTAAAATGATGCCTATTAATTTAACATCTACCATAGTATCGACTATAAAAGCTACATAATCTAAGCAAATATTATTTTGTACCCATATTATTTATACCTATGTTATAAATTTTTACTAATTAATCTATGTAATACCTGTACCATGAAATCGTAATGTAATTTTGTATTAGAGAGATGTTTTTAATAAACTAATTTCATTTTCTCCTACGAAGTTTCTTTTTCTACTATCTGTCCACCTAACTTAAGCGAATGACTTGCAGTTGAATAATAATGATATCCCTTTATTACCAAAACAAAAGAGAGGTAGACCGACGAAAAAACTGAAAAGCGAGGGAGTAAGTAATTTGTAAAGAGATTTGCATTTATTTAAGTCCAGGGACGTTAGTCGAGCCACATTGTTTTGCTAAAACTTCTTTATTTTAATTCACTGGTACAATGGCATGTAAATAGTAAGAGGTAAGTAATATTCTAGTTTGACACTTATAAAAGTTCAGTGAACATTGTGATATGATTGTGAAAAATGACTTGTTGATTAGGCTGTCCCGTCAGACCTTTTTTTTCCTTTAACTTCGAATAATACCTAAAATAGAAAAGATACCGCTAAAACTAACAAATTTATAGTTATTACATACATTACATATATTACATATATTACATAAAACTAAAGTTTTTTATAGAGTATTCTGAAAAAAAAACGACTTTTGTGTCTGTATTTTTTTTCTTTTGTATGAAAGTTACAAAAATTCAAAGTGAGGTAGAGCCCCCAATATAATATGAAATCCTATTTTTTTTACTATTCCGTAATTAGTGTAATATTACGCAAGTTTTGGTACCTCTTGTTATACCGTAACTAGAAAACGAAATTTCCCCATACTACGACGGGACAGCCTATTGTTGATGCCATTTTTGACATTAATTATAGCTCAATCTTAGCAGTACCATATAATTGTTTTTTTTAGAAACGTATTAAAAATGATACTACAAAATGGCGCTTTCAAAAGCAGTACCTTTAGTTTGAGAGTTTATTTTGTAATACCTATTACTATATACCGTATCTTAGAATAATATTAAGTCATTGTTCTAAGAAAGGAATTTTAATACAAGCAAAGTTCGCGGTAAAAATCACATCCGGATGAGATAGAGAGATAGAAAATAAGAAGAATGCGATGAGTCCATTCAAACTAAACTTTTGTTTACGACGGCGATGTTTTAAAATAATAATGCACTAAGGGCTGATTATTCAATAGCCACAGATTAAAGTTATCTGGGGAATAATTCTAATGCTGTCGCGTCTGAATGTTTGTATTAGACAGTGACAGCATCAATTTTATTCGTCAGATAAAATTCACGTTTCTGACTATTGAAAAATCTGCCCTGAAACAGATTTTTTTATAAAAATTAAAAAAAGATAGGGATAAAGATATAAATATGTAGGTATTACTTGTGCAAGAAACACATACTTAATGCTCATAATATTTGCTACATACGTCTTATGCCCACATACCTAAATCATAATCCCCGAAAGGGTAGACAGCAATGATTTCAAAAGGAAGGAAAATGATTTCAAAACGTTTCGTCAAAAAAAAATGACACCCGCGCGCTGGCCCTAATTCATACAAATTATGAGATTTTAGGGCCAACGCGAGGGTGTCATTTTCTAGAGCGGTCGGGCCTGTCCTTACGCTAGTAATACCTATATAAGTCAATGGTAGACAGAGATTACTCGCAAACGAGCCATACACTTTTCGCCGCACAAATTTGGTCTAGCCGAGCCGTATCGCCATTTTAGTAAATGCATTTAGGGTTAACATCTAGAAATATGACGATGTTTTCTTTATTAGAAATAATTGATTAGTTAGCCTCTAGAGTGATACCTACTAGTAGATTGAATTTAGTACGGAATCCTTAAAACTGCATTGCTTTGCCAAATAATATTCAATTGTAACAATGGAATGATGAAACGTATCAAGTTTGCGGCAAGTTGCAATACACCACTGATGGAAGGTTGCTCTAGATTACAATTAACAAACGAACAAATATGTACACTCACGGGCAAAAGGTTCCACTGAGAAAAGCACCATATTACTCCTACACGGAAAAGGATAGCTTAGTGACGCCTTCGGCAATATTGAAGTATATTCAACAGAGCATCAGGATACTACCATATAAAACGGTAAATATATTGTTAAAATTTTAAATTAAATGTTTGAAAAAATTGGATTTGTTTGGTGTCGTTATTTTGTAAGTGGAACTTTTTCATTACCAGTGAGTGTATGTCATACAATGGGTACGATAAATAAATCAAGATAGAGTCTTAGCGCAGCAGCGCACCGAAACTTCGTTTATCGGAAGCTAGAGTGCCCTCCTGCACACAAGTTCTTATTGAAACTTCCCCATCTGCCCTTGTGATCACATGTGCACAACTCAAATAATTGGCATTAAGCATCACTTATTCAGTGTAGCAAAAAAAGTCCCCTTCGTTTATAATGGGTATTTTTTTTATTACCTCAAGGGCTCGGTGTTGGAGTGATCGTACTATTGTGTGAGTATGTTTACACAATTTTTTCCGCAATTTGCAAATGCGTATGTTCTTATTCATAAAATATCACAATAATAATACAGGGTGTTAACTTAATTGCGTTGGAGCGGGAAATGGTAGATACAGCTGATGATACTGACCACGATAAGACATTAAAAAACGTATTTTATTTGCTTCAAGCTGACCAACATAAAACAGTTTTATTTAGTTCATTTTAAAATTTCATAGTCACCCTATTCATGTTTAGGTACGTTTGACAGAATGACCATGAACTTGAAAGCCAGCCAATGTCAAGGCCAAAAAAATCAAAGCCAAGGTCAATAAAAAAGTATGCGTGCATCAGCACCACACTTGGAGCCACATCGTCAAGGTACCTACCGAGATTTTGGGTACTCAAAGTACCCGATCCATTGTAGACATTTCATTTTACTCCATAAGTATCACTTTATTGATACACAATAATTATCTTTTATGAATACAGAACAGTTTCATTTTATGCTTCATAACATAGGTCACACGTATTCACAGCACAGCACAACATAAAACGAGATGAGGAACAAGGCTTGGTAATCAAAAGATAGAATTATAGGTACCTTTTCCCTTTTAGGTAATAATTGTAAAAAATGATTGTAAACAAGTAAACAACAATGACTGACTGACAGACTCATTTGTCCTTTGTCCATGGAAGTAATAATACAACAGGAATGCGCACTCACCAAAATGATCCAAACAAAAATAGACCTAACGAATTCACCTTAAGATTTATATTTGAAGTGAAAGAGGCCGCGAGCCGATAGAGAGGGTTACCACAGAGCCCTTCCTCTCTTTTTAACAATTGCCAGGATTTAGTTGTGTAAACTTTAGTAGATTTTGTACGAAGAGAGCTATGCAAAAAAAATATTAAATTAACTCATAGACTACTGTATATCATATCATTTTCAAAAACAAATTTATAATAAATCATTATAAACATGTAATTGTAATGAAATATTTGGTATTTGTATGAATAATAATTTCATAAAAACTATTGGTAGTTTTTCTAAATACTTTACGACAAGACCGAAGTTGTCAAGATGACGGATGACGTTTATACTGTTGTGAGAGACGTTATGGTTAGGGTGACCATTTATTCGTACTTTTGAGTCACTTTCCATTAATTAGGACCTGTTTCATTCAACTTTTTGTTTTATTTTATACCTAAGTATCATTAGGTATTATTGTGGCTATCTTATAAGGCTGGTAAAGAGTTATGAGCTGTTGATTTTTTTGGTGATAGATATGAGTATTATAAGATAGAACAGAATAGTAACGTGTAAATAAAGAAGATCCAATAAATACATTGTATTATACTTATTATAAAAATGTGTGTTGTTTGATTTCGCTCATCTTATTATTTACGTCAATCCTAACTCTCTAATTAGGTAACCCTTAATTCACTTCGTGAAATTACTAACGTAATTCACTTGTATGAGTCCCTGGGACTCATATATTTTGCAAGCGTGGGTTACTCAAATAAAACATATTTTTTTGAAAAAAATATGTAATAATGTTATTCAGTACTTATGCTTTTATTATATTAATGCACTAGAAAAAAGAAACGAAACTGGACAGACTTCTGAGATCCTCTCCAAAATTAAAGAAACTAATTTTATGAGCCTAAAAAAACAGAGGTATTTTAAAACCTCTACAAAAATATCAAATATTCGTAACAAACATATGTTTTTACGTTTTTTTGACTCTTAAAGACATACAAACCAAAAATAAAAAGCAAAAATGTATGCTCTAATACAAAAATAAAAAACGTGCAATGGGTTTTGCCACTGCTTACAGGCAACGTCAGCATACCTTTTTTGAGCAGGCCAAACATTTGGGTTTTGTACATTTGGTACATAGAAATGCAGTTAATATTCTCTTTTTGAAATGGAACAGACAGCAGTACTTTCTTTTATTACATATCTTCAGATTCAGGGTGGCTCGCATCTTCAGGAATCTCTTTTCATGATAGATGAAATTGAGCAGCGAACTTTGTGTGGCAGACGAGTTATGTGCAGGCGTGTCCTTAGATTCATTAATATTAACTTGTTTTGGATTCATTTTGCCAATCCATAAAAATATATCTTATTAAGCATATAAAAAAATATGATTTATATCAATAATAACGACAAATAAGCAACATTCGAAAATTGAATTTAATAAAATAAATATAGCATAATTCACTTGTATGAGTCCGTGGGACTCACTCGACGCAATAACTCACTAAATACGCATGCCGGTGCACATCCTCTCGCCACCATGGAGCCCGTGAACCTTCAGGAAGGTACTGAGACGGGGGAGAAACTAGCCGCTCAAACGTTACAATTATTGAATTTTTAAATTTTGATGTGAGTCCCAGGGACTCAGGAAGTGAATTAAGGGTTAAAACCAGTCCATCTTAGTAGAATTTGGTAAAAAGACATATTGTTGTTGCTAGTTCAAACCTTGGGAATATCTAATTGATATGGAAAAAAAAAAACATATCAATATTACATTGCAGTTTGCGCTGCAACAACATATCTATACAAATTTTACCTTCTCCCCATTTGTTTACTCAATTGTCATATCACCAAAATACATTCGTACCTACATTGCAATCGAATTATTCGAATAATAGGTGACTTTGAGACCATCGACACCTATTCGCGACATGATAGATTAGAAGTGATGTCTCATGAATTACCTAAAATTATGGTCACCAAAAATAGAAAGAGATGGAGGGCTCCGTGCCGACTATCTCTGTCGGCTCGTTTTTTTGGTGCAGTGCGCATTCCTGTTGTATTATTACTTCCATGCCTTTGTCATTGGACAGACTAGATCCACAGAGAAGGTAATGACTATCATAAATACTCGATGGTTATGATACGCGAGATTGTTATTATTCTACTGGTATTCAAAGTGAGGCCATACTTATTATGAGGATTTCCGTACTATTCGTCATCAAAGACGTCTCAATCGCAAGTACACAACACAAATCGAGATGAGCGAGTGTAAGTAAACCAATTCGTCATTGAAGTAGACCCTGTTATCATCCTGTTATGCATTGTGGTCTTTTATCTTTAGCTGCGTACAGACCGGCCAAACGAACGCCAACGAACGGGTTTTGTTGACCTTTGTTGCTCAATCTGCCCCTGTATTATGTATGATAAATGTCCATCGGTGGGCATTCGTTGGGCCGGTCTGTACGCATCTTTAGGTAATAAAAGAAAAATAAAACGTGGTGAGTATCAAGGGTGAATACTAAACGCTTACCTAATTCTGAGTAAAATGTTTAATTATTGTTCTGAGCTCCTAGAAAGTCATAAATGATATTCTGTACGATCTATGAAACTTTATGCACATCAGCTGTTTAATTGTTGATTAGTATGTCATTAATCACCATGAATAATTTCAATTTTATTTAATAATTGTTATTACCTACTGTGTAATTAATTACAATCATAGTTACATCAAATAAATTATGAAAAGTGAAGTTGATAACAAATTTACAGTGTGTGTTCTTTTGCAATCGAATGTCTCATTGGTTATGTGTTTGTGTAGGGTGACCAGGTTTTTGATTAAGGTAAAACTTTCCACTTTACTTTAGACTTTAAACATAAATATTCGAGATTCTGATGTTTTTTTTCTTAGAAACGTGCTTGGTTAGACTAATACTAACCCCCATTTCCCGCTCAAACGCATTCTAGTTAACACCCTGTATAATCAGCAACAATGAAAAAGTTCCACTAACAAAATGTCGACACCAAATAACTTTGTGCTATGGTCACTGGAACTGTTTCAATGCTTCAGGTAATATAATATACACTACCACATACCGCGTAAATTTATAACACCCCTCATTTTCCGTTAAAAATACTAAATTTTCTAAATTAAACGAGACTCGGAATCTAACAGTTGCATGAGAGTGTTTTCAGAGGAAATAGAGGGAAGGTGGCGTCAATATTATGGTTTATTATAAAAGTAATATAATTATAGTGGTAGTGGTTCATGGCATCCTCCCTACTGTATTTAGATAATGTAAGTGGTAAGAACTCAGAGACGTATTGTGCGACAAACTTATCTGTACTGCTACTCTTGATACGCAAGACGGTTATTCATATTGCGTTAATATTGTGCTCGAGTCAGAACCAATTTCAATTTAGATTTGGTACTCTTGACGTCTATTTGGTTACAATTCGGTTTCACTTAAAATTTGGTTATGATTGTTTGAAACTGTTTTATCGACTTTGTGAAAGAATGAATGAAAAGGAAAAAATAACAAAAACTGTCGTGAATAGTGTCAAGTTGACACTATCGAAGCGTCTGTAGTCGAGCGGGCTTCAGTGATCATAACTGATCACTGAGGTTAAGCAACAACTGGCACGGTCAGCCATTGGATGGGTGACCAATTTCAAGTGGTTCTTTTCTGGACGCTTCCGTGCTTCGGACGGCACGTAAAGCTGTGGGGCCCGGTTGCTGCTTCGGCAGCAGTCCTTAATCCTAGTCAGAGGCCTGTACTGTAATTTATTTATGTAGCCTTGATGTATGTAACAAGTGTATCATTTGTTGGTCTTCAAATAAATAAATAAACTCTTTCAGCACAAGCTTGCTTGTGTTGGGGTCCACCAACCCGCACTAGGCCAGCGTGGTGGACTAGGCCTAAACCCTTCCTTCATGAAGGGCTCTATGTCTCCACATAGTTCATCAAAAAGTTATTTTGTGAGGCGGTAATTATCGACGAACTCCGCCTGTCCCATTTCCACTGCTTCGTCCAAATATCTCACCATTCGCCGCTGATTTTTGCGCCTCCGGATATCTCTTCGCTGCGCATTGCGCTAAATCGCTATTCGTAGTGCTAAATAAGCCATAACACAGCATCTTTAGTCTCAAATACCAGTACCACACAAAATCGCCACTCACAAGTACAAATACAAGTAATAAAGTTACTTTATTCTTCTTGCCTTAGCGATTGCGTATATCCAGTTTGTTCAATATTTACAACTGTCAAAATGGCGGTCAAGAGTACCAACTTGCGTTCGTAACCGAATTTAGACTAGTTCACCCGAAAACCACCAAATACGGTAGGCAAGGTGGCGCTACCATCGTGTTCCAGAGTGCCAAATGACTCGAAGGCAAGCGTGAAACAATGGATTGCGCGTCGAGAGTACCACTACTGTTCCGGTGACAGTTAACTAAATTGGTTCATATCTCATTATTAACTAATAAAATATATATTGAAAGATTAACTAGATGGGTCTATTAAAACCGCATGGGTAAATTACCATTATTGCAAAACTTAATATCTTAAAGAATGAAGAAATATTATACATTTACGTGAGCTCTCACCGGAACAGATAAGTTTGTGGCACTGTATGTGTCAAAGATAAAGTTCAGTTACATGCTTCCATGATAATACTATATAGGTACCTACTTATATTAGAATTAAGTTATTGTTAATAGTTAGTTTCTACTGTATTGTATTGCACGGGAGAGTTGCCACAGGTGCTGCACTAGCTCCGCGCCATACAAATTTGCGTTAGTTTTCACTGCTCGATCGGTTATAAAAACTTACACTAAGCCCTCAGATCACTACTTGTATAAGAATCACTTCCACACCCAACGACTTGACAAGTTCGACGGTTCACATCAGTGCTATCAGACAGCTTCATTTGAACATCTTAATCTTTTGATATCAGTTGATCAGATTCAACCTAGTTCTGTTGAAAGGAACCCTGCGTTTATTCTTTTTCTTACTTCTACTTTCACTATGCCACGAAAGAAGTTCACTACGGGATAACGATGATGATTAGTACACTCTAAGGCATGTTTATTTTATAACTTGTAGTCGAAATAATTAACAAGTCCACGAAACGGACAGTTGAAACACGAGTGAGGTTGCTAAACTAACAACACCAACTAAGTAAGGCCATCAAATCATTAGCACACTCTCGCAAGCCATAAATAGGTGAGTAAACTGGCGATACAGTGTAGAGTAAATACAGTGTTTGAGGCTATGGCAGGCCCTGGCCACAGGGTCAGCGGTCGGGCTATACATGGGAATGATTTCCCGTGGGGGCCATACATGGCAGCCCGTTAGTGCGACAAACCGACGCATTCGCCCAGCCACTACACGCTGGGGCCAATTCCACAGTTGCAACGACGAAATTGATACCATTTCATAAGTTCTAAAATTTACGTGGCCCAATGAAACGGGAAAATGAAGATTGTTTGCGAAATAGGTCGCTATTGATTTTAGCGTGTGAATGTTTTTGTGTGTAAAGTGGGGAGAGGTTTGGGTCTGGAATCGTGTCCATCATTTATTATAGCCGCTCCGGTTGTATAACCTCATGACTAGCTGATGGCGAAGCTTTTGGTCAGGTATCCGATTATAATAGTTGTGGTTGTGGAGCTCTGAATAGGGAATTAAGTGTACTGTTCAGATAGCCCGAGTTCTGATTCAGTTCTTGTTGTGAATACCATTTTTTAACCGACTTCGAAAAAGTCTCTATATCTCAATTCGTCTGTGTGCATGTTTTTTTATGTTCGTTCACTGATTGCTCCGCCATTTATTAAATTCTGGAGTTTTGTTATGTAATTGCTGCGGCTATCTAGTGAAGTTCTTTTTTAAACAAAAGACGTCATAAGCCCCGTAAAAATAACGCTATTGCTTTTTTTCCACTGCTTGCGCGTCATAGAACGCCAAAGAACAGAACTTAATGTTATTTGTACTTTTCACTTTCAGGTAACGTAAATATTACCTACGTCACGTTCTTGCGAAACATCTTATACAAATAAAAAACAAAAAACATATTAAGTATATGTAGTAGGTACTTACCTAATTTAATTATTGCGTAAGTATTAAAAATTAATTAATTACTACATAATCGGAATGCATTTTGTTCTCTGACATTCTACTGAAGTGTTTACCATTTATTAATAATATTCATTAATTAGACGATAGGTATAACAAGTTGATAACAATGGCCATTTGGAGGGCACTTCTGTTGAAACGTGAATTCGCGCACAAAATATTTGTTTGGCCTGAAATTTGCTTTATGAGTTGTGAAGCTCTCGACCCGTTACTATGCGTTTAATTAAAAAGGAAAAGCACTATTTAGATATTTAAAGTTTCGAATATTTCGCTAAAATGAGCACTGAACTGTATTTAACTTTCAATGCGTACATAATAATTATCTAAATTAAAATGAAATAACAAATAAACAAGGCTTGTTTCATTGTTGAACCTAAATTTTGTTGGTGTTTTCTTTTTATATAAGTCAAAGCCATAGAACAACGCGGACTCCGGTGTATCCGTCCAAGCCCTATATTTTGTGCTGTAAGTAGGTATATAGGTATTATTTACGCCTTTCGATTGTTATTTTGTGTAGAAATTAAAATTTATTATAATGTCTTACTTTATTCTTATTTTTGTTTATATTCCTGTTTTACGTGCAAATAGGGGTCCACCCCAATTATGTATCATTGGATACATCTTTGGAAGCGACTGCCAAAATTGGTATGCCTGTAAAACGTGGCTCTAAAAATGTGTGGTTAAGAATTGACTACTTGATGTGATATGAGTGGACCAACCTGCGATTTAGGGCAGCACTGCACTACATAAGGTATGCACTTGACGCCCAGGCTTCTTCAGATTAAAAATCACCTCTATAAAACCATTTACATAACGCCGATTTTAATAAACACGTGCGAGGCCCTGGATGCTTATTGCTTACACATAAACAAGAAAACAAGCTCCTGGCGGGTGAAAGAAATGCTTATTCCTCAACATTTATGGTAAACACCAAATAAAGTATTAAAAACATAGAAAATTTAACCTGAAATAAAATTACAAAAAAAAAAACAAATATCCGTATACAAAACAATACTGCCGAACACATTGAAACGTACCCCCGACCGTCGACCACATCCACATTCCATACCGATGCAGTTATGAAGCAAACAATGGGGCCTGCAATATTTCGGACCAAATTAATTTTGTTCTTCTCAATATCGCCACAGAGAGAAATATCGCCAAATGAAACCATACACGACCACGGTATTCCATTTACAAACGATGAAAGGGCATCATTTTCAGTATCGCGGGTAATTACAAAATGATGTAACTTACACAATAGCTACATGAAGAGCGACCGCAGGTTATGTTTCATGTAGCGTCCTCATTGGAACAATTCATTTATTGTAATATGCGGTTAGGCTGTCTAGTCGGGGATTCGAAATAAATTTTCACTCGACAATACCTTCGACCCGGCTATCACAATATTGAGAGCTGTATTAATGGAGCGTCAATGAGTGCGCGTCGGATGTAGTGTTCAATTCTACCTGTAAATCAGAACGGGTTGATTATTCTATGTGGTAAAGCATTTTGAAAACAATCAGGACACGATTGCTCGGTAGTTTAAGCTAGGGAGCCGATGATTGTACATAATTATGTCTCTGAAGTCGGATATGAGAATTCTACGCAAAATGATCATGATGAGCCATGACAGAATGTCTCGAAAAATTCCCCGTACCTATGATTCACAAAAAAATCTAGTTTGCTGTATAGAAATATTTTTTCTGCAGGTTTAGCCTTACATTAACAATATACGATCAAGATGGTATATCAAATACAAAAACAAAGCAATAAACTGTCCGCATTTTTTTAAGTTCAACTTGATGACAAATTTTACCAAGGATTAAAATCATAAATCTTCTAGCCGAACTATTTCAAAATAAGTGTTCAAAGGTAAACGGGGTGTTATTTGTCGAGTCGTTTCTTTTGCACTGACACTCCATCTACTTCGTATTAAAACATCGTTTGATGCAACAAAGAGAAGCTAATAACATCGTGATCCCTATCCCTAATGATGCTTGCTATAAAGTGGCCTGTTGCGGTCACGTACTCAACAGCACACACACATTAGCAATTATGGTGATGATTCTATCCGACAGTACTCGGCATTCGGCGCATTAATTACTACGTTGCAGATTAGGTCGTTGCCGACATATCGATAGCTTTACCATCGGTTGTTTTCAATTGAGTAATATACACTGTTATGGATTGTAGTTGTACAGGAAAAGTAATAATTGAATTACGAACAAAAACTAGTGAATGCATAAAATGCATTATACTTATTTATATTAAATAAGTAAATGAATGTTTACTTTGAGTACAATTAATTGGATAACTTGAAGATTTTAGGTACTTCCCCTCCAGGCCCTTAATATTTTTTACCCTGTACAGTATAAAAAAATTGGTTTTGTATATTTTTGATGCAGGTTTATTCAATATATTCAATTAGACAGTAGGTAGGGGCAATATCCTTGTCGCGATAACATTTCCCTTTACAAAGATAAAAGCGTCTGAGCGACCCCTGGGGCAATCCCACTTCCCACTTGTCTCACAAAAATGACGATGTAGACGCAACAGGTCACCTCACTGAGGCAAAACGTTTTTTTATTCTCTTCCACCCTTATTTTTCTCTTATTTTATCTAAAGACATTTAAGATTGATGAAATATTTATTCGCCCGAAGACCTACGTCTCGTCTACGCGACGCTTGGCGGACCGCGTTTCTTACTCACTTATATTTTTTTTTACCTATCTCAGTAATCTCAATATATACCTACCTATTTCGTGGTAAATCTATAACTTATCTTCTAATTATTCAAAACCAGTCAGTCCATAATCATCAATTGTTCAAGGCGTTTCTACCTTCAGTTAGCTGTCTAAACTCAGCGGTCTGGAGGGTGTCCCACGCCACTTTTCTGTCCACCTCTTCACTCGTTGCCGATAATGTCTTGCAAGTATCGGGAAAGAATGAAAGTTTTTAAAAGAATCTAAGTACTTTGCTAACGTTATGAGCAGTTGCGAGACTTTTCATGCTATGTTTGTATCAAGGGGACTTTTCTAGAAGAACAGCGAAACTCGGGGCTTCCCCGACTTTTTCCCGACACGTACGGGTAAAATGGATCGGAAATAATACTGTCTCCGGCTCGCATCGACAATTTTCAACTCAAATCACTTCACAATAATATGAAGGAACGGCGCTGCGAATAAGTGAGTTTGAGTGGTAGGTTTGTTTTCATATGCTTGTAATTTGTCATCATATTTGTTTTAAGAAAACTAGGTGGTTGGATTCATAAAAATCAATCTAAATAAAAGGTAGTATAGAATTAGAATGTACCCAAATCTTTTGTACTATAAATTAGATATTTATGTGTAGGTACATTAAGATTATGATATATGAAAAGTAATAATGCTCTGCATAGGGCTACAACTATTTAATAATTATAGCGGTCGACTGCGCTGCCAAACTCGGGCAATATTGGGGTGTCAATAGTGGGGCAACTTACCCCAAAATTACCCGAAACGCTTAGCCCATTGAAGATCGTGTCATTACCTTGATATAATAAAATGTTATACCGAAATCGAAACTTTTATCGAGTGGCCTTAATAGATTAAACGTTGTTGCAGACCGAATGACATGGGAACTTAGTTTATAAAAAATGCCTTATATAATGTTTCATGCATAAATTGAATGAAGTTCTTGTCTTCTGAATTAAACCCGTCACGTATGCATCAACCAATACTGATGTGTGGGCTTATGTTATTCTAAGAGCATGAACCTTAGGTTAGCAGGTTCAATAATTGTTCAAAGAACTCATTGTTACATGTCAATTGCAACATTGCAACACGGCTGGGATTCAAACCTGCTTCTCTGGCTCTCACGTGAGCACTTACGACCCCACTAACATTGTAGAGGTATGATAAACTCAGGACCAATATAAAAGTTCCGGCACCAAATTACTCCTACAGAACAGAAAATATAGCTTAATTACGCTGTGGAGGTACCTACAATATTGAAGTTCATTTAACAGCGCAACAGAATATTACAAAACAAAAACGAAAATATTGTGTTCACACTTTTATAAAAGGTATTAAAAAATTTAGGGCATTTAGTGGTGGTAATTTGTAAGTGTGTATTATGGAGTGGACCATTCTAAGAACATGAACCTATGGTCATTGACAGATACTCATTGTTACAA
Organism: Plutella xylostella; assembly: GCF_932276165.1. Classification (NCBI taxonomy): domain Eukaryota; kingdom Metazoa; phylum Arthropoda; class Insecta; order Lepidoptera; family Plutellidae; genus Plutella; species Plutella xylostella. The sequence continues at coordinate 11,048,100 of NC_064012.1, forward strand.
TACATGTCACGGCCTGGATTCGAACCCGCATTGTAGAGGTATTATATTTCAAGAAAGTAGGTAGGTAGGCCGAGAATTCCGTCGAATTCCGATAAGAATGACTTCCGCACGGACGACGGCCGATTGCCAGCTACTACCAGGAGGGCTACTCTATACTGACGAAAAACTAATGAACGACGCTGTATTGAAATCGGCACTTTTAATACGACGAGTTTTTTTTGTTGTTTATTTAATGTTATTGTGTGTCACTACTAAAGAGGCCTCCACTGAAACACCAGCGCAGTGTCCTTGGCTGTGGCCAAGGGCGCTGCAATACAGCAGACAGACAGCAAATTTATACGTAAGTTCTGTATTATTGTGTATATAATTAAGTATGATTGCTGTCATAGTCAAATAAAGTTTTATCTTTCTTTCTTTCTTTCTAGTTGGAGTCATGGCTCGCGCAGCTTCGCTTTTCCTCATATAGACTCTATATCATAGAGTAACCCCCCAGCTCCTTCGAATCACACGGCATCTCAGTTTGTTTTTCCAAACTGCCAACTGGAAAATGAAATGGGCTTTTTGCTAGCGTTTTTGTTTTAGTTGATATTTTGGAACGACATTCTACGGCGTCAAGGCGTCTATAATTTCAATAAACGAGCGAAAAAGAGGTTAAATTGAATAGTTTTGTGACTAACTATAATGTTAGTTAGTTTTCCAGCAGACCTACCAACATTGAAAAAAAAACTCAAAAAATGCGACCATCCGAGACTTTTTTTTCTTTAAACAAATATCTGCTCAGGCGGAGAATGGAAAACAGGAACCTCGGTCAGAGTCACACCACTGCGCCACCAGTCAAAAGGATAGCACGAGGAGTCCAAAGACAAAGACCTAACTGCTATAGGACTAGGTGTTTCATTTGTTACCTGGAGTGATCAGTACACTGATTAACATAGAATAACGCGGACTCGGTTGTGGGCTGATTGAGCTGACTAATGCTGATTAATGATTAAATTGAACTCTTTAAATCAAAATCTAACATTTCACGAAAAATAAAGAAAACACAAACGACACAAGGTGATTCGCTAGCCACATATTTGGTGACATAAAAATGGTACGAAACAAAAATAAATCACACATATACCGAAACTTTCCGTGCAAATATTTGTATTCGATTTTACAGGGCTTTTCTATACGTGTAGGTCTGAACTTTTCCACGTTTTATGCGCCGACTCAGCGCTCCGATCCGTGGCGCATGTAAGTTTGAATTTTTTAATATTTGTTGTATATTATTAGAAAACTTGGTCCGCTATGCGCTCCCGTGCGCCTTATACAGGGTGTTGCAGGAATATGGTATTGTATACTCCGAAAGTATGATGTGTAACTCTTCACGAGGTACTGCTTTTGTTCTACGACTTTGGGAATTTGCGAGAGGGTCTGGAAAGTCCTGAAACAGTTGAGATGGTTTACATTTTCACACAACAGCCTATAGATATTATTATTATATCTTTCATATTAAAAAGTAAAAAAAGTAAAAGTAAAAAAAACGTTTATTGACAAAATATTGTTTAAGTATTTTTCAGAAATAAAGGTTTTATTAGCATTATCTCATTAATACAAACCACGTAGGTCCTTACTTATAATATTAACATGAAGACTTGATAGATAATGTAACCCACAACTATAATTCATGATACTACATAACTAATTTAGATGCGGACATGGAAAACTAAAAAGTAAAATTTCATCATAATATCTGAAAGGTACAAAACATAGCTTTGCTTTACCACGATTTTAGCCTTTGTTTGTGTCACCACGGTGACAAGCTCTAATGTTTTTCACCGACATGCTAATAAATAGACCTGCCGGCTAGGTTTCTAAACGCGCAAAATAAAGTATTGCAAACAACAAAGTCACTCAATCGTCCAACAGATGTTAAAGAAAGAAAGAAAAAACATTTATTGCCACATAATCGAGAAAACACAATAAAACACAAATACAAAATTAACTTAAGATTAAAAGGTGGCAAAAGGACAAACTCAGCAAAGCTGCGAGATACCTCGTATAATCTATGCAGCGCTGGTTTTCAGTATGCCCTGAACTTAGGTGCTAAATTATATACTAATAAATTAATTAAACTAGTTACACAAGCTTAATTTTTCAAGTTCAGGTACACCGCTCGGTAAGTAAATGAACTTTAATTTATTACGATAAAAAAAGCTTAATTAGATAATAAATAATATAGTTTTATATATGTATAAATAAATACTTTATAATAAATATTATAGTTTTATATACAAATATTATAATTGATACCTATTATAGTTTTATAAATATGAATTAAATTAAATAATGTAAATATTAGTTAAGATAGATAGATGAATAGAATATTCTTTATTTGTACACAAGATAGATTTTATAAAGCTTATATATACAAACACATAGGTACAAAAAAGGCTGTCTTATCACTAAAAGCGATTTTTTCAAGACAACCTTTGGGTGGAAGAATATTTATGTTCAGATAGGGTCAAGTGTACCTACTAAAGAATTTACTATATAAGAATTATTAATAAATACCTACAAACTAAATAATAAGCGTTAAGCGCCGTCTTAAGATCTTAAGACCAGACCGAATAGATGTGTGCATCCTAACGTTGTTTTTTTCGACGTAAGAGTTATTTTTATATTGTTTAATATATAGACTTTCATAGGAAGCGCTCCAATTGTGCTATAAGTTTTCCCTATCCTTGAAACTGCTGATTTTTATCTTTATAACAGATACATACCCCTTATTATTAATTGCATTTATTAACATATATTTTATGTGTTTTGCTGACCCTGTATATGATTTATAGCATTCGTCTCGAAATAACTAATTCTGTAAAAATAAATCTCTCAGAACATCACAAATATTAAACCGTCTTCGAAGAATAGCCGCAAGTTCATTGCCCTTAGTTAATTACTCCTTGTAGGGTTTCATGATAAAATAAATAGCTAAGCACAGCACACTCAGAAACCTTGTAAAAGCAAATCGGTGACACCCTTAAAAAATAAAAAGAGCCGACAAAAGAAACAGAATCTAAATTCTGTAATTTCAGGAATATAATACCTACCTACCTAATGTTAGTTTATCAAACGCAGTCAATGTTATGATCCTTTATAACCCCCTTTTTGATTACAAAAGAAGTGTGTGTGTATAAGTTTGACGGGTCTTGTAAAAGCGCATTTAATAGTAAATCAAATACACATTCACCAAAAGATGAAAAGCGATGCGATTCACAGTACCAAGCTCAGACCGTCACTGAATACAGTTTTCCCTCACTGTACCTTCTCTGGAAAACTCCATCGATTTTCCTGTAAACGGCTTATTAAACAAAGGATCTGTCTTCTTTCAGATTTCTTTTCAACACCGGTTTACCTTCAGACAATATGACAACACCGCGCATTAAAGCATACACAAGTAAACAACGGAAAAATCCCTTTTAATACCTAATTGAAATCCTTTTATATTTTCCAACCGAGCCGAAGGCTGCAGCGGTAACTGTGGAGTCTAAGCATTAACGAGGCTTTGAATAAGAAAAAAGAACGAAGAAAAATACTGTTAAGAGAAACCACAACTGGATTTTGTTACTTTATGTTGTGTATGATAGTAAGATCTTTGACCACCGGCCGCTAAGCGGCGGTAGGTAAATAAACCAGTTCACGTTTAGCCGTTGTTTCATTGACACGTACATATCACTGGCGACAGGCTGTTCTAAAAAAAAACCACGCGTGTGCACTTCGTTATCTAATTACAATGCCTATCGGTCACATCGAACCTTACACCATCGGGAGTAATAACTGGGACACCTATATTCGTCGTGTAAAACAATTCATCACGTTAAATAACATCGCCGACACGTTGCAAGTAGCTACGTTAGTGACGGTAGTAGGCGCGGAATGTTACGAATTAATGTGTGATTTGTGTTCGCCGGATACTCCAGAATCTAAAACGTTTGATGCGTTAGTTACTCTTGTGAAGGACCACCTGGAACCAGATCGCTCTGAAATTGCTGAAAGGCATATATTTCGCCAAAGAACGCAGCGACCGGGCGAAAGTATTCGCGAATACCTGCAATCTTTAAAACATTTGGCCAAAACGTGCAATTTCGTCGATAAATTGGAGGAGAATTTAAGAGACCAATTTGTTTCGGGTCTAAACAATGAAGACATGAGATCTAGGATCTTTGCGGAGAAAAACGTGGACTACAAGCGCGCCGTGGAGCTGGCGCAGGCGCTGGAGGCGGCGGAGCGGCACGCGGGCGTGGCGTGCGCTGCGGGCGCGGGCGCCGGCGCGGCCTGGCGGGCCCGGGACCCCCGGGAGGCGCACGAGGACGACGGCTTGCACCGGCTGGGGACGCGAGCGGCCGGCGGCGGGGGCTCCCGGGGGGCGTCCCGCGCCGCGCCGCGCCCGCAGCGCCCATGTGCGCGCTGTGGCAAATCCGGCCACACGGATGGCAAGTGTCGGTTCAAATATTACAACTGTGATGGGTGTGGCGAAAGAGGTCATATAAAGTCAGTGTGTAAAAGTGCTAAAAGTGATAACAGTGCAATAAAATCATCAAAGAATCAATTCTTTATAGATGGATCGGACACGGATGATGAAGGTTGTAACTTTTATAACTTAGTAGTAAATAGCGAAGGTGATGGGCCTTATTATGCAACGGTCACTGTTGAAAATAAAGTATGTAAATTCGAAATTGATACCGGAAGTAAACTCTCTGTCATATCAAAAAAATATTACGATAGCAATTTTTCTAATATTCCGATTGAGAAACGTCAGCTGAGTTTAAAGTCTTACACTGGAGACATCATCGATACTCTTGGGTTTATTGTGGTAAATGTTTGCTACGGCGATAAACAGGTCAAATTAAATCTATTTGTCATTGAGAACGGGGGACCTCCACTAATGGGTCGCACTTGGATCAAACAATTAAAGTTAGCTATTGTTGAATGCCACAGTTTAACCGAAGAGGACTCGATGGCGGTCTCGTTACGTAATGAGTTTCCGGATGTATTTGCCGAAGGTTTAGGTACTTTTAAGTCGGAATTTAAACTTTATCTTAAAGATGAGTCACCAGTTTTTATTAAGTCACGCCCTATGCCTCTGGCCTTGCGCCAACCAGTGGAGAGGGAGCTCGATAGGCTGCAGCGGGAGGATGTCATATACAAAGTGGAGCGCTCAGACTACGGGACGCCGATCGTGCCGGTCATCAAGTCCAACGGTAGTATACGTATATGTGGTGACTACAAGGTCACGATAAATCCGCTTCTAAAGGACTACCACTACCCGCTGCCGCGCATCGAGGACCTGTTCGCCACCCTGGGCGGCGGTGAACAGTACACTAAACTAGATCTCTCGAATGCATTTCAACAATGTTTACTGCACGAAGACTCGCAGGCTATGACGGCCATCACCACTCACGTAGGTACCTTCGTTTATAAGCGAGTTCCCTTTGGTATAAAATGTATACCAGAAAATTTTCAGAAAATCATGGAGGAAACGTTAAACGGGTTACCGTCGACTGCTGTATTCGCTGATGATATTTGTGTCACAGGAAAGGACAGGGAAACCCATTTAACGAACCTTAGGGCAGTGCTACAACGACTCAAAGAAAATGGATTGCGTATAAATTTTAAAAAGTGTAAATTTTTTAAAGACAGTGTTACTTATTTAGGTTACAAAATAGATAAGTTCGGTTTACACACGGATGCAAAAAAAATTGAGGCCATTGTAGCAGCGCCACCACCAACCAATGTCACTCAGCTGAAGAGTTTTATGGGATTAGTAAACTTTTATTCAAAGTTTTGTGTAAATATGAGCGACATTCTTAAACCAATGTATGACTTGTTAAAAAAGAATTCTAAATGGAAGTGGACATCTGATTGTGACACGGCATTTAATAAAATTAAGAAGGTGTTAAGCAGTTCCCCTGTGCTGGCGCACTACGACCCGAGCCTCGAGCTGATACTGTCGGTGGACAGCAGCGCGTACGGGCTGGGCGCCGTGCTCACGCAGCGCGCGCGCGACGGCTCCGAGCGGCCGCTGTGCTGCGCGTCCCGCACGCTCAACGCCGCCGAGCTCAATTACTCGCAGATAGACAAGGAGGCGCTTGCGATCGTGTTCGGGGTCAGTAAACACCACCAGTACCTGTACGGCAGGAACTTCACGTTGCGTAGTGATCACCGCCCTTTAAGTTACATTTTTGGTAAAAATAAAGGTTTGCCGGTGACGGCTGCAAGTCGACTTCAGCGTTATGCGGTTAAATTGGCCGCTTACAACTTCAATATTGAGTTTGTGACATCTGCAAAAAATTGTTTTGCTGACGCTCTGTCCCGTCTCCCTCTGGAATTGACTAAACAGCAACCACGAGGTGAAGACCAACATGTCAGTTATCTAAATTTTGCACAAGAATGTTTCCCGATAAGCTTTAAAGACATTAAAACAGAAACTTCTAAGGATGCGACACTCAGTAAAATTTATGGATTTATTATGTACGGTTGGCCGACAAACAAAGACTACGACGACATAGAAAAAAAATATTATAGTAGAAGGGACAGTTTGCACATAGATCAGGGTTGCATTGTATGGGGATATCGTATCGTGGTTCCGGGCTCATTGAGAAATTTGATTTTAAAAGAAATTCACGACGGTCACCCGGGTATCGTTAGGATGAAACAAATCGCGCGTAATTACGTTTGGTGGGACAACATAGACCAAGACATAGAGGAGGTGGCGCGCGAGTGCGCTGCGTGCCGGCAGCTGCGGCCCGCGCCGCCCGCCGCGCCGCTGCACTCCTGGGCGTGGCCCGCCGAGCCCTGGAGCCGGCTACACCTCGACTTCCTCGGTCCATTCAGTAATCAATACTACCTTATTTTAATAGACGCGCATTCAAAATGGATAGAGGCAGAGAAAGTAAACACGACATCAGCTGTTGTTGTTTGTGATTGTCTCAGGCGTCATTTTGCGAGGTTCGGGCTGCCAAAGCGTCTGGTGAGCGATAATGGACCACCCTTCTCTTCCGCTGCCTTTGCGGAATATTTGAAGAGCAACGGAATAGAACACACTTTGGTGCCGCCTTATCACCCGTCGAGTAACGGAGCCGCGGAGAATGCCGTGAGAACGATTAAGCGCGTTCTTAAAAAGGCTGAATTAGAAAAGGAAGATTCGAACAAAGCGCTGAGTAGGTTTCTGTTTATGTACCGGAATACCGAGCAGAGTACCACGGGGCGCGAGCCGGCGGTGGCCCTGCTGGGGCGACGCCTGCGGGGGCGCCTGGACCTGCTGCGGCCCGACGCGGCCGAGCGCGTGCGGGGGCGCCAGCTGCAGCTGGAGGCGCGCGCCGCCGCGCCGCTGCGCGTGGTGCAGGGCGGCCAGCCCGTGCTGCTGCGGGACTACTCCACCACCGGAGACAAGTGGGCGGAGGGAGTCGTTGCGGAGCGACTGGGGCCGGTGTCCTATTCGGTCAAATCTAATGACGGCCATATGCATAAAAGGCATATTGACCAAATAATAGCGCGAAAGCCGCGTCATTCGCTTAGCCAAGTCACGATTGGTCAGTCAGATGACGTGAACTTGAAGGTAACTTCACCTAATGTCACGTTTGGGTGTGAAAAGGACGAGTCGTTTGATAGTGCGGAGGGGGGCTCGGGCCCCGCCTCGCCGCGAGCCGCGCCGCCGTCCCCCGACAGTCCCGCGACTGTAGACAACACTCGCCCGCACAGGGAAGCTGCCATCACATGCCGCGATAAACTTAGAAAAGTTAAATATTAGAATGCCTACTTACAAATAATAATACTAGATGTATATAATATACTTATGTAGGTATATACTAAAATGCCTACCTATTACTGTTCATTTACAATTTAATAATAATACTTGTACTTACCTTTAAGAAAAATACAACTTGTTTGGTGATGTTAAAATACTGTGGTTAATTACCTACCTACACTGTTGTATATGCTTAACTATAATGTATACCTATATCGTATACCGACTTATGTATTGCAAAGTTAATTAAGAAACAATATGTTCATCAACTTTAGACTTTGGTAAATTAGTTTTAGTGTTTGCTTGATTAGTTAGTAAATAGATCACTATGCATTGATTTTGGAAGGGAAAAGTGTTGTGTATGATAGTAAGATCTTTGACCACCGGCCGCTAAGCGGCGGTAGGTAAATAAACCAGTTCACGTTTAGCCGTTGTTTCATTGACACGTACATATCACTTTACAATATAAAAGTTTACATATTTTTATAGCTAATGGGAACAACCGAAATGACAAGAAATGGTAGAACCTTACAAAAATTATAAATTACTTAAGAGCTTAGATTAGATACGAACCTCACGAGCAATGAAATAGTTCCAGTGACATATGGAATGGCAGGTGGAACTTTTTCATTGCTCGCGAGTGTTATATTGTATGTACCTTCTCCTACTGAACTTCGAAAGTAATGTTGTAAATAGCCAAGCTTTCTCGGACAAAAGTAACTTTGAAGCGGATAATACCTAGATTATTTTTTTGTCTTGTGGGGTGTTATTTTATTATCTGCTAGTAGTTCAATGAAGAATAGTAAGATAAGTACCACGACAGTGTCAGAAATCACTAGTAATATATTTTGGACTAATAAAATTCTTGGTATTAGTTTTTGTATGTAGCTTTGTCGGACTCTAGCTATCTGATGCGTAGTAAGCTAGTCGCAACATAATAGATAAATCTATTGTAGTGAGAAGCTTTTATGGTGTGAGACGACCTTGGTAACTTAACCCCTCCTGCGTTGAGAGTGTTGAGACATAGAGAACCTTCAGACTAGCGTATTTTTTTACGCTCGTTTTTTATGCGCATTTTGGTTCACAGGTATGGCAAACGCATACGGTTTGTTTTCATGCTTGTAATTTGTCATCATATTTGTTTTAAGAAAACTAGGTGGTTGGATTCATAAAAATCAATCTAAATAAAAGGTAGTATAGAATTAGAATGTACCCAAATCTTTTGTACTATAAATTAGATATTTATGTGTAGGTACATTAAGAGTATGATATATGAAAAGTAATAATGCTCTGCATAGGGCTACAACTATTTAATAATTATAGCGGTCGACTGCGCTGCCAAACTCGGGCAATATTGGGGTGTCAATTGTGGGGCAACTTACCCCAAAATTACCCGAAACGCTTAGCCCATTGAAGATCGTGTCATTACCTTGATTTAATAAAATGTTATACGGAAATCGAAACTTTTATCGAGTGGTCTTAATAGATTAAACGTTGCTGCAGACCGAATGAGATGGGAACTTAGTTTATAAAAAAATCCTTACATAATGTTTCATGCATAAATTGAATGAAGTTCTTGTCTTCTGAATTAAACCCGTCACGTATGCATCAACCAATACTGATGTGTGAGCTTATGTTATTCTAAGAGCATGAACCTAAGGTTAGCAGGTTCAATAATTATTCAAAGAACTCATTGTTACATGTCAATTGCAACATTGCAACACGGCTGGGATTCAAACCTGCTTCTCTGGCTCTCACGTGAGCACTTACGAACCCACTAACATTGTAGAGGTATGATAAACTCAGGACCAATATAAAAGTTCCGGCACCAAATGACTCCTACAGAACAGAAAATACTAGCTTAATTACGCTGTGGAGGTACCTACAATATTGAAGTTCATTTAACAGCGCAACAGAATATTACAAAACGAAAACGAAAATATTGTGTTCACACTTTTATAAAAGGTATATAAAATTTAGGGCATTTAGTGGTGGTAATTTGTAAGTGTGTATTATGGAGTGGACCATTCTAAGAACATGAACCTATGGTCATTGACAGATACTCATTGTTACAATACATGTCACGGCCTGGATTCGAACCCGCATTGTAGAGGTATTATATTTCAAGAAAGTAGGTAGGTAGGCCGAGAATTCCGTCGAATTCCGATAAGAATGACTTCCGCACGGACGACGGCCGATTGCCAGCTACTACCAGGAAGGTTACTCTATACTGACGAAAAACTAATGAACGACGCTGTATTGCAATCGGCACGTTTAATACGACGAGTTGGAGTCATAGCTCGCGCAGCTTCGCTTTTCCTCATATAGACTCTGTATTATAGAGTAACCCCCCAGCTCCTTCGAATCACACGGCATCTCAGTTTGTTTTTCCAAACTGCCAACTGGAAAATGAAATGGGCTTTTTGCTAGCGTTTTTGTTTTAGTTGATATTTTGGAACGACATTCTACGGCGTCAAGGCGTCTATAATTTCAATAAACGAGCGAAAAAGAGGTTAAATTGAATAGTTTTGTGACTAACTATAATGTTAGTTAGTTTTCCAGCAGACCTACCAACATTGAAAAAAAAACTCCAAAAATGCGACCATCCGAGACTTTTTTTTCTTTAAACAAATATCTGCTCAGGCGGAGAATGGAAAACAGGAACCTCGGTCAGAGTCACACCACTGCGCCACCAGTCAAAAGGATAGCACGAGGAGTCCAAAGACAAAGACCTAACTGCTATAGGAATAGGTTTTTCATTTGTTACCTGGAGTGATCAGTACACTGATTAACATAGAATAACGCGGACTAGGTTGTGGGCTGATTGAGCTGACTAATGCTGATTAATGATTAAATTGAACTCTTTAAATCAAAATCTAACATTTCACGAAAAATAAAGAAAACACAAACGACACAAGGTGATTCGCTAGCCACATATTTGATGACATGAAAATGGTACGAAACAAAAATAAATCACACATATACCGAAACTTTCCGTGCAAATATTTGTATTCGATTTTACAGGGCTTTTCTATACGTGTAGGTCTGAACTTTTCCACGTTTTATGCGCCGACTCAGCGCTCCGATCCGTGGCCCATGTAAGTTTGAATTTTTTAATATTTGTTGTATATTATTAGAAAACTTGGTCCGCTATGCGCTCCCGTGCGCCTTATACAGGGTGTTGCAGGAATATGGTATTGTACTCCGAAAGTATGATGTGTAACTCTTCACGAGGTACTGCTTTTGTTCTACGACTTTGGGAATTTGCGAGAGGGTCTGGAAAGTCATGAAACAGTTGAGATGGTTTACATTTTCACACAACAGCCTATATTATTATAATATCTTTCATATTAAAAAGTAAAAGTAAAAGTAAAAAAAAACGTTTATTGACAAAATATTGTTTAAGTACATATTACATAAAACACAGTTTTTCAGAAATAAAGGTTTTATTAGCATTATCTCTTTAATACAAACCACGTAGGTCCTTACTTATAATATTAACAAGAAGACTTGATAGATAATGTAACCCACAACTATAATTCATGATACTACATAACTAATTTAGATGCGGACATGGAAAACTAAAAAGTAAAATTTCATCATAATATCTGAAAGGTACAAAACATTGCTTTGGTTTACCACGATTTTAGCCTTTGTTTGTGTCACCACGGTGACAAGCTCTAATGTTTTTCACCGACATGCTAATAAATAGACCTGCCGGCTAGGTTTCTCAACAAAATAAAGTATTGCAAACAACAAAGTCACTCAATCGTCCAACAGATGTTAAAAAAAGAAAGAAAAAACATTTATTGCCACATAATCGAGAAAACACAATAAAACACAAATACAAAATTAACTTAAGATTAAAAGGTGGCAAAAGGACAAACTCTGCAAAGCTGCGAGATACCTCGTATAATCTATGCAGCGCTGGTTTTCAGTATGCCCTGAACTTAGGTGCTAAATTATATACTAATTAATTAATTAAACTAGTTACACAAGCTTAATTAGATAATAAATAATATAGTTTTATATATAAATAAATACTTTATAATAAATATTATAGTTTTATATACAAATAAATAATAATAAATACCTATTATAGTTTTATAAATATGAATTAAATTAAATAATGTAAATATTAGTTAAGATAGATAGATGAATAGAATATTCTTTATTTGTACACAAGATATATAGATTTTATAAAGCTTATATATACAAACACATAGGTACAAAAAAGGCGGTCTTATCACTAAAAGCGATTTTTTCGATACAACCTTTGGGTGGAAGAATATTTATGTTCAGATAGGGTCAAGTGTACCTACTAAAGAATTTACCATGTAAGAATTATTAATAAATACCTACGAACTAAATAATAAGCGCTAAGCGCCGTCTTAAGATCTTAAGACCAGACCGAATACTCGTAGATGTGTGCATCCTAACGTTGTTTTTTTTGACGTAACAGCAATTTTTATATTGTTACATACCCCTTATTATTAATTGCATTTATTAAAATATATTTTATGTGTTTTGCATACCCTGTATATATAATATATATATATATATATATATATATATATATATATATATATATATGATTTATAGCATTCGTCTCGAAATAACTAATTCTGTAAGTAAAAATAAATCTCTCAGAACATCACAAATATTAAACCGTCTTCGAAGAATAGCCGCAAGTTCATTGCCCTCAGTTAATTACTTCTTGTGGGGTTTCATGATAAAATAAATAGCTAAGCACAGCACACTCAGAAACCTTGTAAAAGCAAATCGGTGACACCCTTAAAAAATAAAAAGAGCCGACAGAAAAAAACAGAATCTAAATTCGATAATTTCAGGAATATAATACCTACCTACCTAATGTTACTTTATCAAACTCAGTCAATGTTATGATCCTTTATAACCCCCTTTTTGATTACAAAAGAAGTGTGTGTGTATAAGTTTGACGGGTCTTATAAAAGCGCATTTAATAGTAAATCAAATATACATTCACCAAAAGATGAAAAGCGATGCGATTCACAGTACCAAGCTCAGACCGTCACTGAATACAGTTTTCCCTCACTGTACCTTCTCTGGAAAACTCCATCGATTTTCCTGTAAACGGCTTATTAAACAAAGGATCTGTCTTCTTTCAGATTTCTTTTCAACACCGGTTTACCTTCAGACAATATGACAACACCGCGCATTAAAGCATACACAAGTAAACAACGGAAAAATCCCTTTTAATACCTAATTGAAATCCTTTTATATTTTCCAACCGAGCCGAAGGCTGCAGCGGTAACTGTGGAGTCTAAGCATTAACGAGGCTTTGAATAAGAAAAAAGAATGAAGAAAAATACTGTTAAGAGAAACCACAACTGGATTTTGTTACTTTACAATATAAAAGTTTACATATTTTTATAGCTAATGGGAACAACCGAAATGACAAGAAATGGTAGAACCTTACAAAAATTATAAATTACTTAAGAGCTTAGATTAGATACGAATCTCACGAGCAATGAAATAGTTTCAGTGACATATGGAATGGCAGGTGGAACTTTTTCATTGCTCGCGAGTGTTATATTGTATGTACCTACTCCTACTGAACTTCGAAAGTAATGTTGTAAATAGCCAAGCTTTCTAGGACAAAAGTAACTTTGAAGCGGATATTACCTAGATTATTTTTTTGTCTTGTGGGGTGTTATTTTATTATCTGCTAGTAGTTCAATGAAGAATAGTAAGATAAGTACCACGACAGTGTCAGAAATCGCCAGTAATATATTTTGGACTAATAAAATTCTTGGTGTTAGTTTTTGTATGTAGCTTTGTCGGACTCTAGCTATCTGATGCGTAGTAAGCTAGTCGCAACATAATAGATAAATCTATTGTAGTGAGAAGCTTTTATGGTGTGAGACGACCTTGGTAACTTAACCCCTCCTGCGTTGAGAGTGTTGAGACATAGAGAACCTCCAGACTAGCGTATTTTTTGACGCTCGTTTTTTATGCGCATTTTGGTTCACAGGTATGGCAAACGCATACGCGTATTAACCCACTACTAAGCTCGTATTTATAAGCGCGATTGATACTGACACGACACTTTGTTTTATGTAACGCGTCGAAAAAAAACGCTAGTCTGAAACCGCTTTTATAGAATTGAGGTGGCTAAGGTTACGCCCACGTCTACTTCTAATGACTTTTGTGGCCATAACAGTGTATAAAATTGTGTAAGTTTGTACAAATTATACATATATGGCCCAACCCAAAATACCTATAAAAGAACTAAGAGTAAAATTTTACTATTGATCGGCGGCGAATAAAGTAACGTCTGAAACGTAAAAAGAAAGTTTTTTTTACTGTACTTATAAGGTTTTCCACAACTAGACTTACTCTGATTAATAATTACGAGAGTAATCTGATCTGTTATTGTAAGAGTTCCATTTCAAATAGGTACTTATTCACAAATTTCATTTTAATTTATATAAATGCAGCAGTTTATGAAATTCCATTTTATTTATGCGAGATGTATTTTATGAAAGTTTTCAGAATAATATGGCGGGGCGAAATGAATTTATTTTAATCTACGTACTTACCTTTACAATTATAATTAAAAGCTATGTTTGTGTATACAATTTACCTGCTTGTCTATGTGTATGTAAAATTAATTAATATTGATGAAATCAGTTCAAAATGATTTTTTATCATCAATGAAATGAAAACAGATTTTATTTCGGAAAATGAGGATCTGAAGGACTTATTAATTATTTGTAATTTTACTCAAATAATCTCCTAGTTGGTATTGTTGATACAATAATTGATAAATATGTTTTTAAGTATAAGTCATAAACTCACGGGCAATGAAAAAGTTCCACTCTCAAAAAGACCCCAATTTTTTAAAACATTTCATTAAAAATTTGAACAAAATATAAAAAAATTTAGATGGTAACATACTGATTCTCTGTTAAACGTACTCCAATGTTGCAGAAGGCGACATTAAACTAGATTTCCCATTTAGAAGTAATTTGGTGTTTTTCTCAGTGGAACCTTATCATTGCCCGTGAGTGTATAAAACAATCATTACGATGGACGAATACCTAATTAATTGAACGAAAACCGACATAATATAAGCCGCTAACGTGCGGCGGAATGATCAGTTGAAAATAAACAAAGATCCACAAACGGCAACAAATAAAACACAATTACCATCTTAAAACATAAGGCAAGGCTTTCAAAGCTCCATGGCGCGGGAAACGATTGCAATTCATCATCATTCACCCCTTTTCCTCCTAATCACTGCCACGGCCATTACTCCCCCCTCTTCCATTAAAGAATCGGGGACTTTTAACGTGAAAAAATATCACGGTCCTCGTTTTGGACCTACTTAAGTTAATGTACGGTGACATCAAACTTAAACATAAGTTTTTTGTTTGATAAGACAGTGTTTAAACGATAGGGAGGGGGGCCTGTTGCAGGATGAGGGGGTGTCACAGGGAGATAGTGATGGGTTGAGTTCACTATCGATAGTCGATATAAAAAAAATGCAGGTGTACCGAATTTTATCATTGAGAGATGTACGTAGTGTCGTGTACGTAAATCATTTCATGGCTAGGATATTAACAAATCAAAAAAAAGTTTTTTTTTCAGTTTTAAAATAAATACGAGTATCCTATAAAAATGTATAGATTCAAGAGTCAAATCCCAGTTGCTGAAGTCAATAGATACCATTGGTCAACGCAATGTAACCTTCCTTATTAATTACATTGCGTTAACCACCGGTTGGTTTTATGGTTCAAAGTACGCATAAAGCACGTGATACGTCCGAGGAGGCCCTTTTATGCACAGCCATCCTGAAAGCGATTACACATGAAAATAATCGCCAAACATTACAGTTTGTTTTTAGTTTATTGACGTAAATACACTCAAAAACTAAACTTAGATAAATTAATACTAAGTAAATACTAATATTAATATTCATCTAATTACGGATGATTAAACACGTTGGTAAGTAGGTACATTTCCAGTCAAAGCTTAAAAGCGCTTGAAGACACAATAACCAAAGGATGTGTTGTGTTGATATTGATTTAATCCTGCTAATATTATAAAGGCGAAAGTTTGTGAGTAAGTGAGCATGTGTTTGTGTATGTTTGTTACTTCTTGACGTCAAAACGGCTGAACCGATTTTAAATTCTGAAATTTGGTATGGAGTTAGCTGAAACCCTGGATTAATGGATAACGCATAGTCTACCTACTTTTTTATCGCGGTATTCCCACGGAAAAACTTTTTAAGACGAAGCGCAGCTCGCGGGAACGCCTTGCTTTTAATATACCTGATTTTCACGTTAAATCCAATATAATTATGAGAAAAAAACAGTATAATCTTTTTAAAGTTCTGTTAGCCGTTGCTTAATCAAATCAGACAGACTAGCTAGCTCACAAGTGAACGAATATTACAGAACTAAATAACTCAAATAACTGTTTGCCCATTCTTGCCAGATCAGACTCTACAGGTTCTACTAAACTAGTAAAATATTGCTATACTTACCTATCTCCTTCTCCGAGGCCTCACGATAGTAAAATTAATTGTAGCCAATGAGTAATGACGCCATACAATGGTTATCGGGGCGGGAATCGGCGGGATTTACCCGGTTTTTAAATATTTTGTCCATTATCCAATGAATTATCAAATGGTAGAGAAAAAACGACAAGAGAGGTTTATATGGGATTTTTTAATTCTCATTGATGCACTAGGAGGGAATTTATAGTGTTCTATACTAATTTAGTATCGCGTCTCGGTTGGATACACCTTATGAATAAGATTCATCATTACAACAAACATTCCTAGACCTCGTGGGATTGGTGGACATGGACCCCAACACAAGCAACCTTGAACTGATGGAGTTGTTGGGCAATTGGACAACCCGACGTCAGATGTTTTTAAGCTGCCCGAAGGCTTAACTATTGCTGCCGAAACAGCAACCTGTAGCAACGAAAAAGTCCAGAAAACAGCCACTTGATATCCATGTGTTGCTTAACTTCAATGAATAGTTACGACGATGACGCTAGCTCAACTGCGGACGCTTATGAATAAGATAACCTAAGTGACTTTTTATTACACATCTTATGATTTGATAAAACATGGCCTTTAAAACAAATACATGGCCGCGTATCACATCAACAACAATGGCGTCGCAATAACGCGAATCGATATCAAAACATTTCCCATCACTAAGAAGCAACAGGGTGTTACACGCGTGCGCGCTTCCACCCCTGGCAATTTAAATGGCCAGGAGCGGACCAACCTCACCTCAGAGCCGCGCCGCCGTCTGCTCCCGTCAGACGTGAGCGGACCCCTCCCCCCTTTTCTCTATTCAAAATTAATCATACGAAATTGCAATGTTTTAGTGACTTCCAAATTTAAATTCACCCTGTGCAGTTCGAGTGGCGGTTTCCGCGATGACTTTAAACTGTTCCGTGCCGTGATTGTGACCAGTGTGTGAGAGCTTCAGGTAAGATTTGCGATTTTTGAGGCTGGTTGTCTGTTTTTTTTTTTTCTTTTTTCAGTTTTGCTTTTAGTGTATGAGCTTTTTGAGTTGTACTGCATTGTTGCTCGCTTTTTTGTTAGCTTTTCATTTTTATATATTTTTTTAAAATATATTTTGTTAACAATTAATTTTTGCTTGTTACTATGTATATTTTTAAGTTGCTTAGATTTATCTAACTATTTTTTATTGGCTTTTAGAAACCATTGTGACTTTTGCAATGAAGTTTCATTTAATTTTGGCATAATTTACTCTGTTATTTTGCTTTTATTGAATATAACTAGGTATATATAAAATAATTAGCTGAAAAATACGCGACAATAATATTCTTCTGACGTGCGACCGACTATGCGTTTTGTTTTTATTGATTATTGTTTTGTAATCTGTCATAGGTACTTAATGCTCGCGTTTTTAATTATGATAATTTTTTTTAAATAATTTAATAGATTAAAATAATTACATTTGTTTTAAAAATACAGCAATAACGATTCGTTTTTGATAACATACCCACAAACTAACGTACCACTGGTCTACATACTTTACTGACCCTTACAAAAACTGAAGCGCCTGGTCTAATTAAATTTTCCCTACTGTAAATGAGAATGTAGAGCACGCGATTTTCCATTTGCAATCTCTTTTGTCGTCCATTTTATATAAGATATTTTAATTACATCCAAAAAGAACTTCATTGAAGATAATTATGAATCTTTACAAAACTTTGTAGCTACAGCAGCGGTATTAAGACAAAACGAAGTAACATTTACGAAATAATTATAGAGTCAAGTTCAATATAATTTAAATTGTAAAATCGTTGTCAAAACTAGTTCGCGATCAGAAGCCAACAATTAAGTAACGTTTGTCCTAACCACTACACAGCTCTACTAAGTAGGTACAGGTAAGTACACTCACGGGCAATGACAAAGTTCCACCTGCCATTGCCGTTCCATATGTCACTGGAACCTTTTCATTGCTGGTGAGTGATATTTATGTTGTTCGTTGAATGTTGCTTGCATTTTTAGCTCTTACAGGCGATTCTGGAGATTTACTATGAGCATGACTGAAAATCATCGTTGCAGAAGATAATTATGAAACATATCAGTTTCATACAAAAATTAAATAATGAACTCGTAGGTAAATTAAAAGAAACGGAATTTGCATGAGAAACATGAAATTACGAGTCTTTCTAAGTTGAAAAAAAAACAAACACACACCTTGTACTCCCTTGCGGGGTAGGCAGAGGTGCATTGCTGCACCCACTCTTTCTAAGTTGCGTACCTAGAAATACTAGAAATGTCAGTCTACGACGGGGTGTGGCGACAGCGGTACCTAAACAACAAAATATAATTGGCGACGAGGTTTTAAAAAAAAGGTGTTATAAAAAATGCCTTCGTTCGAAATAATGAACCCGTTGAACATAAGCCACAATAGCAAACGTAATTAGGTGAGGCTTTTTCTACAATTCCGAGCAATGAAAAAGTTCCAGTGACGTACCAAAAAGATACTATACCTAAAAAATAATAGCCTAAAAACGGAAAAGGCTAGCTTTTAGATACCGTCTGCAAAATTGAAGTAAATTTTATCAGCGTATCAAAATGTGAGAATATAAACAAAAAAAAAAAAACACGCACTCACGCCTTGTACTACTGTACTCCCCTGCGGGGTAGGCAGAGGTGCATTGCTGCACCCACTTTTCGCCAGAGTGTTATGTTAGTCCCAATGTAATAGGGGGCGGGCCTTTTGCCATTTTACGGGCAAATCCAAGACCTGAGAACAAATATCTGTGTTTAAACAAATAGCTGCCCCAGCCAGGGAATCGAACCCGGGACCATCGGCTAAGTAGTCAGGGTCACTAACCACTACGCCATTCGGTCGTCAATATTAACACGTTTTTAATATATTATTTTGTTCAAATTTTGAATAAATGTTTCTTTTTTAGCGGGCCACTACAAGTAGATGTGTCGGTATTATATTTCAACAATACCTACTCTTTATTTGCACCGACAAACATAAAATACAAAAAAGTACCTATTTATAAATTATGTAAGTGGAACTTTTTCATTGCTCGTGAGTGTACTTGGCGACGAGATTTATATAACATTATGGTCTTAAAAAAAGGCCGCCATTCGAAAAAATTAACCCGTTGAACATGCGGATACCTTACGTGAAACCTTCGACTTATTTCATAAGCATATATTTCATAAATCCATTACGAATTTTAAAGTACCTTCTTTCTTACACAAGAGTTTCCTAACCGCACATTGTCCGCAAGAGAGCTAAAAACTTATACATAAATAATGACAAAGATTACAAAGTGGAAAGTTGAACAGACATACGCGTCTCGAGTTTAAAGCTGTTTACAGCTGCACGTGCCAACGCACCTGAGCCAGCAAAGTGCATTACTACACTTCCACACTTAGCCAACCGTAATTCAAAGGAACTAAGATCACTATCGCAGAACTCAAATGAAATAGCTCCGGTGACGAGTACCTAAAGAATTTTAGTATTCCCCAGCTATTGACTTAAGCAAGGTGTAACGCTTTTATACCTAGATCTTCAAGGAATAAATGAATACTTTTGGATTAATGTGTTTTATTTTACTCCTACTTACAGTTTCAGTATTAGTTTGTGGAGTTTAAAAGAATTACTTATTTGGACCAGCGTGGTCGGAAATGGTCCAAGCTTAGGAAGGCAGTTTAGACCTTGGGGACATGCACAAAGGTTCCACTCGAGAGAGCCAGGTGCACTTACACCCCCACAGAGAATAGAATACCTATTTGTACTAAGTTGCATACTTGTAAAAATTTGAGTTGATTATTTTTTTCAATACAAAGTATTTTTTGCCGACAGTACTGGCTCTACTACTATCAGTATTTTCATTAGATAATGGGCATAGGCCTTCCCGACTCGTTTATAATCTTACCTAATCTAGCCACTTCTTTGTCTGAGTGATCGGACTAATATCGGTTCGGGAGGTCAACTCTAGAGATCAAAACCATCATGACCATGGCTATTTGACCTCATCTGTGAAACATGAAAGGCTCTTCACTTCCAAATAATCTTTTAAGATTCATAACTTTGTGAATCGTCACAGAGTTTATCCCAAATCAGGAAGCTGCCTTGAATACAATAATTTATTAAATTGATTATACTTTTCAAATATATTGATCAACTGATTCGTCAGGTTTTCCATTATAAATTTTAAACTTTATCGTTACCTACTATCAATTTCAGGAACTATTAAATCGGTCTCCATTCGTATTAATTAACAACATCGAATTAATAACATTTGGTCAGTTCAAATCGAATACAATTCAATTATTCCCAATATAAATATCGAAGTTCAAATAGAAATCGTTGTACGTAAAGGTTTACAATTTCACTGAACCTCTTGAGCAAATAAAATTTCCACCTAATTAACAGAGAAGTGAACAAAAAAGTTTAGCCACTTACCAATTTGAGTCCTGAACGCCCCTTCCCTGGTAACAGGGGGAAAGGGGGGTATAAAGTCGGTGCGGTGAGATGTGAAATTTCACTTCGGTAGCAAGATTTTTATTAAAGTGTCGAGGCCATGGAACCACTTGAATATAGTTTGGGAACAAATAAATGACTTTACGGATATATTTTTTTACTTTTTTCCGTCGGGTTGATTTATTGTTTGGTGTGGGGGCGGCTCGAATCTTGATCGACGCTAGGTTTCAATTTATTTCATGACTCGACGTTTACGGGGTGTGTTAGTGGGTGCTACTGAGGTCCTCGGAGGTGGTCGTGGCCTGTCACGTCCTGGAGAGCCGGAGATTGGCATCAGGGCAGGCGAATAAAGCTACCGACACCTACACAAATAACTCCACTGATCTACTGAGGGTTTTTATGGGTGAATTTGTATTAGCTGTCAGTGACGGAACAATGGCGCATCGGTATAAAAGTAGTAGGCACTCATATTATTTACGAAACTTACAAACTAACTAAATAATTCTAACAAACCTACCGAGTTCTACAACCATTACAAAATATTTTATTTCCTTAAAATTTCATTTTTAACCGAGCATTTTTAATTAAGCAAATAGAACGTAACAATGTAGGCGTTGAAATGGTAGCCTGTACACAAAAGAGCAACTCCAATTGAAATTAAAATTAACAATCACCCGTCTGTGGGCTGTACAAAGGCCGCGATTTCTTTTCCTCCCGATCCGAATAATTGTCGGCCAAAACGAACACTGGCTCTCCCGCTATGTAAAACCGCAAAGAACCAAATCGAAGGAAATAATGAAAATGCCATTCTTTGAGGAGATTACGGGTTAGTTAAGCGTGCTCTCCATTAAAATTTAATATTGTGAAGATTGGATTCCTTTTAATTCTGTCACTTTATTTTTATGTCCCATCAACCTTGTTGTCTGGCGCGCTGTGCGCGATTCACTGAGCTTTCGTTTGATATTCGATTGAATTGCAAACAAAAAACTCAGTAAAACGGAAAAAGTTTTAGGATTTTTATTTAGATTCTGTAATGGAATATTAAATTTATCATCACCATCATCGCCATTCTAACGAAAAATATAAACGCAAATATCGTAATTCACCCGTACAGGACTTACTCAAAGACTTGGAGGGTTTTTGCCATCTGTCTAACTTTGTAGGTGGGTTAGGTGTACTTAGTTGATACACACACATACACTCACGGGCAATGAAATAGTTCCACTCACAAAATTCCGACACCAAATAACCCAAATTTTTTCAAACCTTTTATTTAAAATTTGTACAAAATATTAACGTATCTTGTTTGTAATATCCTGATGCTCTGTTAAATGTACTTCAATTTTGCAAAAGGCATCATTAAGCTTGACTTTTCCGTTAAAGAGTAATTTGGTATTTTTCTCAGTGGAACCTTTTCATTGCCCGAGAGTGTAATATAATAACTAGTAGAGATATCACTATCACACAACAAAACCAGTAAGCATCCAATACTTGGTATTTGGATAGGATCAAATACCGATTTGCTCGTGCCGGGATTCAAATAGAAATAGATTCAAAGGTCTTAGAATAGAATAGAATTTTATTTAAGAACACACAGTCACAACACATAAGTATACTTAATACTTACAAAGACTTAAGAGCGGTTATTTTAAAAACAAACTTATCAAAGTTTGCACAATACAATAAATAAACTTTAATCCTAATTAAGTAGGTACATATATAAAACTTAGCTGGCTCACACGAGTGGTACCTTTTTACATATTCATTACCATTTTGACTTAGTCAATGTTCTCTAAAATATCTACGTGTAAAGTTGTGTTTTAATAGTTTTATCATCAACCTCATGGGAGGTTTCAAAATGTAGTTTATATGTACAGTTAAAATTAATTAGAATAACACTCATTCTATCTTTACAATGAGGTTGGGTGTTAGGGGTACTAAAATTACTTTAGCGTAATTTTATAAATTAAACCTACATAAATTACCATTACACCATATACTACGAATAAAGTAAAGGTAACATTTTAATTTTTGAAACTTTTGAAAACCTACAGTAGCAACAAATACATAACTCATATAGGTACTTATACCTTAATAGGGCTTAATTTTACTGGGTACTTACTGCAACTCAAAGGAAAGCAAACACATAAGTACCTAAGTACCTCTGATATCAGCCGAACTGTCTCGGAAGGGTTACCTTCAGGATATTACCGTAAATTTGGACTTTATCCCCGAACGTTATGTTAAGGTGAAGCCACAATGAACAACAAGTCTTTTTAAATCTTGTACTTGTAATATACAAAGAAGCTATGTCCTACCAGCAAATATGTGAAGGAAAATGATAATAATTTTAGGAAAAGTAGAAACTGTTTTACAAAAATCTAACAATCGCATTTTTTGTACAATTAAATCCTAATATTATGTAACCTTTCTAAAATAAACGGCATAATTTGTAAATTTTACAGTGCATTGTCAGGACGCCGCCTTAAATTCGGCCTAAAACAACTTTTGGCGAACATAAACCGCTATCAGTGTTGCCCACCACACCGTGAAACTTGGCCTTTCCAGTTTTATTTATTATACGAATATGCGTAACTTATGTCCCTCGCATTAGGATTTCATATTTTATTTTGCACATGGCAATGTCTAGAGTAGTAGTAACGGACGCATTAAAATCGGTTAGGTAATTTACGTTTAATATCGTTTCTAATGTGTCCTCATTATTTAATCATGTTTGCCCGTATCAGATTTACGTATCGTAGAATCAGCTCTTTTCAAAATCGGTCGTCAGATGATAAATTGGTATCATTCTTTTATAAAATATTACGTCGAACATTATACGCGCTAAATGTAAAAAATGTGGACCCAGATTAAAGATAATGAGAGGTATACATGCCTTTTTGGGGTTCCCCAAGATACCCGCAGTATTTGCAGTACTAATTACAAAGTCAGATGCAACAACGTTAAAACGTTTTCAATATTGATTGCAAATCCCTACAAAGTAGAGATCCCCTAATAAAATCTTGATTCTTGAACTGACAACGGAATACTCGAAGCACGCTCGCCCCTTTGTTACAGGACTCAAACAAAAAGCCTTTTCAAATCAAGGGTAATTTTAAAGACCTAATTGCAGTTGAAAATGCTAAAACATGGGGTCATGTCAAAGAGGACCATGGAAAAGAGAAGAGTCAGAACCGGTATTATTATTTGATCAAAACGTCAGCAATGGATTGTTTTGTTCTATTCAAATACAAAGGGGATGTTTTGCAAATGACGTTTGATCAGATTCCTAGTCATGAAATGGAATTATGTGACCGTGTTTACAACTTTTGGTCACTTTAATAAAAACGCCCTCAAATAGAAAGTTGGTTTTAAACGCTGCTACGCTGTTTAGCACACGTGACTTGTAACGATGGTTCATTTTATTTAACATCAAATTTATTTAACACAAACTACTATCTGATAAAATGCTGTTCATATTTCATAATAGCAACGACGGGCTTTTATAATGCTAAAAATAGATTTTTCATTATACACTGTACCGTTACATTAACGCAAGATCCTACTCCAACGCAGCACGAACACCATCTTGGCATATTCTATTGAAATTTATGTCGTGATTTATATTCACAACTTACTCAGTGAACTGTTTATAATAGAACTTAACTATAACATCATCGTACTTTAAATGGTAACATAGAAGATAGGATTGTGTATTTTGATATATTTACTTACCTAATATACACATACAGTGGGTACTGGAAAGGTTACATTCTTATATTTTTTCTATTTATGTGTGATAACTTCAATGTCATTGATAAAAGTTGATAAATGATGAGAATAATTACCATGGTCCGCCATATCATATAAAAACAGCTCGATATGGGCTGTCACAAGATGCTACAGCACTCAGAATATCCATATCAATAAATTTCGGGGTGAGACTTTTGCCTCTTGCGAACGCTGTGTAATATTGTACAGCAAAAATGTAGCTAGCATGTTGTAGGACCTGTCAATACATTTTTACATAAAAGTTGAGGTTAGTTTCATTTGAATTTCATCGACTTTCATGGCTCTACTGCGGTGAAAGCGTATTATTTAGACAGTTACAGAATCGAATAGCTTTTAAGATAGCTATTTCATAAATACATAGACTTTTGAATGAGCACATTATTTTTGAAAGCTTAACCTCCTATTTGATAAGACAAGGTTAAGTATGGTGTATCGTCCCCTTAACGATATAAGGTACACAATGGCATATATGCGTCACATTAGGTATCAAATTTCTTTTTCAATCAGTGGAGAAACAATTCATTGAACTATAATAAAATAGGCTGAGATATATAGACTAATATAATAGTTAGCTATAGTAAGGAAAAACCCTATTGTTAGAAAATTGGAGCTCCCACAAAAGAGTCTCTTAATAATTATAGGTCACTTTCTACGGTTATACAAAGGCTCTGAATGGGAAAGGTGTTTGTCAGTTTTTGTCGACTCTATTCATTATTTTCATTAGCTGTAGCGCATATATTACCGTAAAAAATCAGTAACAGTGATAAAATTATGTGATCAAAGTCAATACCTACATTGAAAATTGGATCCCGATTTCTTTCCGATTTTGGTAGTTTATGGATTGCTTCTGCCCTCAAGCCAGTTCTAGAGGTGGTGATGGGCTGTAGGCTGAGTGCAGTCTTATTTGATATTTTTATACTAAAAAATAATAATACCTACCTACTTAAATTTTATTAAATTTATGATCACACTAGCTTCTTACGTCAAATTCTGTAATACTTTTATAAATCTATTGGGCCAGTATTATAACGTCTCTCTAATTTATTTATTTTGCTAACTGTGCCCTCCTGGCAGATTATAGGAAAGGGTGCGTAATTAGAACTCGACTAATTATTCCTACTAAAAAGTTATGTCGTTAATTTATAGCTTCGTTTTAAGCCGATGGGATTTTGAAACCAGAACATTAAATTAGTCTTTCAGGCAAGTAAAGGTAAGGATTGACTTTAGGATGTAGGTAACTAAAAAAAAGTAGATTTTTTTTTTCACTTCCCTACTTTCTGCTCCTGAACCTCCTGCAGGTTGACTGGTAGAGAATGCTATTAGCATTAAGTCCACCTGATTGTACATCTACTTTTGTAATATGTGCAATAAAAGTATAATAAATAAATTAAAAAAGTGAGCACGTGGACTTTTTACATGACGGCTCAAAGTTCTTTATTTGATTGATTGATTGATTATGTTTTCTTAAGACTGCGACTACGAAAGACATCGAAAATCAGCTGATTTTTTTACTTAAAATAGCATTACCTAATTCAAAAATTATAGATTTAAAAATCGTAAGTCAGTTGTGAAAAGGTATAATCTCGACATTAAACAAAATACCTAATTATTAAGTTTAACGTTGAGTAAATGATATTCATTCTTTACATTATTCTCACACTCACGTCAAACTTTTTTTTTTACACAAGTATTTTTTAATGGTTTTTGTAGTAGGTAAATAAAAATATATTGAGCCGAGCCGCAAATAATACATAGTTACTTACAGCAACAGCCGCACTAAATGGAGTTGGGAAAACGAAAATAAATTCAATACGGGTCCGTTCGATTTTGTAAACAAACCGCTGTCATAAAAATACGTGTATAAATAAATTGGCAAAGTGTGTTACGCAATTGTCAAACCTGGGTGCCTTAGGTGCAGTCAGCTTCATAAGTACATACTTAAAATTTTACACTTTTGTTTCTTTTGTACCTTGTGAAAGTAATAGTTGTCAATTTCACACATCTCTTCTGCATTGTCTTTGACGCAATTTTACATATTTTCTTTAATGGCTTTCACCATGTCGTTATACATACTTAGTTTACAGTAAACCTAAATTCTAAATAACTTATACATCATAATATCTTATTACATCAGTTACCCTCTAAGGTGATAGCTCATTAGAGCCACCCAACTCCAACTCCGCACCGCCTCGCCTAGTGCGGTTAGTATTCTTTATATGAAATTGTATGGATATGCGCTCACTACATCATCTACGTATCATCACCGCATCGCCTCAGTCGCATGCCCTCCACGTGCGGACGACGGGTGGACCACTCGGTGAAAATATGCTGCTCGCATGCAATTCTTGGTCTAACCGGCCTCCAGTCGTAGATCACGCGGCGTCCATCAGCGGCCAGCGCGGGGTCCACTGATTGACCACCCGTAGACCACTTGTCGCAAACAAGTGGACGACGTACGACGAGGCGGTGAGGGGTGGGTGCCGGGTGGCTCTAATGAGCTATGACCTTTATACATAAAAGACACACTTTGTACTGTCTGAATTCTCGAGTTAAAAGTCTTTACCTACTAATCAAACATACGTAATCAATGGCGGAAATACTAAATAACAAGGAATCTGTATGTTGACACTACGGAACCCTAAAGTTGCCGCACAACGGATATCCGGTGTTGGCCGTTAGAGCGAGCCATGCTGAGGTGCAAACCATAAACTAAAAGATAGCATATTTCGTGAAAACTTAAAAGAAAATAAAGCGAAATTCGATCAATAAAACGGGCGGTTGTGAATTGGAAACTGGACACGCTTTTAGTTAAATATCAATACTGTATTTACAAACTATTAGGTAATAATTTGCCATAAATGCCTTTAGTATAAATGGAAATCTCCTAACAACTTTTTGAAAATAAAGTCATTGGTCTTACCTACATGTCTTTAGATTTAAACTGTGTCTTCTATCCCAAAGTCAGCAAGGGCAACCAATGCAAACAAATCAGATACCGCTATTAACAGCAACTACTTCGATACGCCTCCAATCTCATTCTATATTCAAATTTACCACCAAAATTAATGATTGGGCAGAAAAGCCGACTTTATCGTTATGATTGAGCCTTACCCTCCACTGTTTGCTACTGATAAAACTGGGACGTGCCCCTGAATATGTTAAATTCGTTAACTTTACACGGACGGACGGCCACTTTTTGCTTGTGTGCCATATTTTGTAATCATTTTTTGTTTTTCAAATCACAAATGCAAACACCAATAAAAGTTTATTAGGATAACAATCATTCTTTGTAATTCATTCATAAAGGGCTACCGCCGGTTTAATTGCAAATTTATGATTACAGGACTCTATATTTTTAAGATCCGATCTGATCAGCATTTTTCACGGATATTTTATGTCAATATCACTTATAAAGATTTTAGTATTTACTATACCTACTATACTATTTATCTATACTACTAACTATCTTTGATAAGATTCTTCCAATACTTGTCATATTATGTTATTGTATTTAGAGAATAACTCGAAATTTCGGCTTGATGCAAAAAAAACACCAGTATAATTCTACCTGAGTCCTTTAATCCCGGTATTCCCACGGGAAACCCTTTAAAGGCAATATCAAGTCATAGTGAGTCATTTGATAAAAATATCATTTAACTTATGTTCATTGTTTGCAAACTAATTTCAAGATATCTGAGCATAAAGCCTGAGCATGCAAAATCTCATTATATCGAATAATTGACTAAATAAATCGCTCTTTGTGGAGATCGCAGAAATCGAGAACTTCATTTCTTTCTTGAGCTCAGTTTTCGCAAATGTAAGAGTAGAAAAGAATGTACTCTTTATCCATTTTATATTCCACAAAGAGTCTTTGAAGATAAACAAAGCTTTTAATCGCGAAACAAATGTTATAAACTGGTTGGGAAAGGAAATGAAGAGTTTGAAGAGTGACAGTACATTTTACATTTCGTTACATTATGAACGCGACTGTCCTCCGATGATCTTATAACCATAAATATATTCGTATGTGTTTGCGGTTCTATTGCGCATTTTTGAAAATATTGTGTGTCAAAGAGACTCACTCAAGATGTAGCTCGGTCGAGGGAATTTATTAATCTTTTAGGTATCTATTAATTCACATTACAGACATACCTAAATTATATAAATTATTTCGCTTTATTTTCATTTAAGCCTGCCCATGGCATAAATTTACTATTTATGTAAAAAGGACCTACAGATATATCTTTAAAGAGACTCTACATATACTATATGTACAGTACCTGTTACTGGAAACTGTAACTACACTCACAAAGCTGTTGCATATTCTAGTCGTCAAGTATTATTATTGTGTGCTTCCCTCCAGTGTGCAGTGGTTAAGTCCAACTATTCCATTGAACATAGCTTACAGCTTAGGGAACTTGTTAAATCCCTAAATCCTTTAATGGACGTTCGTACATGTCTGTTACTAGCGGGCGAAAAGATCTATCTATTGGTTAGAAATGTTAGAATATGTATCACCTGCAAGCTAATTCTTCTTTGAATAGTCTCCTGTTTATGTAATAACTTGAAAATGATATTACTATTCAGGTATTGTAGATGAGATTCAGAATTTTTAATTATAAACCAGGTATTCTTGGTTTTCCACAAGATAAAAATCATTTTTTAAATTGCTTTTAGCGATAGCGTGTCAATTTGTGACAATTGATTTATTTAGGTAGGTATGTAATATAAAAAACCTGAGAACAAACAAGCAGTTATTGTTTGTAAGGGGATAGATAAAAAGTGCTGGAGAAACGTCACAATATATTTTATCACCTTCGATGAGAAAAACTTATACTATATATTTTATTATATTTAAGGTACATTTGAGTTCTCTTCACTTTTCAATATTTTAATTAAACCAGCGAGTGTTGACATTTTGTTAACTTAATAGTTTGCCCATTTTATACACTTGATGAACACCGATGGAAAAGATTAAAAATATATTTAAAAGTCATTTCCAAACGGGTAACGTAAATTGAAAGCAATTTTTGCGGAAAAAACCCCGGCTAAATGTATGCATCCACACGCTTTCCGCCATATTGAACTCATCAGACAGACTGAATTAATAAAAGGCGCTTACATGCAAAATGGCAGATTCAAAATTTGTTCAATAAAAAAGCGTGTGGACTTTTTAGCACTGGCCACACTGGCTCTGGCACTTTAATGGTCAGGTTTTAATAGAATTTTCACGTGTATTCAACTTTAGTCTATAGAAATGTAAATAATTTCTTATGCAGTAAAAAAAGTAAAATTCAGGTGTTATTAAAAAAACAATAAAATAAAAGAATGGAAAAATGCTAAATAGATTCCCCTAAACATTACGTAGAACTGTAGGTTCCACCAAGAATCCCAACACTTAAGCAAATTATTTAACAGCCGAAGTGGTAGTCAGAATAATTTCACAACAACGGGGCCTAAAATAATGTTTAATGTGAAATTTCTACAAAGACCCCGGTCTTATCGGCGGCCCTAAGCGGGTCCATTTTGTGGAGGTTAGACATAGGCTAAACAGTGAACAGTAAGATTGTGAACCGACACAAAATTATAAAATTAAAAAGGACATGCGTCGTTTTAAGACAACTTATGGAACATAAACAGCACTTCCCTTTGCTGGAAGCCGTTTTTCCTTATTATGACGCCCCTGAATGTTTTTGCGATCGTACTTATTAGGTGCTTAATTTAAATAAAATACATACGATCGACATGAGTATTGTTATCCTAATCCTAACTAATATTATAAATGCGAAAGTAACTGTGTCTGTCTGTCTGTTACTCTTTCACGCCAAAACTACTGAACGGATTTGAATGAAATTTGGTATAAGTACATATGGTCTAGACCCTGAGAAATAACATAGGCTACTTTTTATCTCGGATCTCCCACGGGAATTCATTTTAAGGTGAAGCGAAGCTCGCGGGAACAGCTGGTGATCAATAATTTCATATTTAATTTAATTTTTACGGTTTTAAGTATATCTAGTCAGTTGTTGTACTGCTTGCGTCGATCTCTTTGATCTGCGGCGCAGATGGCATCGTCACACGCGGTGTGTACATTGAGCCTGTCATTTTGGGGAAAGCTTTGTACCCATGCGTCAGAGTCTCTATACTCATAGATATAGAGCACAATATAGCTCGCTCCACGCTTGATGACCCTGCGGGGCATTTCGTCTAATAATACCTAACGTTTATTGAAACATTCGGGCATTCTGAGTTTCAACTTGGGTTCAAGTTTAATATGATTTGAGTGCCGCTGCCGGCTGCTTAAATCTTTCCTAATAATAAACGTCTGAAAGTTATTTATTCTCACTCCTTTATTATCTTTGATTTGTGCTGAATATAATTTGTTCCAAAATTATTAATTAATAATTTAATCTTTGTTCGTGGGTCTTATTAAATTAAATAGACCTGGCAGGCCTTTATTAAATTTCCTAACTAAGATCACAACAGACTAACAGTATTATTTATTAAGGGTTAAAGCAATTTATGCATGTGTTTTTAATAATACACGAAAGTAAATAAGACCCCTCGTGGCTTTATCGCGGAAAACCCAAGGGTTATAGTTGAATAAAAAAGGTAACCCTACACGCTGCACCCTCCGGTTAATACTTAAAGGCTCAGAGTCACTAATTGATATATTTATTAAACTTCATTTCATTTGTGTAAAGTATTACGCAGGGTATTCTTACGGTAGGTGGGAGTTTAGCCAGCGGACGCAAAAAGCTTAGCGGCTTCCGAAATTAAAATAATAAATTGCTAATTTACATTGTCTGCCGTCGGCTAATTTGCCCTTCTTTGTTTCTGATGTAAAATGCTTGTTGACCCTTAAGTTGAGGAGGCCCCTGGTCCAGGACAGTCCCTTCTAACCTCCACACATAAATCCGAATTAAAACTGAAAGAGGCCCGCAAATAAATAATGCTGACTCGTTTTTCAAAGGACTTTGTCCCCAGTCGTACTTTATACAGAGTTTTTTTTTTCGCATTAAAAACTCCTGCAATAATAAGCGGCTGACTCGACAAGGACGTTATGTAGATAGCATTTTTTAATACTTTTTATATGTATAAAATTAAGGAAGGGTTGTTGTTTCAGAAGCCCAGATCCAGAAAAAACAATAACTACTTATTTATACATAATTATAGACATTATAAATGTTATTTTCTGAATAGTGCTTACACAAGTGGTAGAATAATAATATTATAAATGTAGCCGTGTACAAGATCAAGTTGACGCTACACGTTGTCAATTTCCGGGTGATTACCGGAAGTGTTCTCGATGCGGAAATAACGAACCCCAATGGTAATAATATGACGAAGACAATGGCGCGTTCGCGAGGCAATTTCCGCTCGAGACACTGAGCGGAGGTGCTGCGAATAAATTATTAACATTTTGAATAATAGTTTCGTAAATTTTAACACCAACTTTGAGAGAAACGCGACCCGTTTTGTCAACTTCCAACCCGGTATTAATCCACTCTCTAAATAACCTGCAGAGGTAATCCCCGATATTACTTACTTAAGACATCCAACTGATAGATATTGGAAGTTGATCTCGAAAGTACTAACTCGTAAGTCGAAACCAATTTCTTAAAAGCTACGAGTATATTTTGTTAGTTGAGAGAGAATTAAGCGACTGCCGGACCGCGGATATTCTTCAAACAGATTCCAACTTTGATTGGGTTACGGCAAATACCAGTCCTGCCGTTTCTGATTGACTTGTGTCTTGGCTGTCTTGAGTCTCAAGACGGTTACTCTACACTGACGAAAAAGTTGCTAACGAGAACTGTCATGCAATCGGCGATCGGCATGTTTATTATGCCTAATACAGACTCACTCCGATCGGTGTCGGTCTTTTAGCCTTTTAGTCTTTTAGCCCGAGACCAAGGGATTTCTCGGACGAGAAAGAACATTTAATATCACTCTCAATCGTTTCCGCGCTGATGCACACAATAATATAGCACCTGCACCAAAGTCGACGTCCATGCCGGATAGCGAGGAGAACACAAGTGAGACCACCCCGTGAGTGTGGATGGTTTACCAAGAACGCGAGAAGTCTCGATGAATCTCTCGGAGACTAGAAATTATGACGAGATA
The DNA here is from genome assembly GCF_932276165.1 of Plutella xylostella. NCBI lineage: Eukaryota > Metazoa > Arthropoda > Insecta > Lepidoptera > Plutellidae > Plutella > Plutella xylostella. Next base: position 11,080,803 of record NC_064012.1, read on the forward strand.
TATTCGTAAATCACGCAGCAGCGTTCTGAAACTTGTTTTTTTTCATCATATAGAGTGACCCCAGTTCACTTCAATGGCAACGTGTGGCTGAGCCGAGACGTGTACCTATTGATGATGCATATTGATGCACTAATGGAATACACGTGGATATACTGGTAGTCATGAACTTCTGTTACTGTATTCATGCGTACATTTGATTCCTTTGATGTATGTATACTACTACTGCATTATTACAATTGGACTTCAATCGCTTGATTGACGGCCGTCCCGATTAAACAAACAGTGGCTGTCTGAATATCACAAGAGCATCGTCGGATTTGAAATAACATGGTTAAATAACTATAATAATAATAATAAATAACAAGTAAATAAGAGTTTTAGGAAGGGGGAAATTAATGCACTGTCTAAACTTTAATTTGTAATCATTAATCAAATCAATACAAGGTGGATTCTGTCACTACTTTTGTAATGCACCTTATACCTTGTATATAGAAAATTGTAACATTGCTTTATTTTTACAAATAAACCAACCTCTTCTCTCTAGTAACTAACCAACCTCTCTCACTGAATTTCGAACGATTTGACAGAGCCAAATATAAAATGAAACCTTCGGAATTGCTATTTTCAATTCCTTGCCATGGTAGGAACATTATCACACTTAGTAGTTCCTAAGGGTGCTTACATAGAGAATCGGGTTCCCTGTACCTACCTGTACCGGTAACCTGATTATCCGAAAGCGCTCATGACATAAAAAAATCCGGGAAATGCTCCGTGAGTGAGCGCTTTCACATAATCAGGTTACCGGCACAGGTAGGTACAGGGAACCTGCCTCTCTATGTAAGCACCCTAACAAGGTGTCACGTATTCAAACAAGAAATATTAAACCGTTCGCGCATATCAGTTCCGCATAAATGATTGACGTCGCCATCCCGCTACACCACGATACGCCATAGCGGTAATTTGAACACACATTGAAATTCTGCAAACGATACCCATTGATTAAATTGCAATTACTGGCTGACATGTTTCGGAATCAAGCAATTATCATTATCCAACTGAAATTAGCCGGTTTTCACACTGCAGCTTAGGCCTTCATTCTGTCTGTTAATTGAATGTTTGTATATCTGTATTTTGTTGGCTGCGGTGGGCCCGACTAACGAGTCAAACGAAATAGGATGCCGCGAGTAATCAGGTTGAATCAGACTTTTCACGGTGAATTTCTGATGCCGGAGAGAAGAAAGAAATACAAGCATTTATTCCGTGCCGTATCCAGAAAATTACATTACAAAATCTATTCACCTTAAAATAAAAAATATTAATCACCGCGTTATGCCAATAATTAGTTGGTTACGCATTTACAAAATATGTTTTTTGATGCAGTTGTGTACGGATCTTGTATACTCAAAGGCAAGCTCACCTGTTTGTGGTAACCGTAAACAGAGCATTTTTTGTTTCTTATTTACAAACATAATGTAAGTATAAAAGAGTATCTTAACGAAAAAAAATAAAAAAAATTGAGTCGACCACAATATTCAACAATAGCGTTTAATTACGTCCAGACACATGCGGAATCCAATCATAAAATCAACCACACTTTGTATGGTGGAGATACTGGCAATTTAGTATGCGTCGTCCATGAAACAGTAAATACGTTATCTAATATTAACAGTCTACAGGATTCTCGGCACAGACTTTTATTGTGGTATTTATACCATACAATACAATACAGTTAAGTAATTTGCACCAAGCACAAAAAATACAAAACAAACGCTTAAAACAAAACAGTTCAGACAGGCGGCCTTATTGCTGATAGCAATTTCTACCACACAACCTTTATTTTCTTACCGTCGTCGTATCGCCATGATAGCGGTTAAGATGGCCAAATTTACAAGAAGAAGTGAAACGGTAGTGAGTGAATTCTTTACATGTTTTTGTACCCTGTGCTTATTAAAAACAGAAATATACGTGAGTACAAGTGTACAGAAAAGCGATCAAATCTCTTGCACTTCTGGCTACCCCTTCGGGGATTAAAGTCGTGAGCATAATAAAATTAAGCATGTGATTGTAAACTTTACACTTTTTTTTAATAAATCATCATGTATATTACAGTCGTGATCATAATCATGTCTGAATCTGAAAAATAAGTAGGTATGCTACTCGTATGTACCATACGAGTAAACTGTTATACTCATACAACTTTTGAAGACCACTTGATAATTTTCCAAAGACAGGTTGACGTTGAACACTAATTGAACACTGCAATATTAATGTTTATTGACAGGGTAGCAATTATTCCTTCACAGGCATATCGTATTTACTGTCTCTGCAAATACAAAATCGTTTCATATCGTTAGTAATTAAATACTAAAACGGTCTTAGCTCAACGTCTGATGTCAACTATTTTACAATAGTTAGATTTTCAAGTATTATTAAGAGTGTAACTACTAAAAATTTACCAGTTTATGTCGTGATTATCTCATAGCTAAGTATGCTAATAAAGTGCATAGTGGAGAGCTTCGTTAACGTGCTAAAAGCAATATCTCTCCATATATTTCATAGCTCTGAGATTAATATAGCCAGGCATGCAAATGGGGGCTACGTCTAACCTAGGTATATATTCATTAGATATTCACCCTTCAATGTTAACCCTGATTGATGAAGTGGATACGTATCTTCTCCTTTCTGACTTCTGGCAAGAATATAATATAATATAATATGTGAGGACATCTCACACACGACCATCCGAACCAAATAAGTGCTTCTTATGTGAAATTATCGATAAAAGGCCATTATCTGAAGGCCTAGCATAGGGCACAAGACGTCACGTCAAGACGCGACAAAAGATCGAATTTTTATTCACCGTACTAAGAGGAGAGACATTGCCCATCAAAAATACACTTTAAACATATTTTTCTGGTACGGGTTAAATAAAGTGAGCCCTACTCAAAAGTCAATTGGTCACTTACAGCACATTTAAATCATTTAGATTCCTTTTACTGATAAAAGTATCGCTCATTACTTGTTCGTTATCAAATACGAAGTCATCAGGAGGGTCCCTCTAGGTTATAAAAATGAAATTTCGGACTACTCAGCTGCTGAGCCAACCGCGACTCTGTCTCGATGCATTAAATGTACCGATCTATCGTTCGTTCGTTTTTTTTTTGTAAATTTTAGCATTAAGTCCACCCTTTGTACTTTTATTTGTAATATTTGTACAATAAAGACTTAAATAAATAAGCTAGAGTAACCACAGGGTGCAAGTAAATGCTCCTTAATGTAAAATCTATGTTTATGATATTAAGTATACCTATTATTTAAATATTTATGAACTTTACTTTAAGTCTTTTACAGTGCGTCTTGTAATCACTTATTTTTTTTCGCTTTAACTAATATCCATTGGACAAAGATCAAGTTGAGACCACATTTGTATAATTTCGCTCTATCAGACCTTCTTAGCGTATTATGATCATTGTTTAGAATATTATTATATTTTTTGCAATATTCAAATTGTCATACTTAACTTATCAGTAACGAAGATTTTGCAAACTATCTACATCACATATCAAGATCAGCAACATTAAAAAAACTAAAATTGTCTTATACTTACTTACCTACTTATTTAGTGAGATTCAACAGTAACGAGAAAACTAAAAAGCCTGACCGGGCATCACCACGTTTTAAAACAATTACCCCACCTGTCATACCCAAGATTTTTGAGGTCGTTTAAACTCTAAAAGAGGAGGTACGTTCGAAAACCCAATAACCAATAGATACATATATAGGGTGAGCTAAAATTAATTGAGGTTTTGTAAAACGATTAAGCCCGCAAGCCGCCTGTGCGCGACGTTTTTGGCTTCCCGAACCCAAATGGAAATATAAATCAGCAGATTTTTTGCCACGTGCACTGGTATTTTCTAATGTATATGTACATAAATAATACATAAATCTGTCAAATGTTTAGTATAATTAATGTTGACGCCTATGAGTTGTATTTAATTATACATGCTGTTTGTCGTAATATTCTTTGTGCATAGATACATAGGTAGATGGATTCGGGTTTTACTCAATGAGTACAGATGATAGATCTTAGAGTTTTTTTACTACTTTACTAAGCTTTCTATGCAGGACTTACAAAATACATAGATCTACATTACTTTAGTCCACTGATTCTATGCACTGCACGTATTTCTAGGTTGATACAGTTTCTAGGTCTAGAATCACTTAAAGTATGTAACATATTCCATAAAAGTACCAAATAAGATATTTAATCACTTCTCGCAATTCAATTGTAGTGCCTTATCATTAATGTGGTATTTCGCTATTAATGTAGTAGCTGTGATGTGTGTAATTTGCATGGCGAATGACGGTGTGACTGCACTTTGAATGGAAGTGGAAGGGGTAAGTGAGGGGGAGAGGGGCCAATGGCATTTCGAATGAATAATCGCGACGGAGATTTGACGGGAGGTATTTTTATTGCCACACCGGCATGAGCGATATTCCAGCTTGGTTTTCGAATAGCCCTGTACCACCCTGTACAAACTTTTACGAGGGGATTTTTTGTAACGAAAATAATTTCACCGGCGATATAAATCTTTATGAAATTCCTCCTTTATTGCTCTGTTTTACTTAAAGTATTCGCGGACCAGCGAGAGTACATTTCTCTTCTAATGTCGAGAGTGCTTGGTTTTTAACCGACTTTGAAAAAAGGAGGAGGTTCTCTACTGTTCTGTATGGATGTTTTTTTATGTATGCCCACCGATGTTTTCTTTGTTATAGAACGATTTTGATTAAAAAAAATTGATGCAGTTTTACTTCAAGGCTCATTTTAATCATAATTAAATTCCACCTCAAATGGTGGGAAAAGAGGCAAAAGTACGGTAAAAATTAATAGGTATTCAACTTCTCGAAGACAACACGTAAAAAATAATACAATATACTATTTTGAAGCCTAATTCCGAAATGGTTTTCAAAATATAAGATAGTTTTTTTTCAATGTTTTCCTATAAACATACTCACTATAAATAGAACATACAATAAATTACTCTCACATCAAAATCAGGACCCTGACATCACTTTTCTCCGTTTCGGTGACACAAAAATACTCTTGACTAACAACTTATAGCACCCATCTTTTTCCCCATTCTAGTTTAATGAGAAGCATCACTTTTTAATATTAAAAGGCGCTTAACAAAGTTTCTTTTCTCCGCTCATTATTTTACAGGCATCTTATTTTAACGGTCACCATTACATTATAGCGGCATTGTACTAATCCTTCTTGAAGAAGACACTCAAAGGATGTTACATAAAGCCTCTTGGGAAGTGACGTCGAAAATTCTCATTTTTATATTGTTCAGCCTACCTATCAAGGGGAAAAAGAGGCAAGGGACAAGACGTGATAAAAGTTTTCCTTCGCGCTTGCTCTCGAGGCCATGCGATGTAAGTGAGCGCGACGTTAAACTTTTGTCACGCGCGTCTTCCGCTCCATGCTAGATATGCAGGTGTCGCTCTAGTGTGACAATTGTCAACCCGGCGCCTTTAGAAGGATGTGCCAAAAGTCTTTGCAATACGGTCCCTATTATTTTTAGGTTAGGTATGTTATATTCCACTGACATGCGAATTTACATGCAAGGTAACTATACAGAAACAGCCATAAGAGCCTCCGTCGCCGCCGCGCCGGTGCGATAGGCATACGTTGTAGGTATATGATACGATTGTGAAAATCACAGTAGTAAGGGCGTTATAATATTTTACAAGTTTCGTAGCTGCTGCGTAAAAGGGGCTATAAATAGGGTCTTTCAAAATTATAATATTAAAAATGTGAATATTATTCACTTTTCGTTTTAATTATACCTACTTAAACCCAAAAAAAACTTAGCAACCGAAACAAGTGCCATCACCAAAAAACTACCACCTTTACACAGAACCTCCAATATTACTATTTTTGTTCTTAATTCAAATAGGTAGGTAGGTAGTTAAAATACAATTAATATCCTTACAACAACACTAATGGAAGTATCTCAGAAATCCTCTCACACGGTCAATGAGCCACTGAGCCAGGAAAATAACATAAAATTGCTCTTTTCGTATCAACATTTAATACCAATCAAGAGTAAATATGTACTTCAAGTTCTGAGTCGTAGTTATATCTGAAGGGTGTAGCTAATGAGGCAGGAGTATTATCTTCAACAACAGAGAAATAAAAAGAAAAGTTAAGTCCCTATATTGATGTTGAAAAAGATTTCAAGTAAGTAGATAATAGAGCTTTATTAGTATCTGAGATTAATTTAATAAAGATGGAAACTAAGTATGTATGCGTGTATTTTATTTTGTGTGTAAGGAAGTAAAAAACATAGTACATAATGCTAAATCTTGTTAATACCTATAGTTTTACGACCATTTTCCTATCAAACGTACACATTTAACTCAATTTTAAAATTAGTACTTTGAAATGAAATTCTGCAAGGCGGTACAGCTACGTCATTTATAAAAGAGTAAAAGAAAGTACCTACGCGATGCATGTGTTTGCATATTTTACGTCCCATCGCCTCGACTGCACTCTATCTTCCAAACTTACTTATAAAATTATTTCATATGACTGTACGCTATGGGAATAGTTATTTCGTATGACGGTCGAATGGCGTAGTGGTTAGTGGCCCTGACTGCTATGCCGAAGGTCCCGGGTTCGATTCCCGGCTGGGGCAGATATTTGTTTAAAGACAGATATTTGTACTCGGGTCTTGGGTGTTGATATTTATATTTTTAGTATCTATCTATCTATGTATTTGTGTAGATATATCAGCTGTCTGACACCCATAACACAGGTTCTGTCTAGCTTGGGGTCGGATGGCCGTGTGTGAGATGTCCCCACATATTTATTTATTTATTTATTTATTCAATACTGTGTAATGTTAAGCCGAAGGTCCCGGGTTCGATTCCCGGCTGGGGCAGATATTTGTTTAAACGCACATATTTGTTCTCGGGTCTTGGATGTGCCCGTAAAATGGCAATAGGCCCGCCCCCTATTACATTGGGACTAACATAACACTTTGGCGAAAAGTGGGTGCAGCAATGCACCTCTGCCTACCCCGCAAGGAATACATTAGTACAAGGCGTGAGTGTGTGTGTTTTTTTTATAAAATAGGTTTAATAGGGCACACCACGGAATATTTCTTACACTTAAAGTCTAATGGTCTTACTACTAACTTAAATCATGTACAAATGTTAAAATAGATCACAATTAAGTAAGTAAGCTAACAAACATGACAAACAAAGCGATGAGTTTTCTAATTTAATATATAATAGTCAATCATATAGCTACCAACGCACTCAGACGGTAACAAAGACCCGGTATCAAAACTCACCGAGCCTACAAAGTACTATAACATATTCGGCACGGAAATTGAACATATTTCAATAATATTATTTTGCAAAGATTGAAAGCACGATTAAAATGACAAAGGTTCGACAGGGGCGTTTTCGTGTAAACCATTATTCGATATTAGACTTTAATACCACTGGTTTTAAAGCAAGTCTCGATTGACAAATGTCTTTATAACTTTATTAATATTTCTGTCCCACTCTAGCATCAGAGTTTTGCCATAAAGTTTAGTTTACGACAGACGCCGGAACCGTACTTGGAGTTTATTTTTACAACCCCTAGACTCGTGATATTAATTTTAAAGTATTTATTTCAATAAATTTTTAAACGATATTTTCAATTTTAATGGCTAGACCAATAATGGTTGCAAATTTATTTATGTTTTGGTGTCTACTTTGTCGATTTTGGACTCCAACAAATTTTGATAGTAAACGTCAAGGTGAACATAAATTTTACTCTGAATTACATCGTTCCAATAGGCTTTGCTGATGACGTTAACAATGATGAAGGCTTTACAGCGGAGCAAACTCAAATTGCATGCTGATTGCATGTCACTGCAAAAGGCCCACGTAATAACCAATAACCTCGCTGATCTCAGACTATTACAATCCCAAAGAGCAAAGACTGCTCTTGACATCAATCGACGATAGATTAGAAATACTTCAGCGGCACAGTGATTGCTTATCAAGAGGCTTTCGCGTCAACTTCACGTCATATCTGCGTCAGTTGGCCGTCAAATGGCTTAAATTGCCTTCATCCTCGAAGCATTGCTATCTTTGATAAACAATATTGAACAAGATGTTGTGTCGCATATGAAAACAAAGCTAAACACTGACCGCATTTTGTTTACTGTCAAACCGAGAATAACAATTATTGTACCAATAAATAATATCACAAATATTCTCACCAAACTAATTCAAAATAAGAGCTCACTAGGAAGTAAGGTTTTATTTGTCGAGATATTTCTTTTGCACCGATACTCCATCTAGTTAGTATTGTATATCAAAGAATGCTATGGACAAAACGCTCGTTTCCGCAACGGAAAAAATATACGAAGCTGAATCAGTTTGTGTATCATATTTTTAGCGTACCTACTTATACACGTACATATGTACTTATAATAATATGTATGGAATGGTTTTAAACATTTCTTCCACAATGTGTTCGTTTTATTGAGATATGTCAAGGGTAAAGTATAAGAAACGGAAGATATTAACAAAAAAATTACGACAAGCCACCAAAAATCCTCTCCTATATGAGGAGGTTGAAATCGGGTGTCGTCAGTCAGTTTTGGACGTCAGAATACGGAGGTAGGCTCTTTGTGTGGCTAAATAGATGTTTGGAAAGCGCCCCAAGAGCCTATTCACTATTACTGTTACGTCACTTGCCTCAATAATTCAATAGGCGAATTGCGGGCAAACGTTGTTCGAGAGAGTTATTCCGTTCAAAGAGTTTGATTTCAAAATGTATACTACATATCGTACTTTTGTAACTATTCTATTTTGTAAATTCAGATCTGTTTTTTTAATGACGGAAATCGATACGTGTATTTATTGTATTATTTAATTATACACCAAATGCATATTTTTCTCGTTCAAGTTTTAGTAGCACCGAATTACGAACTACAATTGTTTTTTTATAAGTATTACAATTTATGCTGTACATAGTTATATAGCCTGAGATTTTAAAAACTCATTTTTACCTTACGGCCTACAGTAAATAGAGGAAACATTAAAACGAAATCACTTAAGATACTTTAGTGAGACAAAGAAAATATTGACATAATTTAAAAAATCTATTCCCTGTGCTAGGTACTTCCCCGAAGACCAAATCCAGCCATTAATAAAAAGAAAGTGATTTCTTATAAACGGATTTGTGTAAGCGGTCCACAAATCGATCGCTATTTCAAGCTTAATATTTCAATTTGCGTTCTTTCACATGCGTCCGTGTACAATGGCAACCCTCACTCCATCTATAATCCTCTTCTTAATCCAATGCTCATTGATCCTCTAAAATATCAACAATACGGAAAGTATATTTTAGTTTTATATAGGTACATAATCTACCCCCAACCTGCCCTGTCATGTCCGTAGGAGCGCATCAATATCCGTTCTCGCCAGTAAATCCCCTGAATCGCAAAATAAACGTTGACCCCTGATCGCATTCCGGCAGTGTGGAGTTAGGCTGTGTCCACGAGGTCAGCGGGCGGTGGGAACGATGCGAGCGGTGCGCGTGGTGAACGCGGTTTACATACAAAACTCCGCCGCCCGCTCTGCTTTAGTCGTGAACAGCCAAACAAATCCTCACCGCTGTTGTCCTGAGGTGCGATCATAGGATTCGATTCCATTTTCGAAACTACACAAGCATATGAAAAAAGAACAGTATCGTCAACTATCACTGTCAAAATTTTAGGCAAATTTGTCAGTTCCAAAAGTGACATTTGTTTTTTCTATATTTTTGTGTAGATTCGAAAATAGTATCGAATCCTGTGCTCGCTGCACTGTGTAGCGACTCAGGTTCATACAAATGTATGAGTTTGAAAAAGACTCGCCGTGCCGCCCGCTGCCCGCACCGCTCGCTGGCGTCGTGGACACTACCTTAGGGATGCAACTGAGGGTCACTGTATCTTACGAAAAACCGAAATTATGTATCTCCACTATTCTCCATGACTCGCGACTCGCATCAGTAAACACACCAATATGGCGTGACAACTCCCTTAGTAAAAAGACAAAGGTATCTGAAGGCACAGCACAGGGATCAGTTTTGGGCCCCTTGCACTATATAACGTATGTGAACGATGTGGTCAGTCTGATAAAACACTGTGAGATTTATCAATTTGCCGATGACACATGCCTAACTGCAGCAAGCAATGATATAAACACCGCTTTAAAACATCTCCAAAGCGATTTTACATTACTAACCAAATGGTCTCATGATGCAGGTCTTGTCCTCAATGCCAAAAAGACAACGTGTATGTATATAAGTTCAAGCCAAAACAGAATAACTGCCAACCCCAAACTAATCGTACACAATCACAACTGTCTCCACACGAAGGACAGTCAAAATTGTTGTTGCCCAGCCGTCGAAGTAGTTAGCAAACAAAGATACTTAGGGCTGATATTTGATGATAGACTCAAATGGACGGACCACATTAACCACATATGCGATAAACTCAGGGCAATCTTGGCTAAAATCAAAATAGTAAAACAAAAAATCCCATATCTAACATTGCTCCAACTATACAAAGCCTTAGGCGAAACCACAATCCATTATGGGCTTAGTTCGTATGGTCGGACGTGTAAATCACATCTGGATCCTATATATGCACTGCAATTAAGAATACTCAAATCTATTGTGCCACCTAAAATTAAAAATAAGTATAAAAATAACTACCACGAACTATTTTATCACTGTAAAGTCATACCCGTACACTATCATGTCCAATATAGCCTATTAATTGAAAATTTCTTTAACACTACCTATCAGAAAAAAATCCATCGCCAAAAACAGACCCGAAGTGCATTAAATAACAAACTAGAAGTCCCCCATTACAATAACTTATACGGAAAACAAATGTTACAATACCAAATACCTACATTAATAAACCACCTACCCTTAAATATAAAAAGTGAAATAACAAAAAACAACATTAAAAATAAACTTACACTTTTCTTTTCTTCTCACAATCCCTTTCATAAATAACTAAACGATAAAAATAACCACCTAGTGTGTCTACACCAATAATGTCACTGTGTATTTAGAATGTAAGCTTTATCTGTAAGTACCCTAAGATAGTTTTTATTAATGAGAAATGTCGTGTGAGTGCCAGTGTGCGGTAAAACCTAAACTGGTTTTTGTCACACTGTTAGTATTTAAGTCTTTATTGTAAAAATATGTTTGATTAATAAATAATTAAAAAATTAAAACTCTCGTTCGTATTTACTTTGTTAAGGTAGAGTAGACCCCAAACTTCTGTTTTCCTTCTAAATCCCTTTGAGCCACCATTGTTTTAATACTGAGCACTTTTATGAAATTCAAATAGCGGACCTCCTTCTTCTTACTTATATATATTTATTTCCGAAACACGAATCGCAATGCGAACTTCTGTGATTTATAGACCGAGTTTTGGCGGTACGGTGGACACTTCCTAAACGATCATTACTTTACTGATTAGTTACAGGAAATATTGTTTTATTTATTTACTTTGTTTTAAACTCCTTAAAAGGATACCTACCTAATACTTTTCTGTTTATTTACATACAGGTTTTTAACTATAAAGTTACTACGACTACAATACTACTCCAATTTAATCACACCTAGGTAGGTAAGTACCGTTTTTTCTACATCTGTTTACAGCTACTATTTCCACAATGTCCTCTGAGTGCCAGCTACTAACAACTACTTAATATTCTATTCCGAGAGTAAATGCCTGGCATTGTAGCAATAAGAACCATGAAACTGCAAGAATTGTAAAAATAATTGCCTGTAAAATAGTGCAAGCGCCGCTGTCGCACTGAATCGGTCATTCAGTATCTATTTATATGTATATTAACAATAATATTAAAAATCTATTAAAAATAATAGTGCATGAAATTAATTGCGCATATATTATGAATAATTAAAATACTTAAAAAAATACGTTCGCTGCCTGCAGGCAATGGCAGTTATCGGCATGATTATTTTTATGAACTTCGTGTTTTCTTGTAACTATATTTTTTAAGAATAGTTCTAGATATATTAGAACACCATAAATTAGAGCTCAAGTAAAACTGTGGATACTTTTATACACTTCGCGCATTCACACTCACGTAATTTTAGCAAGCCAACAAATGTTATACATACATACACTAAAACATACGACAATATGGAAAAATAGTTGCGTATCTAGAATGAAATGAAAGCTCTTCCTTTTTTGAAGCCGGTTAAAACTAACCGTCTTCTAAAACTTCACGACGACGTAGTTAATCAAAAAAACCCATAAAAGCACTCCTTTACAAAACTCTAAAACATTAATTAAATGTTCTTACAACAATCCAGATGAGAATCAAAGGAAACCTAATCATAACTTTACCCTATTGTGCGCAGTTTTTTCCCCGTCAACTAATTAAAATATTTGAATATTTCGCGAGTTTTAGTGGTGGGAGGAGAGCAGCCCGAGCTCGTTTGTAATACAATATTGTCGCGGGCACCGCAGAGGCCCGCTGTCCGACAATGCTACTGCTGACCGCTTGTTTTGTTCTCTGGCTATTTCCTCTGCCCGGCACAATGCCGCAGTGTATGCCACTTTATTACATAAAAAAAGTGGTCAAGCACGCTGCCTTCGGTGCTTAAGTGAAGTTTTCAACATGTGCGCGTTATTTTTTGAGGGCATTTTGCCCACTTTGAGCCTCAGTTGCCGCTAGGTCGCTATGTTGTCAAAGCATAGCTTATATTGAGGAGCGTTCTGCAGATTAGCATATTATATGGGAACACATTTGGATAAGAGAGTGTACCTAGTTATAGACTCTACGTTTACATAAATACTGAATTGAATATTCAATACTTAACTAGAAGTAATGAGCGGTACAGAAAACAAAATATTAGATCTAACGACTTCAATTTAAGGTTTAGATACCTCGAATGACCACAATGTCCAGTACTGAATACTAAAAACACAAACGGTCAACAAAGGTCCCCATTTCATTAAGTAACAGTAAAAAGCCCCTGACTCATACTTAATTCCCTCTATGCACGGTGAGCGAACAACTTTAGCCAACAAAAAGTCCATTAAAATGATTACACTATGTGATCTTCAGTAGATAGGTAAGTTTCTAATAGATGTTACCGCGTACACCGAAATAAACATAGCAACAGAGGGCCCGAGTTACGAGTCCAAGCTCTGTTATAGTATATAACAACCTAAAGTCGCAGTATTAAGGCTGATTTCACAACGACAAAACCAATACAAAAGGGTGAGCATAGTTTTGACATATCTAAGGACTTTCCCGTACTCGTATTTGGCATATTGTAAGTTTCTTTATGGATAAACGAATGCATTTTTTTGCCCATATTTTTTGTGATAAAATATGCTTAAAATATCTTATAATCAATGCAATATAACACTTGATTAATAAAGATTAAGAAAAAACACTTATTAATAGATTTCAAATCAAGATCCAACTCAGACGATGTTATAACATTCAAAACCACCCAATTATTAATTTAAGATTTGAATAAGACTAAGTATTTATTATGTATTTCAACTTCAATGCATCCATCTGCTCTGTATTTTTCCTTAACAATAATAAAACAAAAAATAAAATAAAATAAGTACAAAAAAGCAAAAAGAAAAAGTACAAAAAAGTCCCGTCCCGTCATACCCAAAGCATGGTGTCACTACATGTTCGTGGAGGGATTCTCTCGAGGGGTACAGGTTTTGGGGGTGAAGGGGAGGGGGGCTTAGACACCTTTACGAGTATTGCACGTGCTCGCGGCTTAGCGTAATTTTGGATGAAATTGTACCCAGTCTCTAGCTTTTGTTTATTTATTTACTAGCATTTCCCGCGAGCTTCGCCTTGAAAGATTTTCCCGTGGGAATTGTGCGAAAAATTTAAGTCTGTGTGTTCTGATGCTTATACAGGGTGTTGCAAAAAGGGTATACTAAGCCGAAACCTACATTTGCAGCATGGTATATCTAAGCCTGAAACTGAAATCAGAATTTGAAAATTCGCGAAAAAAAAAATTCATTTTCCATAGAAACTTTGTTGGTCACGTGACTTTTACTATGGAAAGTCTGTTTTTTTTTTCGCGAATTTCCAAATTCTGATATCAGTTTCGGGCTTAGATATACCATGCTGCACATGAAGGTTTCGGCTTAGTATACCAATTTTGCAACACCCTGTATAAGCTTTGTTTTAAGAAAACCTGTTTAGTTTTGGCTTAAAGAAGTACCTATAACAAACCTACTTACAAACTATTTTAATTTTCCAATAAGTAAGTACATTTTGGGTATCTGCAAAGCTCACTGTCAGTTCACAGTAAAGAACGCCAAGACAGGATAAAAAAATTGAGTATGGAATGAACTTGAGTCTACCTCAAAAAATATTTAATTTTATCCCAAACGTATTCCTGAGCCATCCAGCCAGTATCATACTTTGTTGTAAGTATCTTGCACTGCATACATAAGATAAATGGAAGCACCATTTTGTTGCTCAAAGTCCTTTACATGTATAAGAAAACTTTGCATGTCACTCAATAAGTACTCGTAAACATAGAAAACTTACAGTATGTGAGCTTTATAATAAATCTGTTCGTGAAACTTCCTTCCTCTGCGCTTGGATTATGAAAGCTTTTCCTCCTTGTTGTGTATCGTGTACTGGAGTTATTAATTAAAAAATAAAAAACATTTTATTATGTAAAGTGTAAATAAATCTTCAGATATTTCGTATATTTAATAAAAACATATTCGTGGCAGCCACACTCATATTCCGAGTTCGTCCAATTACTTATATTAAAATATATTATGAATATTCTAGCAATATGGCTTTATTTGAAATAATCAATTGTAGCATATTTTTATGTTAAAAATAAATATGAACATAATTTTAAATTTTTCTGCCATCGATGCAAATGTCGAGAATGTTCTTGTATTTTATATAATGACTTAGTCCTACAAGCACACCGAAACATTAAACATTAATATTTATGTAATGTTTCAATTAGGGGGATATGTACAAAGGGTCCACCCGAGAGAGCCATGTACAGGAGCATCACATCCCCTCAGAATAGAATAGAATAGCTGTAAATACGTGTCTGTAAATACGCCACTCTCGTCGCTCCTGTCCGTATTCTAAGACAATGTTACCATACCATTATTTAAAAGGTATAACATCATGACAGCCTATTTTGGAAGCGTCGGCTATACAGCTCACCTACTCGCTCACACTGCTCAGTTGAGTGAGATGCATGACTAGCATTGTTCTTGAGTGTCAGTTCCGTCCTGTGGCTTTCACGGTGTTGAGATGGAGATTATTCTTTTGTTCCCAACGTTGGAAATTGAAGAAAGTAAACATCCGACTTTTTAGCGCAGTATTCTTGCTGGGAGCCATTTTAGTTTGATACGTTGGGTTTATTTGGTTTTTCCGTGCGCTGTGGAGAATTTCAGGAAATTTGTGTGCACTTTTGTATAGTATTTTGCATAATTTAAGATGCTTTTGTTATGATCTTTTAAACATGCATGTCTATTGTCTAACCATGGAACATCAATGTCTACTCAAAACTATTTACCATTTATCTTCTCGTCTTACACATAGAGCTATAGAGACCTAAGACTATCAATAAGGCAGTGGCGCAGTCGGTGGATAATTTACTCCATACTTCTAGTTAGAAGGCAGGGTCCCTATTAATTCGTCGTGTTATCTTATTATTGCTTTGCTTCTGTAATTAGTATGTTGTCTATGTAATCATGATACAGTATTTACGTATTTCATTGATAATAATAATTTAATAATTTATTTAATGAATTAAAAAACACAGATTTTAAGCCTAGTTACAGTCACTTAAAACTAAGTTTTAATATCTAGGTAATTAAAGTAATTATCTTACTTATACAAGTTATCATTTGTATGTTAACAGGACTTAAAATTTATAATAATAACTACTCACCCCTGATACCTGAACTAGGTGTTAACCTGTATCTCAGGCACCAGGTTTCTTCCAACAGGTGCATAAACAGAAGCTACCAATTACAAATTTATAAATGATAGTATGTTTTTGTAATTAAGTTGACAAGGAAAAGGACAGCAAGTAATCATCAAAGCATAGTAGGTGCAAATTATAGTATAGGTATAATTATTATATAATATTATAAGAGGTTTACGTTGGTAAAAAGTTTTATTTGACTATAACTAGAATATTCTCAGTACTGTCATAATTTAAGTCATTCAACCATGCAAACAAAGTTTTTTTACATTCTCTTCTCGTAAGGTCGTGTATTTTCAGCACGAGATTAATTTTGTTATAAAGGAATGTACCCATAAAAGGGAAAAATCTATTGGCAAAACTGGTTTTACGTGATTCAGGGTAAGGAAATAAAAAAGGTCTTCTCCTGTGTTGGGTCAAAGCTTTATTATAGCATATGAGTGAGTGTTTCCTAAGAATAGTTTGAGAGATAAATAGTTGTCGAACGCTCAATACTTTGCAGGATTTGTACAGTTCAATCGTTGGGAAAGTAAATGGACGAAATGTACTAACCTTCAGTATAGCTCTAACAGCTCTCTCAAGGTTTAAAAGAGTAGTCTTATATGTACCACCCCATGTTGTTATACAATATAAAATTAAAGACTGTGTAACGGAACATAGTCCGTCCGTAGCAGACTTATACATTATTACAATATTTATGTATAGATGGGCGAAATTTTTATTATAAGCAAAATAAGACTATACGCTGGTTGGAAAACACAACCATACCGAGATGTAGAAATGCCACACTAGTGCCATCTATTGGGTTAGACTCGATGACGCATTTCCTTATATGGTAATGTTCGGGGGGTGTTGTGTCGTTCGAATCGACAGATACCTAGAATAAGTACAAGTCTTATTGTTGACGCTTAGAGTTTAAAGAGATATCATACTAGATTCGGTTATATTATGTTTCAACCGTTTATACGGCTCTGTTAATTATTGTTTGATTATTGAAATGAATGACGCCATAGTGATAAGTTATTATTATGAGGATCAGATTTGCACAACACTAATTTACGCGACACTTTACGTACTACGCCTCCTTGACGCTCAACTGAGTATCTTTTAGTTCTAATTAATCGAATCAGGACTTGAAATTAGTAAATACTAGTTAAATAATAATAATATTAATTATCAATAATTATAGAACAATAGTCCATCGGTTTATTACCTTAAAAATATTTAATAGTTGTGTTATTGTCTAGCTCAGTGGCGCCACCTGTAGTCTAGGATCTTGGGGATGGGGTTGAATCGATAAAGTTCGATGGATGAACCGGAAAAGAAAGAAAAAAAAAAAAAAAAGAGTCGATGGTCAGGGAGGCTATAAATAGATTTCGGGAAGAAAACTCGCCCTTGGTCTTCCCGCGGGATTTCGTGTGATAACATCAAGCCTTTGCATTTTAGAGTTTTATTTAAAGGGAAAAGGGGATAGAGAATGTATTTTTATAAGTGTGTGGATACGGTGGATTGCAGCTTCGACCAGCCGGCGGCGGCGCAACAAGGAACCTCAGCTAAGTGTCGATTGGATTTTATAATAACCACTATTTCGAGGTATCACAGCATATTATTATCTATATTCCACTCCATTCATAATATCAAAATATCTATTTTGTTCTGGTTTCAAAATTCGAATATTTCCATAACCTAAAAATCCACTTGTTCCCCATTATTAATTGTTCAGCATCTTGGCCATTTTGAAATTGAAGGCTGCTAGGGTACCTAGGTTTATTAGGAGAGACCCAAGGAAACCACCTTTTACTTCATCAATCAGCCTTAAAGATTCTATCACATAAAACAATCAATTTACAAGCATAAGTACATTCGACTATGGGAAAATTACCCCACTTGTTTCATCAAGCTATGTTTGTTTACCTGGAAGGAATAAACTTAGTTACTTATATCAATATAGTACAGATATTGAATAGTATGTTCTATTGAGATGATGGCTAATGAGTCAAGTATTTAAGTATGTTACTTTTACTCACAGCAATCTATCTACCTGAAATTGTTTCACCCAGCAGTCTTTGCATACCCAGTAAAGAACAGTAATTAGCATAATACAGACCATTAGGTGTACCTATGTTTCATTGTGGTGGATCATAACCTATGTTCCAACATATTTGGTTTACAACCTTACTAGGCTTGCACAACAATCTGAATAAGTACCTAAGTAATAATAATGGATGATTCATCAGATATATAACATAATTATGTGGAATCCTATTCAGTGATAAGTGCTTGCAATTTAAGTAAATCTATTAGGTAACATATTAGATCATTCTGAAATTGTTTAGGTTACAAGAAGATTCATATTCCTAGGTAGTCGGTACTTATTTACTTATCTCCTGAGATACACAATATAAACTTATTTCTACCAACTCCATCTAGTTCTCATGTAAGCATGTACTTATCTATTCAGTCTTGAAACCAGAATGAAGAATATGCTTCAGGTTATTCATATTAAGCTATGAATCTATTTAGCAAAATTATATTCTTATTTGAATCAGCATTCCTATTTAGTACTTAAGTAATTTAAAATCTACAGCTAGCTCAACCTACTTTGATTCTCTAAGAGTGGTTATTATAAACATTACTTATTACTTATATTCTTAATATTTGAAATGATTTTAAACATTTTTCCACCGGGATGAAAATTGGCCGGACCATATTTTCATAAAATACTATGTTTCTACTTGAATAATTATTGTGTGTACTTGTGTGATTCACTAGTTTAATGATTCTCTATGGTTTTATTATGGGTTTAGCTACACTTGGTAAATTCAGGTATTTGAAGTATTGTTTATCATAAAAGAAAAAACCATACTTAACAATTAGGCAGCAACAAAACCAACAAACATTTAAGTGTTGTATTGTTGGCAAAATAAATCTACTTTCAAAACATTAGTTCAGAACTAAGAAACCCAGATTCTTAATTTATACTTACTTACTAGGTACTTGATACTAGGAACATTGTGTAAAATGTGGGGTTGTATAAAATGCATTTCATCTTCAAACCACTTAGATGCTAAGCAGTTAGGTTTAGACTGTGGGAGAGTAGGTTATTGAATTGAAAACATGCTATCCTTTTGTATCTCATGTGTGGTGAATGTTATTGATGTATAGTTAGTGGATCTAGGCCTCTTACTCATTGATGTGATAGATATGATTTTGGTATTTGCTTACCCACCTAAGTATGTAAAGTTGGCTTTATTGGAATTCAATAGGTATTTACTTCAGTACCTCAATTACTAGTTATGTATCAGAAAACAGAATAGAATTCATGTAATTTAGTAAGTATTCCTTTTATTCAATGGTTATATTGGCCATAACTTGTACCTGACTGACTGTGACTAAGACAATTCTTATATATTCAGCAAGTTAATGATAATTTATAATACTTAAAAACCTGCATTATACCCTTTTATTAATATAAATAAAGATTGATTTTGCTTTGGAAAAGATGTTAAGAATATTAAACAAAATTAATAAATAATAGGGTCAATGAGTCAGTTGCCGACCTAGTTGAGCACCAACTTTACTTTTACTAAAGTGATCTACTTGTCTGATTAAATAAAATAAATACCTTCAATTAGATACTTATACCCGTAGGGTCAATGTGTTGGATGGCGGCCATAGGAGCACTAACACTATTTTAAGTTAACTGAAATATTTGGAAAAGATAAAATAAATATTTCCATAGTGAATATTCATGCAATTTTACTTTTGAAGGTTAAATGGATATCATTGGCTATATATTATTGACTGTGACCATGACAACTTTTACATATGAAGTGATTAGTAATAATTTATTATACTTATTATCCTCCTTTAATTCTGCTAATATTAATAATTATTGATTTGGGTTTGGATAAGATGTTGATAATATTAAACAAAATTTATAATTAGGGTCATTGAGGCGATTGGCGACCGTAAGAGTTTCAACTGTATTCTATTCTAAATAAAATTTACTAAGTTTGGAATAAGATAGGAAAATATTTTCATAGTACATGAGTTACTTACTACCGATAAATAAATTGAAATGACTTCTTACCAGCTTGGGTAAAGGAAAGCAGTTGCTGAATTGGATTCTTCTTACAAACTGACCAATATACATACCATATACAGGAGGAGATGATGACAGTTAGTTATTAATAAGTAATGTTGAGCTTGACTGTGATGAAGTTAATTAGAGGCAGGGAAACCACCTCGAACAACTTGTAGGTACCATGGTAGACACAAGCCAGCATCGATAAAATATTAATTGTCACATAACTCTGAGATCTACAATATAGAGATACATTTGAGTGATTGCTCTTGACACAAGCTGAAATGGGAGATAGTAATTATATTCTAATTATGTCCATTATTGGAAGACATTGTACTGTGACGATACACATGAGTAGACTCAGGAAATATCCGTGTCGAATAAATGTATAAGTAGACTCAGGGAATATCCGTGTCGAAAATACAAGAGTAGGCTCAGGAAATATCCGTGCCGAATAACTATTACACATTATGGATACATAAGATATCCGTGCCAAATAACTATTACACATTATTAAGTAGACTCAGGAAATATCCGTGTCGAATAAATGTATAAGTAGACTCAGGGAATATCCGTGTCGAAAATACAAGAGTAGGCTCAGGAAATATCCGTGCCGAATAATTATTGCTTATTATGGATACAGAAGTAGGCTCAGGAACTATCCGTGCCGAATAACTATTACACATTATTGATACATTAAGTAGACTCAGGAAGTGTCCGTGTCGAATAAATGCATAAGTAGACTCAGGAAATATCCGTGTCGAATAAATACTTAAGTAGGCTCAGGAGATATCCGTGCTGAATTGTGAAGCTGAATAAAATATTATTAACATCATCTGGATCCCAATCAATAGATCCTTTCCTAGGCTTTGACTGACTGACAAAAAAAAACAGTTTGAATAGAGCCAGTGGGCTAGAGAAGGTAGATGGGTCTGGTGGACAGATCTGGTCGTCCTTCATAGGGTGTGCGAGGCGGGGCGCACCTTCTATTCAAATTAAAAACCTTTTTTTTATAGATAATTTTGTATATATTTAAATTACTTTTGTTTAATTAAATCATGTATGTTTTAAGAAATAACTATTGCTTTAGCTTTGTTCTGTTGTCCTAACAAATAGATAAACTAGGGATTATGAACTAGGGTTCTAGGGATTAGTGCTAGGGTAGGGATTCTCTCAACCTCCTAAAAGAACTTTAGTTACTTCGGAAATGTAGAGTCCTAACCGCTAGACTAGACGATCACGTATTGGCCAAACGAATAATGCAAAACACGTATACCGTTACAAGACTTCTCTTCAGTTCGTTTCAGTTTAGTTAGGGCGAAAAATACGTCTCAAATAGGTAGGTTAGAGTCCGAAGGTTCACTACAGGGGGGGGTATATTACAATTGATATGCCGTAGACCAGGATAGGGTGATCAGAATTATTAGAAACAGGATCGGGTTATTAGGAACGTTATTTTATTTGTGTGTTGCATTATTCAAAAACTTAAAAGGCTTTTAGCCTACAATTGTTGCCGTGAAACGGAAGGAGATTGAGAGAAAACGTTAATAGGAAAATCATATGTGTAGGCGTACAATAAAATAGGCATTTAGAGGAAAAAAAATAATAATAATATAATGTGTACACTTAGGTAATACATTTTGTTTGAACCATTTAAAAGGTCAATAACTGGTAACTTTACCCTTTACATAAAAAAAAAAAACTTAGCATAATATTTGTATACTTGTATACATTTTGCTTGAAACATTTGAAGTGCCGATATGTGGTACTTTTACCCTATTGTATACAAATTGTTGCATTCAAACTTAGTGTGCTTAAAATACGTGTAGGTTGCCTACAAATGCATTAGTAAAACAATCAAATAGGTTATAGGTAGCGTCCTGTCATTATTATTTTGGTAAAGACATGACATTGTGATTTAGAAGCTGCGCACACTTTACATGGTTCATTTATACCGATCTTACCATGGTGCACTTGAAACTGGTAGGTTTGGCGCATGGATGTTGCGTCATTTTCTGTAATTATTTCATTAAATTAATAAAGGAAAAGGGGTACCTATAGTAAAATAAAGTAGGTACCTACTAAGTAAACGAGGATAAACTAGTAAGGTCAAAGACCGTTCGAAGTTAGCGTGGTAGGTAGCTATAACTAACAGATGTTTTGGTGAATGCAAACTTTAGTAAGTACCTAAGTACTTGTTTACCTATTTAATTTTTTCTACGACTACGATTGTCTAGGGAATAGATTTTTTGTTATTTATACATACATATACACATATTATAGGTAGATAGTAGACACATTTTAATAAGTGTCAGTTTCACAGCGGCGGATGAGATATATCTACTCATGGCAAATTTATTTTGATTGTGTGCATCCGATTTTATGCTTAATTCCAAGTGTACTGTCTGTCTACTGTTATTTTATACTTCTACTTACCTTTAAATAAAAGGAAAATAAGGATACAACAGGAAGAAGTTAGCTAGCTGTATTTGATGTTCGAACCTGATTACCTGTAGATATCAATGATTAATTGCAGTTCAAGAGTTTTAACACAGGTGGCGCTGGTATACATATTAAAATATTTTGCATTGTATAATTTTCTTACTCATTTATTTAGGTAGTCCGTTATGTGGGTTTAATTAAACCATAAAGGAAGAGTGTTGTTATAGGTTTGGTGTATGTTTATATGCTGATATATTTATACTTTCAACGCTAGAGAAAGGGGTGTAATGAGAATTAGTTATGTATGACAAATACATTTTGCCAGCATAGAAAAGATAGGATTAGTGTTGGGTCTTATGTCAAGGTGACTTTTACCCACGATAGAAGGGGATTGGTGTCATGAATTTGGTATGGATGTAGGTGAGTTCTAGGTACCTGACGTGTAGGTACCTTACGGACAAAGGAAAGGGCTGTTATAAGTTTAGTTAGCGAATATTATTGTTATGAGTTTTTTGGATTTTGGTAATAGTATATTCAGCTTTCGTGGGGTTAACTGAATATGTATATAATTACCGCATTCGTGTCGACAAAATTAAAGACTGTTTTGTACAGGTTCAATGACCTTCATGTACCTATGTACCTATTTAATTAGGCAATGATAGGTAATGTTACTTCTTATTATAATGTCAGTGACAAACAGCTGTCCAGCTCCAGTGATTGTCACTAAGGTGTTTGTCACCGTGGTTAAAAGATTATGTAGTGGGATAGGTTGTCGGTGGCTGTTTGCCGATGCCGGAGGCACTGTTCGTGTGTTGGGTACAGTGGATATGTCACTCCTTTCGTTGTACCTACTTCAATGGCATGTATGTAGTAGGTATGCGTTTTGCTAATACGCAGGTATAGGTAATTAGGTATATAATTGGAACTAGGAGGGGAAATCGATACCTAGCATGTGGAGAAAGAGAGGTTATGATATTATGATCTTATGTTTCTACATGTATGTAAATACTTAGCTGGCTACACTACCGAATGTTGTGGTGGATAGTGACCTTGACTACTGTCTCGAGTTCGATCCTCGGGTTTTTGGTGTTCAATGTGTGTTGTGGTGTTAAATTTATGTGCATGGAGATTGTGGAGGTGGCTCTCTGTTGTTGGGGAATTGGAGGAGGTTCGTGTCCTGCAGTGTATACCTAAATACAGGCTGCGCGTGAGTGCGTGCTAGCTACATATAGTTTAGGTACTGGATTGCTAATTGCGTGTAGGTGCGATTGAGTATGGATTGATATTGTGAATAATGTGCACGACATTAGGGATATTATGAGATAGAGGAATGATAAGATTACGGTGTAAATAAAATGAGCTAGTGAAGGAAACTATGTTCGTATTTACATACTTACTTATATCTGATTTTATCAATGTGTTAAATTAGGGTGGCTTGGGTTCATCATCATCATCGGCCGTAACATCATTAGATTAAAAGTTACACACAAATAGGTATTCATAGGGTTACTTCAATGTCGTCATCGCATATAGGGGGTGTTTAGGACTGTTCCCAGGAGAGGAAGCTGGAAGGCATAAGATAGTGGGGGTGAGCCTAGTGAATGTATGTTACAGTTCTTTAAAAATAGCTTGATTAGAATGACAGCTGTCAAATCCATACATTTTATTTGTCACTTCTTCGCTTTCAAGGGAAACCCAACTTTATTTAGCAGGCATAAGTCAAAGTCAAATGGTTTCATCATCAGCCAATAATCGTCCACTGCTGGACATAGGCCTCTCCCAAGGAGCGCCACAACACTCGGTCCTCGGCCTTCCTCATCCAACCACTACCCGCCACCCGCCTATGGTCGTCGGTCCAGCGGACAGGAGGGCGTCCCACGCTGCGTTTGCCTGTTCGTGGTCTCCACTTGAGAACTCGTCTACCCCAACGGTTATCGGTTCTTCGGCAGATATGACCAGCCCACTGCCACTTCAGCTTGCATATTTTGACAGCTATGTCGGTAATCAAATGGTTTAGTCGACGTAAAACTTTAAAATTATTTGTCGATAGTCATCTACCAGGAAGATCTGTCAATCAAACGTGGTATATTTTAAAGGGCTCATGCTATATTTTATAAACTATAATATGTGTATTAGATTATAATGATGTGTTAGATTATGATGGCCATGATTCATAATCATCGGGCGGTTCAACATAATATTAGGTAAATGTCACAGAATAGGTATCCTTAGGGCTGCTCCGATTTTATAATCATCATCATCATCATCAGTAGGGGGTGTTTACGAATAGGTGACATAAGAGAGTGGGGGTGTCTCTTAAAGTGGGTAAATATGGGCTGCTCCAATTTTATAATCATCATCATCATCATCAATAGGGGGTGTTTACGAATGGGTGACATAAGAGAGTGGGGGTGTCTCTTAAAGTGAGTAAATATGGGCTGCTCCAATTTTATAATCATCATCATCATCAGTAGGGTGTGTTTAGGAATATGTGACATAAGAGAGTGGGGGTGTCGCTTAAAGTGAGTAAATATGGACTGCTCCAATTTTATAATAATAATAATAATAATCATCATCATCATCAGTAGGGTGTGTTTAGGAATAGGTGACATATGAGAGTGGGGGTGTGTCTTAAAATTAGTAAATATGGTTTAAAAATGTAGGAATGTTTATGAATGAGAGTGTAGTGAGGTGATTGAATTGAGTCAATCAATACTATAAAATAGGAAAGACGGTTGTGATGTGAATGTGGGTTAAGTATTGTTCTGTTGTTACACACGTGGGGGTGAGAGTATTCATCTAGAAATAAATAAGAGCTTAGGTTATTTGACAATTTGAATGCATTTTAAATTTGACTGTCTTGGAGTGAACGAATGTGCCTAACTTACCTAAGTATTTCATGAACAATAGATAAATATTTTAGAGTTGTTTAATTTTGGGGGTGATACACCATTTAAATCATTGGTACTCAACCTTTTTTATGTAAGGGCCACAAACTAGGGCATGCAATACCGCAATACCGGTATTGGTAATACCGGTATTAGGGACAAAATTCACGCTTTTTTCAATACCGGTATTGAAAGTTAATACCGGTATTGAATTGATACCGGAATTGGACTTTTTTAGGCTATAATAAAGCGATTAAGATATAGTATTCCTATGTACTGTGAAAGCGCACTTGTTTCCAACCGTTTGATGCAGTTTTCGGCCGTTTGATATCTACTGTTGTCCATGCGTAAACGGACACTGGATGTAAAAATAATAATTTATTGTAAAATTTAAACTCTAATACTCAATTCTCGTAAAAATCTATTACAAAATACTGAAATTATTGGTTTTTCTCGTTTTATTTTGACCTATACGACCTTTTATCACAATATATGCCATTTATTACAAGGAAATCTAATACCGGTATTAATACCGGGATCCCGGTATTGAGTTGCAATACCGGAACTCAATACCGGTATTGAAAATAGTTCCGGTATTGCATGCCCTACCACAAACACGTTTAAGTCATGGTACGCGGGCCACTGATAAAGGCCCGGCGGGCCACATGCGGCCCGCGGGCCGCAGGTTGAGTATAGCTGGTTTAAATTCTCATTGCACTCCTTTAAATAACTAATTGATTTTGTAAAGGATTTTGGGTTAAACTAAAAGTTATGGATTGGAATAGGATTATTGTTATTATGATTAGTGATTAGGAGAGTGGATAAATTCTTAAATCAAGGGGGTGTGTTGTGTACTTACACAAGAGGGATAGTAAATAAGTTTCTACTTGGATTTAAGTTTAGGCACAGGTTATCTGAAGGTACAGTGATGATGGTCACACCGTGTAACCGTGTCATTTATTCATTGGCCCTGTAAATTTTATACTTTTACTTTTATTTTTTACTCTGGCGCGCTAATGTCGGTGACTATACTTTGGTATGGTAATGAAATGGAATGTAGTTTTGGAGTACTTCTTCCTATACTTAATAACTTTACCGTGATAGATTACATTTTATAATATATATTTTTTTGTGAAGGTGATAAGTGATGGTTTTAAATTCATACCTACTGCTGAACAATTCGGATAAACTACTGATAGGCATATAAGACATTTGCCGAGCTTCTATAAGGGGGCTATCAAATGAGTTATCTAGTAGCATTGCTTATTGGATAATGATATCTTTGTCGTTTTTATTGTCTTGACCGACTAAGACTTTCTGCGATGGTCTACAGTGCGGGCTTTCAACGATCTCATATTTGAGAAGGGAATAGTGTGACTTTGGATCTCAACTCAAATATTTTTCATTAATGAGTTATTATTGATTTGCATAAATCACAAAGACATTGAGGAGGAACTAATTTAAATGTCACTCAATGCGCCGATCGTTCTAAGAAAGTACTGAGAGACACATAGGGCATTTGGTGAGCTTCTATAAGGGGGCTATCGAATGAGTTGTTCAACAGGACTACTGATAGTGTAAGCCTATTGGATAATGATACCTGTGTCGTAGATGGTGTCTGCTTGACTGGACATTCGGTGAGGATCTACAGTGAGGGCTCTAATCGATCACATATTTGAGAGGGGATATGGGTCTCAACTCAAGTATTTAGTTTAACTTTGTTACTTAGGTTCTTTTCTTAATTGCAAAGACATTGGGAAGAAAACAGTAAGCAATTCACCCAATGCATCGATCGTATGGAGAAATCACTGAGAAACATATAAGGCGTTTGATGAATTCTTATAAGAGAGTTATCAAATGAGTTGCCTGATAGGATTGATTATGTGCACGCCTGTCGGGTAATGACACCTTTGTTGTCCTCATTGGGTGCGCTGGCCGAGTGGGTGGCATCTATCTGCAGTAGGGGGCCTCGAACTCGTTGCATATTCGAGATAGCGAAGGGTACAGCGACTGTTACCTCGAATATCCTGGTTTTAATATTACTAAGTGACAATAAAACACTGGTTACAATACTATGAATTAAGTAAATTTAATATGAGAGTATTGGGGTTTATCACCTTCACTAAGATATAGAGTTATCATTGTCTATCAAGTTAAGTAGGTAAATTTTTATCCAATTGCATTTCCTAAAAATTTAGGGGGTGGTTGTAACGAAACTTATTTGTATTGTAAGGTTCTGATATTAGTTTGTTATTTTCATGTACCGTTATTCATGTATAATGTATAAGTCTTAGATAGGTAAATTTTTATCCAATTGCATTTCCTAAAAATTTAGGGGGTGGTTGTAACGGAACATAGTCCGTCCGTAGCAGACTTATACATTATTACAATATTTATGTATAGATGGGCGAAATTTTTATTATAAGCAAAATAAGACTATACGCTGGTTGGAAAACACAACCATACCGAGATGTAGAAATGCCACACTAGTGCCATCTATTGGGTTAGACTCGATGACGCATTTCCTTATATGGTAATGTTCGGGGGGTGTTGTGTCGTTCGAATCGACAGATACCTAGAATAAGTACAAGTCTTATTGTTGACGCTTAGAGTTTAAAGAGATATCATACTAGATTCGGTTATATTATGTTTCAACCGTTTATACGGCTCTGTTAATTATTGTTTGATTATTGAAATGAATGACGCCATAGTGATAAGTTATTATTATGAGGATCAGATTTGCACAACACTAATTTACGCGACACTTTACGTACTACGCCTCCTTGACGCTCAACTGAGTATCTTTTAGTTCTAATTAATCGAATCAGGACTTGAAATTAGTAAATACTAGTTAAATAATAATAATATTAATTATCAATAATTATAGAACAATAGTCCATCGGTTTATTACCTTAAAAATATTTAATAGTTGTGTTATTGTCTAGCTCAGTGGCGCCACCTGTAGTCTAGGATCTTGGGGATGGGGTTGAATCGATAAAGTTCGATGGATGAACCGGAAAAGAAAGAAAAAAAAAAAAAAAAGAGTCGATGGTCAGGGAGGCTATAAATAGATTTCGGGAAGAAAACTCGCCCTTGGTCTTCCCGCGGGATTTCGTGTGATAACATCAAGCCTTTGCATTTTAGAGTTTTATTTAAAGGGAAAAGGGGATAGAGAATGTATTTTTATAAGTGTGTGGATACGGTGGATTGCAGCTTCGACCAGCCGGCGGCGGCGCAACAAGGAACCTCAGCTAAGTGTCGATTGGATTTTATAATAACCACTATTTCGAGGTATCACAGCATATTATTATCTATATTCCACTCCATTCATAATATCAAAATATCTATTTTGTTCTGGTTTCAAAATTCGAATATTTCCATAACCTAAAAATCCACTTGTTCCCCATTATTAATTGTTCAGCATCTTGGCCATTTTGAAATTGAAGGCTGCTAGGGTACCTAGGTTTATTAGGAGAGACCCAAGGAAACCACCTTTTACTTCATCAATCAGCCTTAAAGATTCTATCACATAAAACAATCAATTTACAAGCATAAGTACATTCGACTATGGGAAAATTACCCCACTTGTTTCATCAAGCTATGTTTGTTTACCTGGAAGGAATAAACTTAGTTACTTATATCAATATAGTACAGATATTGAATAGTATGTTCTATTGAGATGATGGCTAATGAGTCAAGTATTTAAGTATGTTACTTTTACTCACAGCAATCTATCTACCTGAAATTGTTTCACCCAGCAGTCTTTGCATACCCAGTAAAGAACAGTAATTAGCATAATACAGACCATTAGGTGTACCTATGTTTCATTGTGGTGGATCATAACCTATGTTCCAACATATTTGGTTTACAACCTTACTAGGCTTGCACAACAATCTGAATAAGTACCTAAGTAATAATAATGGATGATTCATCAGATATATAACATAATTATGTGGAATCCTATTCAGTGATAAGTGCTTGCAATTTAAGTAAATCTATTAGGTAACATATTAGATCATTCTGAAATTGTTTAGGTTACAAGAAGATTCATATTCCTAGGTAGTCGGTACTTATTTACTTATCTCCTGAGATACACAATATAAACTTATTTCTACCAACTCCATCTAGTTCTCATGTAAGCATGTACTTATCTATTCAGTCTTGAAACCAGAATGAAGAATATGCTTCAGGTTATTCATATTAAGCTATGAATCTATTTAGCAAAATTATATTCTTATTTGAATCAGCATTCCTATTTAGTACTTAAGTAATTTAAAATCTACAGCTAGCTCAACCTACTTTGATTCTCTAAGAGTGGTTATTATAAACATTACTTATTACTTATATTCTTAATATTTGAAATGATTTTAAACATTTTTCCACCGGGATGAAAATTGGCCGGACCATATTTTCATAAAATACTATGTTTCTACTTGAATAATTATTGTGTGTACTTGTGTGATTCACTAGTTTAATGATTCTCTATGGTTTTATTATGGGTTTAGCTACACTTGGTAAATTCAGGTATTTGAAGTATTGTTTATCATAAAAGAAAAAACCATACTTAACAATTAGGCAGCAACAAAACCAACAAACATTTAAGTGTTGTATTGTTGGCAAAATAAATCTACTTTCAAAACATTAGTTCAGAACTAAGAAACCCAGATTCTTAATTTATACTTACTTACTAGGTACTTGATACTAGGAACATTGTGTAAAATGTGGGGTTGTATAAAATGCATTTCATCTTCAAACCACTTAGATGCTAAGCAGTTAGGTTTAGACTGTGGGAGAGTAGGTTATTGAATTGAAAACATGCTATCCTTTTGTATCTCATGTGTGGTGAATGTTATTGATGTATAGTTAGTGGATCTAGGCCTCTTACTCATTGATGTGATAGATATGATTTTGGTATTTACTTACCCACCTAAGTATGTAAAGTTGGCTTTATTGGAATTCAATAGGTATTTACTTCAGTACCTCAATTACTAGTTATGTATCAGAAAACAGAATAGAATTCATGTAATTTAGTAAGTATTCCTTTTATTCAATGGTTATATTGGCCATAACTTGTACCTGACTGACTGTGACTAAGACAATTCTTATATATTCAGCAAGTTAATGATAATTTATAATACTTAAAAACCTGCATTATACCCTTTTATTAATATAAATAAAGATTGATTTTGCTTTGGAAAAGATGTTAAGAATATTAAACAAAATTAATAAATAATAGGGTCAATGAGTCAGTTGCCGACCTAGTTGAGCACCAACTTTACTTTTACTAAAGTGATCTACTTGTCTGATTAAATAAAATAAATACCTTCAATTAGATACTTATACCCGTAGGGTCAATGTGTTGGATGGCGGCCATAGGAGCACTAACACTATTTTAAGTTAACTGAAATATTTGGAAAAGATAAAATAAATATTTCCATAGTGAATATTCATGCAATTTTACTTTTGAAGGTTAAATGGATATCATTGGCTATATATTATTGACTGTGACCATGACAACTTTTACATATGAAGTGATTAGTAATAATTTATTATACTTATTATCCTCCTTTAATTCTGCTAATATTAATAATTATTGATTTGGGTTTGGATAAGATGTTGATAATATTAAACAAAATTTATAATTAGGGTCATTGAGGCGATTGGCGACCGTAAGAGTTTCAACTGTATTCTATTCTAAATAAAATTTACTAAGTTTGGAATAAGATAGGAAAATATTTTCATAGTACATGAGTTACTTACTACCGATAAATAAATTGAAATGACTTCTTACCAGCTTGGGTAAAGGAAAGCAGTTGCTGAATTGGATTCTTCTTACAAACTGACCAATATACATACCATATACAGGAGGAGATGATGACAGTTAGTTATTAATAAGTAATGTTGAGCTTGACTGTGATGAAGTTAATTAGAGGCAGGGAAACCACCTCGAACAACTTGTAGGTACCATGGTAGACACAAGCCAGCATCGATAAAATATTAATTGTCACATAACTCTGAGATCTACAATATAGAGATACATTTGAGTGATTGCTCTTGACACAAGCTGAAATGGGAGATAGTAATTATATTCTAATTATGTCCATTATTGGAAGACATTGTACTGTGACGATACACATGAGTAGACTCAGGAAATATCCGTGTCGAATAAATGTATAAGTAGACTCAGGGAATATCCGTGTCGAAAATACAAGAGTAGGCTCAGGAAATATCCGTGCCGAATAACTATTACACATTATGGATACATAAGATATCCGTGCCAAATAACTATTACACATTATTAAGTAGACTCAGGAAATATCCGTGTCGAATAAATGTATAAGTAGACTCAGGGAATATCCGTGTCGAAAATACAAGAGTAGGCTCAGGAAATATCCGTGCCGAATAATTATTGCTTATTATGGATACAGAAGTAGGCTCAGGAACTATCCGTGCCGAATAACTATTACACATTATTGATACATTAAGTAGACTCAGGAAGTGTCCGTGTCGAATAAATGCATAAGTAGACTCAGGAAATATCCGTGTCGAATAAATACTTAAGTAGGCTCAGGAGATATCCGTGCTGAATTGTGAAGCTGAATAAAATATTATTAACATCATCTGGATCCCAATCAATAGATCCTTTCCTAGGCTTTGACTGACTGACAAAAAAAAACAGTTTGAATAGAGCCAGTGGGCTAGAGAAGGTAGATGGGTCTGGTGGACAGATCTGGTCGTCCTTCATAGGGTGTGCGAGGCGGGGCGCACCTTCTATTCAAATTAAAAACCTTTTTTTTATAGATAATTTTGTATATATTTAAATTACTTTTGTTTAATTAAATCATGTATGTTTTAAGAAATAACTATTGCTTTAGCTTTGTTCTGTTGTCCTAACAAATAGATAAACTAGGGATTATGAACTAGGGTTCTAGGGATTAGTGCTAGGGTAGGGATTCTCTCAACCTCCTAAAAGAACTTTAGTTACTTCGGAAATGTAGAGTCCTAACCGCTAGACTAGACGATCACGTATTGGCCAAACGAATAATGCAAAACACGTATACCGTTACAAGACTTCTCTTCAGTTCGTTTCAGTTTAGTTAGGGCGAAAAATACGTCTCAAATAGGTAGGTTAGAGTCCGAAGGTTCACTACAGGGGGGGGTATATTACAACTGACATAGTGCGTAGTATACGGTTTTAATGACAGTAAACTTAGCAACGTGACGCAAGTTTTTGAAAATGTAAATAAGTTTGCGCACTTTGGAAGTCAAAAACTGTACATGGTCTTTAAAGTTGAGGTGTTTATCAATAATTACGCCCAGGTACTTGATATTGTCCGTTCTCAATAAAGATTTACAGTGGCATACAATATCGTTATTATTGTTTTTGCAAGAGTGCGCTATCAGTTCTCCACGATCTGGTTGGGTAAGACCAGAGATGGAGAAGGTGATGTACTTAGTCTTGTCCGCATTTAGTGTCAGCACATTTTCATTTAACCAGTTACAGACTATATTAAAACCGGTTTGGGCCAGATGAAAAACCTCCTCCCAGGTGTCAGAGTTAAAACTTAAAACTGTATCATCCGCAAAAGATGAGACTCTGCCTTTGTACAATTTAAGTCGGCTGAGGTCATTTATGTACACCAAAAATAGGGTAGGACCTAAAATACTCCCCTGGGGTATACCGTAGGATACGGGGAGGGCGCTACTGATGAAATTGCCTATTTTCACACATTGAGATCGATGAGAGAGGTAGTCGCGTAATAAAAAGAGCTGGGTACCCCTTACACCGAGTGACTCCAACTTGTTTAGTAAGAGCGGGATAGAGACTGTGTCAAACGCCTTGGCCAAATCAAGGAAGATAGAGAGGCATTTTTTTCCTTTATCTAGATGGCTAGATATGTGGTCAGTTAAGTCATGGACGGCATCTTCAGTTGACACTCCCGTACGGAATCCAAACTGATTTTCTGATATTAGCTTATTATCCTCCAGGTATTTAACCAGTCTATTATTTATTATTCTTTCCAGAATCTTTGAGAGGGCAGTAAGAATAGAGATAGGGCGATAGTTGTTGACACAGTCTCCATCACCACTCTTGTGGACAGGACAAATCAACGACTTTTTAAAGACAGCCGGAAACACACCTGAGGCTAGGCAAAGATTAAAGATGTAAGTTATTGGCTCTACCAGTTTATCCTTGTATGATTTTAGAAATGTAGCCGAGATCCTATCCCATCCCACGGCACAGTCACTTCGTAGGTTAAGTATAAGCCTTTCAACTTCATTCTCATCAGTGTCCAGCAGAACAAAGGAACCTAGTTCCGGAGTCGAGGTAAGGTATGGTGAAAAATCAAAGGGAGTCGAGGGGGGAGTAATTTTATCTGCTAAAGTTTTCCCAACATTAGCGAATTGATACATGCATGTATTCCTATTAAAAGGGTTATGTACTAGGAAGGTTTAATAACATAATGTGTAAATTAGCAGAGTATAAATTAGGAAAAAGGCAAATGAAGCAGTTAATTAAGACCCCGAAAAATTTGTACATCCTGAACTGAACTTGGCACACGATCAAAGACGCCGGTACTTACAGTACGGTGAAACCCTAAAAGGCTCCAAGCGTCCCGCACCTTTAATTTATTAAACAAAAACCCCTCTAATAAGGCAGGTAATTATAAAATATGAAACAAGAACAGTGTGTTCTTTGATCTTCGGGGATGTTTTGTGTCCCCTTCCTTTATTTGTAATAGGCATACAAGTACATAAATTCATTTTTGTTACAGGTAAGCGAAGGACCGTCCTAGGGGAGCGAACAGCGAAGGAAATGGAGTATAGGGCGGAAAGGTACCCTGCCAGGAATGATGACAGATACGCTTTGGAACTGGTGTTTTGGAGCCAGTTCCAAAAGATGAAATAAAATTACGTATTTTATCTTGAAAGACTCATAAAGATAAATCAAGATTTGCGACTCACCCTCTCGCTTCCACTCCCTGTATTAGACAAAGAAGTGTATAATTGAATTTAGAGTTATTGGCACTCTTCGTAACAGGTTGGCGCAATGATAATAATTACGGCGTAAGTAATTATTTCTTCCTTCTACTTGTTTGTGTTGACAAACCGAGTGACTGAGTCTAGTAAATGTATTTATTTAGTAAGGTGTTTGTCGCCAATGCAGCAAAGAAGACACGGCTTGTATTCGATTAAGCTTCAATCGACTGTGCGATTGCAAACTCGGCGAGCGCTCCCTGAGATTTCCCAAACAAATTAAGAAGAGAAGTCATTGCATTTCTTATAAAGCGAGATTCGCTTCATGCAATACTGTAATTAGGTTTGTTTCTGTTGTTACTACTCGCACATTGGCACATGATTATCATTTTGTTGCTAAATTCTTTCCATATTATTATACTTGGTTAAATTACGAAAGCAGTCTTAATTTTGTGTTAGTATTCCCCATATTTTCCATGTCAATGAGACTCGGCTTATGGCTTATGCAATTTCGTCGTGCCAAAGCCAAGTGCTAGGTTGACACATTTATGTTTGTTGGTGTCTGCCAAACTGAGACGAGCTCAGACTTGTTGACTTTGCCGTGATTAAACCGGGTCAACTCCGCAAATTTACCGACAGCGTCGGCCACCACTAGAATGACAGCTCATCGGAAGGACCCTAAACGGGCGAGCTATTAGATTTCGGTTTCAAGCTGTCTTCGTCACACGAAAGCGGCTACTTAATTAAAACCGTCCTGTTTTGTTGACTGCTGTTACGATGGTACAGTCAGCATAAGTATCCATATACTTTTGGGGCAAAACAAACTCACAAACCATCTCACATCGATTGAAATATTCAGTGTTTGTTAGTTTGAATATACAAAAGTGTATAGTAGATTTGGTACCGACATTCAACATGCGTCGAGAGCCTTGGTTAAATTTACTGTTGCAGTCAATAAACAGCCTCTGATTGGCCGTTTGTAATGCGACGCTCGTCTTCCCCCATCTAATGTATACAGAAACATATGTTTCTCTATCACGTCGCTCCATGTTTGGGGGAGGATGTGAGTAAATTTGCTGTGGGATCATGTTGTCGAGACCTTATTATTGTAGTTGCGAAAGGTAAGTCCGCAGTACTTACATACGTACAGTGTTGTTCAGGTAAGTACATAATGTGATTCTAGTTGCTATATTTATAGAAAATAGTACAAAGCTGGCATAACAATAAGATGGTATAAATCGACAAAATATGTAATTTTAGATGTTTCAATTTCAACTAATAGATATTTACATTAATTTATCTTTGGACTGATACAACAACATAACAGTCTCTAAACAGGTGGGAGTAGCTACAAAAGTAGCGAGGTAGAGTTTGCATAAAATGTTATTTATTACATTGCCAAGGCCATGGTATTTGATACACAGCCGCAAAAATTTTGTTTCAATTTGGGAATCAATTGGCAATTTCAATTACGGGACGTTAGCACCTTAACGTAATATGGTTTAGTACGGAGGGATGGGAGAGGATGGGGTGGGGTGATCGTGAGAGGACCACAGGCGTTGCCATCCAAATAATTACGTCAATCTAACTAACAAGATAATGGATATCGGTCCGATATGCATACCCTACGGTATAATATAATGTAGTTAGTACTAAACCTACAAACGATAAAACGTACGGTTCTTCTTGGAAAATATTACTAAAGGTACCTAGTTCCTACATAAGTAAATGCAAGTTTTGAATCCTTCTCAGATTTAATATGAGAAAAGTAATTTAATTAAAATTTTTCCTCGACTGGGTGCCATTGCTGTAAAACGGCTGAGAAAATGAATCAAAACAGAAACTTCATTGCTTAGCAAACAAAGTCTCCTGTCTGGAAAGTAACATTTCACCGCGAGAATTTTTTCATATCAAATCATAAGAAAAATCATATAAAAAGGGATCTTGGCTGTCGTGCAAACAAAAGTATGTTAATTTAATTAAAAAGCCCGGCGGGTGGTGCGATGGCGTAATGTTTTAGGACAACATTAATCATTCTGTTAGACAGTCCGTGTTATCAGCTCCCGTTACACCAACTCTCGGCTTTTGACAGCATCCCTCGTCTAGTTATGATTCAGTACTTTCTTTGAACGATGACTTTCCGTTTCACGTATACACCTTCCACTTTGCCAATTGTATTCGTGTAGGTGAGTTTATATTAGGCAAATAGTCACACTACTAAAAGTTGAGTGTTTGTTGAGGGCGCAAAAAAGGCACTGACTAGCACGAACCGGGGTTGCTCGCGTGAATAAATAAAAAAAGATCCCCGCGTCACATGATACATTTTTCCGGACACTGGCAACCCTAAATCAACAAGTGTAAGATAAACTCGACGTAGCCGTTTATCTTAAATGGCAGATCGGCGTGAATCTGCCATTTGCATATTCATGGTACACCCCTACATTTATTTCGGTGCTATCAAGCGCCGGCAAAAAATTGTGTTAACATTATACCTATAAATTTTATGGCACAAAGAGAATATGGAGTTATAAATTTGACCTTTAATGTGTGCTTAACTACGTAGTAGGTATATCGCCTCGTGGAGGAAACATAAATAGCATTTACTACGCAACACTGGAGATTTACGTAATATTACGTATAAGCGTCGCAATATTCGAAATAAATAGTAGGGATGTATCTATCCTGAATATTGGACTAATCAACTATATCTTTGTCTTATTAGCTTTGTCTATTCATTTAGATAGTAGGTATAACCGTGATTTTTCATATACTTTTAAGAAATCGAAAATACAGAACAGTTGTGTGAATATAGGTATATAATAATAAAGATTTGTTGTTGCTTCTGAAGGTTTTCACTATTGAATACATAGCTCGTGCCTTATCTGTCTTATCACATTGAGACTGCATCGCAAAATTGAATAGTCTCCCGGTAAACCGCATTTCGCACGACAAATCGGGCTTTTCAATTTATCTGTATTTTGCCGGATATTATCATCGGCTTGCGGAGTATGGCTTCGTTCAATTTAATGGAGGTACCGCAGAGAAGATTACATGTTTCTACATTGACGTCCAGAAATGCTTGGAAACTTTCATACTTGTATACTATAGTGTATAAAGCGTACACAAAAGGTAGGTAAGGAACACTGAACTGATTTCAATACATTGTTCACCATTATAATTCTACATTATACCATAGTTTTTTCGAACCCTTCAAAGAGGAAACTTGAAACTTGAGCCGTCTTTGTTTTACAAATTTTAGTCATTAATTTCAGTCGTCGTCGGTCATATCACTAAAATCCCTATTGTGTAGAAGATTGAAAACATCTAATGTACCGAGTCTTAGTATGTGAGGCGGTAGCGTGATGGAAGTAATTCCTTATAGCGGGTGTTCCGGGATGCAAATCAGCTCAGCGTTTAATCCTCGTATTTTGATACACAACATGCAGTGTTTGTTTTATCACAATAATTGCGAACATAAACGGCTGTAGCTATTATTTCAGCCCTTTCATTTCAATAATAAAAATACACAAGATTAACAAAATATATAAAAACATGTTGCTGACCTCAATCCGCAAAATTCCTGCTACTTTTAGAATTCCCGCCCATACTGTCGGTCGGCAAACAACAATGTATAACATATAACCAACAGCCCCCGGGACACCGTAATAATAACCTTTACGGTATTAAGCCCACTACACACAGACCTCTAAACCGATTTACCTCAACCACTGTAGTTGACCTCAGCTGAGCCATGTAAGACTATCAAAGCCGGGGTCGAAGTACCTTTGTTGTTTTAAAACCTTAGCAGGACCCCCGTTAGTGGCTGCTAATAGTTAGTTTTAATTAAGATTTTAGTGCGGAACAGTCGGGTTTATCATAACGTAAATGTTTAGTGCTGTTTTGGCGTTTACGGGTACGTAAATAACTCGGTGGCCGCAGCGGGTGAGGCAGAGCCGGGTAGTAATGAACAAATGCTGGATCGACCGCTTTCTTGATTTCGCTAGTAGGTACAGAGGTTAATTTATTACTGTGTTTTTTATACAATCAAGAGCCTGTCATTGTGCACTATTTGATGTTTACTTTAGTCTTAGCATTAGTTTCATAATTTATGTCTAAAACATACGTTTTACTCTTCACAGTTTTGGCTTTCACAAAGAGTGTTTTCACGACAAGCAGGTAATTTCAGAGTCTCTAACCTCTCTCAGGTTAACGGAAACAATGTGATTTGAGTTTTAATTAAGTTGGGACGGCATGTGTCGTCCTTTAATTTACCTTGCAGATATATCTTGGCCTATAACAGTATACGGGGAACCTCTGGTATCCGTTGTATGCATAACTGCATTACTAGGCTGTAGTCTGCATGACTGAGCTGAGCTTTCAAGGGACACTAGACAC
This sequence comes from Plutella xylostella, assembly GCF_932276165.1. Lineage (NCBI taxonomy): Eukaryota > Metazoa > Arthropoda > Insecta > Lepidoptera > Plutellidae > Plutella > Plutella xylostella. The sequence continues at coordinate 11,119,651 of NC_064012.1, forward strand.
TAAAAATTCTTGTGTGCAAGACAAAGGATATGTAATTCAAAGATTCACTACAACTTTTCACTAAGTATCCTTTTGTCTACCCTTATATAATATTAGATATTCTTTATTATTGGAAAAACTTATCTTTAAAAGCATATTTTTTAATGCATATTTAGACCCCGTGGGCCCGCGGCACGGGCCCTTTATCTACGTCGATAAACACATTTAATGTAAGTTCCACCTATCACAGCTCCGTATTTATGTTGAATCTCGATAAAGTATTATTTACAAATGTCTTTTTGAAAATATTTTAAATTGATAAGGGCTGCTGTTGAAATTACATCATAATACCGCGGCGCGGCATGGTACGCTGTCTGTGCTTTCACGTCAAGAATAGCAACGACACGACCGCAAAATGAGATGACATCTGACATCTCTGCGGTTAAACAAATAAACATGGCGTGCCTGTCCTCTGCATCAAGTCAAGTCTCGTCGCAGTGCACGGTAACAGCATCAGCAAATTGGGCGTATATAATCCGGCGGCTTAGGCCTTAATCCTGCAACTTAAATTACATCGCTTAAATTTCATCTTAGCCACTGCATCCCCCGAGACAGGAATTCATGTGCCGTTTTAGGATTACAGAGCCTTGGAATTTTGTCGCAGTAAATTGAAATCGACATTATTTTCCGATTCAGTTAATGACGAGGCCTATCGGTTGAGCTGTCCCTGGTTCGATGGGTGTTACACCGTACATTGATAAACACTTAAAAACTGTTGAACGCGTGCGTAGTTCAATCTTATGGTAGTTTTCAAGTTTATCAGCTACGCAAACTTACTTGGTAGAACAAAAACACTCTCTAAAACTGCGAAGAAAAGGAACGTTGAAAAGACATTTTTATGACAACGGAGCGAAGCAAAATGTAGTGTTAATAAAAAGTCGTGTTCAAACACTCGAGTCAAAAACGCATACGGTACAAGTTCTCTCTGTGTTCGGGTAGCAAATGTAGCTTGAAATGTGAAATGTCTTTCACATTTCCATATTGGTAGCGTATTTCATTTGTCTCCGTCAAATGCTGCTAAGATTGTGAGCCCTGAGTGACGGGGAGCCGCGCGTACCGTTTCACCTTTGATCAGGGTTACCATGTGTCTAGAATGTTAGTCCCGTTTCATGGGGTACTTTAATGTAATTGTTGAATTACTTCCTGTGCAGGAAACAGTTTTCAATGCTTAAAATTAAGAAATTTTAGATTCAGAAATATGTTTAATGTAAGAAGTATATTAGGTATAGGTATCTACATATCGTTATGAGTTAATTATATGCGTATATTGCTTGTATACTTAGTAAAGAACCGCCATTACCCATCTTCTGAGATTGTTGCTACGATTAGACATTGTAGTCTATAAAATAATGAAGGCACGCTTGTAAAATAAGATGCCTCCAGGTGTAAGCTTCAGATAGCTTTATTCATTTTCGCCATAACTGAAGAGATCGTAACGGTAAAGTAGTCTTTAGACAAATACTTAAAGTTCCATTTCGTCAAGGCCCTGAAATTTAATAATTTTCCGAATATTTTCTTCGCGTTTTTAGAATTTCATTCTGTAATAAGTGAAATTAAATTATTTTCACAGTGAGCAACCGTAGCGCCAAAGGTAGAGATGTATAATAAAACGTATAAACTTTTGAATTTCATTTCGGTTCCGCTTAGGTTGGTATATGAGATCTCTTTGATCTGAAAAACTCATTTTGCTTATCACATTTCAATTTGATTTTGCTTGTTTTGTGTAATTTTAAAAAATGAAAATATTATGATGTTTCGTAAATAGGAAAGGAAGTTATTAATTTTTATATTACTCATATTTTTAGGTTACATTCCATGAATTTAGTTTGTAACTAAGTTGATTATAAATAACTTTGTCAAAGGACTGCCATAATTTCTGAGTTGAGAATATGTTTTAGTACCTATTTTATTAAATCAGTTTGATTTAGTTCGTTTTGGTTAGTGTTTTCATAATTTATGCTCTCCTAATTCTAGATAAAGTCTCGTCCCTAACTTAAACATCTTCCTCTTATTATTAGTTATTAATTAAATTTCGCCAACAAACATCGTTCGGAAACACTAATAAATAAACTTTTCCTGCGGAACCCTCTCGACTGTAACTTCGAAACGTTTCGAATCCGAAAAACGTAAATCTCATTTAAATGCAACTTTCTCTGACCCGTCTCTGATTACTTTGGCCGGTCAATAAATCTCACAAGCATACTTAAAGAGCCGCAAAGGTAGGTCCGTCGCATTGTTGCCGCGGTAGACCCAAAACAATTCATTTTTGTGCGAAGCCTACCCACCCGAGACCGAGAAGAAATGATAGCAGTACCATCACTGACGTACTTAACTGCCAGTCAAGTACTAATATTTTTTATTTCTTTGAAAACTGTAAATCGCGTGTTATCTGTAATTTTATTTTTTACTGTTTCGTTACCATTTAAAGTACCCATAGACTCTTTCACAAGTAATTATTTGTGGTACTGCTCTGGTTTTACTGTATTAAAACACACCGTACCATGCGTCCCCCCTCCTCCCCATGCCTCACCCCTCGCGGCCCTGGAATGTTAGTCGATCCGTAAAAAGCTATTTTTCTCGCGCCGTTTGGCTTTTTCATCCTACATTAAATACGAACCAATGTAATAGTTTACTTTTGGGCCCTTCACCTGATATCGGAAAACTGTGGGTTGCAATCCTTTCAATTAAAGGATTAGGTTATTCGATTACCCTAATACAGCCGTGATTTTACATTCGCGATACAATTTGTACTACTACAGTATCTGTTATGTATGAATGTGAAATGTGACGAAATGAAATTCCGTCAGTCAAGCAGCCTAACTAGCAAAAGTCACGAACGCCGTCGAAAATCAGCCAGCATTTCCAATAACGTGTTCTTCTGGAACTCAATAAGTGCGATATTTCTGTATCGTCCCACTACGAATTGTTCATCTTGCAATGATAAAAGAGAATTTATTATAATATGTTTGTATCGTACTTGTCTTTTGCTTGCTTCCTCGGTCGGTCGACAGATTCGCAGTTCATATATTATTATTTGTTGGGGCACTGCGATCCCTGTGTCACTTTCCTGAAAAATATGTATCATAGTTTGACTCTGCATTTTTCTATCTCTTTTCTTGATGATACCTATTTACGCCAAGAAACAACAGTTAACATAAAATTTGATACTTATAGGAATACACGAAAACTAACATAAGTTACTCATCCAAATTAAATTACTGAAGCTACTCTTACTGCCTTCCTGAATTTAAGTAAAGTAAATCTTTATCAAATCAAACTTTACCAAATTGATAAAAATACAAATGAAATAGTGTGTTTGTAAAACAACATACAGTAAGTAATTGCTGTTATTTTAGCGGTGGTACATTGTTTCTGCTCCTGGGATGTGCCCCCTTGTTTTCCTTGCCAACGTGAGCATACAAAGCACTCCTCAGTTACAAATAAAACTTCAGCCTCTTTATTCAGTTTCATTTTGCTGGCTGTACAGGAAAACATATAGTTTGTATAAAAGAAAAATAAGGAAAATGAAAAAAAATGGTTAAAGATTGATAATTAATAATTGTGTATAGTGCCACAAACTTATCTGTTCCGGTGAGAGCGAACTAAATTGGTCCATATAATCTATGTCAATATGAAATTCATTAGTACAGTAAGTAATGAGGTATGGACCAATTTAGTTCGCTCTCACCGGAACAGATAAGTTTGTGGCACTATACTAGTCATGGCATGTATAATGTTTAATACCATAATCATTGTTTGGTATACCAAAGAAGGTAACATCTGTAAGCTTTATAAAATCAGTAAGCTTTTAAAAGTGAACGCGAGTTCCATCGGAGAAACCTTACAGCCTATTCCGTTATTTTGTTTAACTGCCCATTAATCTGATAGAAAATTTTATTGCCCTGATCTTAGCAACACGCTGACCTCTGCCGGAGAGAATACGAATAAATGTTATTTGCTCGAAACGGCACATCAACCCTTAAAACAGTTTATATCGCGCAAATAAAATCTTGCTAAATAACAATTTTATTGGATCGCTTAGTGTAAATAAAAATAAAAGGGTCTAATGCCCTACAAGACACTTTAAGAAAAGATAAAATCGACCGTATTTCTTTAATGAACATAAATTTAGGAATTCTGCGTTGCTCTTCGGATTTAATTAAAAAATCTTTTACTATGCCCATCGTGAGCGCCGTCTTTGTCTGGGTGCAAGTTCGACGGTTATCTCTGAATAACTGTATCTGTTCATCACAGGTAAAACTAAGATACGTATAAATGTCTTTTTTGAGAATGAAGTGAGTATGAAATTAATGAATAGTAATTCAGTATTAGTGAAAGTACAAAGCATTTGATCGATACATAGCTTACACACAAGCTCAATCCATTGATTAATAAATAATTTGAAATGGTGTATTTTTTGTTGTCTCCTTTCTGTATATTTTCTACATGCATTTTCACAAAGAACACTTACTTACTATAGGTACTGTGTTTTTAGTTGAAACATTCTTAACGTAACGCGTTATCCAAACAGTGAGGGAGTATCTCACAGCACAGCATTACCGTTTATGACGCTAATAAAATATCTCGAGTAAATGTATCTAAGTACACTTTTAGCCAAAAAGCTTGCCAGTGTCCTCAACACTATTAAGAGCCCAAAATGGGTAATGTACACCAGATAATTTATTAAGCAGCTGTGCGTAGCAAGACACGGTAATTTCAACAAGAAATAACATCCCATTATAATGTCGGGAGGTACATTATAGCACGCACGGCTATGAACATATTACGACGACCTGTGGCTTGCGTTTCGCAATCTTCTGAAGGTCGGGTTTAGATTAAAAATGCAAGAAGGTAAGTGGGAGGCTGTGGAGTGTGGTTTTATTAAACTTGCAAGAACTACGATATTGCCTGAGAATAAAATTAACTTTCACCACATGTACTGCAAAAGTTTGCCTTCAAGCGGGAGTTTAAAAATACTTGTATAAGCTGTAAGAATTAATCTTCAAAATGATGTTTATTTATGTCAGTACTGTGGCGTTCTATTTCCATCGACTGCGCTGCAGCCAACCTACGCACCGACTACGCAGATCATAAATAACTGACAAAGGCATCAAATGAGGTACATGGGTAGGTGGGTGGTGAATGTTTGTCTCTAATTACAACGTTGCTTCGACTAACATGTTTAGTGTCGGCGCGTGGTGGCGTATCGCTACGTAAGCACATGCAGTGAGGAACGTTTAAAATGCATAATCCCGAGCCACGGTGGTAAATGATAACAGCGCAGCGCCGCTGGTAGGTTACTGGTTCGAGTTTTCCTTGTTATTGTGAACATCAATCGAAACAAGGGATTTGGCTAGTTTATATTTTTTTTAAAATATTGAAAGAAAGAAAGAAAGAAAGAAAGAAAAATTATTTATTTCTTACACACACAGAAACAACACATACAGAAGAAAAGGTTAAAAAGTAAATTTAAAAAAAAATAAGTTATTAAAAGCATGAATGTTGCTTCTCGGTGCTGAAATGGGTTCTAGTTCAGCTTGATGCTATGGCGGGTATGCTAAACCACACCATAGCGCTGGTTTTCAACTAGAACCCTTGGGTGAAGTCACGGACTGACTTGACTGACTGACACAAAAAAAACATAACAAAAAAAAAATTACAAACAGAATAAAAAACAGTAGTATTAGTAGGTTTAGCCATATTAGTTTCCCACTGAGTTTATTTTTTAAAAGTCTTTTCTATTCGTGATTATTGAAGGTACATTGGTAACAATTATGAAACCCTAATTTAAAATTTAGCTATAAAAACTCGAATCTATGATTATTACTTAGTCAAGTACAGTCTCATCATTCAAGGATGAAAAGTTTGTAACAGTGAGGCGGTTCAATCCTACCAGGATGATATGATTTCATATGCACACTGAATTAATCTCCAACTAGGTAGCCATTATTCGCTCCTTTGACCACTCACATTGTAAATGAACCTATGTAGTTTGATTTCAAAGCAAGTAATTATATTACTTCCCTTTGTTCTCGAAACTTGACACGCTTTACAAGTAGCAGGATGTACTTTATTCCATTATTGTTAACTGGATATCATACAAGGTATAACAATCCTATCCTAACTAATATTATAAATGCGAAAGTAACTGTGTCTGTCTGTCTGTCTGTCTGTCTGTTACTCTTTCACGCCATAACTACTGAACGGATTTGAATGAAATTTGGTATACATACGGTCTAGACCCTGGGAAAGAACATAGGCTACTTTTTATCCCGGAATTCCCACGGGAAAACTTTTTAAGGCGAAGCGAAGCGCGCGGGAACAGCTAGTATTATTATAAAGAGGCAAGTTTTGTATCCGTGTGTATGTATACTGTACGTGTGTTACCTACTCTTTCACGCAGTAAGTACTAAATGGAAATAGGTGACAGGTGACAACAACAAAGGAAGGTGACAAACCGGGTTAATAGTATACAAAGCACATACAAAAGCTATTTTCATCCTGTAAATAAGCTGTAAATAGAAATGCCACTAACTATAACTAACGTGATAGAAACTGATACCAGATATCCCAAAGAAAACATGAAGAATCTCACTCACAATCTAAAGAATCGTACATTTTTCGCATCTGACTATTTCACCTTGCAGTTATTTGAATTAAATTTGTCTATTTAACACACAATCATCATCAGCAAACAAAATAAATTCCTTCCCCTTTCACCTACACAGGGGAAGATTTACTCTAACCAAATGCGATCAAAGTTTCTTCTTTTTAACCGACTTCAAAAAAAGGCCGAGGTTATCTATTCGTATGGATCTTTTTTTTATGTATGTTCACCGATTACTCCGCCGTTTATGGACCGATTTTGAAAATTCTTTTTTTGATGGGTTAAGCTCTCAGGTGGTCCCATTTTTTTCAGAATTTTATCATCTAGAAAAATTTAGCCAGCATTCATGACACTGACACGCAAAATATATGTATAATCTGCTTCGTCTCATGCTATGTCGTTGAAGCAAGAGGACAAGATTTGGCTGGGAGTTGGTAGATGACAAACCTAAGAATAGTGAATTATTTCATCTGTGTAAAAGCAATTGTGTTTGCACAGCAGAAAATTGAATCTAGAGATCCACTCGTGCCGCGCAGAAACAAAGAAAGATTATTGAAGTATTTGTTTAGATAGTGTCCAAAGTAAATGTACATACATCCCTCAATTGTAAATATACGCCGTAGAATCTAGTTACATAAAAGACAGTTACATGAAAGAATTCATTTTGCAAACAGAGAGGTAGAATTGAATGCAAAAGACATTTCCCGAGAGCGAAAAAAGTGACCCGTCCGTCCTTATGCCACTCTAGAAAGCAGGATTCAATCAGTCAAAAATGCCAGCGGTAAAAAAGTATGAGAATATTAATTTTCTCCTTTTCTTATTTCAATTCAGCATTGAATTTTGTGAATTTCAACTATTCTGAGCGTATTTGAGATAACAATTTCGGGACACTAAAGAGTTTAATATAAAGAATATCCTCATGGGATAAATAAACGATAAACTATTCTCACTAAATAATTTTTTTTGTATATTAAATTGGTACATACACGAATATGTATTTTAAAGTAAAATTAAAATGTATGTGAAGCTATTAAAAAGGTATGATTAATGTTTTTTTTTATAATTTTGCCATATATCATCTCAATGACTGGACAAATTAATATAAATTACCTTTCGAGGTAAATCCGTAGCGAAACATAATATTAAATTAATTTACTTGCTAACCGGAAATTTGTCTTCTCAACAGTTCACAGCTATTTTCAGTTTAACTATACATACACGAATATGTATTTTAAAGTAAAATTAAAATGTATGTGAAGCTATTAAAAAGGTATGATTAATGTTTTTTTTTATAATTTTGCCATATATCATCTCAATGACTGGACCAATTAATATAAATTACCTTTCCAGGTAAATCCGTAGCGAAACATAATATTAAATTAATTTACTTGCTAACCGGAAATTTGTCTTCTCAACAGTTCACAGCTATTTACAGTTTAACTATACATACTAGTATATAATTCTATCTCATAATTTGGTAAGTATTAGATATAGGCTGGTATATTCCGGAATCGTGACTAAATATCTTCAAATAAAAGTCCCCCATAATGCGTTTGGCCTGGTTCAGTAAATGGGATATACTGGCGGAATTATTTATGGTAAGCCAGTAGGTACGTAAACGGTACATTTGCGTGGTACTCGTTTTTTATACGGGTTATAATAATATTGTGTATATAATGTTATGTTATATATACTAACTATATATAACATAACATATAGTATAATTAGTTAATTATTAAAGCTTATACACTCACGGGCAATGAAAAGTTTCCACTGAGAAAAGCACCAAATTACTCCCTAACAAATAAGGGCTAGCTTAATGACGTCTTCTGCAACATTGAAGTACATTTATCAGAGCATCAGGATATTACCAACTACGTAAAAACGGTAATATTTCAAAATAAAAGTATTTCAATATGTATTAAACATTGACTTCTCTGTAGTTGATTCCCTGGTATATCTCCATTATTTGTAATTACCATGCCCTAATTAACGTAATAATTATGTTTATTAATAATAAATAAGGAAAACTTTCTATTTTCTTACAAAATACCTATTTTCTTAACTTCAAGACACGGTTTTGCTTCGTAATAATAAATCCCATTTGAGAATAGGTGATAACAAATTATCATAATGTGTCACTTACTATGCTAAACGGTCACGAAGTATAACTTAGCCAGAAATAGCACCCATATTTCTTATTCCTATAATTACGAGAAACTAAAAAAAAACACTACACATTCAGGGCAACTTTTACGAGTCCCTAAATAATATATTGGTAGAACAACACTTCAATACAAAGCCTCTAGCGTGCTATAGCCTATTTTTATTTTCAGACGATTAATGAGTATGTCCCTTGCACATTTACGATATTGACAGAGTGTGATGGTTCATTCTCAGGGATGGGACCAACGCTTTATGATTTTTTTATTACGTTAACCACAAAAAATGCCTTAAAAAATATTTCGGTACTAGTTTGTTTAAAAAATTGTCTATAGTAGTGAAGTAACAGTTGAACCTTGGACCCCGGCATGTCACCTACTGTTATTAATAACTGTGCCATTAAATTCTCGATACAATACAGTGAAAATAAAAAAAATATCAGTGAACTACTATATTGAGCAACATTAATTATAGGACCAATTCTGAAATCATGAAAGAATATCCGAAACAGCTTTTAGCATGAATGGAATAATCTATATAGGCGTTTTCCAGTTTTTAGAATTTAAAAGTATATTTATAAGATCAGTCCGCTCTCTCTTACGCCTTGGGCCACCGGTCATGCATACAACAGTAATATGGTGGTAATATAGTTTTATTACAGCTTCCACTGCTTAGGTAATAGTAACCATTAGGCGGTCCATTGCTTTGTTTATCTTCTTAATGTGAGAAGTGTGAGGTTCTTATACACACACATGTGCAGCAGTGTAGCGCAAGGCCAGTTTCACTTTTTTATTAGCAGGAATTTTTGCGGGAAATTCCGAAAATGAATTTGAAAATACCGAATATGAATATTACGAAATATTGCAAATATTAAAATCACTCAATTAAGAATTAATTAATGAATTACGTACTTATGTACCTATTTCTAAATTTATAATTTAGAATATTATTATCACAAAGAATTGTTGCTACGACAAGAAAAAAATAAGCAAGTAAAGGATTCATTATTTTTGTGTTTCTGAGAATGATTCCTTTTGTTTTTCTGCTGGATTAAACACTCCCGTTTCCGTCACTGCTATTTTTACAAAGAAATATTTTTTTTAAATTGTAGGCTAGTTACTTAAAAATATTGATGGAAAATGGTTATTCATGAGTTTTTCCCCTTTGTTCTAAAACACAGAAAAAAATATAACCTATGTCTTATAAATAGCTTATAGCTACGGTGTTTGTTTATTTAAAACCCATATTCAAACTATTCATACATTTTTTGTGGGACAAACTCTTACATGTTTGTATTTTGAGCTTTACATTCCATTATTCAAATACGACGACGTTGACATTGTAGAGTTATAAAGTACCTTTTTTACAATTATAATTCTTTTTTTAATGGGTACTTACTTTCCCAAAGGCAAAGAAAATTAACAAATACTAACCAAAAAATCTCCACATCTGTCCACCGGTGTAACCGGTACTCAATAGTTCCGACCCATTCGGTGGCCGATGTCCGCAGCAAGGCCCGGTAGAGACACAAACGGAAATAATATTTGACTGCAGCCAGAAATTGAATGGTAACAAATTGCAGTTCCGGTCTGGGCAAATCGAATAAACGACGTTTAACTGACATGGCGTGATTTTTTTACCGAGGGAACGCTTGGCAGACTTTATTAACGTGGTTATATTGAAGGCCATCACTACTACTTATGTAGAGGTTTGAGTAAGTTAGCGTCAAGTTCATGTGGCAAGTATTTAGATAGGGTAGGAGTAAAATGACTTAATGTGTTTTTTTAATTATAATGATCACAGCGCTGTATTATGGCGAATCGATATACGTCGATAAGGAACCCATGTAGCGGCAGCAGAAGACATCTAATCATAATTATGTATAATTATGACGTGAATAAAAGATAAAGTGAATGTCACATTGCGTTGAGTATACATTCGTAGAGAAACATAGATATCATAATAATATTTGTGGCTCGTAGCACGCGCACTAGGCTACGTCGCTGTCGTAGCTACTCGTAGCAATTCCGTAGCCACTCGTAGCAATGGAAGGCACCTAGTGTTTTGTTTTTGTGGTGAAAATTGCATAATTTGCTAATAGACAGTGATACTATTATAGTTTAAAATAGGTGCTGTATAATACAGCACTTCTTTTCCATCTTTCAGCACGGCAATGCAATAATAGATCTCCATAATGGAGCAAAAACGCTACTATTAGTGCACCATTTTTCTGCCGATGTACTGTTCATATTTAATGTACTGAAAATAAATAAGAGTCTGTGCTCACGCTATGAGAAACAGCACGGACCACTGAGTGGTTTTATATACTCTCAATATCAGATTTTTTGCCACTCATTATACACAGTGTAATGCGCCATCCGTGCCTGTCCTCCATTCTAAAGACTTACGTTTTTAATTGCATTCTCTTAACTACGCTCTAGCACAAAATAGAAACTGTAAAAGGATAAAAAATAAAGTTTTTAAAAGCGTCAAAATGTTTGCATAATATTTTAATGGACCACAGGTCTGTTGAGGAGTTATCTGTTTGAACTGCATTCACGATTGCACTGCTTGTTTTATTTTAGAATACTTAATAGATTTTTCTGATATGTCACATGCAATTACATAAAAATAATGCAAGTTTTTATAATATATCGTGCTATAATTTTAAAAGCCAGTAGATTTTAAATTCACATTTTGTATCAAGCGCGTACATACACAAACATACTATATTTTATTTATGAGATAAACTAAACATTTCTTTAATATAAAACACAGTTACACAATGTTGGACAGTCAGCTACGGTGCAATTTCGAAATGGCATACATATTAGACTCAAGTGCGGTAAGGCTTTTTTTCCCTCCGGGTTTTCGGTACACTGGAATCCCTGAAAAGGCCAAAAGCTTCGCTGTAAGCCAACATTCATGTTCCGTGCTGTGGCCGCTACAAAGATGTCCGAATATGGATAAAATATTGCATATTCCAGCTGTTGGATCTTTTAGCTACGTTCTCGATTTTCACAGCAGTTCGTTTGAAGCAGTATATATATTCATAAAAGTAGAACATAAACGCAAAGTTTTAGGCGTATATTACATAATAATAATGAATTGTTTCAAACAAAGTGACACCTCATAATTTAACGAGATAAAGATAATATATTATAAAAAAGGTTCTATAAACTCCATAAGAGTCGAAAATACTCGATGAAAATTAATTTCCGTAAAATACCAATTATCAGATAAACTGGCTGACCTACATTGATTTAAAGTTTTGCTTCCTACACTGGATGTGGACGGTTCGAATCCGCTTCAACTGAAGTCTAGAAACTTCTAGATCATAGATTGTGGTCACATTTTGTTTCTTCAAATCAAAATCTAGATAGGATTTGCTAGAAACTACAACAAAATCTTTTGTTTTATTTGTTACGAAGAGCAGAAATAATAGTTTACATACTCTTATATAACATATTAATTATACATGACTGTATATTGTGTATTAAGTATAAGTAGATATTTATAAACAATGTCAAAGCTTATATTACTTTGGCGGTAGTTAGCGATATCGGAAAAAAGTTCGAACCGAGCTGGCAAGTATGTGGATCCCCTCGTATTCGCAAAGTTTTCACATTTGCGGAAATGAGCGAGATCGACGGCTTAGTATATGCATTTTTAAAGATACGCCTAACTTCTTAATACACATTCAAGATTCGGAAAAGTAATTTATTATTGAATAGCTTGATATTGAGTTTTGCGTTCACTTTATAAGATTTTTTTATGATTCGAATACATGGGTTTTAATTTTCACATCTTTTATTCTTCTATACTCAACATACCCAGTTAAAATTTCGTTCATTAATATGACTTAGTGCCAATTTCACCATTCTCGGTTATCTAACCGACAGGGATTGATTTATAAATTGAACGTCATCTCGTGAGAATGGTGAAATTGGCACTTAGCCGGACACGTCTAAGGTCGAACAAAAAGTGTCTAGTCTCCAAGAAGGTTTAACATCATTCCAATCACTGTACAATGTATGTGTGTGTACCAGGGAGATCGTAGACCCACTGAGCCTCCCCTAATAAAATGGAAATCATCCTGTTATTTGTTTATTCACTTAAATTAATCGGCCGGGAGACCTGACGGATGACGGCTGGCGACGTCACGCACCTGACAACGAATCCGCTATTCAGGCTGACGCGGCGTTTTCCAAGCGATCACACTCCATGGCTGCCTTCATGACTTGGGACGGGCGTTCATGACTTAAGTTTGATGATAGCAAGTAGAAATTATGTATATTTTTCGCTCACAATGTTTCGTAAGTGCGCAAAAAAGTTATTTAAACCACTACAATAAACAAATTTTAACTAAAATGCAATTGACAACAAGCGAATATTCGTAGTAATTTAAATACCTATATCCTATGCCTGCATTTCTGACTGATGACTCTCCTCTTAGCAGAATCAAGCCTAGAAGGTGTACCCAATAATCGATGTTTTCTAAAGGGCAGATGTTAAAAACGGCTTTCATCAATCTGCCCCCTTTTTCCACCCCTGTTGGGCCCAAAATTGTTATTCACGTCCCATTATCTGAAATTTTTAGCCTTAGGTGTCTGAAAGGAACCCTTTAGTTATTGTACCGTATCGCGAGGAAGGCAGGAAAGTACTGTATGGTCATCAATACGTTGGTTAGGTTCGAAACTTTATTGTACAAAATAAAGAATTAAACATACATCCAATGCTGCAGCTTGATTTCGATTTTGGCGTTATTAGTCTCAACATGAAAATATGTACCATCTTATGCCGATTGGCTGAGCAACCGCAACATAAATATGGACTCCACACACCAGTTGATTAATTAACCGTACGAATGTTACCGTCTAACGTTGTGGAGGAAGTGGCCATCGCCAATTTTTCAATAAACCTCACGACACACGTACTACAAAGATCGACGCGGCGACGTGACATGGTTTCACCGGAGGAGAAGCGGACCGAAGCGACGCACCGACCGACCGCGTGTGTACAGACCATTCACTACACTGGCCAGAAAAACTATATTAGTTAAAAGGAAAAAAAGAGAGTTCAGGACAAACAACAGTGAACAGGGCAAGTGATCACGGACGCGTGAAGTCACGTCGCACCCGCCCATAATTCAATAAGACTCGAGCCAAACGTCGAGCGAATCGATTTCAATGAAACATTAACAAAATAAATTTGGGGAGAAAATAAACAAAAGGTACGTTTCAATCACGGCAAAAGGCTGTATCGGAAGATTAATGCATTAGGGAGATTACACAAATGGAATACGTATTTTGTAGACTAATTTTACCTTGTATTTTGATTGGTAGTGTAGCTGTTGGGCATTGACGGCTGATGCGGTGGAAACGTGAACGACGCCACGGTTTGATGGTCAATTCAATGCCATTTTATGAATTCCTTTATTTAAAAGTTGTCTTTGTAAACTCAATTTAAATGTTAAGACCATCAAAGCAAAGCTTTATTCTCAAAGATCAAACATTAAATTCAATTTCTACAAAAATCTTCTGTATCAACATTAAATACATCGTCCACTTTAAAAAGATGAGACAAGTTCACTACTGGACATGGGCCCAAGGGTGTTACACCACGAGTCGAAAATGAACCAAAAAATATTTCCGGATGAACTGATCAGCCAATCCGGATCTCGCAAAGACCACCGGCTAGATGAAGCCAGTCAGGAACTCATGACTGAACTAAACCACAACCAGCTTTACCCCACATTCACACTAATCTAGCCTTTGTCAGTAGTTCCGATCAGTGAAGCGGATCTAAGTATTGTTGAGCACAGGAAGGGGAGTTATCAACGGACCTACTATTTTTGTGATACTTGGGTTAATCAGATAACTTTCTATAACTTACTTGCATAAAAAAGATGTTATTTTAAATTTCTATAACCTGATTATACTTATTTCGAAAGCATTATGCCAATCAAACTGAGACAGCTGACATATCCCTGACTAATAATCCAATCCAACCAAATGTAATTGAAATGTAAAGTTAGTAATAGCTATGAAATAAGTAGAATTGACTAAGACATTATTCCGAAATGCGAGCGAGCGCCTGACTTTGTTTTACCGACGTTAGTTAGTGATTTAAAGTTTGAAACCCAATTTAGCGTCCATAATCTCTCTCAAACTGAAGTTATTGTTGGAGAACTCTAAATAGTTTAATAGTGTATATTGTGAAATCATAATTTCCGGGTTTCTGGTATTATTGTGACATAAATTTGTTGGATTAAACAAACTACTTACTTATATGAAATTTAGTGAATTTGATAACTGTGTAGGTAGTTTATATTTCCGTTCATTTAGTCGGTACATAACATAAAAATACGACTGTAAAAATAACATAAGTACCCTTTATTTACGGCGTTGACAGTAAAGTTGTAGCACACAATGAACTGAATGCCTAAGTGGAGGTAATTAATAATACCGCCACCCGCTCACATCTGCTCGGCACTCGGAAAGTATATTTGTATTTATTAATCTGCAAACGGAACGGGCCCTAACCAGCCGGCTCCTTATTCCAACAACTCATTAGACGAATTAATGAATACAACGCCAGGGTTTTAGCTCCAATCTCCATTACGAAGCAGACTTATTGAGGCTCGCTCCAAGTTTCAGCCGTTAACTACAGAAGAATGTACTTTGGACTCACTTATTGTGAGATGTTTGCGCAATTAAATCTCTCTGTGTTTTTTGTCGTTGTAGGTTACTTGGTGCTTTGTGTTCGTGTAAATACGGACTTCCAAATGTGCTAAGTATTTTTACTTGTATTTTCGAAGTTCAAGGTGTTTTTTGAAATCTTCAAGCAGTTTTGTATATTATTATAAATGCTCCTAATTCACTTATCGATTCACCGGGCATGATATTCTTATATTTATAAAAATGCGAGGAGACAGTTCGAAATCAACTAAAATGTAACCTTGCGATATAGTTTTTTAATACTTTTAAACACGGGAAATTTCCCTGCATAATATGAATATGCAGTACGCATTTTTCAAGATTTCATTCGCCCGTTTACTAAACTATAAAATGTTTGTTACAAACTACACAGGCATTGGTAAGAGAGATGGGATGAGACAAAGTGAAATGATAGCGAAGTGGCGGCGGCACCGCGTGCATGTCAAAGGAAACTGGCTGTCTTACCACAGAGCAGCTGAGAAGCCTGCTTGACACAGTTTATCTTGTTCTGTGTCATTTTTCATTATCGCGTTACTCTGTGAGTTGCACTGTGCTTGTGTTTTGTAGCAGTGTTATAGAAGATAAACATTGCTTTTAGTGTATGAATACAGTACCTATCAACTAGCATAATAATATACTTACTTCTACTTTTTATCGTGTATAACTCTCTATTGCATATACTAAGTACGCAACTAGCTTCTTTCTAAATGTCTGAATAAAAGTTATTAGTGTCATAAAAGCTGTGTGTCCGAAATAATCCTAAGTAATTTCAATTTCAAACGGTATCATTGAGTTTTCCATTCTACACATATCGTTTATCGAGATATTGTGACGCAGGCGGTAAATCACAGCATTCACTTATCATTATTTATTAGGTACATACCTTGTAGTACTTATACTGGAATTCAAACTCGACCACCCTCAGTACTCACAACTACGAGGTCTCCGTAGAATAAGATTGAACTAATTCAGAAGTCATAACTCAAACCATCCCAGCTCAGCAGCAGGTGGTTGGTCAACTCAAATTAGTACTAGAAATTAATAGATTTATCTTTGCGTGTGGTGCAAGTCAAAATATGGAGCACGAAATGAAACAAACAACCAGAGCTCGTGAATAAAACGCTTAAAAAATCGACCTACAAAATGCAGAGGCATTTTAAAATGTAAACGGGAGTTTTGTTTAGTGCTGTCTTATTTACATTTTTGTCCAAAATCGAATGACTTATTTTATATCTGATATTATATCTGATAAACGAAGAAGAACTCTGTAACAGTGGTAAACGACATACATAATGAGTTATTGACAATAATTTACCGGTGGAAATTAATACTGTATGTATTTGTTTAAACATGGCAGAAGAACAAGTTTTGGAAAATATAAAATTAGCTTGGATGTATTCCCTTTTAAGTACGCCAAGGTGCACCGATGCAACTGAAAAATATATTAAAATTACAACTAAAGTGTACTTTACAAAAATATTATTCAGAAAATGCTAAAACGAATGCCTCAAGAAATACATGCACCGGCCAAAATATGCGATCCAATTTAACGTCGTGCACATCAAAGAGCAAATATACATTCGAGGAAATTCCGCATTTTCCCATCGTCCACTTGGGACACGCTGCCAACCGGCGGAACCCGACATGCACCCGGCGGGTGACAGCCAGACTACTATTAATAAGTGGTTTGTCCATGAGAACCCTGAATTTATCCCCCGCGTTAGGACCGACTTTGTCGTGCGATGTCAAAACTTCGGCGAGAGGTGTACAATCTCTATCTGTGGAAATGCTATGGCTATCCGACGCTATTGTTTACTTAATCGCTTATTATTACGAATATCCGATCTGACGCGTACAGCTGGACATATAGAAATGTGTTTTTGTACCTGTCGATATTGGTGTTAAGTACACAAATAATGGGGAATGGAATTTAGGAGTAAAACTTGTAATATTGGTTTGTTTATGCCGGGTGAGGGTGGCTTATCGATAGTTTAGCTGACAAAGTTCACCTGATTGAAATTCCTTTGAGACGTCTCAATGTTGCTTACATAAGTAAGATATTGGTTTCTAAATAACTCCACCGGTAAATTCTCTACTTGATTAATCTGGTTTTGGAAGGATGTTGTTATATTTGAACGTATCTGAATAAATCACTTTCTTAATTTTTTACATCACACGCTGTACCTATTAATTGGGTAATTTTGAACTATGTAAAATATGAATGTGTTTTCGTCTTTTGTTTTGTCACTTCATTTTGTTACATAGCGTTTCGGACTCTATCTAATAAAGTACACTCTAGACTTCACGCAATTAAAATGATATAATGAAATTATCGACGGTAAGAGCTTGCGATGCCTTGTGGCAATGCAAAATGCATTACTTAGGTAAATTATAGTCCATTACATAACATGTTCACTAGAAGAGGTCAAGTATAGGGGAGACCAAAAGAAAATTAACTCAATAAATTCTCGATCAGAACTTTCGGTTAACGGTAACTTGGACACAATTTGTGCAGAAATTAAAAGAAACAAAAGAGAAAACAAACCGTAAAAAGGAAGAGTCCGGATTGATTAATGCCATTTTTTTTATTAACTAAATAAAAGTGTATGCATGTTAGCATAAAGCAGATGGTACTCAAATATATCAAAAGGAAAGACCGGCATAGCCACGGCACGGCATGGAGTGAATTTTTCGCATAAATTTCCAAACTGATCTAATCGCTGTTTCACCACTCGCAAGATTTCCAGATATTATATAAATATACAACTTTAGACGTCGCGGTTTGATCTTTTTGCACATCGATTCGGATATTGACGAAGAGATGGTTCGAGGGAAATAAGGATTGGAGATAGAGAAAAATCAAGGCGTAGAATTCTAGCAACGTGCTGCGAAATTAGGTTACCATCCACCACGTTCGTTGAATCCGTTCTGAAATTCCGATTTCAATCCTGACGGTAATTCTGAGGATTTGACTTGAAATTGACATTTTTTCACAGCCACTATCGTAATGTAATACTGCGGCCCGAATGCCAATACTTACCGAATCGAGTTCAAGAGTTATGCCTGTGGCAGTTTTAGCACCGTTCGAGTATTTTCGGATGATGCTGGCTGGTAAGTAATTTTGTTAGTGCATCCGAAAATACGACTACCGTCAGGGTTGATACTTTTGTTTTATTTGCATACATCACTGGTTAGTGGCATCACATCACAGAATTTCGCCGAAGTAAACATGTTACGAGTCGTGCGCTGCGTGCAGCGTCATTGACGTTGACGGCGCAAATCCAACGTGCTACAAAAAACACACGGAAAGTTTGTCACGCAGCTACAGTGCCGATCAAATGGATCGATTATTCACACATTCGGTTACCGAGAATATTGGAACAGCTTTTCAATTTCGGCAGAACATCAAATATTAAACCTTTATTTAATTTATATATAAAATGGTATCGCTATTGTTTATTAAAAAACAAACATGGAAGCTGCTTCATCTACTCAACTGATTCATGCCAAATAGGAGGATGTTTTTCTGGGCAGTAATATCAAATATAGAACATTCAATAGATTGAATGTTTATTCATTACCTGGATCACCATCTGATTAAGTAAATGTAGTAGTTAATTGGTAATATTATTATAGTAATAAAATAATAAAGAAAACCTAAAACAAACCTGAGAATTTATGATAGATTGGCACGATTGCTTATGTTTTGTCTATAGCTAATGTGAGATGATATGGGTGTAACTGCATTATTACCTCCTAGTTGACATAAACAATAGAATGCGCAGTTTTCGACTCGCATAGTCTCCAGGGAACAAAATGTGAGATTTGCAGGACAGATAAAATATTGGAAATTCAAATCTATTTGTTTGCGCTCGCCCCTCGAATGGACAAAGTTTGTAACTTTGTCTATGAAAAAAGTGTTGAATTACATATGAGGACGATATTGTGCACGGAAAAGCCGTTAGAGATCCGTTGCTGTTGTGTTTTGCTGGTTCCTTTTTCAAATTTGGTTTGATGTTGGGGGGTGAGGGGCGGGGCGCGGGGCGGCGTACAGGTGCTCTCTCGCCACTTGTAAACAGTGATTGTGCACTCCCAGCCAAACTTTTACTGTAGTTATGTGGGTTTTGTATCGGTTTTGAACCCACATCACACTGTGCCCCTTAATTACACAACAGTCGGGTCCCTTTCGGGTCTTTACCTTGGCGTGGACGGCGAAGTTACACGCGCCCGAATTCCGCCGTGATCGCTCGAATTACCCCATTTTATTTACAGTAGCGGGATTTTAATCCATTTTCCTAAGTCCTGTCCTCCTGTTTTTTTCCGCAAAATCTTAGTTAACATTTTAAATTAATATTTAAAAGTAAGTACTTATATTTTAATTGCCTCACCTTAATATTTTGGGCTTAAAATTAAGCCATGGTTTTGTGCGTAACAATGTTCGTACTTTTATAATGTGGACGTAGCGCACCTTTATTAAAATAAATTCACGTCGAAAACCCCCCCGAGAACTAATTAAAACACCGGAAGCTTTTGTTGTTTTTTTCCGCGGCCATGTTGATTCTGTTACTAGTTAGGTGCAATTTAATCCGTGATTTTGAACTAAAATTGGACTTTGTTATTGTGGTTACTATGTTAAGAATTATATTATGGTTTTAAATATCTCAACTGAAGGTAAATTCAATAATATAATTTACAACCATGCTGACGACATTTTTTTATTTATAAAAGATTAAAAAACGAATTGTAATCTTATCTCAAAGTACGGATCAGTTTTAAAAAATCCGATAAGCTGCATTGTGAATAAATGCGTAAATTCTCTTTGATGGACCACCAGAATAGTCTGATATCATAAAAGGAAATGGGGCTTTACATTTTTGCTGAATATTTATATTTCACTGTTGGTAATCGGAGACTGCGCTGAAAATATTATATTTTAATCATCGCTGATGGATTATGTCTGATCCGACATTCATCATAGCAGTTAAAGGTAATGAATTTTGAAATGCTTTCTTCACAGCAGTAAAATCTACTCAAAAACGACAGCAGAGTTTGGTAATTTAATTATAAGTATCCAAAAACTATAAATTTTACATTACCGGTGACAGAACGGGTACGAACAATCCACAAAAAATGAATTAGGTATCCTAATAAACCGGATAAGAGTAGTATATCTTAATCAACTAACTTACCTCAAATATTCTATTTCAAATCTTACATCAAAGAAAATGCTTATTTTAATAAACAATATTTACATATTCTATAGGAAGGTACTGAAATAACATAATATCACGAAGTCTTTTGTAATATTGTGTGCGTACCACGGAGCGCCATCGTCGGGCGGCTCTCGTACCCACTACGTCAATTTATAAGAAAAGCCACGACACATATCAACTCGTTCACCTTTCATTGCCCTGCCAAGTTTTTAAGGCCAGCGCATCACGCTAAAAATTCATAAAAATATGCGATAGTTTTCCAGTTGAAAACCTTGTATCGTAAATTTGTGTTAAGTTTTCAGCTTGAAAACATTACTTCGAGTGAGTATGACTCGGTTTGGATTTTGCCAATTTTGTTGCTTCAAAGCACAGAAGGAGCTTTTGTTTTTTGTACAGCAAACAGAGAGATCTTATGAAACTGTAGTGGTTTAATACTTGGAGGTATTGGCCCGTCCCCGGCCCGGCCGCGCCGCCGCCCCTCTCCGTAATCTAGCCGCGTCACCGGTGTCACCATTTGCATTTTATTGCCAAACTTTCTGCCCACAGAACGCCTATTTTTATGCTAAACTTATTCAAATGCTCGCCAATGTCATAAATCGGTAAAAGGGGTATTTTATCCTGACAGCATAACTTTCAAGTTTCAAACGCTTCCTAATGTTATAAAGGCGATAGAGTTTTGACGGTTCAAAATGGAGTTCAAACTTGTCTCTCAAGTATGGAATGGAGGTTATTTTAGTGAGCCAGCCAGGATACGCTGTTACATCTTACTTTCTCAGGCACAATTCAGTTCTACGTTTAATTAAAAGTCGGCTGCTTCTTAACTAACAGCAAAGTGTACTTTATTACCTATATTGACAACATTTTACTACTACACAATATGAAGTTTATATATTAGTGGTCCCTCTAGTAAATTCAATACTGCAATAAATAATTGTAAGTGTGACTGTGTGAAACAAAGAAAAAAAAAAAAAAAAAAAACAAGAAATGCACAACTGGGGGTTTTTAGTCGGTTAAAGGCCGACACTACCTGGGTCCCCTTCCCAGGTGTCTGTGTAGATTTTCCTCCAGGAGTGCAAAAAAAAAAAAATTATTAATAATATATAGGTATATATA
Source organism: Plutella xylostella (assembly GCF_932276165.1). NCBI lineage: Eukaryota > Metazoa > Arthropoda > Insecta > Lepidoptera > Plutellidae > Plutella > Plutella xylostella. The sequence continues at coordinate 11,141,505 of NC_064012.1, forward strand.
TATAAAAGATAAAATATATATATTATAAGCTTCCACATTGAGTAGTGAGTAGTTAAAAGATGAAGACAAAAAACAACCAAACTCTCACAATATATTGATCTCTCAAAAAGGCACGGACATAAAGTCTGTGGAGTGATAATAAAATCTTTAAAAAAAAAAAAATACTGCAATAAATACTCATTTATTGTCTTGAATTTCATTTGAGTCCAGTAGCCACTGTCCTATGGCACTGTTTTTTTTTTACTTACATTTGCCATTTTACATTTATTTACTCTTTAAATTCATCATTCAGTATTATTCATATGCATCATATTTATACATTTTATTACCAAGAACATTTTACACAAGTTACAAAAGCACTATAAATAAGTAAGTTGTACATAAGTAATATGAAAACGCAATCAATAGAGACAAACATCAACTACGTCTTTCCAGCTCAAGTCACTGCCTCATTACTTCACTGAAAGAGGTTTCTATTGAATCCGAATCAATTTCCTGGCGCAGAAATACATTTATTGACCACCTGCGGTATTCTATCATTGAAGATTATAGGACGCATACAATGGACGGTCCTTATTCCGAGTGTTGGACTCTCTGGTCGCGCTCCGACCTCACTATCATTATAGAGTCGTTATAGAATACCTACGTTTATCTACCAAGCGTAATAACTCTGCCGTCTCGCATTATAGCTTACGCTCCATCTACGCCATCCCTATTCTCTCTCCATTTATATTTTATTATCTTTCTAAAAATAAAACCATTGAATAAAGGATGACATTGGTTTCTATACTAGCTATTTTAAAGTCTATTAGGATTTCTCAGTTATCATTAAAGGAATATTGATTAGAAGCTCAGCTCACATAAATTAAAGTCCCACTATCTAACTCTAAATGGAGTTGGAAGCAGGAGTGAGACGAATTCATTACTCGAACTAAACCAGGCACAGGTGTTAGGGTTGTCAAAACTTAAACCGATGCCCGTAGTGAAACAGTGGAACTGTTAAAAGTAGGTATAATGCAATAGATTCGGGGGCAACCTTCAATTAGTTGCCTGTTCGCTTCAATTTAGTTTGTCGGCAAGACTACTAACATAGGCACAGGCTTTTTGTTTGTTAATTTCAGAATGCATCGAAACTAATTTAGGAGAATGGTCGAACAATGTTAGGCTGTATTTATGTTACATAAGTAACTGACTAACTACGGAACATTATATAGTAAGTATGTTATTTTTGGTTCATTTTTTTAGTGGAGATATAGGATTTTTCGAACATGCTCTACAATTTCCTTTGTTTATTCGTTTGATGATTACGATTAAGTGCATCACTACTAAAGCTACACGGTTGTATAAAGATGTCCTTAAAAAAGATTAAGCGTATCAAAGCTTAAGAGACGTGTGTCCAATGCTTTTAAGTAAATAGTATGTTTTGTGAACATTATCAGTGCTCGGTTAGATCAATGAGCCAGCATGATGATAACTAATGAAATACTTACCTAATGATCCACGCTAAAGTATTTATTTCACTCATGTTAGAATAATCCTTTATGCTATAATCTTATCATAAAATTTTCTAAATAAACTCCAGGCTTCCTCAGACAACGAAGATTTATTCAATGCCCATTTCTCTTTGCCATCGTCAAATCCATTTTTCTCCATTTACTTCATTGTTCTTGAACTGTTTCAATAAACCAAACCATGGCTGAAGGCTTTCGTTTAATGGGCCAGAGACTTATTATGAAAAAGATTCACTTAAGTATTAAACATTTTCCACGGACTGATCAAAGTTACATTTATTCATTAGTAAGTTTAAAATTAAATTAGTTACTGCCGCCGGCGCTGCTCCGAGTCACCACCTCACTTTGTTTCCTTTTTTATTTGCTCTTTCACATTATTATGAAGTTTATTAGCGTCGGTAACTCGGTACACTTTGAGTGCGAAAAAAACAGAGTTCGTTCAAAGTTATTGTACCTGGCTTATGTTAGTCTTCATTATGTTTCATTTAGTTTTATCAAACAAAGGACAGTCTGGGTCTGTACATTATTTTTACATGTAGGTACAATTGTACATTGTTAATTAAGGTTTCATTAATTAATTACAAAACTTTAATTCTCTTTATATTTGTATTTATCTTTATGTAGTAATGTTATTTTATAATAAAAGTAATTATGCCGCCGTTTAATTTCGTTTTTAGATAATCTGATTCTGTTTTGCTAGTCGACCAACAAATGTTACAAATGTTACAATCAATGGTTTAATTTTTAGGGAGTACGTCATTAATATTCTGTTCTGTTTACTAAAATAGAGTTATATCCAGCATTGGACAAATTACGCTCTTGTGATTAGATATACCTACTTTGATGAGAGGTAAAATTACTTAAACCACACCACATACGTATAAACTATAAACGCATATGTGGTACCTATAAAGTAGGAGTGTACTCCGCTCTCAGTTCAACAAGCCTTTTTCATACTAACGCCATTAAAAGTTGAGCACTTATGGCTGCGTTAGCTTAGAAAATTCAATTGTAAGCTTTATTGCTGGCGAGGTCATTCGAGGCACTATAACGGCCGTGTGGGCCGCATACCAGCCGGCCATCTTGTGTGTTCCTCTATAAAACCCCACTAAGTCTAAGCGGTGTACGATGCACCACCGCTGCACTACAAATTTCGACCGCTCTTAAGAAGTTCCACCCCATCCATCTTAGTCGGGAAGTGAAGTGAGAAAACAAAAAATGAATGTAAGTTCGTGCATTATCGAGGCACGGCTCTCGCGCGCTCCCGTGTGGTTTAACATGTTTGCGACTGTCAGTCGGTCGGTCGATTTGGAAAAATTGATTTCCATTCACAAGTATTTTCCATTTGTTTGCACGCCGTGGAAACTGTTAGGGCGTACATTTTACGAGTTCGATGGCGCTTAGATATGATTCGCACGGGCTGATCTTCTGTGCCTGGGGATTAGTATGTATGTATTGGTATTTTGACCTATGTTTTGTGTATATTGAGGTATAGCTTTTACAGATGAACAGTATAACCTAAGACAAATAATTGAGAATTAGGGTATTTAATTGCTTATATATAATTATATGGCTTTCAAGAGATGATAGGTACCATGCAAAAAGATTTCATAATCAATTTAAATGCACAATGTCATGAAACTGAAACTGACCTTAACTAATTAATATATTCAGGTGAAAATATTAGTCAGAACTCTAGGTTTAGCTAGTGAAATGTTACATGTAAAGTTGTCCGACGGTCGGAGAGTGCAATTTCCCAGCGCCGCAGGTAACATAGCAAAGTTTTTTATTCAATTAATTTAGTCGCAGTCCAACTTTTAGCATTATAGTACTATCCAACATGCAGTCTGATAGTGCTTTGCATACTACGCTAAGGGATTTCGTGTTAGTCAAAGCTTAAAAGTATCCGGTTAATCATGTTTCCGTGCATAGAAAAAAAAAGCTTTTTATAAAAAGCTCTGCGCTGCATAATATGTTTGTATGCATTGATAGGCGTGGGCGTATGGTATAATGAAAGCATATTTAAAATCCTTCCTCAGCGCATATATTTTATGTGGGCGCTTTGAAGTACCTACTCCTCAATATTACCAATAAGATAACACAATATGTTGCACTAGTTCTACTAAACAATTACACCTACAACGTAACTTTATATATTTCAAAAAAATAAATTAAGTGTGTCTTACTTACTATTCAGGATACCTGCAAAATATACTTCTTCTGCAAAGTCTAATCTTTAACCTGTAAATATAGAGTAAATAATTAAATGAAATTTACCTGTGTATCTCAACCAGCCGTGTGTTATTCCGTTCTTAGAAACTTCAATTACGTTCCAATTATGAAAGGATAGCCGCAGGCAGTAGGTACATGTGATACTTGATTAAAATTGTTGCGTATTTTGTTTCAAAACATTGAACATCTCTCTTTGTATACTGTGAGTATGTTCACTAATTGGATTATCTCGTTCTTGTTCTCTATTTTTAACCCCTGACGCAAACAGAAGTATTGTATTACTGGCCCCACATTGTTTATTAATAAAACTCCCCTTTTGTTTGAATATCATCCTGGTACCTAACTAAGACCATTAAAATATTTTTTCTTTAATAGGTACTTACCACAAAAAAAATTATTCGACGTTGAACGTATTTGACAAATTTATAAGGCAGTGTATAATGGTTAAATATCAGTAGAAAACTGTCTTAAGATAACTGAAAAGATATGTCTTCTTGGGATGTTGAAGCTCGTGTGTTAAAAACATCAATTGAAACATTACGTTGAAATTTCTTCAGTGACAAATATCCTTGACGGCTGCGAAGTTCGAACGAACTCTGTCAGTTCTCAACTTATTTATACGGTCTCTGTTCAGATTCTGCCGAGTTTATTTTCTTTCTTCTTGAAGTGTTCTTATGTTTATGGAGTATGATGAGACGAGGGCACTTTGTATTGTGTTCCTGATTTAACGCTATCGGCTTTTGATGCGTACGGTATTGGGTTTGAGAGTGTTTTGCGGCGAAACGTTGGGCAAATTAACTTTTAACCACCGTTATTATATTTGCTCAGCGGTGGGCGTGTTGTTATTGCGGGCTCAATAAAGTTAACTGTTTTATCGGTGTATTGTTAATGCTGTGTTTTATGATATTGATACTATGTTTCTGTACACGTATGTACATAGTATGGCTTATGTTTGTGTAACTGCCGTTGTGGTCTAGTCGTAGAAAAGCTTCTAAGTCATCGCCCAAAGTTAAGTTCCTTTCGCGAGTTCGATCCTAGAGTTACAGTATGGTTCTAAGTTTGATTAGGTATATAGAAAACTAATCACCTTAAGTCCAAAAAAAGAAAATAATCCTGTCGTTTGAATATATAGAAAGTCATCGTCCTATTGGGTTATTTATTTATTTATTTATTTATTGAAAGTTACAAAAACAGATTGTTATTAACACATTCTTATAAATTCATGCTTGTGGATCTTAATGTAAATAACAGTCCAAAACTATGTAACAAAAACATGCTAGAGTAGTTTGCTACACAAACATTTGTTTAGGTTAGTAATAATATTTTAAATTTAATTTTAAATCTATGAGGTAACTAGTTAAACTAAATAGTTAATTAGGTTAGTTCTAATTCTAAGACAGTATACATATTGGCATACAAACAACGTAATTAGGTATGTATATACTATAAGTAGTTTAATTATGTACTTAACAAGTGTTCATTCATTATTGTAAAGCAATTGTAAGTTATTTATGAATAAGAGAGTGCTCGTGTGTACACACCTTGGAACTATATTCTAGGCGCAGGTATATATACCGCTACCTGTAACAACTTACCTTATACATATAAAGGTAACCTGCCAATATTAAAAAAACAGTTTACCCGACTCACTCCTTTAAACACAGTAAGGCACTTTCGTATCATAGGTATTATAACTTTGACGTTTTCACGGTAAACTTGTTCGCGCGCCGCACTTCAGAAGTAATTCGGACATTTACCCGAATCCTCTAAGCATAATGTAGGAGGAGAAATGCTAAGTGGCACTTTCTCCATAGTCGGTTATCTAACCGACAGGGATTGATTTATAAATTAAACGTCATCTCCATATAAAATTCATGACAGTTGTGTCAAAAGTCAACCACTAAGCAATGCATAAACTAAACTAACACTATACTTATACACTCGCGTGCTATGGAAAAGTTCTAGTAACATACCATCGAATTTCTCATAACCGGAAAAGACTAGCTTAATGACGCCGTCTGAAACTTTGAAATACATTTAACAGCGCATCAGAATATTATCAACGAAAAACGAAATTATCTTGATCAAATTGGGGTCATTTGGTGTCCTAGCCTAGAAATAATTATACTATTAGCCATCCTACACACGGCTAATAATCGTTATTCCACCGCGTCTCATCCACCGATTCCCGTGTGCTCGGAGTAAAACAGAAAAATGCTTTTAAACTCACGTCGTGTGCGGAGAAGGGATGGTTTTACGTCACATTTCGGGTACAACAGACCCCCATACAGTGGAATTCCATTTGACGAGAATGCCGCCCTCGCGAGCACAAAGCCGACCGGTGAAATATTGCACGATCAACGCTGAAATCCTTGTGTAATCAACTCGGTTTACTTTTGAATTTTATAATTATTTAACGTCGTGCGGATTACTTACTTGTGAAGGTATAATGGGTAAGCTTACAAAGCTGTCTGTTTGTACGTTGAAGAATATATGTGGCATGTCTAAAACGTAATTCCTGGCCATGACAATGTACCTTCATATTATTTTAATACTTTCTTGCTATCTTCTGACATGTAACATGTTAAATTAAACTTTCAAGCTTAAATAATAAACAAAACCAACTTAGTTAGTGAAAATGTTGTTGAAGTTTTGCTTATTTCAAGTTAATTAACTTACGTTCTCATCAAAATAACATATTACATTAAGGTTCTAAAAACTGCGTGGACGTGCGGGTGGCAGCTGTCTCGAATATGACGGCGTGCCCCAAGGCGAGTTTCCGTGGCTCGTGTGTTGCCATCATATCTGCGTACCTACATGTTTTGCACCGGGGTTTGCTTGCGTACAAAGCATATGTTACAAACTGTTAAAAGGGGTGACTCATGGGTCATTCTGTCTAATTTTCTACGATTTATGAAAATTTGTCCTTTACAAACTACGAGTATTATGTGCCAGTTTCAATACTCTATCTATCGATAGCTGACAGTTACTTCTTTGAGACATCTTCTCATCTTACGGCTTTGAGACATAAAATGTAGCATTCTGTCAAAATCGTATGAAAGTAGCTGTTAGCTATCGATAGATATAGATAGATTTACATGGGTAGTTAGTAATTATTACCATGAAGCAGACCTTATTCTAACCAGCTTTCTCTTTCCAGGCGGCATGTGGCGGTCAGCGCCACTAGTGACGTGGCTTATAGCCTTGTCACTAGTGATGCTAGTCATGGCGCATGCCACGAGTGACCCCATCACGAGTCTGGCGCCGCCGCCGGTCACCATACCCATCCGCCTGACTACCGTGGCGACCCGGACACGCACTCGCGGCCGCAACCGCCGCAAGACCACCACTACGACTACGGAACTGTACGATGATGACGAGCCGCTGACTACTGTCTCGACCACCACTACGCAGGATCCGAGGACTTTCGATCATAGTAAGTGCATTTTTTATGTTTTTGTGTGGAGATTTAATAGGATTTCAATTCGACTGTTCTTTCATGGAACAATATCATTTTCTGTACAAAAGTAATGCGGCACTTTTCATATTTTCTCATCTGATTATCGGAGATATACAAACCATTGAAAAGCGTGCTGCTTTGAATTCAACATAAGAATAACATTCATAAATGAGTTTATGAAACGGTTTTTACATTTTACAAACACAAACCTGGCTCAAAATACTTGAAAAACGAAGTCTTATCATTCTTAAGCAATATAATCCAGAAATTGGTAGGGTCTTTTTCCCCGTGCGATTTCAATCTCGATTGACAGGTTATCCGCAATCTACACATGATTTCACCGAGTGCGGTCGAAACTCAATAAAATAAATGTGATAAATAAGTTGTCAACCACCAAATGGTTCGACATTGCTCCGCTGAAATCTTTATCAATAAAATATACCTTCAGCAGGCGCCGTCTAATCAATCAACTTACGGTTGCGAGGAAAGATTGTGAGGAAATAGCACCACTTTTATTATTCACTTTGATTTCTTCTTTTTAAATGAACTATGCATTATTGATAAATTATTCGATACCTCAAAGTTCAGTAATATTTCAATAGTATCGACGACATTCATGTAGTATCGACGATAGCAGGTTCTATTTCCGGCTGGGATGGTCATTCAAAGTATTAAATCAACTGACGAAGATACTGCACATCCATATAAGTATTATATTTATCATCGAGTCCACATTGATCGAACAAGTGCGCAATTTCGTATTCTATCAGGCAAAAATTGGTGCAACTAAATGCCTACCCCGCAATTGATTACCGCTGTTACGTGATATAAATTATATTTTTAAATGTAAAAACCTCGCAGGTAGATAAGATTTGTGAAATTGTAATATAATTAGACGGTCGTTAAGTCCTACGTGCTTGGACGACAACCACATTTCATCCCTGGCTTGTGGCAGAAGCCGCGCAAAAAAATTCCGATCTGATTGTGAGCAGCTTTTGCGTTTTTATAAAAAAGGAGACACACAGATACACTTTGTATAACACCCTCTTTTATCGGTAATAACTCCCAGCTATTGCCACCATTTCAGCACAAATGCAAACACCGAACAGTTAAAATTCCTCAATTTACTTTAGGTTTAATTGCTCATGTACATAACGACAGCATAACATTTTATTTCACTTCCAACCGTCCCCATTACTAATGTTATTCGAAACACACTAACCCTTTCCAAACTTCTGAACACATCTTTGACAGGCCAGAACCGACTGCCGTGCAATAAATAGAATGATTTAAGTTTTTTGCGCTAAAGTTCACATTCCCGTGTGCCGGTTCTACCCTCTTCACTGTTCAAAGATAATAGACAGTCCCATCTTAAGTCGCATAGTTTCCAAAGGGGTCTAAGGAATTTTCTCGTTGGATCGTGAAGAAATGCAAATTGTTTGTTGCCAATACCGAGTATGAAGTCTGGAGCTGGCGTTTTGCTTTCTTTCAAAGGGGTAGCCAAAGCTTTGTGAGATATTCCGGGCTGGGACTGATTCCGGCTTTGCGCCGCGTTTCACCCGCCAAGTGTCAGCACGACACGGTATAGCGTTGCTAAAAACGAACGTGTAACCTGACGTCACACGTTCACTGTTTTCATTTCCAGACAGTGTATCATAGCTAGCTAGCTACTTAAGCTTATAGGTATAACATAGTGAAATATAATTATCCCTGCTCTATTCACTCTTAAAATTCCTGAAGCAAAAAAAAAACTTTTTTCATTTATCACTTCATAATTGCATGTTGCGTGGTGCAACGTGACAAATGTAAGTGGAGCTCACAAGTTGCTCCAACCGATCCGATCTCTCAGCAGGTGCAGCGATCCGAAAGGCCAAATTAAATTGGTCGGGCGTTCCCCTTGTAGAAGAGAGGGAGTGAGGAACGAAGGGGGGGTAAAGGCATCATTTCACGCCTCTTGAGCGCGTATCGGGCCAATATTAGGTTTATTAGATAGATTGCCCAACATGAAAAGGAATTATTAGCTTTTTTGCTTGACTTTTATCGATTTAAGCCAGATTTTTAAGCTCGAAGCTATTACGAAGACTGAAGTGATATTAAACTCTGAGATCGGCGTAAAACATTCATCGGTTTTGTAATAATAGTTGTAGGTTTATTCAGAATAAACATGACACATATATCTACGTTTTTTATACAAAGGACCGTTAACTTACACCAATGGGTTTTTTATGTCATTAATGATGTTATTAAATATTTCCAGCTCATTGTTTGTCGACATTAATGAAAAGTAAAAAATCACAGTGTTGAATTTAATTCCGTTGGAACTGACCACCGCCCGCAGTAAATGGTGCTAGCTTATTTACCAGCAATTTGGAAACTTTTAACAACCACCGCCAAACCTATATAATGGCTGCATTTATCATTTTTAATAAGCCGCACTGAAAAACATTGTAATACGTTTGTGGACATAAATTAGTAATTAAAAGTTCCAGTTTATTAAAATTTTCACAAAATTTATCAGAAAATGTTTTAAAATTAATAACGTAGCTATCTGTTTTATATAATTTAGCTGCGCCCACGGGCTAGACTATTGCCAAAGCCTTAAAACATGTATTTGACACGATCCATGATGTATGCCACTGGCGTGCTATTCCATTATTTTCCCAGTTTATTATGCTGATACTTTACCCACTTGGGCCGATGCCAGAGATCTACTGTGCGGTACAGCGGACCACTTGTGAACTTTTACAATTAGGTACATTCGTTTTAAATGTCATTTAGAATGTACGACGGTTATCCCAACGGTTTTTTAAAGTTATCTTCCTCTTGTTTTTGAACATAATGCAGTTATTTTCTTTTTTCTGTACTATATTCGACAGTGGCCGTAGCCTCGAGTGATGCGCAGTCTCTTAGTTACAGTTTTTAGACGCCAAGTTATGTAATAGAATTTAATTAAAGATTATCTCTACATAAGACATTCTTCATAAATTTACACACCGAAATACCAGTTAAATAATGTTTACGGTTCACCAAGTTACACTCCATATTTAATTCACTCGACATTACATTCGAAGACCAAATGTTTCGGCTGAAAATACACTAGGTAATCGTTTGTGTCAGTTTTTACGTAGTTTCTGCCCGCTGTTTGTTTCGTGCATACTAAAAACGCTGTTCCCTTTCAGGCCGTGTTAGAAAAACTGTAATAGTATTAAAACGGGCACGCTGACAACGCTTTTTTAAATCCTATAAAATATGCAGACGTTTCATGTTCATGTGACAGTTTTTTCTGCGCGTTTATGTCATGGCATGCGAGTAACTTGTTACATGTGATCATCCCCTTTTCCATTGTTAAAGAGAACTCGAATTAAATATTTGCGATATGTACAAAAATATTATTTGGCACACCTGTACCTCTATGTTAAGTAAGCCATGCGTACTTATGAAATAAGTCAGCCTTATGCCCCACAAAAAGGCAGAAGAACTTTGCGTTCAGTTCAACACAGTGGAACATTTGCAACTTTTATCACGGCCATAAACAGAACAACTTTGAATTAATCTAGTACTTGTTCTCTGCACAGCGCGCATTATTTTAGTCCGACGAAATAAAACGCCACGGTATCTACCATCAAGTTTTTAGTTAAACGTTTATGAAATGGAAGCAAAGAGCTAACAATTACATTTAAACTTTATTACTCGTCTGCGGCGAAGCCTGTAAAAAGAAAGTGAATTTCTCATAACTTTTTGTTGTAGTGGATGGCGACGATACTTATCATAAATCATGATCTTAGGAGTTGTGCCTGACTGGTGGGAATTGCCCGCACATACATAGAAGTTACGGCTTTGTAGCTTAAATTTCAAGGACTGTGTGTTGATGTTGATGCAATCAGTCATACTAAAACTGTTTCCCTATACACAGTGGGCAAGGCAGAGTATGTGTCATTGTCAGTGGCAACTTGAGTCGCTGTTGGAGTGCGTCGCACAACTTGAGACTGTGATGAATCCTCGTCGAACAAGACTGATGCCGTTTTGACAGGACACCCACGTCTTGTATAGACTCATACAATTTTGGCTCTTATTGCGAGAGTGTTGTCTTTCCATCAATATGTATGAAATTTGAAATTTAGCTGGACAGTTAACACATGGTCCTCCTTGTCTGTAATGCTAAGTACCTATACACGGTGATACCAGACACAAGACACTCGATACATCGAAAATACATCGAATGTCTGCGTGTGGCCACTGTTGCCATACTAAGTTGTAATAATATGTATTATTTTACCTTCTATTATACTGTCGGAGACCTGATCCGCCTATTATGGGAATATAAGAAATATCATTTTGTTTCGTAAACAAACTTCTAAGATTACAATACTAACATATTACATGTTCATTTGTCTATAGTTACACCATCCCACATAATAATTTAAGGCAAATGTAACAAACAATATGCGGAGGAAAACAACAGTACAACAGAACAATATTAATAATAAAAAAGTGCAGTAAGTTATGGGGCCACTCTGCTATTCTGATTTACTGCTGGCTGCCCGTGATGTACGAACTTACCTGCGCGAACTGATGTTACCCGCTAGGGTTGTACAATGTAGAATACGTTAAATATATCGATGTCGATACATTAATATTATATTATTATAATTACTAATTGGTTGTTGAATTAGTATTTGATTAATTACATTGCCGAAATATAATGGTAACATAAAATAGCTGACTTCTAAAATAGTTAATCTTTTTTTCACGTGTATTTAGTCAATAATGCTGTATGTTTTTCAAAACTATATAATATGAATAAATCCGACATGGATATATATATATATGCCATCATGAGTAAGCCAAGCAAAGAATAATATATTAAGTTTTCCGGGTTATATAAATTTCGCACAGTATATAGACGTAAACACCTTTATTGTCTGCAAGCCAGCGTAGAATCGTACATTATTAAGGCACATCCCTATTTGAACTGGTAACCTGTAAGCGCGGACAGCCCAGGCGAATGAAAGTTTGTATCGGGAGCTACGGCTGAGTAAATTATGCAGTTACTGTTTGACTAGAAAAATACGAAACGAAATGTTGTTTTACGTAAGTAAAACGGTACGGTACCGGCGGATTTCTGGTTTAGTTTTTCATGGGTTCTGTTACTTAAGTTCCTCACTTGTGTAAGTCTATGTTAGCATGAACTCGAGTTCTACTTAATCACGGGTCAATTTTTTACTTGGTGTTCCCACATGCATCTCATAGTTTAGTGACATTATTTTTTAGTACTGTCCGTGTGTTTTTTTATTATTATTTTAATTACTTAAATTGAATGTGTATTTTACATATCGGTGGTCCAGTATATAAATTCTATAAATTGTACTTGAAGAACAAATATATACCTTTTTTCTGATGCTTAAATAAATTCTATTATATTCTACAATTATTATTGACCACAAATGTGCTATTTATAGAAAAAATATTTTACGCGAGTACTGCTTTCAAATTAAATCAAAACAGTCCCGCAATCGCTATATTAGATAGTGGTAGGGTAGCTGGCCTAGATAATGTTTCTTTACCACTAAGCTAAAGTGTATCGAGAATATATTGCGACTCGTTAGTGTTGCTTCACATGTGTTGCAAGACAGCTGGGACTCTGTCCACTAACAAATTGTTTTACATAAACTAAAAATAGCAAAAGATTGGCAAATAAATAATATGGGTTTCACAAGTAGATCTTCTCATAAAGATGTTTAGGATAATTAAACAAAAAAAAATAGAACGCTAGAAACAAAAAAAAATAGTACTACGGCGTAGCCCCGTAGCGCTACGCTGCTACGCCGTAGTAATCTTTCGTAGCGTGAAGTTTTTGGTGTCGAGCAAGCCTTTACCTGCATCAAAATGGGTCTGGGGAACACATAAGTACATTAAGTAGGTACATTGGCCAAAAACTCATACCTTTAGTCTTTTAAGGGGTAGGCCTATGAGTATTATGTATTAAACCTACATATGTTCAATAGTATGTTAGATCCAGGGCATCTATTCCAGCTAGAAATCAAACCCAAGACCTTCTACAAAACCATCAGCCTAACCATTCGCTGTGCCATCCGGACACGTTAAAAAAACACTCCAAAAGCGTGTTTTCGTAAGATTATTCGATGATTTGAGGGATAACTGCGGATATGTGCAAGGCAACCACCGTGAAATTAAGAGAAGGCCTTTTTCAAGCCGCCTGACCTATTTCCTTACTTATAAGTAGGAATATAACTTGGAGGTATCAGCACAACCCTTTTAACGCACTTGGTAGATAAACGTCAAATTCGCTAAAACGTATTCGTAACGAGAAATGTAATTTTTTTACAGGATTTACGTCGTTCCAGACGAACTGGATTTCTTGTAAGATAAAATGCTGACTCTCCGGGATACAAGGAAAAGTCTTAATTTCAGTGTATTAATAAGCCATTACTGGAAGAATAACGGTTTTATAACAAAATAAGTACCTACTTAGTTTGTAAAAAAAAAAAAATATCAGAAAATTTTATATTTATATGATGAATAAAAGCATTTGACTTTGTCTTTGAATACCCCAAAAAATATACACACGACTAAAATTGTATAAAAAGAGCAATATTTGTGACAAAGGCCCCCTTACCAAACCCGCACTTACACAAAGCGTTGAAATTAAATTTACATGGTGCAAAGAAAACAAACTAGTTACGTCGGGAAATTGGCGAAGACAGTGACAAATTGGTTTCACGGGCGGAAAAAAGTCTGTTTTCTACTGTAACAGGAGTTTTAGTTCATTTTTGGAGTCCTTTAAATAAATTGTGTAAACGGAACCGTGCCCACATCCATACAAGTCAGAGTTGTGCTTTTATTCCTGTGGGAAAACTAGTGCAAAAAATAACTTATCTCCTCCCTCTGTTGTGTGGTTTCAATTGGGTTTCAATGCTGTGTTCTGTCAACCGTCACTGTTCTAGGTATTTTTGTGGAGCTTACAACACTATTTCCTACGTATTCATAGAACTTAAAATTTAAAAAATTAAGATCTCAATAAATCGTCGACAAAGACAACAGTTTTAACTCTTGTTTCAGTTAAAGAGTCACATTTGCATAATAATAAATAAATATGTGGAGACAAATAAATTAAATATGTGGTAATTTATCTCACACACGGCCATCCGACCTGAAGCTAGGCAGAACCTGTGTTATGGGTGTCGGACAGCTGATATATCTAAACAAATACATAGATGGATAGATACTAAATATAAATATCAACACCCAAGACCCGAGTACAAATATCTGTCTTTAAACAAATATCTGCCCCAGCCGGGAATCGAACCCGGGACCTTCGGCATAGCAGTCAGGGCCACTACCCACTACGCCATTCGACCGTCAAATAATATATTACTACGTTTTAAATATCTACAAAATTATGAGGTACAACGGTTTGTTTTTTTTTTCAAGTTTCTTTATGGGGATTTTATCAATAGGTCATAAGGAATCTTTAAAAATAGCTCGTACCTACAACATAATCAATAGGCGATAAGGCCGCTTAATGTGCTTACTCCTTCTTTATTATGTAATGTTTGTTGTATGTTTTTTTTCAATAAAGTTATATTGTATTTGTATTGTATAATCAACGGACCCTTTTCCACGCCATTTCTGGCCTTACCGTTTAGCCATATTATGCCGGCGGCCATGCATGTGCATAATGTGCTTGAATAATAATTGTTGTCGCAAATTGTATGAAGCGAGCATTTTCGTTTCGCGGTCAGGGGGTGACTCTCTAAATCAGATAATTTGTGAGTTGCAGCTGAGGCTTAAGGCTTAAATAAGGCGCGTGGCTTGGCCTCAGGGGTCGCTCACTAAGGGCCACTTGCAGGAACATATTAAATCGAGATTTAGTATTAAATCTCGATTTACTGTCAAATTTTATATGGACTGACGTTTCTTAAATCGACATTTGACACTAAATCTAGATTTAATATGTTTCTGGAAGTGGCCCTAAATCTACAAACGAACCTCTTAGAATTGTCACGCAATCGGCACGCTTAATACAAAGGTATAAAGTCGTGGTTAGAGCTGCAGTTTTGTTTTTCCTAAGCTTCGGTCCGCTGCGTTAACCACGGCTCTACAGGCAAAAAGGGTATACTAAGCCGAAACCTACATGTGCAGCATGGTATATCTAAGCCCGAAAATGATAATTAATTAATTCTCCATAGAATCTATATTGGTCACGTGACTTTTTATTATGGAGAATGACATTTTTTTCGCGAATTTTGAAATTCCGATTTCAGTTTCGGGCTTAGATATAACATGCTGCACCTTTTTGCAACACCCTGTATATTTATGAACTAATCGTGCCGATTGCGTGACAATTCTTGGTGGTTCCCCAGAGGCCAAGCCGCGTGCCTTATTTAAGCCTTAAGCCTAAGCTGCAACTCACAAATTATCTGTCGTCGTTAAGTCTAGGTGAGCAGTTAATAGGTCACGGTGTTAGTGGTGTTAGCTTCGTTTATTTGGGGCGGTATTTGAAAACAAAAAATATATTTTCTGTGAAGTAGAATAATATAAATAAGCAATTTTTAGAAATTAACAGGTTTTATAGCATTTGTTTTTAGAGTACGAGTAGTAGGTAAAAATTAACTTTTATCAGAAAATTTTATGTTCATACGATGAATACCTTTGACTTTCACTTTGATTTTTTAAAACAATATAAAAGCATAATTATGAATTACCTATATTACACAAGTATAAGTACCTATTAAATCAACCATCTAAAAATCCAACCGACAATATCGACACGTCATGCTTATTTTGCCAATCCCCAAGAGCAATAAATAAATCTCCGGAAAAAAATCTTTAAAACAAATGGCGCAGAAAATTTAATTCAATCAAATAACTAAAGTGAATATTCACGAGTCTACTCAATTTCCCGGTAAGAGATTTGTAAAGTTGTGACGGAATGGCCGCGGCGCAGGTTGCGGGACTACTTTCATGTTAAGGGGAAGCACTTCTGAAAATAAAAGTGTCATATAAAAACAAATTGACCTGCTAAAATGTTATTCCCGAGATGTCTTGTAATGATATAATAGTAGGTAGAATTTCGATAGACGTAGAAAGAATTTAAATTCTAGTTACATTTTATTTGTTTTTTATCACACAAAAAAAAACACGCACTCACGCCTTGTACTTATGTGTGTGTTATGTTAGTCCCAATGTAATAGGGGGCGGGCCTATTGCCATTTTACGGGCACATCCAAGACCCGAGAACAAATATCTGTGTTTAAACAAATATCTACCCCAGCCGGGAATCGAACCCGGGACCATCGGCTCAGTAGTCAGGGTCACTAACCACTACGCCATTCGGTCGTCGTTGTTTTTTATCGTACAACACAATTTACGTTTAAATAGATTACTATACTATAGTAGTGTTTCGGTCACTGGCAACAACCCAGTCGAGTAGTTCTTACATCATTGAAGATCACTGCGTCAGTCACTAATGAAGGACCCATTCCTTTGACAAACTAAGCCGCTTACGGATCAGTGGCCACAAACCTGTAATTAGCTACTATGCTATTAACGTATACGCTATACATTGACTGTCTGACCTTTCAGACCCTGCTATTATAGCGAAATAAATCTTTTGATAATTTTGATTTGCACAACCTTTTCGAGGTGGGTAGGAATTGTTTGCGAACACACAATAGGGCATGATGATGGCTGAGGATTTGATTGTAATTGTAATTTTAAGCCGTGAAAAAATATATTTTAAAAACGAGTAATTAATGGTCAGATTACTTAGTAGCCACACACTATTGTACGTTGTCGAAATCCAACACGTGTGAATGAAAAGTGTTTTTGTATGCTACTAATGAAGCTTACTGTACTGTGTATTGTGTACATAAAAAAGACTACCAAAAGTATTTTTTTTAATCTCTAAAGATACTGTAAGCTTGGCCTTAAATTAAAAGCAAATTTTCCAGAAGTTACGAGTAAGTATATTGCGAAAGGAAAATCGCACAAGGTAGCGTGCGGGCCCCGACTTAAATATTTTTTTACTTCTTTCGCTAACATCCAGTTGCAAAGTTTTATATTGCAAAAGACGACGGCAAATACACCTTCTCCAAATGTTTACTTTACTACGAATGAAAATATTTTTGAGTACGTAAGCACAGCAGTTTATTACTTAATGAAAAAGAGCATTTTGAATTTACTTTTTAAAAGCCAACCCGAGTAGCCTGTGTACCTCATTACATACTACTAAAGGAACGGTTGGAAAGCCACTTCAAAAAAGTGAATGCTTACTTTTATTTAAATTCCCTGACATAACGTTTTGAAATCACCCAAAGCACAAACCTTAATCTAAATTAGACATTCACACCCACCATTGCCCCGGGCGTTCACAAAAGCACTTTCGTTCAGTTAACTTTCATACCTCATTCAGTTAGTTCCATCCCCCTAACCCCTCCTCTCTGTGTTGACTTTCTGTGCCATTATGCCGCATCTAATCTGTATACAGAGTGAAGTTTTATCAGTGCTGACTATCCCCTTGGCAAGTCAATGTTCCCGATTTATGTACTGGGCTTATTACATTATGGTCTGATATTAAGGGAAATATTAAGGAACGGTTTCCGCACAGACTTTTTCTTTATTCTATGTAGGTTTATTAGTTAAAATTGGTCAACGTGCAAACTTATCAAACGCAAAATTTGGAAAAAAAAATTTTGCACAACCCGTAAAATAAAAATATTAGAACTTTTAGGTAATTAAGAGAGCGGCTTTCAACCGACCCTTCTCACAATCTGAACATGTATCTATCTAGAAGCGACAAACAACGTGGCCGTTGCGGATGTGAACTGTAAACAAACAATTACGTACCCCCATTTAGTTACTATTCCTTAACAAAAGTTCCTTCACTTGTGACTCAGACTAATGTGACACTTCAGTAATAAATTACATGGAACTTTGAAACGTTTTGGGTGAGACTTGATCACAGTAAAGGTGCCGTTTGGCGGTGGAAGACACGCGGTTGCACAGGCGACGACTTGCCGCAACTTTACTATAGTCGGATTTTTAATCTCAGATACTAAATTGACAGATTTTGAACGTTTCATCAACAGTCGATTGTCTAGCCAATAGAACGATACGTCACTTAATCGCGGGACAATCGACTGTTGATGAACTGTCAGTTTAGTATCTGAAATTAAAGAACAGACTTTAAGGGCCACTTGCACCAATATATTAAATCTAGATTTAGTGTTAAATCTCGATTTAGTGTCAAATTTTATATGGACTGATGTTCGATAATCGAGATTTGACACTAAATTTAGATTTCATATGTTTCTGCAAGTGGCCCTACAAGTACTATACCGCTTTCTATATATTTCTATAAGACATGTGCTACCAAACCGTTTTTAAAACGAAATTGCGACAGCGAGGCAGTATTGGCGATGTAACACTTCATCTTCTGCAACCTCATGTCATCTGCCGACAATTCAAATCTTTAAGTGCTTCAAGACAGGATGCGATGCCACAGTCAATAATGCCTTAACTATAGTATTTTTGTCAAAAACAAAAGATCTGTACTTAATTTAAAGTTAACGAACTCATTTCTAAAATAAATTTTTCACTATGCACAAATTACTACTTATCCTGGCTTCCTCGACCCAATTTTACAATCAGTTTCAGTACATTATTTAAAAGAAAGCTTACAGCAAACAGTTTCCTCACAGGCAGATTAGGTACTAAGAAACCTTAGATAACAATCACTAATTATACCGAGTGACTCAACTGATAAATATATTATTATGCAGTCATTTGAGCCGAGCGCAGTCGGCCAACAAAGTCTGACAGCATGCCACAACATAATGACGTAATCCAGCAGTTACCTAACAAATTCCCCGACAATTTAGCCGCTAGCCGCTGTTATCGGGTAATTGTATGTAAATTGGATGGCAACACTAAGTCATGACCCGGGGATGTCGGGCTGGGAACTGGAAACTGTTGGCTGGGTTGTCTGTCAGAGGAATGGTCGGTGCCACATCATTAATTTCTACCTAATGTCGCTTGAAGGCACAGCGAGGCAAGATGTGCTCTGGTTTACAGAGTAGAGTTGTGTCATCTGTTCAGTAAGCGGAAGATTTTTGCTTCAGTCATTTATTTGGTGACATAAAATGATTTCTTTGTCAAATATTAGGAGTGAAGATACACTTAAGATAAACCTAAGATGAAACATAAGGAGCAGTTAATTCAGTTTAAAATGATTATTGGGAGAGGCCTAATAAGAAGGTCGAAGTGGCTGATTATGCCTCTAGGCTCATGATGATGATTGTGGTTGTATCTTTCCGGATGTATGAAAGAAATATGTCATATTGTCGTATGTTTGGTATGCTCTAAATTTTAAATTGTATTCTATACGAGAACGTTGTTCAGAATGACCGGCTGAAATCGTATTACAATAAACTTTTTCTACCTCCTTGTAGTAAAAGTAACTACCTATATATACAGTTGACGAGTTAATTTCTATAAAATATCGTAGCCGTGGCTTTCTATGAGATAGAAAACAGTGCAAAACATAAAACATGGTTTAACAAGTTCTCTAACTAAGGAACTTCAAAGAAAAATATTTTTCCGTACTATTCTAAGGTTCTTTATGAGCGTTGTAGAGGTAAGCCCAAGGGCAAATTTTCAGACTTTTCATGTAATTTATACTTTGTAATAATTAAAACATCTTCTTAGCTGTGATTTTTATTATTTTCTAACATAAAAAATCTTTTTTCATCTTTTTTGAAATCATTATGTCATTTAGAAGATTTTTGGTATGGTAATATAGTGATTTATTTTTGTAAGAGCGTGTTAGTTATAGAGACAGTGTCACGAAAGCTCCTAGGTAGCCTCTGTTCAAATAAATATTGCCACCTGATAACAATTTCTACAAGGTGAAGTTACCACACCACATAAATTTTAACATCAATAAGTGTTCATACTTTTTTAACAACTTACTTAATTAAAATAACTTTGTAGTTGAAAGCGATTTTGAAAACAAAATATTAAACAAATCAAATTATCAGACCAGCCTCCTTGCTGGTGTCAAACTTATATCTTATCTCTTTTCAGTCGTGAGTTAATATAAATAAAAAGTATAATGTCAGGCAAGATGAAATTGTGTGTGGGTAAATTCCACCTCCATTTTTAGCAGCGAACATACAGCTGTGTCTTTTCAGGGAAAATGTGCGAGTGTCAAGTATGTTTTCACATTTAATATTTTGATTGATAGCTAACTGTGGTGGGGTATTGTGGGCGAGCGACTGCCGAACAATTCTGAATATACAGCCATACTGATGTAAGAGCTAAAATGCCATATCACTATACCTCCCCGGTACACTTACGGCAAAAGTTACGTGACTAGCGTATGGATGGAATAACGTGATAATATTCCACTCGATTGACAATTAGATTTTATTTTCCTTTTGTTATTCCACACGGGCTATTACGAAAATAAACGTACATTTCAACACTATCGCTGCATTGTATAAAATAGTTCTTTAAAGCTATGTCTTTAAAGAATTTTGATGCTGAAAAAATACTCTTGATTGACTGTATTAGAAACATCTTGCACTAGTTATCAACGTCGATAAACTGTCTCTCGTTTTTTAACTAACTCATCTTAACCAACGAACCCGCTTACCCACTCTATCTTACCAGAAACAAACAATGTTACAATATGTACCTATGTATATTAAAAGACATAATGTAACAACCCATACGTTACGTTAAACAAACCAATATTTTAAACAACACTTGTACTCGTAGTTACTAATATACAAAAACCAACATAATATACCTACCTCTAGACAGAGAAACATCACATGAGGATAGTCATCTAGAAAAATACAAAGACCAAGAGCATTAATACATTAGTAATCACCGATGCAGCAGTCAGTTAATAGTTGTGCCAACTGTTTCTGTCGGATTTGCCGTTTGGCCGCCGATAACTAATGATGCTGCAGACGTTTCCGCCCATTAATTCTACCATCATGTAGTGCATGTGACAAAAAATAAGACATGTATTAGGTACAACTAAAGCATGTAGACTTATACAGGGTGTTGCAAAAAGGGTATACTACGCCGAAACCTACATGTGCAGCATGGTATATCTAAGCCCGAAACTAAAATCTGAAGTTTGATTTGCGAAAAAATTTTCGATAGTAAAAAGTCACGTGACCAACATAGTTTTTTATGTACAATTGTACAACATCCTGTGTATTGGAAAAAAATAAGAGCTTTAACCTAAATCTGAAAAGTTTTCCTTGGAATAATCTGAAAGGAACGGCTTAACTAAACTGCGCTTAAAGAGAAGAAAATTAGGTGATTCCGAAATTACACTTAAGTATTCGTAACTGATCATTATTAACTTTCCTGAAAGGTGCAGAACAAATAGTAAGGTAGGTAGGTAAAAGTTAGTTATTTATACATATTAGGCTTAGGTATATGAATACACAGTCATTCATACATTTTGAAGTTTTGATATAAGTACTATAAAATTATCTTGGCTGAAAAAACTATAAAATCACAAGTGCTTACTATTTCTAACTAAAATATGTATAAAATTATATATTTTTTTTCATTTTCACAAAATGATAATGGGTGACTAAGTAGGTACATACTTAGTCGTAATAAAAATAGGTATCATGTTATAAAATTATTCGGAACCCTTAAAAGAAGCATGATCACTTGGGAATATTTAAATCCAGCCATGAATTATTAATTCAGACAGTTCCAGTGCATTCGCAGTAGCAAACTCTGAAAAACTAGCACAATTTCAACTTGTTAAGTGTGTTTCATTAAAAAAGTGGCCCCTTAACATTGGGGTTCCTTGTTTTAATTAAGGTTTTCTTGACAATAATTATTATTACAAGGCCCGACATTTATTAGTTTTTATGATTTATGAAAAGGGGAGCAGAAGCTTTATTCATATGTATTTATGGTGTAATTTTGAGATGATTCTTACCAATATTTTCTAAATTTACCTGGCTTTAAGATAATTAATCAAATTATTTATGTAAAATCATCTCGAAAACGCTAAAGATTTATAAGTAACCTTTCACTTTCCATCACCATAAAACTAACACAAAACCACGTACCCGAAACTCAGAACATTTACTAAACAGGCGTAAAAACAGGGTTCATACCTCAAATCTCATCTTCATAGGTAAGCGAGCGTATGTTGTTTATACGACCCTTCTCTCCCCTCCCCTTTTCGACCTCCCTGTGGATTACCCCCCCCAAACCACCAACAGAATACTTTTTCCAAGAAAGTTTACCTGGAAAGCTGCAAAAAGATTCTTCCAGTCAGTTTATAAAACTTAATGAATGGTACGAGGTTTAATGTTGATGCAAACAGACTTTGAATTTGGTTTTATTGCTACTACAAAAAATACAATTTTTTTGTATTTTGTAGAATCTATTACAGATTCTGTTTCAATTACTCATGACTCAGATTCTTGATAAAAAAAAACACGCAGTCACGCCTTGTACTAATGTACTCCCTTGCGGGGTAGGCAGAGGTGCATTGCTGCACCCACTTTTCGCCAGAGTGTTATGTTAGTCCCAATGTGATAGGGGGCGGGCCTATTGCCATTTTACGGGCACATCCAAGACCCGAGAACAAATATCTGTGTTTAAACAAATATCTGCCCCAGCCGGGAATCGAACCCGGGACTATCGGCTCTCAGTAGTCAGGGTCACTAACCACTACGCCATTCGGTCGTCTTAACAACTATTCAGTAAACAAAAGGTAATCCAATTGCACTTGGAGGACTATAAAGACTTCGCTAAAATATTACACCTAATGATAGCTATAAATCTTCATAGCAATCTAACTATTAATGCTAATCTCCCGAGCAGAGTACAAGTGTTGCCACAGTTCTGGGTAGGTAACAGGTATTTACATAACACTGCCTCTGTTTTACTCTTTTCTCTCAGTGGAAAGTAAAATTAAAATAGCAAGGGTGCATTTTGAATCGAGCATAATTTTTCGATAAAATAACCAATATTCATGCCTGCTCCGTTTCTGAATGCTTAATGAAGCGTTCATTTCTCATTTCTGAAACGGCATTATTAATGTGATAGTCAAAATATGAGTCGGCTTATAAATAATAAAGACCTTTCATCTCTCGTTGGATTCCTCAAAAATGGAAATGTAAACATTTTTATTCTTGCCTCTGTACTGAAACGAGATTACATGACGTCGATTGATGTGTATGCGGAATGGCACAGGGTCGGTTCTTTGTTGTTAATGTTTGATTAACCAACACAGATCTAACATCACATTACTTAAAAAGCCAAGGAAAACACGTATCTTAGAACGGTGTTCGTAAATGGAACTGTCGTTACTGCGGCGGTTGTTGTAGAAGTAGTTCGAAGCCGGTATTTTTCGGGCCACGTGCGGGCTACTGCGGTTCCGCTGCGGTACCGCCGGGAAATTTATGTAGCTTCGAGCGCGCCACTACCCGCCTACCACGCCGCCGGCACAACAAGGCACTCCACCCAAGCACCCCATCCAACGCCGCATCACTAAGCGCTGCCCCGCACCAACTCCCAGCAAAAGCGCCAGTGAACGAAATACGATTGCGCCTACCCCTATTTATAACTCCCTGTTTCGGGCCACCGGCTCACCAATTCCCAGGGGAGCCTGCCGCTCAAATATTAAGTTTTGTAAGAATTTTAAATTAGAGCATTAGGAACGGCGTCTCGGAAAATTTAATATTAATAACGCTATCCAACTGAACTTGTCGAGGGTCTCAGAACAATGAATTTTTAATAGTTAGTCTACTTTGCGTCCGGCAATTAACGTAATGAGATAGTGAGTTTAGGTGCGCTTACTAAATTCCCTTGTAGCGTGATTGTATAATTACATCGCGTCTTGTCGGAGCTTCAACTTCTAGTGTTAATATTATTTAACTCAATGTTGGTCCAGTATAGCACTGAAAAATTTATGATACAATTTAAGCTCATTTTACTCTGGCATATTTTTATACTTCTATAGAATCCAAGGTTAATTAAATTTTAAAAATCTATATCTATAGCTAGTTACAATCAGCGTTCACAAATCGAAATCGAAATCTTATTTTCTACACATATTTATTTAAAAGTTCTTGTCGGGTTTCCGATCCTATAAGTTAATTTTAATAGGTATTAAAGGTCCATTAAAATTTCTATTTAGTTTTGGTTTACACTAAAAGGTCACTAAATACTCGTAATGCTCTATTTTTAGCTCTGTGTCAGTTTCATCGCTTTAAACATACCTAATAAATGAAAGGGTTCCATTAGCAATTTTTAAAAACGTTTAGGTTATTTAAAATTATACCATAATTTATCTACGTTTTAGTTGTTAATATTCTGATGCGCTGTTAAATTACTCCAATATTGCAGACGGCGCAATTATGCGAGCCTTTTCCGTTAGGGACTAATTTGGTGCTATTGTCACTGGAACTTGTTCATTGCTCGTGAGTGTATAGTATCATGTACTTAGAGCTGCTTTATTTACAGTTCGGTTGAAGGTTTCACGGTCGCCATCCATCATGTGTTTACGAAGAGCGACGGCAGAATGCAAAATGCATTTTGAACAACCTTAAGCCATCGATCACGTAGCCTTTTTGTTACTATTGGAAAAGCCTCTCTATGTAGGTCGTGATTCCTTTTTCAAATCAAAAAATATACGAGTTCGTATCCTTCAATGACAGTTACTGAAAGTTTCATAAATCTAATTAGGATTCTCCATCGTTTTGGTCTATTTTTATTTAATTTAGAGTATTTAGACTAATTTAATACTTAGCGAACCTATCTAGGACTTATGTAGATTGATAATTTAAAAATTTAATTTATACAAGTACTTACTTATGTTTTTACTTATTTAACTGTTATATACATACTAACAATAGGGTTCTGGATACCACTACCCTACCTTATCATTTGACAGAGCGACGTTTTCTGTAAAACAATATTATTACTATAATAGCAATTTTCCATTTATTGGAAATGTTATTTTTCCATCATATTCTAGAGTCTCCTTGCTTTTTTATGATTCCGTAAGCAGCCGCAGTCTGAAAGCGGGTTCGTTTTTGCTCTCTTTCTTCAGTGTTGCTTCGTAATCACAGTCGCTAGGGAATAGGGATACTATACAGGGTGTTGCAAAACGTTATACTAAGCCGAAAGGTGTACTTAATTAAATGAATCAGACTGAGGGAGTCACTGTGTTTTTTTTCTGTACTTACAACTTTTGGGAATTCGCGAAAAATAAAATTATTTTCTATAGTAAAGTCACGTGACCATCAAAGTTTCTATGGAGAACCTTATTTTTTCGTGAATTTCCTAAATTCGTAGAACGTTGTTGTTAAGAATGTCTTACAGAGTCACCCCCTGTCAGCTTGGTATAAGACTTTTGCAACATCCTGTATAAGTTACTGTACTAATTTGTGTTGCTATTCGAATGCCAGAGTAGGATACTTATTGAATTACTGGCTCAGTCACGTCATTAATATGCATTTTTCATGTAATTCGCTCGGTTTGTTTGAATATCTTATGTCGCGATTTCCGTCCGGCTTTCCCTGTATGTATGTGTTTGGATTCTACTGCAGATATTAAATGTACATTTGCAACCATACAAAATCAATGTATGTTTTGTAGGTTCAATACAATAATTTTATCTATTGTGTACTTAGGTGATACTGTAAGAAATTTATGATAGGTGCATTTAATAATGTTTATGTCATACATAACCAAAATGGTCATCACGACCCATTACGTCGCCACTGCTGGGGCGCGGGTCTCCTTTCAATGAAGGAAGGGTTTAGGCCTAGTCCACCACGCTGGCCAAGTGCGTGTTGGTGGACCCCAACACAAGCAAGCTTATGCTGAGAGAGTTGTCGGGTAAATGTTCAACCCGACTGTCAGATGTTTTGAAGCCAAGTACCTTTATTTGTAAGAAATATGCTTTAATTACCGACGCACTTATTTTGTCTAGCGACAGTGTAGCGCCACCCTCACCTAGGTACCTCATTTTGCCTGTCTAGTACCTAATCCATTGCTTTGTCGCCGGCTTCTTACGTCAACATTCCCAGTAATACATCACTGTAGGGGGAATCACAAACGTATGTAATGAATTAAGCGTCGGGACAGGTACCTACATGTACCTACACCGTCATTTGTCAGCGCAGAATTAAATAATCCCGGAGCTCACGAAAGAAACCCTCGTTTGTTCCAGCGCCGCTTTAACGTCATATAATTATTACGAAAACATTTCTAAAGGCAACTGAACCGTGAAATACGAACGTTTGAAATGAATTTTCTGTGTTACTTACTTTTGGTGTATTTAAGGTTACAAGTATTAAGGCATATGTACTTTTTTGCCAGTCTAGACCTAAAATTTATGAAATTGCTCTGTCATATGTCTAATTGGCAGGTCTGACTGTAGATAGATAGATAGATAGAGTACTATTTATTTTTACACCAATAAATAATTAACAATTTTATGTAGTCACGCTACCATAGGGTATAAAAGGCGTCCTTATCGCTTATAGCGATCTCTTCCAGACAACCTTTGGATGGATGGACTAGAGATATAAAAGGTTACTGTATTACGTAATAAGACTCGATATACATTTGGTTGGCTACCTTTCTTTGTAGTAAATCACACATTTAGCTAATATAATCGCTACTCGATCACTGATTATAATTATAAGTTTTATGGTCTCGACGCGACGACCGAGACGCTTTGCTTAAGCATATAAGTATATGTTACTGTTTTTTATTCTGTTTGTTATTTTTATGTTTTTTTTTTGTGTCAAGTCAGTCCGTGACTTCACCCAAGGGTTCTAGTTGAAAACCAGCGCTATGGTGTGGTTTAGTACCTGCCATAGCATCAAGCTGAACTAGAACCCATTTCAGCACCGAGAAGCAACATTCATGCTTTTAATTAAATACTTATTTTTTTATTTATAACCTTTTTCTTGTTGTCTAAATGTATGTGTTGTTTCTGTGTGTGTTAGAAATAAATAAATTTTCTTTCTTTCTTTCTTTGATTAATTTCATTCCGTAATTGTATTGAAAGTAAATGCTACACCCACGTCCGTCCTCCAAATATATCCGAGTCCGAGTTCAAAGTGGCATTGTATTTATAAATACAATAGTTTATAAAACGTATAATATCAAACGGATCACGGATGAAGGGGAAATACTCGTTTTCAATAGGATCACCAAACGTAAACGGACTATTGTTGTCAACGGGGAAAATAATCCATACTGGGAATCGGTCCTTGGAAATGTTTAAAAATACACACACGAAAGTAATGCGCTTATGTAAATAAAAAAAACTGGGCAAGAGCGACCCGGAGTCCACTAGATCTGTGTACTATTAAAAATATCACATATTTTTATACTAGGTAATCTAGGTTAGGTATATAGGTTGTATGTTTTTGTATTAATAAGTATTTTTTCCCTGAAATTGTACCATTAGACAGCAGACCCTATCGTGAATTAACAGACAGACCAGGTTTTGTAAGAACATTAGGTAGGTAGGTATATTATGTTGTGTTTGTTATGATTAACAATTTGATCTGAATTGAACTAAATTTATGAATTTCCATAGTTCTAGGACAACCGTCCTAGGAAATTAAATGAGGCCTTCCTCATCTTTTTCACATATAATATAATTATATATTGCACTACCGCTTATTAAAGTCCCCGTCATTTCTCCTCCACAATCGCCATCAACTACTCCTTCCTAACAATCTCTCTCTCTTGCAGCGGATGTGGGCACCTGCGAGGTTCCTCTCGGCATGGAGAGCGGGCAGATCTCCAACGAGTCTCTGTCAGCCAGCTCCAGCTATGACCAGAGCGTCTCGCCGCTCAGCTCCAGGTAATGAGAAGGAAAGAAAGAGAGAAAGAAAGAAAAATAATTTATTGCCGAAACAGTTGCGACGATACGAAAAAAGAAACACTAATACTAATCATAATTATTTATAAATATAAAAAACAGTATTTCGGCAAAAGGTGCCATACTTCGCATGTGCTGCAGAAAACAGATATATGTTTTGTGACAGCGCTGTTTTTCAGCATGTCCCTGAGTGTTGTGATAAATAAGTAGAACATCGATGAGGGTGTTGTGTCTGGGCAGTAGAGCTGGTTTCTGAAAGGAGAGATTGTCAAGATATGATTATATAGAAAGATATAACCTTAATTAATTAAGTTAGCTAAATAGTCTTAAGGATATTTCACGAAAGAAGTATTCAATCACAAAATAAATTAGTATGCACAAGCTAGCAATCATATTAACGCTTCTCCGAAGTAACGATACTTAAACGAAATTTATCAAATTATTGAAATTGCGTTGGTTAAGTTCTGAGAAGGCAACAAATAGGTAATGTAGATATTGACATGCCTAACATCAAAATTAGAAGTCAAATAACGTCTGTTTGCGTACAAACATGACTGATCTTGTCGAGAATTTATGAGGGGCAGCTCACCTACGCAAATTCCATTGTTTGGCAAATTGTTAGCTGCGTTCGTCTGTCAGCAAACATTTCATTAAGTTGGGAGACGCGAGGTGCTTCGTACCCGTCAGAGAGGGGAGAGGGGAGGGGTGGGGAATATTCCGCCGTGTTTAGTGTACGACTGTGACTGTAGGTAGGATGTGAGGTCGAGCGACGACTCTCTTCAGAGTGCATCAGACAGGCAGCCAGCCACCGCACGTGCCACCAGCCTCTACAAATCTCCGACATCGACAAATCATAAATAAACATATACTCAGTATGTTATCTAGATAACTTAACCATTTAATCCCCTATCACAAAAAACTAATCCAGTCATTTCTCAAAGCTCTACTTCACTTTTATTTATGACCCTCACTGAAATTGCTCACTAAATTATGCATTAACGAAAAAAATAAGATCATCTGTAAAACAGACACAAAACAAAGTTTATGAAATATGAGGCTCGTCGGCGGGGCGGCTCGCATACAAATGCGGGACAAAGCGAGGCGGATACTTGCGACAATCGATACCGGGATTGGGACTTAAATGGGGCTATTGTTTAATCACAATAAGGTTCGATGATACGGCTAAGTTGTTACAATAATTATGAGCCTTCCAGCGCAGCGACGCGGGCTCAAACAATTAACGGGAAGGCTCACATTGGGAGGGAGCCCCACATAAGCCGGCGCGAGACAATAGAGCGCAAACTCGACGCTCGTTTGAGAAATTCGCTAACAGAAAATTAAATTTTCATATGTGTTCGGAGCGGTCGTGATCCCAGTAAAGCCTTGAGGGTGCTCGGCGCGCAAGATAACAAGACGTAGGGGCGTTGTCAGCGCGCACTTTGCCGGCCGTATCATAGGCGATTGAGCGAAAGCTATGTTAATTCTTCGTTTACCGCGGCCCCTCACGGATGAGATTGGGCGTGAGATATTCAAATTTAAGTCGCTCGGCTCGACCTCGCTCTATTGACAAACGTAACGTGGAATCGTTTCAGACTATTTGTTCAGACTGTAGCGCTAATTTTGTTTGCTTATGCATCAGGGTGCTTCGTGTAATACAGGATGCATATTTAAATCTCACGTTTTTATTGACTGCGAAGCCACTCTTAGTTAGATTGCTGTTTGTGCAGGCAGATTTTATGCCATTTCACCGTATTACCATAATGGGTCTAGTTTGTTCTCGTCTTTTAGCCGTAGCTACACATTACACTAGTTTTATGATACTCCATTCTCAACTGTGGTCCGTTGTCCGTCAGGATTCGTACGGAGATCCGCGGCGGCGCGTGGTGCCCCAACGGACTCATCACGCCTCAGAGCCGCCAGTACCTGGAGGTAGACCTACACGACGAGTACCTCATCACCGCAACTGAAACCCAGGGCCGTTTCGCCAACTCTGTTGGAGTAGAATTTGTGGAGAGCTACTCCATAGAGTATTGGCGAAACTCACTCATGCGCTGGGTTAAATACAAGGACTTCAACGGAAGCAGGGTTACAGTAAGTCCGATTTTATACTTTATAAGGGTAAAACGTAGGAGTGGTTCTCGCTTGGCTATCACATGGAATATTTACAGACTGGATATCGCAATTCTATGGAAATCGCAGGAATATATCTAGCTTGGGAATACGGGTGTTCATCATTGATTTATCTCTTCGAGAGATCTGTAAACATTTAAGTTTCCAAGTTAATACTTCAGACGGTGAATCAATCAATGATCAATGTAATTATGTCCCTTTGAAGTGTTTTTTTTTACTTTCTTTTACGACAAATCAAGCTTGAAGCCCTTCGGAATAAGTAAATCAAGCATATTAAAAGGGAAACCTCAAAGAGGGTATTAGATTTTTTTGTAGAAGCGCCAAGAATGACTTTAACTTTAACGTCTATTAAAAAGTCCAAAGATAACCTTATCGTATTGCAAATTCCTGCCACCGGGCGCGGACTCTACAAAATTAACGGAGATAAAAAGAAATATTGTACATTAAACATTTTGCGCTCTTTTAATTTTATTTGAAGTCTGCTGGCAAATTATTATAATGTCAGTTGAAGTATATTATGCTATAGATATATTTAAGATTTACGTATGAAACATTGTGTAGATGCATATAACTTCAAAATCGAACTATCAAAATTATTTTGCTAACGATATCGGACAGCCGTAGCCGTAAAAAAGTTTATATAAAAAAAAACTATATCTTTATCGAATAAAAATTTCCTGCACAGGACCCTTAATCCCTTACTTTACTGCTTTTAAAAACCACACTCGTTTACCCATGAGACTCCATAAATGGAAAATAACAAGATATAGAAGTTTTGGTCTTACCGTTTACGGATTATAGGATTTACATGTCTCTGTTGGGGTAGTATTACATAAAAGTTACCCCACCCAGGCGTAGCCCAGCCCGATATCATATTCTGTTCCCTTCATTAAAACTCACTATAAAACCCAGTTCGCTCTTGGTAAGAATAAAGGAAAAAATATAAAATAGAGATCATTATCGACATTGTTTCAAACTAGAACACGACTCGATAAAAACCGTCTACGTATAAATTTTAGCGTCTTCTATAATTGGTTTGCAAGGCACTAACTCAAGGCTCTAGATAACGTCAACAACTTACAGAAATCAATAGAGAATGGAAATGGAATCGATCAAAGATACTTGAACCAAGAATAGCTTTATTTAAATCTGCGACTTTATTGATATCTCAGCATGGATACTTACTTCAGAAATAATATTCTCCATGACAAAAAAAACGTATTTTTGTTTAACAATGTAAATTTCATAAGGGATTTCCTTCCAGCTGTTACCCGGAAACGTGAACACATACATGCCAAGAAAAGTGATTTTGGAGGCGCCATTCATCGCGTCAAAAATCCGTTTCTACCCGCACGCCGCACACCCCCGCACCGCCTGCATGAGGGTCGAGATCTACGGCTGCCGCTGGAAGCGTACGTACCTTCCACTTATCACTCACTGCCTTGCGATATGTCCCGGGACCACTTAAACAGCCTATGCGATGGTGTATGCTGGCATTGTACTTACACTTCCAAGAATGACTTACTCCTGCATTTGTTTTGTTGGTGCTGAGCGTTGTGTTTATCTTGGGACGACTTCCACAGAGGCTTTGAAGGCGTATTCCGCGCCTAAAGGAGGAAACATGCAGGCCATGGCTGGAGGCGCCCGCTTCGAGGATCTGTCGTATGACGGACTGATGCGGGACAACATGATGCAAGACGGACTCGGTCAGATTACCGACTCCCTTACCGGACCTAATGACTTTGAACTCCTGGACACTTCTGACACCCGCGGTTAGTCTGCACTTTAACCTTTAGCGTTAGTTTTAAAATAGAATTCTCGTGGCGAAGAAATTTCATTTGACCTTATCAATAGGACAGCTGTCTAAGCTCGTCAATTTAGTAAGTCGAAGGGCGGAGCGAGGTCTCAATCCTAGAATATATCGCATAAATATATAATGTATTGGTTTGTGTGAAGTTATAAATAGATCTACGACACTTTAGCTGCAACTTCTTAACAGATTTGCTAGAATCTCGGAGTCTGACCTTGACCTTGTTCACTAGGCACCCGCTGGGTTGGCTGGAACAAGACAATGCTTCAAAAAGACGAAGTGGAGTTGACCTTCAACTTCACTGGACCCCGGCTCTTCCAACACATCGACCTGCACACCAACAACATGTTCACCAAGGACGTACAGGTAATCCCTTGAAGGCTAGGCAGAGTTGCGATGCACGAACAAACTTTCTTTTGAACTCTCACTTTGATATTCGGACTAAATTATTGCATGAAAGAGCAAAAAATATCATCAAAAAAAACATATTTCTTTGTAAAAGTCAAAAAATCTTATGTAATTAACACCAAATCTTATACATAATTTCCTCCCCTAGCTATTCAAAGAAGCGGAAGTCTACTTCTCGCTCGAAGGCGAGCGCTGGCAAGAGGACTGCGTCTCCTATGAACCAAAACAAGACCGTGTCTCTGAACATGCTCGTACCATCCGCATCGGCCTCGACAACCGCACCGCGACCCACCTGCTGGTGAAGCTGCAGTTTCAGCACCAGTGGATCCTCATCAGCGAAGTCACCTTCAAGACTCGTGAGTTTCATTTGTTTTAACCTTACTTAACGTGGTTTTCACTAGTCATTTGTTTTGTAATGTTTTTTGACACATCTGCTGGAGCACTTGCAGTTCCAGCAAGAGTGGATCCTGATCAGCGAAGTTACATTCAAGACTCGTGAGTTTCTTTTGTTTTGAATTATCTTTAAGAATACCTACCTATCCCATTTCGCGCGCCCCATTTTTTGTTACGCATTTGTTTTGTAGCCACGTGTTTTTTAACTCATCGACCAGTAGGGTCAAACTGCCGTTCCAGCACCAGGGGATCCTCATCAGCAAAGTCACCTTCAAGACTCGTGAGTTTCTTTTGATTTTTTATACATATTTTTGGGTGCTTCGTATATAATTGTTTCGCATAGTAATGTGCTAATACTTCACCACTTACCTGCTAGTCAAACTGCAGTTCCAGCACCAGTGGATCCTGATTAGCGAAGTCACCTTCAAGACCCGTGAACTTATTTTGTTTTATCTTTTGTTTTCGCTAGGCATTTGTTTTG
The DNA here is from genome assembly GCF_932276165.1 of Plutella xylostella. NCBI lineage: Eukaryota > Metazoa > Arthropoda > Insecta > Lepidoptera > Plutellidae > Plutella > Plutella xylostella. Next base: position 11,174,856 of record NC_064012.1, read on the forward strand.
TACCTACGTGCTTTTTGACGCATCTGCTGGGGAACCTGCAGTTACAGCCCTAATGGATCCTGATGAACGGAGTCACCGTCAAGACTCGTGAGTTTCAATTGTTTTCGCTAGGCATTTGTTTCGTAGCTTCGTGTTATTTGACGCATCTGCTGGTCAACCTGTAGTCAAAGAACGAGTGCTTTCTGATCAGCAAAGTTACCTTCAAGATAAGTAAGTATTTTTTTTTACTTCTGTAAATTTGCGTGCTGGATATACTGGGCAGTAAATAAGAGGTAAGTACTAATAAAAATTAGAGCATCTGATTTCTGTTCAGCGTTCTATTGTAACTACCTAGTTTCTCTGCGCTATGTTAGCTTTTGTATTTTAGAAACAACTTTACTGTCTAAGTCTAGGCAAATACAGCGGATACTTATAAGCTGACCGATTTTTTGCTATGTTTTTACTTTAGGTACATTGGCTAGTTTAGTATATTTGTAGTTCAATGACCATTACTTAATGCAATTGTAGCTATTATTCTGAAACGACAGACATCACTGCTCTCAATTACGCATTAATGATCAATGTTTAATGGACACATATCAGTTAGCGGTCACTATCGCAAACCACAGATAGTTTATTAATTGTACCTACACACCGGGAGAAGAATATTCAATATGGCTACTAGATATTCGAACTTAAAGTCCGAAATCGGGTAGCTACTATCTATGACATTCAAACCAAGTTTCCCGGGCAAAACTTTGGCCAACACTAATTACGTACCAAAAATTGTTTATCAAATTTGAAACTCGAAGGATCGGAAGGGTGCTCCAATCAACGCGGCTCAATGCCCGAGCAAACATCCCGCCGCCGGCCGCTCCGAAAAGATTATCGAATCGGCCATTTTACACAAACAAATGAATGAAGGTAATTACCGAAGCGTTGAAGAGAGTGAATGAGTGAGTGAGTGAGCCGGAGCGGCGCCCGGGCTGCCCCGGACAAACAGTCCCGCGGCACCCGTCAACCAGCCGCTAATACATCAATTCTCTCTTCTCTCCTCGTGGACGCCTCTTATCAGCCCAAAGCACTCTCGCTATTTCGCAAATTTTATCTTTCTTTAATTAAAACGCGGCTCCTTTGAGAGAATCGCGTCTAAGTGATAAATCGCCCGGCGCGGAATTAAAAGCCTCCAATTAAGCAAAATCTGTGATCTGAATTATTTCATCCCTTCAAATTATATTTGATCTTCATACAGAACGGGCTATAGACAGTGAAATTGGGGTTTATATAGGACGATTTGTGCAAACACTCTGTCGTTTCAATTTAGGACGCGCTTACGGAAAATACTGATTATACCACTTTTCATCAATAATAATTTGCGATGCTAATTCCTTCTTGCTGTATGATTGATTGTATTATCAATCTACATAAAAAAGTATAAAATTATATAGCCATTTGTACATTGTATAATTAGATACTTATTTAAGTTCCCATTTGCTTAAATCTTTAACCTTAGAAAGTTATAACATTTGAAATCCATCATTGTAAAGGTGGGTCTACGCTAGACGAACCGAGCATGAGCGGAGCACGAGCCGAACACAAATCGTGTAGTGTGGACCGACCTACAAGCTTCGAACGAGCGCTCTTCGAACATTTCATTCGTGCTCGGCTGCGTTGCGCATGCCGCATCGGTTTTTTGACGAACACAAAGGGTTTTGCTTTGCGTTCGACGACAGTGATCGTTGTAGGTTAGTTGTACGTCCACACTTGACACCGTGAACGAGGAAACCTGAATGGCTCCGCTCGTGCTCGGTTCGTCTAGCGTAGACCCATCTTAAGACATTACTCGTATATGTCTTGATAATATACTATCCTATTATCAAAGAAGTATTCATATTATTAAAAGTATTCTCATGTCTCCCTTTCCTCTTCGACGATTTGGACAAAAGAATAAGCTTAGAAATATCAGGAGTTTGGACTTTCAATGGAATATCACAAATCCTACAGTGAAAGGGGCCAGGTGCAGGGGCTAACAACTTCCACAAATACTTACTTATAAGCCTTATAACGGTTCGATTGACTAGTCACGTAATTTCTCTATTCTTTAAAAGAGGGTTCATATGTCACGCGACACCTAACCACAGTGTCACATAATCCCTAATCTTGTTTATAGAATAATATTAGGATCTACGTAAAGCACGCTACGACTTAACCGATTAACCTTATGTCTGTTAGAATACATAACATATCATGTACATCAATATTATGTTTCGGAAGCCAATGCGGCTAATCTTAATCTAGTAGGATTAATTATATATTATCTTGCTTATCCGATACTTTATATAATATGTACCTACTAGCTTCTGCTGGCGATATTCAATTCGTAATTATTTTTTTCACACGTACAAATATATCTGACAATCAGTCTACTGACTTTTGTAATATGATGCATCATTTCTCAGAAAAGTAGGATTATTGGCTGATTGTGATTATGATGATTATAAAAATAAAATAAAATAAATAGTCATTTATTTCAGGTAATGCAGTACCCATATTGTCTTAAAACTAGCTACAATAAAAAATCTAAAATCTAAGTCTAAGGTCTTTTGCAAATAACTAATTATTGGGCAGTGATTTGATGTAAGGCGGTAAATTTTGGGTACAAAATGCATATCTGCTTACCACTTAAGAAAGTGTGCAGACGTGGCTGTTAGTGTTTTATTCACTTCGTTAGTAGCAAACATGAAGTTGGCAAACTTACTAATAATGCCGTCACGACATGTGATCTTTCCTTGCCACGTAAAAGCAAAATACTGTACAGTTTAAATTAATCCAATTAGAAACTTCTTTAATTACGAAAGAAAAAGAAGAATTCTAAATTAGTATTCTCGTTCTTCACCAAGTATTTTAAAGTGGAGAAGAATTTTGAATAATGTTAAACTGAGCTGAATAAAGGTCTGGAATAAATTAGGATTCTTAGCGGTGACTGTTTGTGATGGAATGTTGGATTGGAATTAATGACAAATAAACTTGGCGGCTTACTTGGAGTTTTTCTAACGCAAATCTGTTGGTAGGTATAGAAATAATAATACTACAATAGAATACATACATTGTAACGCTATGTAAGAAGTGAAATAAATGAGCCTGAGCTATATAAGCGTGTGTGAAACAGACACCTTAGCCAGTGAGCGACTCATAACTCTGACAACTAAATTAACTGTCTGGGTTTAGGTTTTAACATATTTTACTTAATACTAGAGAAAAAGTTACGACTTGTCAAAGGGGAGCCGAACACGTTCAGATTCCAGTCCTCTGCTCCTGTGCAACACGATTCTTTTTCAGTACAACTCGTTGCAGTTTTATACAATAAAATTGCTTTTGCAATATGATCCTACAAAAACTATGTTTCCTTTGAAGCCCCTTCCTTCATACAAAGAAACCTTACACCGTTTCACCTTTTTCCTGTAACATCAAACGCGAACTCCAAGTTGGACCTGAAGGAGACGCTTTCAAATAAGTATAATTTTATCTGGCCACCTCCAGCAGCCTGTGCAGGCGTATTGTGTGCCATTGACAATAAACTACGAACATACCTGTGTATCAAAGAGAATGTTACACCCCGTTACACTTCATACAACTCGGTGTTTCAAAAGGGACGACAGAAATTAAAGTTGACGGTACGGGCGCTCGATGCATAGAAATAAAAGCGAACCGTTCTATGTTAGCAATAGTTGTCCAGATTTAACAATTCAGAGTTAGCAAACAGTGGAACGCCGTGCGAAGTTTGTTTATCCTGTAACTAAGTATACGTACCTACAAGGTTTCTTATTTAAAAGTTAAACATAATAGCCCGTACAACAAAAAGCTTTAATGAAAGTTGTCCGCTCAAATTACTAAAAGGCGTAATAGAAGCAATTTCATAAAATGATCGTGATTATCTATCAGTCTGGTAGACAATTTACTGTAACTGCCAGCCATTAAGCAATTTAGATATCATTTGATATTGATGTCGTATCTAAATGTATCGGTTAGTAGCAGGGCGTAGGTGTCAGTTAATTTTATGAGTAAATGTACCTATTTATAAATACAGTATAACCATTCCTCCAACAATTACAAACTTATTTTGATGATACGTTTACACCCACGCAAAACCTTTAACTTTTTGAAATTACATATACACATATATGCCTTAGTTACAGTTACGTCTGTACATACCGTGGGTAGATATATTATTATTATCTTCTCTGTATACTATAAAGATAAGTATTTAAAAAACTGTTTTCACGCACAACACGGTTTACGTAACCTGATTAAGTTCTTCTAAGTAGTTCGCAAGTAGAACGCCCCAAATAACTTGAAAATACCTTGGCCTGATATGTAGATGCTAAAGCTATTACGATAAAGAACGTAGCAGTCAAATTAAAATGGTTGGGGTTGTTTTCTCATGTTATAACAATGTGATATTATAATGAAATAAACGTCATTGTGATAATAGGGTTTCCCCTGCTAAAACATGGCGTCTAATATCTGTTTCGCGTAATTTGATACACTTATGGCCGCGTAATAAACATTTCCGACTGAGAATTTTAGATAGGAGATCGCTCGCACACAAAATTACGTTTGTAAGTGAAATTAAGGCACATGAAGCCATGTAAATGGGTTACCTTCGCATCTTTGACGTGGCATTTGGCTTTAAGTTGATATTATATAATCATGAATCTGGTGGCGCAGAGAGCAGATCTCTTGCTACATTCCCACGTTACTGTCCTAATCGGACGGTGACTTCGATACGGGAAAAATATTCGTTATCGTCTCTTGTACGTTAGTTGGTATGTTCAAATTTATGTGTATTATGTTAATATAAAATAAAACTTATGTTAATACAAAAAAGGTTCTAAGCTATCTTAATTGTTTGGGCAGTTCTTCTTTTTAACCTACATAATGGATAAAAAATTATCCCGAATTTGAAAAAAATAACTTTAGCTTTTTGGTGAACTCTTATAATTTTTATGATAGCTACATTTCTATTCTATCGAAAAAGGTGGTTGGCCGCGAAGTTTAAGTATTTTTTCAAGATTTTCAGAACATAATACGTGGATAAGGCAAAGAAAATTACACCTTCGTCACAGAATCTTTTATTTTTTTTTAACGAAATAGTCTTCGTCGATTAAAATGAAACTTTTTTGATACGTTAATAAACAAAATACCATTTTAGAAAACATATGAAAGAATGGATTTTTAGTAAAAACAAAATATTTATTAAGTAGTTATTACCACTCTGTCACAATTTCAGCTAAAATGAAGCTTGTTTTTGCTATAAATATTTTTTCGCTACTAATTACAGTAAAAAATTAACAGCATAGACGTTAACATCAATGACTAAATTTAATATGATTTTTCCAATGTTGCACTATTTATAACATAACATATAAACGACCAAAAATAAGTTGACTACCAGGAGACACCAATCGTTACAGAGTGGTAAACGATGTGACATAGTTGTAATTCTATTAAATATGCGGCAGCGTTTTGGAATAAAACAGTTTTATTTAAAAATAATAATTTAGTAACTTACATATAAATCATTATGGTTTCAAGTTAGTCAAAAAATTTACTGGAGATATCTTTATTATTAGTATAACTAATGAAATCACACTTGAGAACCTTTGGAGACTGAAATATCCGTATTTCAGGAACTTAAAGGACAAATTTGTTCCAACTACATAAAATAATGTTTATCTGCACAATTAATATTTTCGGCAACCTAAAATTTAAGTAACATACTTAATGAAATTTACGTAATTTGTTAAAGTTTTAATCAGCCAATTTCGAAAATACAGCAGCGGCTCTTAGAACCTGAAAAAAATACTCTTTCCTTTTTTAATTACCTTAGAAGCTGGAAGGACTTTAATGTTATCATCAAACATCCGATAAATCATTCTGCACCATATTAAACAGTCTACCGCATTCATCGTCTGTTCTTGAGAACAATAGCACGAAATTAGCTTTTTCACTAACGAAACTTTTTATTAATGAAGCGCAAGTGTATTGGACGTTCCTTTCGCTTCGTACTTTAACCAAAACGTGTAGTTTCTCTTCAATTTTTCTTTGATGAATATTGTCAGGTTGGAGTGTTTGGTAAGAATGTGACAGATTTGTCGTGTGACAGAGGGGTAAAATGTGTTGCAAAGTCGATTAGCATTTAAACAGTAACATAAAGTGTAATATTCACATGTTGATTTCAAATTAATTGTTATTACCAATGAGTAAATAACAAAATAATAATTTCATTGTATTTTATTTTAACAATTACCTACGTGACGAAGCTGTCGCCGAATAAACACACGCACCTCCTGTCACACTTTGCGGGTGGCCGATACGCGGTGTCTGGATCTCAAAGGGGAAATCTTACCAAGGGGAAAAGGAGACCTTAAACTCAGATCGATGGCAATAAGGACGAGTGGCTCAAACAAATATTTTAAATGGCAACCTACGTGACAGAATGTTACTACTAAAACATTAGGTAGTAAGAGACAAATTTTCAACAATTTTTTTAAATATTTCAGAAATCATTTAAAAATATATATTTTGTTTTACTAAATAGGTAATATCTTCTGGAGTTTAAATAATTTTTTATATTTTATGTTGTCATATATATTTTTTGTAACATTATCGAATATGCGCAGGATGAAGTAGCGGGAGACAGCCAAGATTTGTATGAAATACTCCTCTGTCACGCGGATTTACCACTCTGTAACGTAATTTTAAATACAAAAATATAAATTTATATTTTTGTAAACGTGCACAGCCGTTGTGTTTTTAGTACAATGCACGCTGAAACATAAATAAATAAATTTATATTTGTAAAACTCATGATTTTTTCTTCACAACTGATGGAGACTAAGTTATGTAGGTTAAAAAGAAGAACTGCCCGTTTATCTTTTCAATTTTGGAACATCATGTTATTTCTGTTAGTCTTGCATGTCATAAACAATTGATGAACTCTAGATTTTGAAGTGAAGATTTTGCCACTAGACTAAATCCATAGAAAAATATTTAACGAGAATACAAAAATCAATACAACCATTACAAATAAGATTCAGATATCGCATGGCCAAAGAATGGCACAACGGAACGAAATCGCGACCTCGCATGTTTAGGAGTTATAAAATGATATAATAATTGGAATAATTCGGTATTTACTTAGTATTTAGCGGATCATTTGAATAAGCAGTCGGGTGATTGCCAAGTAGTGGCACAAAAGCCTACTTTACTAATTAGAGTGAGAAACTCGAACGTTCTAAACCTGCAAACGATTAGTAAATCTACACTGGCAAGCAGCCATTTCACCGCAAGGGTCGTTGCCGTAAAATCGAACCAGTTAAAATTAAAACACTGGTAGGGTCCTATTGTACAGAAGAGAATAATATGATGATGAAAACCTACCCCAGATAGGCAAATGCCTGATAATGCCAAAAACTTTATTGCTAAACCACGAGTTACGTCTTTTTTTGCGGAATCAGTTAATACACATATATATCTAATGCATCAGTGACAACTAAAGCGATAATCATGATATTTAATACTAGCTGTGATCTCAAGCATTCTCAATATTATTATGAACTTCAGCGTAACTTAACCCATAATTGGGCATAATTATATAGATCTTCGCATTACTTTAACCCATTGAGTCAAGGACAAAAACCAATGGAAAATCTGAAGTAGTCATGCCCTATTAACAGTTAATGAAGTCAACCCTACCCTGCACATCGCACTACACAGACGCTGCTATTATCAGCTTGCAAAGGGAACGCAGAGGGGATGCGTTCGCTGAAAACCACTACAGATACTGACGAAGCTGCAGCCCCAATAGTAAAGGCTCTTTGTGCCAGAGCCCATCAGCACAAGAATCATCGCCACTGATTACACTAGCTGTCGGATTGACTAGCTGTTTTCATGATGTTGTCACGAAGAATGTATCACAGTAGATTCACTAGCAATGAAAACATTCCAGCGACATATGGAACGTAAATGGCAAATAGAACTTTTTCGTGGCTCGTTACTGTATTACATGAAGCTTTTCCGAAACATTTAACATAATAAAGGGCAACTTCACCGTGATTTAATAATCAAAAATATAATTACGTAAACTCAAACACAATTCTTAATAAGCAAGCTAGGTGTGTTAAAGCATTTTACACGAATTAACCTTAGAAGCACGGCTACAGTTTGGTAGTGGTAGAATAATTTGTGTTAAAGCAAAACGGCTAGTATGCCAGCTATTCGAGAGACAGTTTGCCCTTGCAACAAGGTTCACTTTCGCATAGCACCGCAGTCGGCTTATTTCCAGCAACGTTAGGAAATATCTAGTCAGAACATTATTCTCAACTAAATTGAACGACGTGGTTTAATGTAATAGTAAATTGTTACACTGTTCACTACTACTTCTACATTAGTTTGCACTAAATAGATCTTAATATGGCGCATTAATACTTACTCATCCTAATCCTAACTAATATTATAAATGCGAAAGTAACTGTGTCTGTCTGTTACTCTTTCACGTCAAAACTACTGAACAGATTTGATTGAAATTTGGTATAAGTACATATGATCTAGACCCTGACAAAGAACATAGGCTACTTTTTATCCCGGAATTCCCACGGGAAAACTTTTCAAGGCGAAGCGAAGCTCGCGGGAACAGCTAGAATTAGTATAATTTTCCACAAATACTGAATCTTTAACGGTGTCTGTCTTAAAAGTTTCAATTAGCTCAAGGCTATAGGTAAGCAAGCACAACATTTCCTCTTTTCCTTGTAAATCTGTTCGCAGTGGCCATTGTATCGAGTTTAATTACTTTCTTATCATCCAGCTGCACAAGTTGCACTATTGATTGCTGCACGCCGCCGATGAGATGGTCCAATGTGAAAAGAGCTTAAGACGATCGGGCTTCTAATACGTTAAGCCGGTGAGATTATTGGATGTTCTTATTTTTGTATGTTTTTCTTTTGATGTAGGCTTTGAAAATATCGTTTTTATGTCTATATACACTATACGTACGTGTGGTATAACGATTGTAACTGTTTGGTACAATTTGTGAATTTAATCTTAAAAAAGGAAACCAAAACATCACAATTTAACATGTTCAATTTTCATTTCATATACTAGTCAGTTAATACAAATTTAACTTCGATTAAGATAAAATACTTAACACTTTCGGCGCCATCTCAAAGCGACCTACAATATCTAATCTGGCAATCAATCTCGGGTCCCGAATTCTGCTCCTTAGTTTGGAACAGAAATTAACCAGTTCTGGTGAACTCGTGGCTGTGTAGTGATATAACAATTAGTCCTGCGCGGGACACCCATTCATCGCGCGTGATTGTTCCTGGCTCCACTCAATACCGCCCGCTTCCACTCAGATTAACCGAACATAAAGTGAATCAGATAAATAGTGGAATTCGCCTAATCTCTCATTGATAAGTTAGGTCCCGGAACCCTTTAACTGATCGAATCAAAGAATCACTTCAAGAATGGTTGATGTGAAATGTGCTTATTGATAAGATTGAAATGAAAATAATAATTTTATTTAGAAGTTGAAGGGTGATTGTTATTCATGCTGTGGCTGCATTTGTTATGAAACAATAGCATAATATTCAACTTTGTATTTTAAGTCGAGAACAAATATTTTACTTTTACAAATAATTTACACTTTAACATAGTTTGCGAATGAAACCTTACAATTTGTTATTTAATTAAAATAAGATGTTCATAAAATAAAAGCATTAAAAATGATATTTTAATAGTAGACACAAGTTAGAAAGCGATTAAATTTAGCATTTGATGTATTTAAGGTCACTACTAAACTCAATACAAACATATTATTTCCACCACCATATTCGGAACCCACTGTTCCGTTGACTCTCGCACTAAACCGGAGGTGTGGTGCCGCCAGACGGAGTTTAAAGGTATGGGGGCCTTTTGTTGGTCGGAACTTAACAAATAAAGGACAACCCACTCGTACTTTTAGTTAGGCCTGTATTCATGAGAAACTTTGACAGTAAATTAGGTAAGGAATTCGGAACTATACTGTCAACTTATCAACAAGCCGTGCTTAGTTGTTGGACCTATTAATTTGCGATCTCCTCTTTGTTATTAAAAGTTTGTGCTACCTAGTTTAAGTGGCAGGATTTATTGACGGTAGGTGGAGACGGATATGGGGTGGAAATTTATCAGTGAAATTCCTGTTGCCAGATTACTTAGAAACTTTCATTATGGAAGCAACCAATTACAAATTCTGCTCTGTACATTTTGATAGGGACGTAGGTTTTATCCATCACCCACTCCAAACCTCCAAACACACCAACGAACAAGCGTTTAATTTTGTCCATGTCTCCCGCAGTGCCAACAACCGTGAACCGCTCCGCCGAGTTCCTGGAAGAATACTACCGTACTGAAAACTCTCCATCATCGAAGAAGAAGCGCAACACCGTGACCTCTTTCAAGGTCTCCGTGGGTCTGGCCTGCGGAGCCCTGGTGGGGGGAGGGGCCTTCATCGCCGCCACAGCCGTGTTTTTGGCACGCAGGTACGGGGCAGTGTACGTATCCCAATCCTAAGGTCGTTTACAGAAAGAATTGTGGTTGCCAGCGCCGGCTTTCTTGCGCTTTTCAGTGGAGGATTACTCTACACTGAGGAAACCTATAAATGAGAGCTTTCGTGTAATCAGCCCGTTTTATACAACGAGATAGAGTCTTCAACGAATAGAGTGAGTGGTTCGGCAGAAGAATGAAACTGAAGATGCGGCACTGGTAGCCAGATTTCTTTCTGTATACGACTTTACTTTTCATTATGATACAATCAATTTTTTTATACTTGTGATGTGTACATGTAACGTTAACGTTTTATAGGTGTATACGAGTAATGAGAGTTTGATAACTGAAAAGAAGTAACAACTAAATCATGTAGAGAAAATCGTTAGATTAGACACCCGTGTTTCGTACCTATCATATGGATCTAATTTTACTTTCCGAATTTCGTGCTCAAACCAATATTCAAAGTGTTTTTTTTTAATGTACGTTAAACGTTGAACACAAACAGGCCTATAATATACTAGGTAAAGGTACTATGTTGTTGTTTTTGAATGTTTGTGAATCTGTTGAGAGGGTTGCTTGTATGCCAATCAATGTTAATTGAGTTGTTCTTGTTTTAATATTAAAAACGACGGTTATTTTGCGGGGTGTTATTGGCATTTGGTAGGTTTGTTATAAACATGTAAGCCATAAAATAGATGGTGAGTAAGTTGCAAGAGGAATACCGTGGACAGACTGGCGTGGCGTGCCTTGAGGGAGGCCTAAATCCAGCAACTACCAACTTTTCCACTCCCTCTTCCACTGTCTCATCTACTGCCCACTCCGCTGTCTAAACCACTTGCACTTTTACATTTCCGTTGCACCTTACAATCACCATCCACCACCAGCCTTTCCACTCCCTCTCCCACTGTCTCATCCACTGCCCACTCCGCTGTCTAATCCACTTACATTTCCATTGCACAACTCACAAGTATCTCTAACCCACTATTCCTTCCTTCAGGGCACGTCGCCGAATTCCCAACTTGCTGAAGAAACCGTTCTGCCCATCTCTGCGTCAGGGGCATGCCAGGAACAACCGCCGGGCGCCCCGACTCGCGCTCGCCTTGGCCACTTGCCCGCCGATACACATGCTTAGGTATGACAGAGCTAATACTTGTCCAATGGAAAGGTCACGCGCTCGAGAGAATAGCGGTGGAAAAATAAATGAAAACTCACAAAGTATTATTTTGTTAACTGGAAACGTGTTGTATGGGTTTCTTGTTGATGTCGATGGAGTTTTATGGTGAATTCTGAGATTGGAGGAAAAGGTTTATTGTCTGTACGGTTTTTTGTAAAGTTGTCGGTTTGTAACTCAAGTTTTTAGGCTTCTCGGTTATTTTCTCTGTCGGTTACTTCTATAAACAATAATATGATGGTCGTACACAAAGAAAGCTCATTCCGCATTTTGTTTACTGTCAAACCGAGATAAAAGTAACACCCTGCAGATCTCATATTTTTATTATAAATTTAGGTTTGTCTTAAAATTAAAAACTCGGCTTCCCGCCGCATACAATATCCATACGTCAAGACAGCCTCTGTGGCCTGGCGTCTCTAGTATATAAAACACAAGAATATGGCCTCTGTTCCTAAAGCTCAAAACAGCTTGAGATCCCGCAATAAAGTGTCTAGAGTGTTCTTGGCTCCAATAGTGCGGTAAACTGTAAAATGAAAATCTGTTTTGGTCTTTTTTCGACAAAGCGGCGAACAAGAGTTTAACATTTGGCAAATTATTTATTTTCGTTAGCTACTTCTTCATGACTTTTGAGGTTTAATCAATACAAATTTTTATTCCTCATTGTGAAGTTTTATTTAAATCAAGCTAATAAAAATCAATATTGTTAGTACAAAGTCGTCGATTTACTGTCATTAGAAAAAAACAGTCGAGAAGTTACAAATAGCAAAGCTATCTATACAAATACGAAAAATACACCTTGGGCCCCCTCGATGGTGCTTATGGGGCTAGGTGCGGGTCCAATAAATCCAAACCCAATGACGCCATTGGTGACCAATATGCTACCGCTATGCCGCTCAGCCGCTATTCGTCCATTGCGACAACCGCCCCAAATCCTCGCTTATCATTCGCTGAACAGACACAGCCACCACATTGGTCCAGTGTACTAAGTGTCGGTATTTCCACAGACCTGCCGTGGTGGATGAGGACTACCGTGAACCCTACAACATCTGGCGAGAGACCCTGGGACGCCGGCAGAAGAGAGACATCAACATGGCACACGAACAAAACGAATACAACGGTAAGAATATTATGTTTCCTCTGTATAGTTTTATGACATGCATACTAACACATATTACACGAACGCAGAAGGGTATTTCATTATTTATGTTTCTCTCATTATGATAATAGTGGCCAGACTCTTGCTATTTCAACCTACACAAGTACACAGGTCTGTCTTACTCTTGTCTTAATTATTTTTCTTGCCTTTAACATAATGGCTACCAGCTTTAGCACACGTTCAACCTGCCCTGACACTTTTCATTAGCCCAGGCAAAGCAATAAACAATTAATTAATTCAATTACAATTTACAATTAAGTACCACCATTAATCTCACTTTACCGCCCACTATTTTCTACAGAGACCGAAAAAGCTGTACGCGTATTTGCCGTGCGCTGTTTTATACACTTTATGTATATGTATAATACGTAAACCTAACATCAGGCATGTAATTGTATACATTTTTTGTGCCGCGGCGCAGCGGGTTTCGGGGCGTGTAGCAAATGTTTCGCAAAAAGTCGATTAAAAGCCACCCCATTTAAATACAAGTCAGGAACGCAAGCTGGCTCGGTTTTTGTGGAGTTTTCAAGCGCACACGCTCACGCCTACAATGAAAGGCTTATGGGCATGTTTACAATCTGCCACCCTTGTTGCTCCGTCCGCGCCACGAGTCATTAACCCATCGTGCGGCTACAGAATAATCTACCTCTATGCGCAGATTTGGGAGAAAAAATGTATGTAGATACTTCATAAATGTCATGACAGGATATTATGATCGTAAATTTTTCGTCGACAAAAAACTCAAACTCAAATGCTTTTTATTCATCATATAAAATTTAATATTAAATTTTCTGCTGAACGTTATTTTTTTTTATCAACTTCTGTCCAAAAAAGATTATTGAAATTAATCGATAGATTTGAAAAAGATCTCTCTTTGTCTTTGGGGAAGACGTGGAGGCAAGAAACTCCTGAGCGGTCTTTTCACGTAGACGATTCGACTAGACAACATGTAGTGCACCGAAAATTGGATTCTACATACTGCATAGGACGGATACCTACGTACCCGTCAAGTTGTATCTTATCTCCTACCTGTTTGTGCAAATAAAATTTGTCATATATGAGGGTTCAATGTGTAGTAGGTCTATGGGGTTAAAATAATTTAAGATGATGTCAAGCAAAAACAGGTGATTAACACATCAATAATATCTGTGGGTATGGACATTATTATCAAAAATATTGAGAGCTAAATATTTTATACTGTAGGGTATTCGGCACATGAATTGGTAAACTTTTTGGGCCATAGTCTGGCATAGCATAGAGGATAACTTATAAAAAATTATATTTTTTCAATAACATGAACACCTTTTATACAGGGTGTCGCAAGTCGCAACAGTGTTACAGTAAGCCGAAAAGGGGTGACTCAAGGTGTCACCAACCAAAGTTGTTGAGACTGATACACCCTGGTTTACCCCTTTCGCAACAAGCGGTTTTTATTATTTTTATTATGATGATAATTTTGCGACATTCTTACATCACTGCATTGCTGACGGTACCGCTCGCTTCCACCATAAACATAGCTTTAAACTGAAGCCGCAGAGTCAACAAGGCAACATGTTATTCCAGCCGCGCTAGTTAGCCCGTCGCTGTGCCACTTGACTACTGTCAACCTCTGCACCCCAGAGAGAGCCCAGTGCATGCCCGCAAGGCGCATTCATACTAACAAAAGAAGATTATAAATAATTGGTTGAATACCTTTATAAATATATAGAACCTGTATAACTGCATACATAAGCAGTTTATAATTTTAAATATTAAAGAAATCTGGGTGTTCAAGCGATTACTCCGCCTTTGCCTTTTTCCGTTGCAATGAAGTCGTTACGATTCCGTCGCGAGTTACGATACGCTTTCAGAATCATAGTGTCAGTCAAAGACAATAGAAGAGCGAACTCGTTGCAATTCTCTCGCGTGTGGAGTCGGCCACTTAAGGTGTGAATTGGGCGCACGACGTGAGGTTACCACGTGTCGCAACGTCACGCTCTGTTTGCATGTGTCGTCTGGGACATCTCATATAGAAATACTAAGAAACCTGTAGAGATGTTGCGGCAAGTCGCGTCGCGCCTGCTGCGACCTCTTGTCGTCCGATAAGCACCAATTTGCACCTTTAGGAACGAAAACATCTTATTTTTACTAGAAAACTAGTAAACTAAACAGAGGAAAATAAAAAGTGCTTCTCTCTTTAGGCACATGAACGAACAATTTTTCATATGAGAGCGTTATTTCCGATGGGAGAGACACTTATTGAAATGAATGCGGAATGCTTTTCTAGTTGAAGAAGTAGCAAAATGCGCTTGCATGTACTTAAGTATTTTTTTATGAAACAGTATCAGACAGTATATGTATATATATGTAACAGTAATGATTAGTGAGTTTGAGAATATTTAATACCTTACCTGCGGAAAAGCCCATGAGCAAATAAGAAGTTTTATAATATGTAGATTTATAAAAGCCTACTTACATTGTTTTCAAACTGACTGAAATGACCTACATAAAACGTTCGTCCTTAATATAAATAAACACGGACTTAAGAACTTAGACCTTAAAAAACAACTTAAAGTGAGTTTCTCCATTCCTTTTTCTGAGGCGTTCCCAATTAAAGCCATCAATTAACAAAGGATCGCCTCGATTCGAACCAAGTACTTTTTTGTAATCCGCTTTTCAAATTGAAAGCGAACTGACATTGAACTGTGAATCGTTTAAAAGAAAACTATGACAGTCGCTCGTTACGGAAAGACCGGAAGTCCGTCCCGGAAGCGCGGCCATTGTTCCGCCGCCATATTGAAAAGAAACGATGGTGCAGTGAAAGTCGGATAATGGTCCTCGTAGACCTCTGAACAATATCTAAATAAAAAGTGGTGGGAAAGATATATTTTTGGATTTGTACTGTAATTAAATTTTATGTTACGAGTTCGTAGGTTACTATTACTACATTAATAAATATTACTCAAATGTATTTTGACTTAAAATAAATGTCTATAAATAACTGCATAACTTTGATATTCGCGCGCGCTTCTTGTTATAAGCTTTAAAAAAATATTTTTATATTTTCTTCATACATTTCACATCCACCACCATTTCTTTTTCCTAATACCCGATGCCTGCCGTAGCGCCTGCAATTTCGGTGCAAAAATCGCAGCGAACCTTCGGGACACATAGTTCTAATGCATTTTCGCTGTCTGCCCGGTAATCAGGCAGGAATATTTATGAATATGACGAGCCAATGGCGGGCGTTTAATTATGTGTGGGTTTCAAATGAATTGGCTCACCTGCTCTACCTATAATACACATTACTGCTCTATAATTATGAATTTTAATGAAAAAATGAATGGTTATTGGTATATTTTGTGAGAAGATTAATGTGGAATGGCGTGGAAGGTATACACATCGTATAGGGTCTCTCCGAGAAGTCCTAGGTCACCTAGGCTGCTCCAGATTCCTGCGACAAATATTTCACTCGCTTCTGCCACAATAGAAGCATAAAATGTGTAATAAGGTTATCTCCTTTGAAATTAATGAAAATTATGTAAGCTCACAGGCCCAGTATAAACTTTGTTACACAAAAACGAAGAAAAATACCTTTACACTGACAACAAAAAAACACAAATAATTTCACCGCTCCAAAAAATCACCTCACACCTGAGCGAGACCCAAGCAGATGTGACGAGATGTGTTTTTTTGCAGAAATCTGCGAGGAGCCTGATTTTCCGAGACCCTACATGATGAAACGGCCTGACCCTGGCGAGAGTTTCTACGCAGCCACGGACATTATCCATCATGTAAGTACCTTGTTTATCCTCAAAGATTTCTTATGTAAACTGAGGTAGACGCGGCACATGCAATATATGACAGCAACAACAAAAATACAGAAAATAATACAATAAAAAAACAACATGAAAAATAAATATAGACCATAATACAATACAAAACAAACAGTAACACCACAGGTTGCTGTCCAAAGCGTCAAAAGGGCACCAGCTCAGCATGTGATGCGAACTATACGGCCACAGCACTAGTTTTCAGCTAGCTTTTGGTTTGAAGCGCTTCAACGAGGTAAAATTAGAAACTTTCCATTCGTTCCGTTCCTTTCCCTCTTACTGATATTGGATATTACCATCCCATTTTATCAGTTCTTGTTTCATGATTTACCGGGGTCGCTTTTTGGGCGACGATTGTCTAAGTAAAGCCGCGTCTACCTCAGTTGATATAAGAAGTCTTTGTATTGTCTCACCTCTATCTCGCTGAATAAACGCCGAAGGTTAAGCCATACGCACACGGGTCGCGGCCGGGTCGACAGTTTTGTCTCGCTAATTTAGATTGTATTCGATATAATATGTATGTTTTTACCTTTAGCGACTAGTTTTGATATTACTTACCTGATACTTGATATTATACTGTCCATAATGATTAGTGTATTTGTCACTATTATAGCTTTAGGTATGTCCATACCGAATTTTACATGTATTACGATTCGGCTAAAAAAAATTGCCTCTTAGGCCACAAAAAGCTTAGCTTAGGCTACATCCTTCTTGAGTCTTAGTTGCGATCCGATTGAGCCCCTCGTGTTTAAGACTTAACGTTTCTAAGATGTGCCTAAACACCCAACAAGAGCTGAAGTGTATTTTGTAAATCGTGTTATCTGTTATACGCGACCAGTGTGTTGGAAATATAGTCGACCAGCCGTCGTAGACGCTTCCATGCGTGAAGCACAAGTGTGAATTTATATTATGTACAGGTATCGTGTATTTTCAGGTGGCTCACACGCTTCTTATGCACTCATGAGAAATGAAAAAGTTCCACACACAAAATGCCGTGGACACCTAATGGCCCCAATTTTTTTCTTTATAATTTGATCAAAATAATCACGTTTAAAGTTGGTTATATTCAGATGCTGTTAAAGTTACTTCAATGTTTTGGACGGCGTAATTTAGGTTTTTTTTTCGTTTAGGA
This sequence comes from Plutella xylostella, assembly GCF_932276165.1. Taxonomy (NCBI): domain Eukaryota; kingdom Metazoa; phylum Arthropoda; class Insecta; order Lepidoptera; family Plutellidae; genus Plutella; species Plutella xylostella. The sequence continues at coordinate 11,192,693 of NC_064012.1, forward strand.
GTATTTTAGTATTATTGTGAGTAGAACTTTTTCATTGTTCGCCAGTGTATTATCTACATGTATCATGTACTTTCAGGTGGCTCACACGCTTCTCCTACTAGCTTTATTTTAGATTGCTCTCAATTATGTGTGTGTCCATCAAACAGCCTAAACTGTATGCTCTCCCAATACCGCGGGATGCCAAGTGCTCCAAATGCTTCGCGCTCATCATTTCATGTATGCGGTGTGCTGCATTACGTTTAACTCTGTAACACATTAATAAGCCAATCCCAAGCATCGATAGGCCTTCAGAATACAGTCATAGCATTCTCAATACCAATCGTGTGTGTTCATTGGACGAAGCATTTCAGTTAGTGCGGACAGATCGTGGGATTTGCATCGCTATGTGTACTAGATACGGTGTATGCGGATGGCAAAATACTGTTAGTTTGAGTGAAAATGTTCATTTAGCTGCAATATCCAATGTGTGGCATAATTCAGGTCGGCGTGTATCATCGGTACCGACAGTCACATACCGGGTCCGTCCTCGCTTCAACCTGCATTTCGTACACGAGCCAGATTCATCTGAAATACGCGTCTATAATTACAGTATAATTATACAGTGTATACTTCTTTGGCTCATTGGTCATACTTAAAAAAATATTGAAATATACAGCGTGAAGTTTTAACGGTTACGATTCTTTTGCCATGTAGGTATAGGAAGCAATTATGGAACTCTGAAATCGCGAAACTAGAACTATAAACGGGAACGTCACTGATAATTCCACACTGCATAATAAACCTATAAGATAAAATTCTGGACTATTATTGCTGTATTCGTATACCTACAACTTAACATGGATGTAGTTAAATTCTACCACTGAGCTAAACCACGCACCCCCTTGAAAGTCACATAAGTTTTAACGATATGCATCGTTTTATGTGACGTCGTAACTCTGAAGCTCGTATTCTGGAACCAATGGCAGCACCCAGATGTATTATTTACTTCTGCAATACATCTATTGTCATGTTTTATATTATACGGTTTTCACTGATTAAATAAACAATCATCAAATATATGTTAGGTTTTTTTTTAATTTTAAGTAAAAACTTACAATAAAAAAACAACATTTTTAAATTACAAAAAAAAAAAAACACGCACTCACGCCTTGTACTAATGTACTCCCTTGCGGGGTAGGCAGAGGTGCATTGCTGCACCCACTTTTCGCCAGAGTGTTATGTTAGTCCCAATGTAATAGGGGGCGGGCCTATTGCCATTTTACGGGCACATCCAAGACCTGAGAACAAATATCTGTGTTTAAACAAATATCTGCCCCAGCCGGGAATCGAACCCGGGACCATCGGCTCAGTAGTCAGGGTCACTAACCACTACGCCATTCGGTCGTCGTTTTAAATTACACTACTTAATTTTTTACAGCATCTAGTAGGGAACAATTGCAGCATATAACGGCTCTCTTCTGAACATCACCACCGTGCTATTTATACTTTAAAACCACATTTTCAGTGGTCAAACTTTTTTTTTCAATTTACTTTAGTTCATTAATTACTTTCTTCCCAAGACTCTAGAATACGACCCCAAGTTACTATAAAAGTGGTACTTTAACTGTACGTAATAAAAATCAATACATGACCGACCGTCGGCATGCAAATACATCAAAAGCTGTTTTTTATCTTCCATCGGAATCAATGATTTAGAATTGCCGCCACCAACTTTATGGGACAGCGGGAAAAAGGCGTATATTTCACATTATATTCGTAATTTATGGGACGATTTTACAATTGGCTTCGATCGCCGGAGTTTTGTAATGAATAAACGAAAAGTGCTTTGTCTTTTCACGTCTGCCGAACGTTTACGTTTCAAACTTTTTTCCATTCCCTTCTTGTTATGTATTTTAAAACTGTTCGATTTGTTTGTTGGTATGGTTCAGCTACCGTACCACGACCGACACATTAGCAATTAAAACAATACATAAGCAGCGTCGCTCGTCTGTTAAACATCTGAGATACAACTTACGACGTCATATTTGACAAGAGCCACGCTGCATAAGGATTGTTAATTGCTAACGTTTGGTGGTGGTAACCCCACAGGTCAGTTCGCACCTTCATATCAGTACCTAGGTGTAGTTGGAGTCCTTCACATTCCTAAGTCCACATAGCGATGCGGGCGAATGAATCTGTGATAGATCCTGCGATGCAGGTCCAAATATTCCGATCAAATGTCAGACGTGAGTGATATGCATCGCAGTTGAATAGGTATGCCATGTTCTGTTACATGGTATGCATGCACTATATATAATACATAATAATATATACGTAGGTTTTCTATTTCTATTATATTCTCTGTGGGGGAGTAGGAGTATGTGCTAAATCTAGATATGCAGGTTTCTTCACGATGTTTTCCTTCACCGTAAGAGCGATGGTATACATTGTTCTTAAGTTAAAAGAACTCATGTCAGTCATGAAGTCATGTACATGTCAGTGCCGGGATTCGAACCCGCATCTCTGGCGTGAGAAGCGGGCGCTTACCCGACTTAGCTACCACCGCTCGTACGTAGGTATAATGGTGCCTATGTAATACCTGAGACACAATTTGGAAAGACTTTCCAAGTTCTTCAAGAATTTGCTAATTCTCTTATCTATCGCAGAGACTAAGTTCTTGTAGGTGGGGGGAAAGTCTGAGGAATGCTGAGCGATATTAATACGTGTGAAAGCTTAATGAAGTTGATTAACGTATACTCATAATTTAAAAGGTCATATTTAAATACCATTTGTCTTTTTCCACCAACCCGCACTAGGCCAGCGTGGACTAGGCCTAAAACCCTTCCTTCATTGGAAGGAGACCCGTGCCACAGCAGTGGGGACGTGATGGGTCGTGATGAAATACCCTTTGGTGCAACATTTTTTTTAATGAAAATATGTACCTACATGCCGTAAGTTTCGTCTGTTATTTACCATCAAGCATGCAGGCGCATAGTTCCACGGCTGAAGTTGGTTGGAGTTACACAGTGCTATTATACAAGCATGCTAGCTACTCTCTACAAAACAGTGCTTCATGGCATTTTTATAATGGTTTATGAACCTGCATGGACGGTAGTATTCTATTATTGTACCTTGCTACAGGTACGAGGTACATGATTGTACACTTTTCTGAATATTTAAAACCACTGACTGCTATTATAGTGTATTTCTTATAATGATACATTGCAGTTCTCAGATTAAAGAAACCATAGCAGAATAATACATATTTAAGCACTTATTGCTAATACCCAGCATACATTTTGACTTATTCCGAACTCGGGCGTAGTACTTACACTAGAATCTATACAGTATGTTGCAAAGTTTCAAAGCCTAGCCAGTTTAAGCAAGTGCGCAATGAGCATGCTATTTCAACCTCAGTGCAGTGTATGTCCGGTCTAAGTCTTGTTTCGGTACTAGCAGTGGCTCGAAATATATGCCGAAAGTTGGTCTTTGACGCAGCTGTTTTCCCATCTAACTGGCATATTTTCGAAAGACTACAGCATAAATGTGTATCTTGGAAATAGGGCACATTGAAAACGAGACGAGCATGTGTTTGGAAGTTCGCACGTCCAACTTTTTGATTGGACGAAGTAATGTTGAATTTTGAACACGAATAAGGCTTCTTCTGTTTTAATGATAGTTCACCGGTAAAGTGAGAATACTTTACAGTGTTTTGTTCAGCATACGAGCTTACACGTGCGCCAATATATTACGCCTCGTGCGAGTTGAGTGTACACCAAAATGCGCCCCTGTACGCGCCTACAAGACAAAAGCTTTTAAGATATGCGTCCACCTTTCGGCCGATGAAGTGGACGCACTTGTGTGAATTTCTTTACAAAGAATACTGAATGCTATGCGTCCGTTGCGTACGATCCCGAAATGTGCCGAAACTAACTACTAGGTGCTAGTTAGCCTTAGTTATCGCCTTATATGTGGCTAGTTCTTTATAGTAAGACAGTAAGTACGTCTTTTGTTGAAACACCTATTTATCAACTAGAATTCAATCTTCACAACAGGGTATACGGGATTTGCTTTCCAAATATAGGTACTACTATTCGATTTCAAAACAAGTGTCTATTCTTCTGTTGAAATTGAATGTCCGTTTGTGGATTTCATAGACGACGCGACGTACGAGTACTTGTGTAGATCAACTGCTGATATACAATTTTAAAATTTAATAAAACATGTTATATATTATTATTTTCATAGAAAATTAATTTAAGTAAGCACAACGTTAGTCGATCAATCTTGATACTTACTACTTATTCCTAAGTACTTATTTTAAAAAAGTTACTAAATTCCAAATATTTTTCTGCATAATTAAGGGCCCGTACAGGGTGACGTGCCGCGCCAATTTTGGGTTTTCAATGCTCTTCACACAGCACACGCAGTGACACGCACACATGTAAGTTTGCACAGTGGGTCGATAAACTTTTACTCGCCAACTTTATTGACAATTATGTTCAAGTACACTTTGGGTGATTTTAGAGTAAGTAAGTATAATTCTTACTTACACTGGTAGGCACCAGGAAAGAGTAGAAATTAATAGGGGTGCCACTTTACTCTATACTCGGAACCCGATTAGCTTTCTCAAACAAATGTGGTATTTACTTGTAGAAAGGTAACTACAAGTATTAAAGTGTAGATAATAAGTTTCGGGCATTCTCCAGCCAACTGAACCCCGACATATTGAAGGTATTTAAATAACAACACCAAAATTATTGAAATAAAAAATGATCATGAACTACTGACGTAAAATGTCATAAAATAAAAACAACTAAAAAGTTACAAATAAAAAAATACAATTATAAACAAACGAAAAACCCGACTGTACGCTAAAAACATGAAAACAAGTCCCAATGTTAATGGAAAGTATCGCAGGCGGGGACCAACTTGACCGCCACTCAAGGCCGTTTTCTAAGTAACATTCAGCTAAATGGTGAACCCTCTGCTGGTCCCCGCCTACGATACTTTCCATTAACATTGGGACTTGTTTTCATATTTTTAGCGTGCAGTCGGGTTTTTTGTTTGTTTAGTACTATATACCGCTTTTTCAATACCTGTAAGTACATTTTTTGGTAGCAGCATAATATTTTTACTTAATGTTAGGGTTTCGAACGTCAAAAGAAAAAAAGCAACCGTTATAGGATCTCTTTGTTGTCCGTCTGTCACCGCCCTTTTTCTCAGAAACGGGTAAAGATATCAAGCTGATATTTCGCATAGATGGGGAGTAATATTAATAATAATTCATTTATTTCAGATAATTAAATCCATAAAAAAATCCATAAGAAATGAAAAGTAACCCAAAAAAAATATTATGGTACTCCCTGTCCCACACAAGTAAATTGGGGCTTATATTTTTTCCAGTTATTTTGATGTGTATCCTTTTTTTTCTTTGATGTTTTGTATAAGTATGTGTTTGTTTTCTTTAAATCTGTATTTTTTTTGTTGTTGCTGTCTATGTGTCGAATAAATGTATATTTATCTTCAAATCACGCCATCTATCGTTTGTTTTTTTTTGTGGCTACTGTCTATAGAAGAAATTCCGCCATTGACAATTTTACGTTACGAATTTATTTTTATTTATTTTATTTTTATTTTTACATTTTCGTGGAGAACCAACAGCATTTTGTTAATAAATAATTATTACTTATGAACACATAACAACTTGATGCCATTAACAGAATGAACTTAGTAAACCCAGTAAACCTAACACATCCAGAGGAAAAATAAAATCTCTTTCTCTCTCTCTGAAAAACATACTTAATAGCCCAAACTCGATGCTTTTAGCTATTAACATCTTTGAAATAAAATTGAGCCACCACCGTGTTACTGCCCTCATCAGATCCTCACGAGACCATACCTCAACCAGCACCAAGAGACTGTATTTTTGATCCCTAACCTAATGTTCGTGCGTATTGTCATCACTTAGATCCATTCGCTATATTCCTGCTCCTCATCAGACCTTTACGAGACTGTAATGTCACGAGAATATTGCACACTATCTAATTTAATTTAATGTATTGAATATACTGGAAGAATTATGCTTCCTCAATTTCAAATCAAATTATGTTGGTGTCATAAAAGTTGAAAAAGTGCAATGACAACCAATGTGCAGTGATTTTGTATCTGTACACGATAAGATCGCGAGCTGTCAGTGCTGCCTAAACCGACGTGACCCTTCTTTGGAGGCCAGCGGCCAACTGAGTCAAACGTCACTTGTGTTTATGATTTTATAACACAGAAAACCGCCATAGATATTTGTATGAAGATTTGAGGGAAAAAAATTGCTCAAGTTTGGGATTAATTTACACAAAATAAGTGTGTGTTTATTAAAAAACAAGGTATTTAGCGCCTAGTCCAAGCCTTTAACTTTATAATATGATAAAAATCATATGAAAATTCTTGATGATTACGACACAGTTGTTACAATACGGGAGTGGTTTTTCGTCATATTCTGAATTTAATTTACAGTTATCCATAAGCTTTTACTTAAATTCGAATGATTCAGCACCTAGCTAGACTCTTCGACTACCGGTGTGATTTTTTTCAAGGCTGTAGAGCATCATTTACTACATAATTCTATGACAATGCCAACCCTCGATTGCCTATTGCTGACCCTTAACTCATTTCGAACTGCATCGATCGACCACAGCCGGTTGCATTAAAAATGGAAAAGCTCCATTAAGTCGCACTATATCCGACAATAAACAAAGAACAAAAGCATTCAAAAGAACAACACAGACGACCCCGCAAACAGGGCTTTCTCTTTTTACCCCTAGATCCTTTTCTAATACGAGGAAAGCCATACAGGAGAGTAAACAAGCGCACTCTATAGATCGCTATTTACATGCCTCCTTTGGTAATGCACTTGTGGGACCCAATGCATAGCCATGATTTCCCCTGGGAAGGGGGCACGGACACCTGAAGGGGCTAGGCCTAAGTTATTCTGCCGTTACCGGCGACCTAATGACGACTACCAATACGGGCCAATATCAGATGGGAATAGGTTGTAAAAAAACGTTCACGTTAAACTTTCTTTATGCGAAATGTTTTGGGGAAAGAATTCGTAAGTATGTAAGTTCGTTGTTTTTGTTTTATTGTTCAGCAGAAACATGATTTCGGATCTTTCCTAGTTTTTGCTAGGGAAGTTTCAAGGTTAATTTATTTTAAAAACTCAAGCTTATAGTTTTTTTTACTAATTTTGTCGGTAGGAGTTATCACGGTGGTTGACGAACTTTTTTCACTCATAGGATTCAAATTAAATTATTTTAAGTATTTTGCAACCAATGTTACCTAAGTTACCTTTGTATTATATATGCCGCAGTCAGATTAAATAATCCTCGGTATTATATTACGGCCTGTTAAAAAACCTGATAAAAACATTAATAATTATGATCTGTTGCGTTTTGCTACGTTTTTCAGAGGTTCCTTTCCGCAAGCAATTTGGGGTCTAAGGCCCTATAATGCTTATCAGCCCTGATTCGGAAATTGTATGAAACTGAGAGAACGGCGCAGCTTTTGTGCCAATTTCGCTTTCTTTCTGTATAGGGCCTGAGTACAATCACAGGCAATGAAAAGGTTCCACTGAGAAAAGCACCAAATTACTCAGAAAGGGAAAAGGCTAGCTTAATGACGCCTTCTGCAACATTGAAGTACATTTAACAGAGCAACATGATATTACCAACTAAAAACGACAGTATTTTATTCAAATTTTACAATAAATTAATGAAAAAATTGGGTATGTTTGGTGTCGGTATTTTGTTAGTGGAACTTTTTCACTGCTCATGATTGTACGTGTCACTTGTCATTGATATTTAAAGATCAATTGATTGTATTGTAATACCCGGGACACGTGATTAGTTCTCGGTATTGCTTTGTTATTGTATCCCAGTCACAATGGCTTTGATGCCTCACAGGAAATGTAGTTACACACTTCCTGTGTACTGCCACGTATTAAAATGTACAACTAATACACGTGTAAGTAGCACTGTACACGTATGTGTCATGTACATATACATTAACAGGTAAACATTTTTTATCCTTTTTGATATAAAAAATAATATTAACAGCCAATTACTCTTGTTTTAATTTGATTCTTTGACAAGGTACAGAAACGTAATCGTTTATACCTACTGTATGTATGTCCAAAGATTAGTCTAAAAAATTCCACCGTTAAAAGTCATAGAATCAATCTGATATCACAGATTCATTATATCCAACCAGATATCATGGATGACAATGACGACCCAATTCCTGTGGTCTACTAATTAATCACTAATTGAATTTACCAACGCGTCAGAGTCACCATAATTAAAAACCTCACCATAATTACCCGTCAGAAAATATCGTCGGATGTCATTCTAATAGGGGGAATATCAACCAAATTGAATGTGAAGAGTTCTTAATTGAAAATTAAAACGTTAATTAAACTATACGTAATTGGTAGAAATGTAAGAGACTGCAAAATTATGGTTCGGTTCTCTTTTTTAATAAATAATAAAAAGCTGTTATTTATTTTGAATTGAAGTGTACGAGTGACACATTGAAGTTACAGTTAATCATAACGTTATATAATTATAGTTATTAAGATATTTATCCACACTTGTCTCAACAATTCATAAAAACAACTTTTAAGAACAAATACCAACAAAATGTTTTCGGAATGATATTTTATTTATAATAATGTTAAAGTCCTTCTTATTATTAAAAATATATTTTTAGTTGTTTAATGTTAAGAATAAAAACTTTCTAAGCTTTCTTCTTAAGTACATTATTATACCTCCCGATGTTCTCTGCATCGTAAAAGCTGCTATCAAACTGAAAATATCTCTTGATATACCCAGACGGTGTATATATGTTCACAGCTCGTCGCCGTCGTGCATTTTAATCAAATTTTAACTTTGTAAAACATGGGCAGAACTTAATAAAGTGAACTTTCTATGTAGTAAACCCGGCTCCTAACCAAACACGGCCCTTTCCGGGCGCTATGAGTAATTAATGAACGAAAATTCATTTTCCCAATGTTCATTACAAGAATCAATATGTGCCATTGGTTACTCTGTTCCGATAGTGGCTCAAATGTACGCTCGTTCAGAAATTACGCAGTTCACTTTTCAAGGAATAAAATCTTATTGATTACTTTTTTTTTTGGTGGTATTGATTTGGGACTGATCAATGCTCTTTTATTTGAGACGTTAACTCTTAACTCTACTTCTTTTTGACCAAGAGCGAATCCTTAATGTAGGAGGTGACAATAATAATGTTAATACGTTAAATATATAGTTTAATAAGTCTTGAGTAATATCAGTCTACAATTTAAGATAAAGCTAAGTTGGAACTAGTCGGTTTTCAAATACATTACACTAATACAAACTCGACTCGTATGAAAGTGATTCGATTACTGTCTACGTAGCGTAGTCACGTCAAAACTGCTAGATGGTAAACAAGCATGAACTATGCAACGCGAGTGTAACTTCAAGTCAAACAATCTTGACACTTGCATTTCCCGCAACGTACTTCTAAATGTTGCGAGTTGCGCCTAGCACCTAAGTTTGGTACTTTGGTATCTGTTTGAGGTGTTAGAATATTGTGTGTTGTATGATTATTGTTGTCATTGTGTGATTTTAATGAATGCTTTTTTATAAATATGTAGGTATTAATGTTATTTATCGCTACAATTTTAATTCGGTACCATCGTATCTAAAGGAAATACTGGGCCATATTCAACGTTGGGTATAATTAAATCGTGTATATCCCTTCAAGATTTACTGCTAGTATTCATCACTTATAGGCCAAAATGATTTCATTATTATTATTAAAGATGTTTATTTCTTATTTGTACTCACTTTTTCATCAATAAAAAAAATTCGCCCTTGTTTTGTGAACTTTTGGTTGTGCTTTCTATAAAAAAGACGCAAACCATAATATTTATCTTTTCTAGGATAACCTACTGTGTCGCCTATTAAAAGCGGTGTAATTATCTCGAACTGGTCTTGACAACCATTTTCGGATTCAAAATTAATGTATTGAATTTGACACTAATTACTTCGTAAATGATATTTCGTTTTGACTTCGCGATAAGGCCCCTGGGTCGTCCAGAATAGCGACGTATTTCCGATATATCATGAAAACCGCAATAGACAGATGATAATAGAATCTATGATTGTCGTGTGGTCGGACATCGTATCAGTGGAACTAACGGCTGATCATGATAGGCTCATTAATGATTCCGTAATAGGATTGTTGAAATGTTGAAATTAATATTTATGCGAAATGATGACAATAACCCACCGTGTTGTAAAAATACAGAAAGTATTTGATTTTTGCTGTGTTTTTTACGGCAGATTTTTCAATAGTTAGATAAATGTTATCTTTGGAATAAAATTGTTACTGTCTAATAAACATCAGATGTGACAGCATCATAATTATTACTCAGATAACTTTTATCTGACTATTGAAAAATCTGTCCTTAGTTAAATATACTATTTTATCAGTCAAATAATGACAATTATAAATATGTGAAGGTCCATCATCTTTAGCTCAACGGTGACTTTTTATCAGAATCACCTAGGAGTCCTAGGACCTAGGTAATCCATACAGCTATAGATACTGTTCTGGTTTATTTTTACCACACCAAAAAGCGATCTGAGACTGATAGATTACATTATATCAGACCCGGAAACCCATTGGTGAATGATATATTAAATTAAATACTCACTGCCCGGTGTCCAGTGTCCACCTTTCATTTCAGTCACAAAATTGTCATTCCTATCCAATATTTTTATTTAGGTACTTGTTAAAAATAAAACAGTGATTCGGTGCTTCCAGAAAATTACGACTTAAATATGATAAGTTAAATCACACTCACGGGCAATGAAAAAGTTCCAGTGAGAAAAGCACCAAATAAGTCCTAAACGGAAAAAGCCCAGAAAATAGTTTGTCTCTTGCTCTGACAGTATAATGTCAGACAAGTGATCATAGTTTTTTTTTATTATTATTAACTTTGTTGTGCTAGCCACCCTGAATGACGCCTTCCGCAATATTTAAGAACATTTAACGGCGCATCAGATTATTACCAACTAAAAACGAAACTATTTGAATCAATAATGGGTCGTTTGGTTTTTTTGCACGTGATTGTATCATTATATTTTTTTGGTATAATTAGAACTCAGTTACAACTTATTATTTGGTAATTACAAAGTTTGAAAATTAATCAACTTTTACCAGTATGTTATTTGAGTTTAACTTTCTTCATATGGCACAACAATTCACCGTTTTAGTGGGTAGGAATTCTTAAAGTAAGGTATGCGACCGTAAATATTTTAGGTATTTTCATCAACATCAGAGGTCGTTGTAAAGTTGAGAACTCTTTTCTAATTATAAAATTATCGGGAATTTTAACTTCGGCAAAGCTTGGAACCTTTTAATTTTGGGGCGGGATCGCGTAGCCACCGCACGTTGGGGTAAAGGTCAGGTCAAGTTCAATACCAAATTTTCTGAATGAACAAACAGATTCACAATCCAATTCTCGAAATAACTCATGCTTGACTGGTATTAGATAGCGTTATTGCAGCTGAGTGGGCACGAGTGATGCAATGTTCAAAATTTGAATGCAGTGAAACCGTGTTGCGAAATCTGTGCGGATTTAAGTCGCGTTACGCTTAGTGAATCAATATGCCGTGTATAACAGAAGAGTTATTCTTGTATCATAAACACAGTTTAATACTTAAAGCTTTGTTGTTTATTTAACATTATTGAAATTATAAGAAACTTAAAAAAAAAGCATTTTATTAAATACGTTCCCTTGCGAACATAATACCCTCAAAAACGTCACGTATGTTTGAGGTCCAAATAGAAAATGTCAGTTTTGCGACTTTGAATTGAATATCTTTAAAACACGAGAATAAGCCCTCAGTACATAATCAAACTGCTCTAGCGATCGTTGAGATAACAAGCAATCGTTATGTTATAGAAATCCTTGGCTATGTACCTATTTCTCTTATCACTGGTTTGCAGCATGTTGACCAATTGTATAGGTAGTTAAGTACTAACTATAGGTGGTATTTGGTATGTTAGTTTCCGCTTGGTTGCTAATTTTTTTCCTTAAAAGTAGGTTACAAAAATATATCCAGTTACTTATACTAATTTGAATATGTATTCACGTGATACATTATAATTCCAAAGTACGAAATCCAAACATAAAGTATATTATTATGAAATAGTAATTTAAGCCTAATAATAAAGAATGTTACAAACTAAACTACCTACCTATATTTTAATATAAAAATAAATGATAAACTTTCAAATACCTATATATAAAAATAATATTATTTAGTACAGTTTGTACATGGTGGAAGTTATGTAGCTTATATTCCATTATTTTTAAAAATACTTAACGTAGTTTACCTTACAGCCGTCGATCAAAACCTACCACACTTATAGTATAGTAGTAACTAAATCCGACGAACTAAATCCTACCGATTGAATAAAGATCAAATTTCGGTTGCCCCTAAACTAGCAGAAACATAAAGAGGGGAGTCCCCGTAACAAGGCAACACTTTATAACGGTCCAGCTTAAGCGGTGTTGCGTTTCAGGACTAATCCAGATTAACTAAACACCTATAACTAGCCCTCATTAAGTTCAGGCTAACGCGGGGTAAGGAGTAAATGGCCGGGGTGGAAAGGGGAGGAGAGGGGGCAATGCGATAGTGCATAGTCCATGTAAACTCCCCACTGGGAAAAGACTAAAAGTATTTTTTTTTCAAACTGAAGTTTTTTTTTAAAGAAACGTTGAATTTTTTTTAGTTTTAAAAAATAGAGGTTTTTATGTTGCTGGATTTAATGTGATAATTTAAAAAAACTTTTGTAGATACCTACTTACTGCAGGCTACACAAAATGAGTACGACTCAAATGAAATACAAATTAAGTATGACACGCTTGACTGATTTGTCATATACCTAATACATACTTTAATATTTTTCATCACTCATGCTCTGAAAATAAACGTGTTTTATCTGAAAAGAGACATGACACTGGCTCTTTATTACTTATGTAACATGCGATGAATGATGATGAATTATATAAGTAAAAACCTTCTTAAACCTGATGATATTTACTTTGTAATAAGAGTGAGGTAATCATTTTGTGGTTGACTTTGATATACGCATGATATTAGAAGAAAAAAATATTGATTGAACTATATTTTTTTCATTCAAGCTTTTTATCTACTTACCTCGTACTTCTAATGAAAAGCTGTGTTTACCTCGGGTGAACCCCTTGGTTAACAATATTTATTGAAACACTTATTATATACAAAATATACTTACACTCACGGGCAATGAAAAAGTTCCACTGAGAAAAACACAAATTACTTCTAAACGGAAAAGGCAAGCTTAATGACGTCTTCTGCAACAATGAAGTATATTTCACAGAGCATCAGGATATTACCAACTAAAAACTATTATATTTTGTTCAAATTATAAATTAAATGTTGATCGTTTGGTATCGGCATTTTGTGAGTGGAACTTTTTCATTGCCCGTGAGTGTATAAGTAGGTATAATAAAACAATGTATTTACTATTAAATGTTAAACCAAGGCTGAGATGGTTCCATATTCGTCTGGAACAACTAAGTTGGTTAGCGCGGTATTTACCCAGCTTCACCGGGTCTCTGAATTGCTTGCCAATGCAATTTGTGAACGAACTTGCTTAAAATTGAACAGCGTTTTGACCCAGTGTAAATAGCTGTGTTTATTTGTCGAAACTATGAAAAGGTAAGAAAATATAGCAGGTAATTTGTACAAAAATACTTAGATAAATGTGATTTTTTTGAAAATAATTGATATGCACTTGCGGGCTATGAAAAAGTTCCCCCTGTCCATGCCATTGCCGTTCCATACCATACGTCACTGGAACTTTTTCATTGCCCGTAAGTGTACTTTGCAAAAAAAATAAAAACCTCGGAAGTAAAACGCATTATGGTCGCATTCAGACAAACATACAGATACAACATAATAATGTAAAGTAGCAAATATAAACAATTACTTAGGTAGGTACTTTAACTATGTTTTGACTATGTCTGAAGACTGACGTGGAAACTATTGTTAGGCAGCCAGTTTCTATAAACCCAGACGGTCATTGAACACAGTTTCGACCAAAGTTGGACGTGTTATTAGTGTTCTTAACTATTAGTTTACTTATTGATGTACAAATGTACATATTTAGTAAATCTCGTGCATGTTATGCACTGATTTGTAGAAGCAATTTGCACGTATACATCAACTCAAGCTTTATCAAAATAACAATAAGTATATTAATATAGAGAGGACACTGACTCTTAATTTTCCCATTAAAATGTAATAAAAGTAACAAAATTACTATATACTTACCTAATTACGTCACTTCTAGCCTTTATGATGTAGATATTGCTAGGTATCCTTCTGTGCAACGTTAACAAAAGAAGAGATTCTATAGACGTTATCCAGAACATGATAGGATCTTACCAGTACAAAGTAGAGTGTAAATCCGAAAGTGATCTATAAATTACTCCTCTCTGCTGATTTCTGAACGTAAAAATGAGACAAAATAACGAACAACCTAGCAACTTCTTGCCAGCTTTATTTATAAGACCATTAGTAAATTGTTAACGGCAAAATCGGTGACCGTTTCTGAACAACATTTTCATTTTACTGTATACAATCTCTATCTCTATCTTATGTATTAGAGTAGGTACACAGTCTGTCCAGATACTGTGTCCATTTGATGATTGAACCACTACGAGACGTCGTGGCTTCATATTTCGAAGAGGCCACTATGCCTTTGATTCAGTAGTATAGACCGTATTTATCACATAGAATTGTACAGAACGTTAGGCGCACTTCGTAAATTGCACTGCTAAAACAATCTGTCTAACGTTGAATAGGACTTGAATTAGAATTTGAACCGGAATGATACTTATATAATAATACAATCATGTTTCAAATTATACGTCTAACCATTCAGAGATTCTCAGTCGTATTCGTGTTGTAACATGGTTATTTCAGATGAGTAAACATCAAC
This sequence comes from Plutella xylostella, assembly GCF_932276165.1. Taxonomy (NCBI): domain Eukaryota; kingdom Metazoa; phylum Arthropoda; class Insecta; order Lepidoptera; family Plutellidae; genus Plutella; species Plutella xylostella. The sequence goes on from NC_064012.1 coordinate 11,207,771, forward strand.
AATGTGATTATGTTAACGAATTTAATTGACGTAACCTAATAGTCCAACGGATCGGGCGTCATTTACGGCGCGTAAATTGTCCGTATTAAATTGTTACGAAGAGACAAGGTACGTAATTAATTTGTATCAGGAAATTGAATAAACCTCTCTTAATATTGTTGAAACGATGTGTCCGCTTTCCATCCCATTCGTATAATGCATTATCAATTTACACCAAAATGTTATTTTCAATTGTAAAAAAACCTACAGTCTTAAAGGTCTGCAAGGGGGAATCGAGGGTTGGCATTGTCATAGAATTATGTAGTAAACGATGCTCTACAACCTTGAAAAAAATCACACAGGTAGCCGAAGAGTCTAGCTAGGTGCTGAATGATTCGAATTCAAGTAAATGATTATGGATAACTGTAAATAAAATTCAGAATATGACGAAAAACCAGAAAATCACACTCCCGTATTGTAACAACTTTGTCGTAATTATTAAGAATTTTCATATGATTTTTATCATATTATAAAGTTAAAGGCTTTGACTAGGCGCTAAATACCTTGTTTTTTAATAAACACACACTTATTTTGTGTAAATTAATCCCAAACTTGAGCAATTTTTTTCCCTCAAATCTTCATACAAATATCTATGGCGGCTTTCTGTGTTATAAAATCATAAACACAAGTGACGTTTGACTCAGTTGGCCGCTGGCCTCCAAAGTAGGGTCACGTCGGTTTAGGCAGCACTGACAGCTCGCGATCTTATCGTGTACAGATACAAAATCACTGCACATTGGTTGTCATTGCACTTTTTCAACTTTTATGACACCAACATAATTTGATTTGAAATTGAGGAAGCATAATTCTCCCAGTATATTCAATACATTAAATTAAATTAGATAGTGTGCAATATTCTCGTGACATTACAGTCTCGTAAAGGTCTGATGAGGAGCAGGAATATAGCGAATGGATCTAAGTGATGACAATACGCACGAACATTAGGTTAGGGATCAAAAATACAGTCTCTTGGTGCTGGTTGAGGTATGGTCTCGTGAGGATCTGATGAGGGCAGTAACACGGTGGTGGCTCAATTTTATTTCAAAGATGTTAATAGCTAAAAGCATCGAGTTTAGGCTATTAAGTATGTTTTTCAGAGAGAGAGAAAGAGATTTTATTTTTTTCTCTGGATGTGTTAGGTTTACTGGGTTTACTAAGCTCATTCTGTTAATGGCATCAAGTTGTTATGTGTTCATAAGTAATAATTATTTATTAACAAAATGCTCTTGGTTCTCCACGAAAATGTAAAAATAAAAATAAAATAAATAAAAATAAATTCGTAACGTAAAATTGTCAATGACGGAATTTCTTCTATAGACAGTAGCCACAAAAAAAACAAACTATAGATGGCGTGATTTGAAGATAAAGATACATTTATTCGACACATAGACAGCAACAACAAAAAAAATACAGATTTAAAGAAAAGAAACACATACTTATACAAAACAACAAAGAAAAAAAGGATACACATCAAAATAACTGGAAAAAATATAAGCCCCAATTTACTTGTGTGGGACAGGGAGTACCATAAAATTTTTTTTGGGGTACTCCCCATCTATGCGAAATATCAGCTTGATATGTTTACCCGTTTCTGAGAAAAAGGGCGGTGACAGACAGTCAGTCAGACAGACGGACAACAAAGAGATCCTATAACGGTTGCTTTTTTTCTTTTGACGTTCGAAACCCTAAAATTAAGTAAAAATATTATGCTGCTACCAAAAAATGTACTTAAAGGTATTGAAAAAGCGGTATACAGGGTTATTGGTAAGTAGACCTGATCCTTTCAAGAGGTGATAGAGTCATTTCCAGTCGATTATACCCTATAATGCATTATCCGAAACTTAACCATTTCTAAGATATTTAATATTTAAAGATTTTTTGAATTTTTGCCAAAATTTCATGTTTAAAACCGAAAATAAATAAACTAGCCATATTTCAATACTTTTTTTGTTTGTTTTGAATTAGTAACATCTTAATAAACTTATTAAAATAATCAAATGTGCATTATTTGACTTAAATTAGACACAATACCTCAAAATAGATAAACATTTTTTAAAAATATTCAAAACCTAAAAAGAAATAAGTTAAATTAAAAAAGAATTTCATACAACAATTTTTTGTGCACTTCAGCTTAAAAACATTGTCAACTTATAAGCTTTCAAATGAGATATTTCAATATCAAATCGATTTAGGTATCACCAAGATATGTCCAAAACAATCAGAAAAGGTGGACAAAATTCAACAGAAAAACTAACAAAATTAGCGCAATTTAAAGGTAAAAAGTGTGATGGTTTTCAGTCCTGTTCACTTTAGTATGGAAACCCCTGTTGAGTTTTCTTGACAAGTCCCAATGTTAATGGAAAGTATCGTAGGCGGGGACCAGCAGAGGGTTCACCATTTAGCTGAATGTTACTTAGAAAACGGCCTTGAGTGGCGGTCAAGTTGTTCCCCGCCTGCGATACTTTCCATTAACATTGGGACTTGTTTTCATGTTTTTAGCGTACAGTCGGGTTTTTCGTTTGTTTATAATTGTATTTTTTTATTTGTAACTTTTTAGTTGCTTTTATTTTATGAAATTTTACGTCAGTAGTTCATGATCATTTTTTAGTTCAATAATTTTGGTGTTGTTATTTAAATACCTTCAATATGCATATTTTTGTAATGTGAAAATCATGCCCTTTCATTTGATACCTTACACGGCAAAGTTGAATTATTATTTTTTCGATCATCACGTTATGTCCTCTAGAGGGCGCTATGTACATTTTAATGGAACGTCACATAGCCTATAACCATCGCGCCATCAATACGCTTCTAACAATACCTCATACATCAAAATAGAAACTTTGTTGGACATGACTGTGTCTTTTTACCATGGAAAACGAATATTTTTTTTCGCGAATTTGCAAATCTCGTAGAACAAAAGTTGTCCAGAATGACTCCTTGAGTCATCCCCTTTTGGCTTAGTATAGCCCTTTTGCGACACTATGTATTTACTTTGCTTTGTCGTCGGGGTTCAGTTGGCTGGAGGATGCCCGAAACTTATTATCTACACTTTAATACTTGTAGTTACCTTTCTACAAGTACCTAAATACCACATTTGTTTGAGAAAGCTAATCGGGTTCCGAGTATAGAGTAAAATGGCACCCCTATTAATTTCTACTCTTTCCTGGTGCCTACCAGTGTAAGTAAGAATTATACTTACTTACCCTAAAATCACCCAAAATGTACTTGGACATAATTGTCAATAAAGTTGGCGAGTAAAAGTTTATCGACCCACTGTGCAAACTTACATGTGTGCGTGTCACTGCGTGTGCTGTGTGAAGAGCATTGAAAACCCAAAATTGGCGCGGCACGTCACCCTGTACGGGCCCTTAACCATCGTCAAAGAAAGTGCTAAGAACTCACGGCTAGATTGTGGATTAGAACCTATTTATAATTATAAAAAATAACATAAATTTATACTTCTTAGCTTCATACTATAAAATATACAACAAACTGCTCTTACAGACTCCAATAACTAATAAGATGAAGCACCTTTTCAAAACACAATGTGAGCACAGAAATAGCCGGATGTAAGCGTAACTTCCCAGATCCCAAAAGGTGAATAAAAAAGGGGTGGTATGTGCAGACTCATTTTTCAATTGGTGTTCGTACAACCGTCAATACGGTAATCTGAACATAGTACGCCCGCGCTCCTGTGCAATTCAAAACGGAGCGAAAAATTGCATCCCCCTGTATAAGGGGGCGGCCATTAGTGTCTCGGATATATATTGTATCATAATATGTAAAGGGTGAACTAATTGATTGGCGTGTAAAATACTCATTTTATACCACACGTAGCAGTCATATTATAATCAACGCCATTAAGAAACTATTTATGGAAAGCACTATAACATGATCTTTAGTAGTTAGTATATTGGTTAGTAAAAATGAGGTTAAAATACGAAAAAAAAATTGTTGTCATATTTAAATAAAAACCTACGCGGTTTTGTTATACTTATCAATAAATTAAGTTTATATTTGAAGAAAACTTAACAACAGACTACACGATCCGTCTTCACGAGTATTGCCACATAGGTATTTAACAGGACAAATTAACGTTTAATTCATACGGGTTCAGTTGGTGAAGTTTGTCTTATTTTCATATAAAACATTTTCGGGTCACAAAGTCTTTCGCAAATGATCACGTTTCCTGGCCCCATCCCGTGACTCACGAGGCGTGAAGCGCACGTGACATTACAACTCTTATAGGTGTTAAAATAAAGGTTACATTTAAATGAAGGGAAGCTCGTGTGTATTTAAGCGAGTAGGCAGTATTGCAGGTGCGACAGGAATATGACTTCAGGCTCGGATTAAAGTATAAATTCGCAATTTTTTGTTCAGGACAGTTTGGCTTCGAGTCTTTCCGAAGGCTTCAATTTGAATCCCGACATTTGTCGTCCTAATTACCTAGTACGGGAGGTTTGTAAGTACCTAAGAAATTGAATTTATCTTTAAGAATTGTCGAATATTAAATACCTAAAACTCGAACTTGAAAATATGCGTTACAATAAGTACAGAATACCTAATACAAAATGAAGTCATCATATATAAATTTGACAAATCCTTAAAACAACATTGTAAAAAAACATTGCCCTACAGTAAGTAAGTAAAACTAAACCGAAAAAATATGGTACGAAAATGCACATCATAGCAATAAAATATCAGCAAACTACAATATCGCTTAAGTATCGTTACCAGCGTCACCCCCACCTAAAAGCTGAATTTATCACCCCCCACTTCCCCCCACACTCATTATGAGGCTACGGAACCGGGTTCCCGCAATTACTTAGGTACCTACTGTTACTCTACAAATAATGTTTCGACTCGATACTGCGCATTATTACCGGCCGAGATTAGAAGATCTTTTCTGATAAAACTCGCCACTTTATGGACGTATTCGTATACCTACAGACACTCGAGAGTAATGAAAAAGTTCCACCTGCCATTGCCTTTACATACACTCACGGGCAATGATAAGGTATTACCAACTAAAAATGGTGATAGTATGTTAAAATTTTAAATTAAATCTTTGTAAAAATTGGGGTCGTTTGGTGTCGGAATTTTGTGGGTGGAACTATTTCATTGCCCGTGAGTTTACTTTAAACATCATGCTCTTAAACTCACGAGCAATACAAAATTCCACCCACAAAAGGCAAACACAATGGCCTCTATATTTTAAAACATGTTATTAAAATTTTTCACAATACCTATTTAGCTTTTTAGTTGGAAACATTCTGATGCGCCGTTAAATGTACATCAATATTGCAGGCGGCGTCATTACTTAAGCCAAGCCTTTAGGAGTAATGTAGTAGCTATGTTACTGGAACTTTTTCAGTGCCAGCGAATGTACATTTTTTTATTCTTATTTTGAAATGTACGACTAATTTCAAACTTAGCTGTACCTTATGTTTGTTAAACTTTGCTTACTTGCTGAAAGTGACGTTTTTAATTAGGTACTTATTTAATTTTTAACTTTATACTTACGCTCCAAGCGTTGAATTTTATGTAAGTAATATGAACTTTTAACTAACTATTTTAATTAGTTCGTTCAAGTTAGAAACATGTGTGTTGAGAGTTGAATAAGTAGAAACTTATTTTCGCTGTTTTCATCGTCAATTAGTATATTTTTCATTGTTTCCCGCGTCGTGGTTATGATATACCTAGTGTTTTTTTCATTTGTAGTAATGGTAGGACCGCACCTGTTTCCATGAAGCTGTCGGCTTCTTCATATTCTAGTTTCCCGACGATGCAACCTGACCCTTTAAATATAAATATGATCCTTCATTCTGAACAACTTTTGACATTATAACAAAAGTTGTTCAGAATGAAAAACTCTGTAACATACTTTCGCATATGTACCTACGAAAGCATATGTACCTGTATGATTGTGATGACTTCTTCTTAGTATGTGAGTGACAAATACTAGAGCTGAAATAGGATTCGTCACCATGCTCATTCAGGGAGGATCAGCCAGTCCAATCAGTTGTCACTTTACTATACTATACAAATACATATTATAAAGTACACTTGCCCTATACGAGAACTTTAGTTTGGAGATCTATAAGAAGTTTATGTCTTTAGCGGTGTATGTCTTCAGATATATTTTTTAGTTTGTCCAGTACATTATGTGGTTTATTGTATAGAAAGCATAGATATGACATACATACATACACAAATATGCTCACGATTGTAATCCCCAAAGGGGTAGTCAGAGATGACACGCAAGCGAGTCACCCGCTTTTCGCTGTAAATTTGTACTCACGTGATAGGTCGCGACCCGTATCGCCATTTTTGAATGAGTACAATGCACTGAAGTTGTCGGGTAAGTGGGCAACCCGACTGTCAGATGTTTTCAGGCTGCCCGAAAGCCTCTGACTAGGCTTAACGACTGCTGCCGAAGCAGCAACCAGGACCCACGGCTTAACGTGCCGTCCGAAGCACGGAAGCGTCCAGAAAAGAACCACTTGAAATCGGTCACCCATCCAATGGCTGACCGTGCCAGTTGTTGCTTAACCTATGTGATCGGTTACGATTACTGAAGCTAGCTCGACTACGGACGCTTTAGTTATTAACACCCTGTATGTTATATAATCCCGTACATAAACGCACTTAGCACGATCTCCCTTCATAACATTGCACTATACCTACTTAAACATACTCATAGTTCAAGAGTATAACGACGTTCGACGTTTAATAAATTTCACTCAATGATGTGCCATAAATTTTATTTCATGAGCGGAATGGAGCCATAAAAGTTAATAACTAACCTATATGTGTACACCTATTAACATATCTAGGTTATATTACCCTTCGCCGTAAGGTCGAGGTCAATATATTGAAAAGTCTTTGAAGTTAGGGGAAAAATCCGCTTCTATGTATGAGTTAAACAAATGTTGGGCATGTTGATTTGTTGAATCAAGGGCCTAGGTACTGCAGTGGGGGTGATCTTTTTTATTAAAATTGTTGCTAATTGTATTTGCTATTGCTCTTAACATAGGTACATAGGTTCTCTCTACACTCATCATTTGATACTATTTGTTAAGTGTTTTGAGTTAAAATCGTTTGAAAAAAGTGAAATTATTTACGTTAGGATTAGGAGTTGAGCCCCCTGTTCAGTATCTAGAAATTGATAGGTAGCTATCATTATTAGAAAGCCGTTTAATTTAAACATCCAAAAACCAAAATAGTTCTCCGATAATTGTCAAAGAAACAATACCAATTTGTTTCTTTGTCCCTTAAACGATAATTGTTTGTTAAAGTAGAATTTATTATTCAATTCCCAGCTGAGTTTTCATTCTGGACCGATTTTCCAATAATTACGTACCAGACAGTGTTTACGCTGCGGGTAGTTCGTATTTAATCTGAGGCTCAGTGGCCATCTATTAATCCATTTAGAATTAGCTACGGGTGCAGTTGTTAGTTATTCCAATCTTTTAACTGGAATAAACGGGTTATAATTAATTGGATCGACAGCTAATTTCTATTCGATTATGCCGGTGAATTCGCGCACAGGTATGTGAGGTTGTAGCCGTTTTAATTACTTATAAACAATATTAATTATGGAAATCAGTGTACAATACATACTATGAAATGAAATATTCTACGTACATAAAACTAAAATGTCATAATAATATTATTTATTAGATCAGTGATGCTGATGGATAAGTAGCATTAGCATCACATGACAACTGAAGTGGCTGAAAATCGGCGCGTAGTACGAGTATCTTCTGCCGCCACCGCCGCTGCATTCTTCCATAATATATTCTTGTTTCTTACCTCTTTATGTTTAAATATTAAGATTTCTCATGTGATTATTATAAGGTATTTTATATTTAAGAAAATTTATTCGCTGTGTACTGCTCCACTGAATACGGAATTTCAATAGACAAAAAACCTTTGACGGCAAAGCGAAGCTCGGAAAATCTAGTAATAAATAAAAAAACTTTCATATCACATCGCCCGGAACGAAACGAAGCACTGAATCATATTGCAATCAGTTCCGTTCACAATGCGCCATTGAAGCCGGTTCAAATCAAACATCTTTAAAAAACGCCTTCATAAAACGAAGGAACTCGTTTAAAAACTCGCGTACACAAAGAGATATTGTGGAAATAAAATGCACGCGAGCTCATTCGGAGCGGCTCGTCTCGCGTGCCTCGCGAACCCCATTCTGTGAGCATAAAGGAGCGCCACCTGCCGGAAGAACGACTACGGAACCTAACAGGATTCTCAATACGAGAAATTTCATATAAACGCTCCCAACATAGCACATAAACATCATTTCCATCCGTCTCCGTCGCTCGAGGATAATCGTATTTCGAATATTTTTTTTTACTTTTTAGACGCGTCTAGATTTGCACGTTCACGTAGGCAGACCTATAATTTTCCAACTCACTTGATATCGATACGCAATGATCGGGTTTGAGGGGTTATTTATTTCATAACAGATTTCAGGCCAATTATCTGAGGATATTATATGTAATATGTATGACATACTTCGTCCGTAATTGGGTATCATTTGCGCGTCAATCAAAAATACGATCTATCTAACGACTGTTACGAGCTACAGCTACTTCAGCTATTATAAAAAATAAAAATATAACATATATACCTACATCCATGATGAACGTAATACCCACCCACGTGAAAAGGTATTAACACACGTCCTTTGCTATTATTCAGCCGTCTAATTTATCATCGTTTCGTATAAAAAGCAGCCACATTTTCACCCGTAAAGACTTTAGCACTCCCTGTTGCTTTGCCGCCATCATTAAATCTTATATTTTGTTTTGTGTTTCTACACGCGAGTATGGGACCCAGGTGCTTTAAGAGCCCGCATCCATTTCTCAAAGTAGATGTGCGCTGGCAACCCAAAGGAGGCGGGGGTGAGATAGGGTGGACATTTTATAATGGTGTAGCTTGCCACCGCTGCGGACATATGCCCTGCTTTCAAGGATTACATGGGTAGGTAACACCGGAGACATTTTGTTAATATTTCCCGCTGGGTTCATGCGGGAAACTTTAGTGATAAACGGTATAAAAATGTTGAACTGTTTCCTGGCAGGGCGAACTATTTGTCAGTGTGGCGCGACTACGTGCCCCAACATATTCATCGCAGTTTGTCACGTGTCGCGTCCTCATACATACAATGTGCGGCTTGTTTAGTGTGTTTAGGCGGGCGTTTTTAAACTATCTTTTTAGTTACTATATTTCAATTCTATTAAAAACTTCGACCGAATGGCGTAGTGGTTAGTGACCCTGACTACTGAGCCGATGGTCCCGGGTTCGATTCCCGGCTGGGGCAGATATTTGTTTAAACACAGATATTTGTTCTCGGGTCTTGGATGTGCCCGTAAAATGGCAATAGGCCCGCCCCCTATTACATTGGGACTAAACATAACACTGGCGAAAAGTGGGTGCAGCAATGCACCTCTGCCTACCCCGCAAGGGAGTACATTAGTACAAGGCGTGAGTGTGTGTGTGTGTGTGTGTATTAAAAACTCATAGTTTGTATAACTCATGTTAAAGAAGCTCAAGAAAATTTACGTGTTTTCAGAAAAAAATTAAGAGTGTTCAGAACTTGCCAACTTGTTGATCCGAATTTTATATCTTCTTCTTCTTAGAATACAAGTGACATACAATATAGCGCGGCTAGGATTTATCGTGGTGAAAGGATAGGGTCAGTCCATTGACACCCGAGTCAGCGTTATTTCTAAGGTCACTTATTGATAGACTCTATCTGTGCTACCACAAAAAACTTTAAACACTGTTTAACAAGTGTTTAAAACGAAATTTGACAAATTTTGTAGGCGTTTGACAGCGCTAAACAACTGTTAAATACTGTCTAAGTTTTTGTGGTAAGGCCCTATAATTTTTAGGAGGATAGCCGGATGCATTGCTGTCAATGATTTTTACTAACAAAAAAACTATGTTTATGCTCAAGACGGCTTCAATTATGAAATTGGTACGTCTACCGTTGGTATCAAATACCAAATTGGTAGAATCGGCTTAAATGTAGGTTATCTGATTAAGCGCTCTTGTGTCTGCTAAAAAGTACCATTTTGTATTTGTTGAGCAGAACAAATGACAATAATGTTTCAAACGTTTTATGTTCTGTAGAATATACATGTAGACAGTCAAATGTACACAGTTATTTACGTTCTTTCTTTATATATATACGTTAAACAAATATACTCTAGGTACAAAGTTTACTTTATACTTTGTTTTGTTTACTCGCAGCGTGCTGGTAATGAGAATTTATTACTAAAAATACGGGTACATGCTGAAATATACTGCGAAATTTAAATCATAGCTTTTACCTCGAACTCATCCAATTGGTTATTTCATAAAATTACACAATGGTAGCGATTCTGAAAACCTTTCAATTTATTATTGTTAATAAATTCATACGGTCAATAGAAATCATACTTTGATTATAGAGGATGTCTCTACTACTTCCCTCTCATGTGGCATCGCCGGACACACTGTGCAGTTACTGTTCGGTAATAAAATGATAGTAAAGATCCCCCATAACATTCCACATAAATATAAAACTAAAATGAAACATAGCAACCATTACCATACGCCCTAAACGCAGTTTAATCAAATACTGACAGATTCGTACTAGACACGGGATCAATATGATCCCCTTACGCCCGCCGGACACAATAACGGCTCTCCCCTCCCCTCCCCAATGAAGGTAATGTTTTTTATAAAGCCTGCATCCCTCCTGCCCCGTGGCGTGTAAACTTAGTACATTAGACTCACCTCCGAAACCTGTGCAGTTTGTACCTACCGGCGGCGTTGTATTTGCGCCCCCGCCACCCCACCCGGTAATGTTGGGTGGAAAACTGAATGAAATTGTTTGAATATTTTTTGGTCTGTCTATTTTTGATGCAAAGCTTCGTATTCCGCGCCCCGGGGCGCTGGCAGACAGCCGTCGCAAATATTTAATTACAAGCATCGGTATTAGTACACGTATTTATTTTGACGTTGTTTTTCATAGGGGTGGTAGATTCCGGGTATTGTTTGTGTTTGCAGTGTTGCGTCGTGCTCGCTTTGTTGTGGCAACGCGGAGCGCTGATCGCTGCGGTTCAAGTGATCAATGCTTGCTTTATATTTGTTATTGGCAACATTTTCCTAGTTCTGATTTTGAAACAAAACATTTGCAAAAAATACCACTCAGTGCTCCTCCGTAATTTACTAGGTAATAAGTACTTAATCCAGCGGATAGTTATCGTTGGGCAATTATATATTTTAATAAATTATAAGCAGTGAATCTAAAATCTAAAACAAATAATTACCGAAAAATCACTTAGCTTTTCACACAGCCGTATCTGTAAGCGTTTTAATTTGGGCAGTAAAGTAATACAGAGCAGAGGTGGACCGGGCATTCCCTCCCTAATGCCCCGTTTATCATTCCGCGAGCGGTGTCCTAATACCCGTAATGAGCAAAATCCGAACATACCTGTGGCGGTTGCCAACCATTAATATATGTGGAGCCTCTAACCCTCCTTGAGGGGCGGCTGCCCGGCAACGATCGTACGAACGGGGCCTAATTTTAACGATGTTTTGACAACCTTTGTGCGGCGCGCAGATAAGCTTACCAATGTGTATGTTATTCGATATTTATGGAAGCGGACTGAAAGGTGCCGGTGCGCTTTACATGCGTCTGATGTGATGTTTTGAACAATGCTAGTTGCTGACAAGGCCTAGTGGCAGGATAGTCGGTTAGTCGGTTAGTGGGTACATGCGCCGTACCTAATAATGCGAATTCACGAGGATATTATATTTATGTGGCTTGAATTTATAGGTTCACAACATGAAATAGGTATATTACCTACCAGAATCGAACCTGATACCTCCATCACATCCGAGTGGAGACATCACTGAGAGGCAGTAGTGTTTGTTTACCAAATATGTATCTTGTTACGTATTCCACATCGACCGGCTTCCTTCCGTAATTACCTACGTGTAACAAACCAATTACAATTAGTTGTTGTATAATATACAGTGTGTTGTGTAAATCACGATTATAGCCGAACAGTCGCGGAGGAATGCCGAAGGTAATCAAGGATGTGTACACAATAGACAACATACTGTAGCTATGTGCTGATGCGTTAATATTGGATGCGGATGATTGGTGTACAAATAAACAAACACTTTTAAAATGATAATTTATTCTGTTAATTCCCAATATTTGTCGTATTTTATACTTAGTAATGTAGATTTATTTTAGAAAAAAAAAATATTAGGTACTCTTCATTTCTACTATAAGGAGTGAGTGTATTTTAGTGAGACAAAAAGTTACATTATTAAGAATAAGTAAGTTACTTTGTTTGATACACAACCATTATTATTAAGTACTGTATTATCTTTCTTTGGGATGCCTCGGATAGCATAATAAAGATAAAATAAACAAACAAAAAACGACACCTCATTTCGAAAAGCTTACCTTTATTCTAAGCAAAAAACAAAGTGAAGAATAATGTAAAAACGATAAAAGCTCTTAAGAGAAAAGAGAAAACAGTCGCTTTTAAGCTTGTCTCCTCCAAACAATAATAACTCTTATTTGTATTATGGCTTAGGAGTACGTAGAAATATATATTATTTGTTATGTATTGTATAACACTTGTATCCTGTTGCTAAGAAAAATAAATCCTCTTATGTATGAAATCGAACAATAACGCCAGAGATCCTCGACTCTCTGCTTAGATACGAGAAATAAATCTTGTTTCGCAAAATAAGATTTCAACTTGATGAGATTGAAATTATAATTATTTTACAAATTGCCTACTTACGTGAGTACTTAAGTAAATAGAGGCTCAAAATGTTGAGTATTTCGACGTCTTAACTTCATGTTTTTATAATATTTATGCTCTTGATAGTCGGTTGCTTGGTTGAATCATAGAGTAACTTATTTGAACCGGGGTTTGAATATTACATAAATGTGTAACCGAGTGGCAAAGCGCCCCCTATGCGGCGTCGGTTATTTGCACCACCACATAGTTCATAGTATTGGGTAAATTATTGTACTATAATCTTAGGAGAGAACAGCAATTAGGGCCAGCCAGTGTTATTTACAGCTACGTAGAAACACTAACGTTTTCTTCCAGCTTAATGGAATCTAATTATTCTGTCCCCGGTATTTATTTGAAATTAGTGGCGTGTGCCGGTTTTCACATTGCATCTGGTAATAGGTACAGAGTTGGAATTTTTTGTGAAAAAATCCTTGGATCGTAGATAGATATAACGCCTTGATAACAATGGCGTAACTTTTGAAAACATATTTTGTTGCTGTTTAAATTCTATACATCTATATAATTAATATCTATATAATCTAGTGTGTGGTGTTATAGTGTATTAATGTTTCACAAATACATCGATTTATGCATTTCTTCTTACCCCATACACCAAAATATATAGTGATTGGTACTATAAGTAACCGTCACTACCCACACTGCAATCCGGCCCTGTAATTACCTTTCTCTCATCATCCTGACGAACGCCTTTACATCCCTCCCTAGCCTGCTCTCCTAGTCACAGACTAATATACTAATCCTAGTATAGTAGTATTATAATCTATGGTATAGCTAAGCTTTCTACAGAATACCGTCACCCGACCTAGGTTCTTTTTCAAGAGACAAACTAACTAATACTACCCATACTGCATCCGGCCCTGTACGTCTAGAACCGATTAGCAATTTACGTAAAGTAAACGAAAAAAATATATACGTTTTGTTCTGTCATCTGCATACATTATCCGTCAAAAGTTTCATGATAGTTTCCACTAGAGGCGTATACAAAACGTTAACTCTCAAAACGTTACCACAAAAACTTAAACAATATTTAACATATGTTTAGCGCTATCAAACGACTATTAAATCTTCAAAAACATACATACATACATACATATGTAACTATATAGGTGCATAAACTTTTATACTTACAGTCTTCTCCCAACTATCAAACCTGTACTAGGCTTACTCTAAAACCCTTCTCCTCTCCTCAGACGTACCCTGACGAACGCCTGTACCGCCGAGAGCGCCCTGTCCCGGGGCTCTTCACCTCCATCAAACTACCCGAGGCGGAGCCCCCAAACGGAGTGGCGCCCCTGCTCGACTTCCCGCGGGGGCGCATGAGACCGATATCATGCCTTGGCGAGGGCCCATATGGAACAGTAAGTGCCTAGTCTTTTTCTTCTATTTTTTTACGCAAGCAACACCCACCGATACCGACATACCGCTGGAAGAACTAAGTCGCCAAAGACCTGAAAGAGCTGGAAGTGTCCGACTGGTCAGAATTGGCACAGAGTAGAGAAGATTGGCGCACTTTAATGTCGGAGGCCAAGATCCACTTCGGGTCAACACGTAAGCAACACCCACACTGGATATCTAAAGCTGCGTTCGTTTGGCCGGTCTGTACGCAGCTTAAGACACTAGGGCAAACATGTTTGTCTTGAAACAAATGTCTTCCCCTCGTAGCCAACTTAATGTGGCTTATACAATAAAGAATATATTTAAAAAAAGCTACATATACATAGGTATACAACCTAGGACCCTCGCCACAGCAGTGAGAGTTAGTAACCTCTGTGCTATCCAGATGTGGTGACGGTAATAAATCCCGAGCTTACCATAAGTGTCCATGATATGCATGCATGCATAATAAGGCTGGTAAAATTGTACATAAAAAACCTAATATTGCGAAGTCCTATCAGTACTTATTTTCTTTCGTCGTAGTAATATCTAGGGTCACCACATTTAATCAGTCAATAACAGATATTCCAGTATCATTATTCATTAAAATTTTATATTTTTCTTAGTCAAACCAAGTCATTTACACTGAAAACTCCAGCAGATATTTTTGAATTTCCGGTCGAATAATAACGTCTGCGGAAGTCTTTTGTTTCAACAAACTTGCGACTAAATTCTAACTAGAACATGGTTAATTGATGTTTGAACTTGAAGTTCTGTGGGAAACTCCCCATCTGTGATTAATATAGCCACAAAGGATTATAGATAATGCTTGCAAATGTTACGATCGAACCAGGTAAGGTATTTGAATTAACCTAACAATGTTCCCGTCGTCCTATCAATAGATATCGTGCTTGAGCCAGGATATTCAGTGCACTGAAGCATATTTTGTAAGGCACTAGTTCGCAGGAAATGCTTCGTGGACCGACAAACACCATCAAGCATCGATGCACTACAAATTCATTATAATATCTACGGCTACAAATTGAATTTCTATTCATACTTCTATATGAATAGACGGGCGATACTGAAATTGTATTTGCCTTCGACGTCCTTTGTCATTTTACGGGCTACATTCACTTTAACCGAGACGGGTGATGTTCACAGGTATGTATATACCTATATACTGAAGGTATACATACTGAAGAGTCCTTCAGAAGAGCCTCACTACCTTTTAATTAGGAACTCGGAGAGCTCCCGCAAAAGATGGTCGACAAGATTAATTCCCCTTCTTTCTGATTATAGCTGGACGTATATTTTCATTATTTTTCGGGAAAGAAAAAAGCGGTGGTGTTGGCAGGTGTGCGATTCATTAATTCACTCTGTTTGTACTATCTTAATGAAAAAACAACACGGCGCAGTCTATTGTTTGTATACCGCAGAGCGGCGGTGGTGGCGGCGGCTGCCTCCTGGTATGTAGTAAGGGGAACGGAAATTGTAGTTTATGTTAAGGCAAGCAAGAGGATGAGTGACACAGGATCCACCAATCGGTATCGTAAGTTTTGGACTAAACGGATTTTCATTGACATTCAAATCTAATGCAGATGAAGTGGACGCACTTGTGTGAATACATACATACTGCGGTATACAAAGAATACTAAATGCGATGCTGAAAGCAGGACGCTTACACTCTTATTCATAAAAAAGTTATAGCATGATTTAGCTATTGAACTGTTTTGTCACTCTCTCACAGAGAACAATTTGTTCTTTGACAGAGAGGGACAAAACAGTTCAATAGCTAAAGCGTCGTGCCGTTGGGACTGTTTTGAAAACCAGTGCTGCTTTCATGTTACCACCGCGCCTCCAGACAGCGGTTGTCAAACTAGCCGCGAGCTAGGCGTGTTTAATTGTTATACCAAGGTTAGACCGGGTTTATCCACGACTTCAACTATTAAACCAAAATTATATTATAAGATGTAAAACGCTTGGCTTGGCTTTAGGTAGTCTGATATCTTTCCTACTTTAGCACACAGACTTACACAAAAACTTACATAACTAATAGAGGTAGTGATATTCCACATTTTAAAGAATAAACATGGATTGTGGTATAACTA
Organism: Plutella xylostella; assembly: GCF_932276165.1. Classification (NCBI taxonomy): domain Eukaryota; kingdom Metazoa; phylum Arthropoda; class Insecta; order Lepidoptera; family Plutellidae; genus Plutella; species Plutella xylostella. The sequence continues at coordinate 11,224,158 of NC_064012.1, forward strand.
AATAACCTTGTTTGGGAGGGTATTAGTTCGATATTTTAAAATGGTCGAAATTCCGATAATATCTACTAATATAATGACTTGGATTTATAAAACGTCCATCATTATTGCTGGAAAGTAATCTTCAAGTAATTAAAATAAAGGTTTAAATAAATTTAACAAGAATAGTTCGGAAATGTCAATTAGTGTCAGCTTACGTTGGAAACTTCTAGACTATTTCCAGTCCAGCCAAGACTTTTACAAACAACATTTATTTAAGTGCCGCTCAACTCGGGACTTTTTTAATGCATTAGGAAATACTGAGGATATGGAATTCTTTATATTGTTAATTATAATTTAAGATATTCACAAACCCACACACAAAAATAAGAAATGTACTATATACATTTCTTATTATATAGATAAAATAAATGAAAGTATAAATAATTTCACCATCATTATTAGTAATTGTTCATTGCTGGACATAATGTAATGCCGCTCCGCAACACAGAACCCTGTCCTCAGCCTCCCTCATCCAGCCTCTACCGGTTAATTGACTAATTGAAAGTATTGCGGGCCATTTACATGGTATACACTCTTATATGACCTACTCTAATTTTACTAAATTATTCTTAGCTATGTTTTTATGGACATGCCAGATGCGTGTAGATAATTCAATTGTGAAATAGCAAATGCGGAAACCCTCATTTTCTAGTTAGAATCTCCGGGAAATACTTCCTGGAACATCAAATAAGCAGCTTTAAGTCCACACAAGTAGTTGTTTGCTCACCGTGCAACACTAATCGTTTAAAATGTTAACTAAATGTGACTTCCTAAACGCAACATTTGCTGAACAAATTTAACTCTTACGGAACACGAATTAAGACGTATTCAAGGAAGGCTACTCTACCTTTACTCAAACGGACGGACCAACAGATGTGATGCAATCGGTAGCTCTAATGGAACGAGATACGACGTGGTTAGCGCAGGGCTCCCAAACTTACCCCCAAATTCATAGTGCTTTTTTACACTTATTGTAAAGTGTAAAAAAGCTTAAAAGTACGGCTTAAAATTTACGTTATGATATACGAATTTCAACTTTTTGACTGACGTAAAGAGTCGAAACTCGTGTGTTTCGAAGTAAATTTTAACCTTGTCGTAAATTTACAATACGGGTCTATGAATTTGAGGGTTAGTTTTTCGTAGATCTAGAGTTACTTGCAGGGTCCAACGTGTTATGTTGATCGAGAACTGTGTCTGTCTAATTGATAAATTTTCCTGCTATCGCTTTCAAGCTGATAGACCCTATGCTATTCATTGCAGTTTTAACTTATCCTGACATCGCATGCCACTATTATAATTAGAAATTACAGGTTTAAAGACATACATGAAAAAAATCTAAAATCTCGGGTTTGTTATCTACCTCGGTAAACTCAAACGAGTCCGCGTTCTACCAATCACATCGCCGTATTTATGGCGAATCGCAATGTAGTAACTTTTATTTACATCGATAAAGAACCCATGTTGCGGCAGCTGGTACCTTTTTCGTTGACTCTTCATGGTTTAATAGCTAGGAGCAGCCCGTTTGTGGCGCTTAAACGCACCATGTATTCACTATCGCTTTGAAAAAGATTCGTTGTCCTGAATAAGGTGGTTGTACGTAGTCTGTAAATATTGTGCACCAAATAGTCAAGTGAATTAGTCTATTCTGAACTCGCGACGAAAACATTATTTACACAGTAAATGCAATTATCTCAATCACCTTAAGCTTGCTGTATTTAAAAAGGATTTTAGGAATTCACCAAGCTTTATAGCAATCATAGTATTTTGAATCTTCAAGCAATAAAAAACTACTAGGAATAATAAGGAATAAATGCTTTTAAGAGTTGTCCAAACAACAAAATTTGTGTTTATCCAGTACTTATCCGTAAACAAATAAACGTACGAATATATCCGTAGGTAAGATTAGCTGGTGTAGACGCCTTGGAGAATAGTTTATTCCTATGTGTTAACAAATAGGCAGTGAATAATCCACTTTTCCATTGCCCCAGTATTTCCCCATAAAGTGGCTAATTCTAGGACGTAACCTACTTGCATACAAAATTGTATTCAAATTTGTATATAAGTAAGTAAAATCAAGCATAGCTGTTGTACTACGGAAATCCTTTAGAGTTGGGCCAGTTTAATACAATTTCGGCAATAATAAGAAAAAAAAATGCAACGTCTCATAACTTATAAAATTTTAATAAGTAATATTGCGCCAACAAAGTACATATTAAAAAATATAATTTTGAAATTCCAAATGTCCAACAAGCAATACACCAACACTATTTTTCCCAACCGTTTTCAATAAACACAACACGAAAACCTACTTAACTTTTAACCCATACAACGCCACCGCCGATGCTATTATTTTTAAACATGTTATTTCAATTTGGCGATAAAAACACCCTCCTCGAGTGTTCCAAGCATCGAACCCAGGGCTCTGTGCACGTGACCAACATGCTAACCAACGAACCTTCCATTTTATCTTTACGCTACAGTATGAGGTTACTTTAAGGGGCTTGCATTAAAGAACACGACTAGTGTCTGCCTGTGAACCGGACTTGGAAATATATTTTTTGTTTGCAAAATGTAGTTATCTATTTGTTTAAGTTTTGTTTCTGCTATCGCAACCACCATGATCCAGCATCATCCAGTACCCATATTTTAGACTTTAGTTGTTTTTTGTTTGGTGTGTTTATATTTATTTAATCTATTCCCAATATAATAACTAGCCTCATTATCATAATTTTTGCACATTGTAAAATACATGACATCAATATGTTTGTCTGTCACTGCAATATTATAACAGAATTTTAAATTTACTTACTCCTTATCTCCTGCTTACCGACATTAAAATAAAATTCTTGTTTTCATACAGTTAAGCTACAAATAAGTGACAAACAAACTTTGGTATTTATGTTATTATAACGGATTTTATTACGAATATCCGAGGAAGAAAGCTCTTAAGTTGTTTGTATATTGTTTACGTGTTTACGTGGATCGAAACTCTCCGTGAAGCGGATAAAAGAAATTGTGCGGGAACCGGTGAAAAGGGTTTTTGTAAGAATCTTAGGTGAGGCCTTGAAACACCTTTGTTATAAAATATATATATTATTCAAATCATAATAAAACATAAATAGTGTTAGAAATATGTATATAATTATTGTGTAAAAATATGAATATAGTAGTAGGTACTTACATATTTGAAATAATTCTGATTTTAAACAATATATTCTTATAATATACCGATATTAAATATACTAGCGTTGTTAAATTAATTTAAACCCCAAATAAAAAGTGTCTGTCGCTGTCCGAAACATATTTAACCGCAACATTACAGTCGTTATAATTGGAATAAATGGTGTTAAAGAACACGAGTCCTGTTGCTACGGGCCTGTATATATAAAACAAAGTGTGTTTTTCGCATAACGCGCGAAGTTTCCGTGAGAAAGACCATTCCAAAAGTGGGCCAAAGTAGACTTCACGAAATATGAAGAAAATTGTACCCCCCAACCCCTCTACCCGCCGCTTTCCTGCGGCATTCTGAAACCACGATGCTAGTACCGATAGCATAATAATATACAGGATGGAAAAAAGTATTGTAACAGAAAAGTGAATGCATTGAATCGGGATGAGTGGAAAATAAGGGAAGAGATCCTTACCCAGCAGTAGGAAAATATTTAGACGAATAAAAAAACTTATATTCATCAATATTGAATATTATTCAAACTGTTTCTATTATGCGTGTCAAAATATCGTTTATTTTTTTTATGCACTGAGTTATGAAGGCCAGCAAATACCACAACATTGATTTATCTTCAATTTTTTTTAACCAACAATGACGCTTGTTTATGAGGACGGCGTCCCACGCTCGTCCCACGATTGCGTATGCTACTTGGCGGTTTCTGGTCGGGAACTAGTCTGGTCTTCGAAAGTCATGACTACCGCACTATACGGTTTTTGACAAAAATACCTATTACGTGTGTACACTAGAGGTTCATTAAATAGCTGGTGCCTTGCTATTTTCAGTCCCATAATATTGAAGATATTACAAAATGAGGTACTTATTAAAATTTTACGATTTAATAAAACTTTTGGTATTCTTAGAACAATTAGAGTAGTGTGAGATAATCTACATTCGGTTTATTATTTTCCATAACAGAATAATTATATGTTTGATAGTCGTATGTATACTTACGTATATTACAGCTTCTTAAAAAAAACTGTAATATGAGTAAGTATAAATATGTCAATTTTAACCAAAATTACTAAAAAAATAATAAGTAGGTATAGGCGATATTGTTCTAAGTGTTTAGGTTATTACACTGATAAATAATTTATGAACTTCTCAGAAATACACAAGGAACTTCGTAGTAAAATCACGGCGGGATTGGCAATAAACTCATCATAATAAATATTAAAACAAACAAGATTATCCTGAACAACTACTACGCTCTAGTACTATCCACCGTGGTTGCCATGCCCGGAGAGCCGAGGAAAAATGTAAATTCTAATCCTTTTATCTTTTAAAAAAATACACCCTGTATATTTTTGCAATAAAGCCAGTCTCGCGACGCTCTTTTGAGAGTAAGTTTACACTAGAATTCAGTGAAGCGCTGAAATTGGTTCTAACAACTTAAACTACGGCACATATTTTCTCTTTTAAACATCCACTTACATTTTATACCACTTTGTATTAATTTAAACGGTCATTTAATATTGATAACATGTTTCCTGAGTGCCATTGTTTATGGATGCCTCTCGATAATGTACAGATTCAATGTAAATACTGTTATTACATTTTCCGAATACGGACTCCATTTTTAAAATTAATTGTTGCAAAAATAAATCTTTTTAATTTTCACCAAATTGGATATTATTATTTTTTACTTAGCTTAAAATCTGTTTAGCAGAATTGCTTGGGAATAGTCAAGTTATCGGTAAATTTACAGATGATGCACTAGTTTAAATAGATGGAATATAATTTTATACCGTTCTATTTATGTTTAATAAAACTTGGCATTTGAAGGGAAAAACTTAATGCGGATTTAATCATGCCCAGTGAGCCATATTTCGTAGTAGATTTATATTAAATTTATTATTAGAAAAAAACATTATAACGCAATAATATTCTTGTGCAATGAAAGTGATCTAGTTTCCCAGAGAACTTAATTGAATCTTTTCTTAGACATTGCACAAAGTGTGCATTTAAGTGTTACAAGAAGTAGAAACTACTTTTTTAAACACAGGAAAAAAGTTGCTGTAGAATAGAAATACCATGGAAGTAATAAGTACTTATTCCATGAGGAATACTCAGAATAAAATGTTTTTCTTGTTTTTATTGTCTCCACGACGACACGCTTTCCAATTGCGATTAATAAAATACAATACGCTTAATTTGCACCAACAACAAAAAATACAAAAAATAAAACACTACAAAGAGGCTTATTGCTTATAGCAATCTCTACCAACCTTTGGATGGAAGATAGTGAGTAAATAAATATACGATTATGACGTAGTTGTGTATCAAATCAACAAGTTATCTATTACTAAAGACAATAATAATAATAATTACTTATATTTAAGTCTATTAAAGAGATCGGCGGCGGCGTAGTAAACTCGTAGCGGCAGCGGCGTAGCAATACTCGTAGCAGTTCGTAGTGGCGTAGCAAATCTCGTAGCGTTTCGTAGCGGGACCGTAGCAAGAATGTTTGATTGGCATAATAATGAATCTGATGACCTAAACATCGCTTCGTTCGCAATACTCCGTTGGATGAATTTTCTTCAATATTTAAGTAGGTAGCCATATTTTTTGATCGCGACAGCATAGTATGTGGACTATGCCAGATCAAATGATAACTTTAAAATAAATTGAAAGTACGCGCGTCATCCGATCACTTTTCTTTTAAAAACTTTCCAGCTCCGTCAGTAATGTTTCCATCCTTGTCTTGCAGCTGCAGATCTGCGAGACGGACGGTATCGAGGAGCTGAGCGACGAAGAGAGCCCGTCTGGCGACCGCCGCAAGCTTGTTGTTGTCAAGACGCTGTGGAGAGGCTGCCATAACGACGTCAAGTATGTTCCTATACTTAGCTTATTCTTTATTCCTCTAGATTACTATGAAAATGTACCACTGGGCTACCCAAGAGGAAGAAACTAGCCATAATTCTCGAGACCGGCGATGTGAGCGAGCGCGAAGCAAAATTTTTGTCACGTCTAGTTTTTCGCGTCCCGTGCCCCATGCTTGGTATGCATAGGGTGCAAGATTATATACATCGGGAACGTATTGGTTAGTTTCTTCCTCTTGGGTAGCCCAGTGGTGCAATGTGAACGGGACAACTGCGTGATATCCTCGTCGTCTTCTGTTCTCTATGTTTGCGATGCGATGCGATTCGCGTTCGACTAGTCAACATTTGCGTAACAACAGTAACATAATTAAGAGTGTAAATTCTAGGCTTGATAGCCTCTGTTGCTCAGATACTCGTACCTTCTAGTAAAAGAAGATAAACATTTAAATTCTCGCTTCTAATCCTCCGCTTCTGTCTCAGAGCGGCGTTTGCCCGCGAAGCCACCTGGGGCGCTGGCCTGAAGCACCCGCAACTTGCGCGCGTGCTGGGCCTCAGCCTGCAAGAGCCTCCGTGTGCTGCCCTGGACCGGGGCGACGCCGCACCCCTGCCTACTGTACTCAAGCTGAACCGGAAATTGAAGTGAGTAAACTTTAGTTGAGGTTTAGTTTCTATTATATACACATGTATTGTATTTTAGGTAGTTTAGTTTGTAACATAGTATCTTCTATTTTATTAGGCAAGTTATAAGATTCTACATGAGCCCATTGTAAAAGCATAGAATACCAATAGGTAAACTGTACGGAAAGTGACGAGTCGACCAATCAAACATACATTTTATTTCGTAAATGCTAAGGCAAACGCAAAGCCAGGGATAGTCCACTGCAGGACAGGAACCTCATCTAAGACTGGAGGGTTCATGCCATAATCTCCAAGCTTGGCAGACGGATTGGAGGTATCACATAGGGTACAAATATCTGTCTTTAAATAAGTATTTGTCCTAGCTGAGGATCGAACTCGGGCCCTACGGCATAGTAGACTGCTTCACTAGCTACTTCACCATCCGGTTGTCTTTTTGATTATTTGATAGCCGAATGAATATAATAATACATATGTTGGGATTTTATTCCGAATAGAGGTGTTAATGAACATTATATTTTATTTTGAAGCTACAGGTACGAGACTCTCTCGAGTGGAACCTTTGTACATATCTCCCTAATTTCAGCTCAGCCAGCCTAGCTCCCGTGTAGCCGTGGAGTGGCGTATATTATGAATATAATATAAAATGTAATAATTTCAGCTACGGCAGTTCGTTGCACATATGCTGCCAGATAGCAGCCGGCATGAAGTATCTGGAATCGTTCGAATTAGTGCACCGCGATCTAGCAGCGAGGTTAGTCGAAATTACGTTATTTTTATTTCTGCTTGCCTCTTATTATCTGAGATCGGCAATCATTTGCGATGTTTTCTCTCTAGAGACAAGAGTCTACCTCTGTAATGTGGTGTCCATATTGAACCAGTCTTTCTTTCTTTTATTCTAGACCCAATGTTTTTTTGAGCGGGCCTTTAACGGCCTTGGATCTATAATATTATATAAAGATAGGAATTTCATATTTCGCGATTTAAAGTTGTTCCCATAATTAAAGTTGCTCTGTTTGACGAGGATATATATTCATCAAACTGAAAATAACAATCACTTCACAACCCTCTCCAATCCCAAATACTAAACCACTCTCGCCCCAGGAATATGATAGTCAGTGAGGACCTCACTGTGAAGATTGCTGACTACGCGATGTTTTGTGGAGAGTTCGTGGGAGACTACCACGTGATGGCCGACGGTTCGCGACTACCACTGCGCTGGATGGCTTGGGAGAGCCTGCTTCTGGTAACGTGTCGCATCGATTTTGGCTTAGCTAGGGTATAGCGGCTTAGGTAGACACTGGCCTTTTCAGCGCAAAATATGCTATTAGAAAGTATTGTTTGAAGTTTAGCGGCACCTTAGACTAGTCCAAAGTTAGATCTATTTAGTAAGATTTAGTAAGCAATGCAATCATCTTTATTCATTCATCTGAAAAAGATCACTCGATCAGTTCTCTTAGACATTTTAACCAGCTTTTATCTACCAAAGATCACTCGATTAGTTAGTTTAAACATCAAAAATAGCGTTCAGTGCACCGGCTTGAGTAGTTAATGATGAGATAGGTGTCCTATTGAATCGAACTTGCCAATCCATTCATAAATCATGATAAAAGCCCATCGTCTGAGACACTCATTTTAGCCTGCACTGTAGCTAGCTATTTGAGGTTAGATCTCGTTGGATAGCGAAGGGTGGATTAAAGCGGGTGTCTTCGTATTTTCAGGGAATGTACGCTCCATCTTCAGACGTTTGGTCGTTCGGAGTCACCGTGTGGGAGGTGCTCACTCACTGCACCGCCAAGCCGTTTGAGGAGATGAGCGACGATCAGGTAAGACCAGAGATTGTTAAACCTATAGCTTACACTCATGGTTTGGTCGGCCTTTATCAAGATGGTGGCCAGTAGAAGGTAGAGCTACTTTGTAGAGACCGTATAATTTACGGATTAATTATAAATCGACTCGTAAATATATAAAACATATATTTATCAAACCTTCCAAATAAGGATCTGTGTGAAGCGCATGTGTCGAGGATAATACGACTGTATAGCAGTGGTTAAATAAGATTCTCGAGCACGAAGTATTATCCTTAGGAGAGGCCGAGGTCCAGCGAGCAAGACAAGTAGTATTGGCTGACTCTAAAGCCTAGTAAGTTCTAGGATCAGTATCTGACTAGTGCCACTTCCAGGTGGTGGAGAACGCAGCCGAATGGCGCAGCGGAGGCCGCGCCGCCCGCGTCCCCGCCGCCCCGCCGCCGCGCTGCCGCCGCGAGCTGTACGACCTGATGCACGAGTGCTGGCGTCGCGAGCCCATGCAGCGCCCGCGCTTCAACGACCTACACCGCTTCCTCGAACGCATGACCCAAGGATACAAACCACCCGCCTAGACTAACTACCACGGTATCGGATAAAGGTCTGGTCTGGAAATTTGAAGGGTTAGAGCGGCTTGCACCAAAAAGTTAAAATTAAACCTACGATCTCTTGCTCTGGCATACTGTCGAAGTAAGGCAGCAATTGACCTGATTGCGTGTAAATGTTTGGTGCAAGCCACCTTTAAATTCGAATTTCCAGGTTGGATTCTTTTTAGGACACAGCTGGCGAAGTCTCTTGGTTACATGATACAGGTTATTTTCTATAATGTCTGGTTTTTAGACAGGTTTTAATTAATATGTAAGAAGCGAAGTTTAAACTCCATAGCCCGGTTTCATTTCAGGAATATTTTTACAAGCACATAAATATTGCGACCATTTTTATTGTATAATGATTCACTCAACATATTTTCATTTAGCGATACTTCGTCAGCGTAATTTAATTGACTGAACAATAAATAATAATTAATCAACTTAGACTAAAAAATCACGGATGATTCTAACTAACCTGCACAGACTGTATTTTAGGCATGATAGATAGAAAAATTATCGGACAGTATTTGCGATCAGTATTAAATGGAAAAACAGAATATTAAAATAACCATACGTTTGATGATAGACTTTACCTGCTCTCACTCCACAGAGGCAGGAGCAAAGTACTCAAATGTTTAAAAATTACTTATTATATGTAACTTTTAAGGACTTGGCCTGTCACTTCACTACTACATTTATATGAAAGTGGCAACAATACAGGCCCCACTTTATAGCTAAGCAACTAAAAGTATCGATCAAACCGAAATTTTATCGGATATTGATATTTTTACAGAACCAAATCGATTTTTGGACCGCTCAAACTTTCGTACGAGATAATTGTTTGAATTTTAGGTAGGAATAGAATACAATATTGGGATGTGGCTGTTGCGGATCCAAAATCAATTTTGGTGATATCGTGTCGATAGTTCTATCAAGCTCCTACCATCTTCGGGAATTCCCGCGTTGGTACGTCTGAGGAATATATCGGTACAATTAGTTAGTAAGTAGATAGATCCACACGCCTATCCAGCGCCCTTCGCCTAGCGCTCCCACGATCTTCCACTATTTCACAAGCCCCACGGCAAATCCCCTCTAGGCTGCTATTTAGAGTATATCGATAACTAAATTTACAAAATTGTTAACTCGTTTTCGTAGACGGTAACCAATCAGAAGCAAGGCCCACCACATCACTCGGTTCTATGTAGTTTAAAACTGTTTGAATTATCGCATACTTTAAGCAGGCGCCTAGTCTCTAGTATATCCAAAGTCTAACTCCTATTTTTTTAACCTGTTTTAAGAGTTAAGGTATATATATCGGGTGGTTAATATAGCCCGAAGGGTGTAAGCGCCCTTATGCTATTTGTTTTCTTCAACCTGGCATGTCCGGGTGCTGCAGCCGAAAATGACACTCAAGTGTTTGTTTATGACAGTGAAAATCATTGAAATTCGCATCATCGGGCCAATTTAGGAATGTAATAGTGAGTTTTAGTGTCATTTAAGGCGCAGCACCCAGTTTTATTCTCAGAGGTTGCTGATGTGAGGTTGATCATACCGAATTTAATTCTATTCTATCAGTAGATATACCTGTGGTCGCACAGTATAGTTAAGGCTCAGTTCATGTATTTGATGTGACACGTATACTATATTTAAGACCCAGTGCAACTCTGCACCTTGTTTCATCGACTGCGATTGGCATTCATTGGATTGGCTTTATTTGTCAGCTGTTAATAGCACAGGAAAGAACCAAAATTTGATTTTAATCGTTTGAAATGAAAAGGGATCTCAGTTGTGTCCTTAGAGATTAGAGAGCAGCACATTATGACCTATATGATATCATAGTGTTGGATTCAGTATGGGATTCCTTTTTGTGTAATAGCGATGAAGCGAGGGGGGTTCCTTGTAACACTAGTAGGAGTAATTATTAAATGTCTCCCTCATTGATGTTCCCCCAACTAGCGGCGTGACAGAAGTAGGAATCAATCCAAAATATTGTTTATCTATTTAATACTCTTGATGATGCCAGCCAACTGATGTCAGTTTCGTGACTATTGAGGTAATTCTCAGTTTCGCTCCCATTTCAGGTTTCGTTACGGTATTATGCATTTTGCCCTGATTGCCATTTTGAAGGTAGAAATTTTCAACGTTTACTTATAAAGTATCGCGTTTTACTTTAGTTTAATTTAGTGGCGTTCTTTGGGAGAGCCCTACGTCCAGCAGTGGACTGCTATAAGCTGATGATAATGATAATGAAGATCAAGCATATTAAATAATATGAAACTTAAACCGGTAACACTATTGTAGGTCTGCTCAATTCCCGCGATTTGAAGATAATTCCCATAACCCGAGATAAGTTTATTGCCCTTAGCATGTCCGCTTCAAATCTCCAATATACTTTCAAACTCAAAGATAACATATGTAGAATAGGTACTCTTTATTTTGCACAATGTAAGAAAACATTACAAAAAGACAACTTGTAATGTAACACACACTGGGACGGCATGGCAAGGGATTTAATTTATACTAATGGACATTCAACTGTAAAGTTACAGTAATTCGACACAACATTACGGTTGAATATTCATTAGTAAATAATCAAATCCCTAGTCATGCCGTTCCGGTGTGCGTAGGCCATAAAGAAATACATATTTTTAAAAGTACAGTCCTTATAAATAATATACTAAATATTTTTCCAGCTGAAGCCAAATGAAACACCACAATAATACTTAATAAATTTCATATTTTATGTGATCGTAACTGATCGCTGAGGTTAAGCAACAACTGACACGGTCAGCCATTAGATGGGTGACCAATTTCAAAGGGTGCTTTTCTGGACGCTTCCGTGCTTCGGCACGTTAAGCCGTGGGTCCCGGTTGCTGCTTCGGCAGCAGTCGTTAAGCCTAGTCAGAGGCCTTCGGGCGACTTGAAAACATCTGACAGTCGGGTTGCCCACTTACCCGACAACTCTCTCAGCACAAGCTTGCTTGTGTTGGGGTCCACCAACCCGCACTTGGCCAGCGTGGTGGACTAGGCCTAAACCCTTCCTTCATTGGAAGGAGACCCGTGCCCCAGCAGTGGGGACGTAATGGGTCGTGATGAAGTTTCATATGAGCCTTCTTACAATGAAAATATATATTTTGTTGTTGTAGTTACTTTTAATTACCAAATATGATTAATTAACAAAATGTGAAGATAAATATTATCTTACAAAATGTGAAGATAAATATATAAGCACAGAAAAACTGCAATTACTCAGTGATAAACAAATCTTAATTATTAACCTACTACGTGGAAACAAAATGTAGTTACAGCAAAAGCAATAATCAATTGTTATTTTAGTATTATAATATGGAATGCTGTCACCTATGTGTACCCCTATGAGAGCATAAATACATAGCTACAATATAACATTGAGAAAAAATTCTTGTCCATAACCAAAAACAGACAGACAGTAAAGTCTGTAAACTTTAACGCTAATCCTGAAAAAAATATATCACACCTGAACCTCAGCAAATAAATACTAAGATTAAAAATAAATACATAGCATACGTGACAAAAGATAGTGATTGGTAAACATAACAGAAATAGGATATACACATAGGTTAACGTAGGAAATAATTATCAGTTTTTAAATCTTTATTTAACATTTACAACAAACACCCAATAAAGACTCAATAATAGTAAGATTAGTATAATTCAATTTAAGTACACTGGACATAAGACAACAATACAGATAAAAGATATACATGAAAACCTCGCACGCATCACAGCAGCTAGTAGAAAAGTAGGCGTAAAGTAGTTGTAGTTGTAGAAGTAGAAAAATGGATGTTTTCAGTTGTTATGAATTTTTCGTTAAACAATTTTACAAATGGAAACGGATTTCTCATATAGCAATAAAACGAGTAGATTAGCAAGTAGTTTATTATAGATTTTATTTATCACGTTGAAATGCTAGGTTAGCTTTTCTTATAAAAGCCTAAACCAATATATTTAGGAATAGGTATTTATAAGATATCTGACAGGCTGTAACTGACTATACAACTTTATATTCATTCACAGTAACTTTATTTAATTTACTCATGAGAACAGTTTTAATTTATTTAAAATTCACTTTCCCTTAGGGCCTGTTTCACAATATCTGAATAATGGCTACCGAAGGGCTAGCACGGGGCGCATTTAAGACGTGACATAAGTTCTCCGTCGCGCTCGCTTTTGAGGATGCGCGATAAGAGTGAGCGCGATGCAAAACTTATGTCACGTCTTATTTGCGCCTCATGCTAGCCTTTCTGGGGGATAAAAGACATACGATCACTGTCTAAAACATAATTACAGAGAGTGACAGCATTTCTTTTATCCCACAGGTAGCCATTATCCAGACATTGTGAAACAGGCCCTAAGAAATTTTAAGTAATCACAGTATAGTTATAAGGTATATATTTTTTATAAATTAACAACATTCATAATTTTTTAATTAATCTGTTCCACAACTCATTAGTACAATTATGTTTAATATACTACATAATGTAATAGTTGAAAGTCAGTCACAATAAACGTGATAAGTACTTAGGTTAATTTAAAACGACGCGCGTATTCTCAATTAAAAAGCAATACAAAAGTTGAATTGTACATTAGAATTATGTGTTTCGTGCGTTTAAAAGTGAATGTGGTAATAGTACGAATACTTGCCCGTGTCTGTAGCCTTCTTTTATTTACGTTTACAAGCGGTCGACTCTGCAACCCCGAGGGGACAGGCGTAGGAGCTATGTATTTTCCCACACATAGGTGTTTCCGTAATCGTCAAATTTCTTATCACTTGTTTCCGATACTTGCGTCACTTTTCAACTTTAGTCACAAATATAAATATTATAAGCTGTAAGTTTATAAATTTTGTTTTTTACTTTGACTTGTTGAAAGTAGAGATGATCGAAACACTATTGAATAAATGCATAAATTTACAATCAGTATATGAAAATATGTTTAATTTATTAGCTATTTATTAGTTTTACTTCTTGTAATTAATAAATATATATATATAATATATAAATCCGGATTAAGTAAATAAAAACATATATTAAATTTTAAAATTTTACTTGAAAAGTGACGATGTATCGAAAATTGGTCTTGAGGAATCTAAGAGTTATTTTAAACGATTATTCCGATAGTGTAATGCACACCAGTAATGTTTATTCAGTTACATTTATTTCCTATTAAAAATTAATGCTGTTAAG